>NC_142657.1:7512500-8137500 GCF_026168435.1 Sesamum indicum | reverse complement strand
TCTTTCTCATTTGTACTCCAACCTTGAAAAGAAACAGGATTAATAAACAAAGTTTTCATTGTTTGTGTTCTTTTCTAACCATTCATTTTGTTTTGCTTCCAACCTATTGAAAAGAAGCCTACGAAGTTCAATTCATTGGTTTCTTGTTCTAGATTATTATTTTAGCTTCTGATTAATAATCTAAATTTATGAGATGCGCTTCTAAATTTAGCTTTATTATTTTACCCGTTTGTGGTTCATGCACAACTTTATAGTCAAACAACATCATGGAATTGGTAAGGACTGTCTTCCACCACTTAAATCAAGAATGCTTCTGAGCATTGTTTCCGTACACTTTATCTTGGAAAATGCTTCTCATAATCGTTATCTAATTTTTAATATATCAAAATGGCTCTTCTCTTCTTTGTGCAGGAATATGATTGATTGTTGTGAATGAATTGGTAAGGATTGTTTTGTTCTGATGGGTTTGCAGGTTTAATTATACATCATTGCATTTCCTTTGTTTCTATTCTTTTTTTTTTTTTTATGAATAGTTTGAAATTATTAGTCATTTTCTTTTAAAAAAAAAAAAAAAGAGTATAAATTAAGCAAACCCTTATTACCCTTGTACACTTAGTTAGATAACAAGTCTTTGTATGTTAAGGTCATGTCTTTGATTTTTTTTAAAACTTTTTATGTGAAATGATTTTAACTGATCATTTATTGATTATTGATGATAAAAAATTAATTTAACTAGACATATTCATAGTATTAGTATTAATTTGTGTTGTTATACTATCAATTTTTTTAATTCCATGGTTTCTTGTCGGTTCTTGATATGATTCATAGTATTATGTGTCCTGAAATTCAAAAAGTGCGCTATGGACTTTTGTCTTTTCGTGTTGTTTTGATTAATGACAGTTTCTGCCTAATTTATTTATACTATTCCTATTTATATTACATATATTAATTGATTTTGTTAATTCATGATTATTAGATTAGTTACTAATAAATGTTATTTAATAATAACTATCCCAACTTATATAATCCTACAAATTATTAAAATCATTGATATTTCTTTTTATATTTATAATTCACTTGTATGAATTATTTTTACATTCATAAATATCAAATCATCTATATAACTGTTAAAAGATCTACATAATTTCTTTTAACATAATTTTTTGTTTATGCTTTTATACACATAGAATTAATGATTAGATTATTATTATAATTTAAAATATTACACAGAATATATATATACTTGAATTGTAAAATATGTAAATTTATAATATATTTAATCTATAGTATTTTATATTTTTTGATTAATGATCTTTTCTGCCTAATTTATTACTATTCCTATTTATATTATAGGTATTAATTTTTGTTAACTTATAATTATTAGGTGGTTATCCATATACTAATTAATTTTATTTAATAATGATGATCCATAAAAATTACTAAAATCATTGATCTTTCTTTTTATATTTATAATTCACTTGAATTAATCATTTTTTTTATCTAAAATATCAGAGATTGAAAAGAATAACATAATTTATTTGTTTATACTTCTTTGAAATTTTTTAAAATATTACACCCAAATATTCATAATATAATTTATAGTATTTTATATTTTTTTAAGTAATTATATGGCATATTTTAATTATATTTATATATATTTTTAACATAAATAATTTACTTTACCAAGTGAATGAAAGGGAGATGGGATTTTTGTTGCCTTACATATGAAAGTCTACAAAAATGAAGTTATGAATTTTACATTTTGTTTGGTATGAAAAATTATAAATTACGGGTTTAGTGAAAAGCACAAACCCCCTCCTTGTGGGAATAAAAAAGCAATAAATTTAAGATTAATTATATTTAAATCCTTCAAATTATACTTTCCATCAAAAATTTTTCAAAATTAACCTCAAAATTCTTTTTTTATCTTGTTTTTGGATGTAAAATGCTAACCTTAGCATAAAAAATTACATAAAATTTTAATTTCTTTCCTTATTTAATGTTTTTGGTATTTATAAATATATATATATATATATATTATAATATGGTCTACAATGTTTGTTGTAAATTTATGTGTCCTGAAATTCGGAAAGTGCTCTGTGGGTCATTTCGTGGTGTTTTGATTAAAGACAATTTTTGCGTAATTTATTTATACTATTCCTATTTATATATTACATATATAATTTGATTTTGTTAATTCATAATTATTAGATGGTTACTTACTAATAAATTTTGTTTGATAATAACTATCCCAACTTATGTAAAATCCTACAAACTATTAAAATTATTGATATTTCGTTTTATATTATTATTCACTTGTATGTTTTCACATTCCTGTTAAAAGATTTACATAATTATTTTGTTTAAGCTTTTATACATATCGAATTTTTCTAAAGATTAAATTATATATAAATATATATATATGAATTGGAAAGTATGCAAATTAATTATATTATAAATTTGTAATATTCTATACTTTTTTGAGTTATATGACATTTTAATTGTATTTATATGTAATTTTTCTCATAAACTTTGTGAAATAAATGAAAAGTAGAGTCATATTTTGGGGTTGCATCGATAAATTTACTTTTTTATTTTTTATTAACATTTTTCTCTAATTAATTTTTCATTCGCACAGTAATATATTTACTAATTAGAAAATTTTATATTTTTTCTGCTATAATAAAATTATGAACATAATATCTTTTAATTTTGTGGTCCAACACTATATTTTAGATGGGATTTATGCAAGTTATTTTTATTTTAAATTTTAATCTTAATTATTATTATAATATCAATTGAATTTGTTAAATTATTTTCAAACCAAGTTAAAATAATTTAATATAACAATAAGGTCCTCTAAAATTTGCATTTAAATTTATTTAATAAAATTTGCTGTCAAAATTAATAATTTAAATTTTAAAAACAATTTATACTATACAAATTTATATTTATCATTTGATAATCATTTTATTTTTATATTATATTAAAGAATTTAAAATCAGAAAAAAAATATTTTGGTGCTAATTGAAAGTGACCATTTCCAATTGCATATCGCGTATTATTCATTCTCATAAATATTGTTTTGACACGCCCTCTATCTTTCGTTAATACAAATTTAGTTGTAAATAAATAAAAATCAATCTTTAAATTTTAAAAATTTGTAAAATATTTACACAATATTTTAATATAAATTATACAATTTTTAATATAAAATTATAACCTATATACAAACAAATATATGAGATCGTATTAGTCATTTCATAAAATATTGATTTGACGCCTTCTCTAAATTTAGTTATAAATAAAATTAAATAATTTATAAAAATTTTTAATTTAATTTTATAATATTTCAATTGTTAGAAGGTGTAATTTTTTATACAAATTCAATAAGAAAATAACAAAATATTTAATTTTAATTAGTATAAATTATAGTCCCGCAAATTAACGCTCCTCTACCTTTTGATTATTTAATTGTAAATAAAAATAAAATAAAATTTAAAATACTTCTATTTTTTAATTTTATATTTATAGTAGAAATATATAACTTATTTGATACAGATTCAATAAAAAATAAACAAATATATGAAATTATATAATTCATTTTCATAAATATTGCTTTCATGCCCCTCTTCCCTTTAGTATATAAATAAAAATTAAATAATATTTAAGTATTTCTAATTTAAATTTATATCCTAACATTAACTAAATAACTTAATACTTCAATTTTTAAAAAAGTGATACACGATTCAACAAATTTTAATTAATATAAATATAAAATATAAAATAATAGTTTACATATAAATTCAATTAAATTATACAGGGTCAATTTTGTTACAAATATAAATAAAAATGTAATCGTTTTAATTTAAAATTATAAATTAATGTAAAAAAATTTAATCTGTACCAATATAAATTACAATTTAAATTAGGATAAATAATATAAATTTATAATGTTCTTTTAACATAATAACAATCCATTCATTAAATCCAAAATATATGTAGTAAATACATTTATACTAAATTGTTGCTTATGATTACGCTTGATAACTAAAAATAGTAATAAATACTTTTATTATATTTTAAAAATAATTTATATTAACATAAATAATTATAATTTAAAAAAATATGGTACTTTTGTATGTTTTCAATTTTACAATTGTAATTATTAAATTATGGGCCAAAGAATATTCGCACGGTAATATATTTACGAATTTATGTTATACTATATAATAAAAAAAAAATATTCTGACGCGCCCTCTACCTTTCATAAATTTATAAATAAAAATAAAAATTTAAATTTTAAATTTGTAAAATATTTATAGAATTTTTTAATATAAAATTATAACCTGTATACAGATTCATACCTTAATAAAATTTAGTTATAAATAAAATTAGATAATTTACAAAAGAAATTAATTTAATTTTTTAACTTAATAACTAATTTTGCAATATATTTAATTTAATGTTTTTATTGCTAAGAGGTGTAATCTTTTTATACAGGTTCAATAAAAAAAATTATTAAAATATTTAAATTTTTAATTAGTATAAATTATATTCCCATAAATCAACGCTCCTCTACCTTTTGATAATTTAAATTGTAAATAAAAATAAAATTATATTTTAAAATACTTATATATTTTAATTTTAAATTTATAGTATAAATATATAAATTATTAAGAGGTGTATAAATATTAGTATAAATAATAAACAAATACATGAAATTTTTTTCATAAATATTGCTTTCACGCCCCTCTTCGCTTTAGTATATAAAAAAAAAAAAAAATTTAATTTTTCTAATTTAAATTCATAACCTAATAACTAGTTCTTGTTAGGATATTAATAATACAAAAGTTATACACGATTCAAAAAATGTTTACATACACATTCAATTAAATTATACAGGGTCAATTTTGTTATAAATAAAAATAAAAATTTTTAAATTCATGTAAAATTTTCAATTTATATTTAAATTATTAATGTCTCTCTACCAATATAAATTTACAATTTAATGACTAATTTTTGTTGATATATTAAATAAAAATATATTTACAATTTTAATAAAAAATTATAAAATAATTTAAATTAAAATTCATATTTTGATTAAAAAAAAATCTATTATTCATTCCCATAAATACACCCCCTTCCTAATAAGTATTTAATTTAATACATGTAATCGTTCTATAATTTCAAATTTAACTCCATATCTATAGACTCAATAAAAATTTAAATTAGGATAAATAATATATATTTATAAATGATAATATTGTGTTCTGTAAAATAAAAACAACACAATGACAATACATTCGTAAATAAATGCATTTATACTAAATTGTTGTTATTAGATAACTAGAATAGCAATAAATATTTTATTTTGATCATGAAGAATTGAGGATTAAGGAACCGAGTGGACAAAGCGTAAAACTAAAATATCTACTCTACTTGGCTCAGGCCGTTAACAGAAATTATTCACCCCCTATGTCCTGTTATGCATTCCTCAAAGCTCCCTATGCATAATTGATTTCCATAAATATGCCCTATCAATCTTATAAATATTTATTTATAAAAAATAATATAATTAGAGTAAATAACTAATACACGTGATTTCTAATTTAAAATTTATAACACGATATCTAATTTTCATTATTATGTTAATTAATATACAAATTCAATAAAACAAAGTTAGTAAAATAATAAAAATATAATCCGTTTCCATTAAAAAATCACCAATGAAAAATAGCAATCAGAATCTCCATCTTAGCAATAGACTAAACGAAAAATTTATATTAGTATAAATAATTTAAATTTATAACCTAATAACTAATTAAATATATGTGGATATTGATACCCCTCTACACTTTGAAATTAATCTTTTAAATTTATATTTTAAATTAATATAAATGATTAAAAAATATGAGGTCTTATTATTCATAAAAAATTATCAATTAGAAGCTCATCTCATAAATTTATAACAACTCAGCATTGTAACCAATGGAATGAACTTCATTGGCTTCTTGGCAATAGGCTGTAAGCAAAACGAAATGAGCGGTTAGAAAAGAACACAAATAAATGAAAAAATAAATTTGTTTATTAATCCTGTTTCTTTCTTGAGGTTGGAGTAGGAATGAAAAAGAGCTACAATAGGATGTGGATGTTCTCACCGTCCGTGTTTGACCGACACTGGAATGTTATCCTCCTCAGTTCAACAATTGTTTTCATTGCCAAGTGTTATTATGTGGCTACAAATCGAGAAGCTTCAAGCTCAGTCCAAGCTCGCAAGAGCATCGTGTATACCACAAGAAACATATTAATTTCAGTTTACATGAACTTTAATTAACAAGCATGTATCAGAATAAGTTATAGAAGGCAAGGCAAGTCACTTTTTTCATGATGTCATTCCAATTATGCGAAACAAGGCGAGTCACTTTTTTCAAGATGTCAGTCCAATTATAAGTTATAGAAGCCTATTCTGGAAGGTGCCTGCTAAGACTGCCCGAATGGCAGAGCCCATGGGCTCTCTCCAGGTTGGAAGACTCTAACCCTAAGAAACAACACAATCAATGTTAGATAAGTTTTTAACATCTGTACAATCATCCAAGCACATCAATTCCAGTTCTACTGATAAAGAGGAACATTAACATTTTCATCATTTTGCTTTAATCTCATACAGTATCTCTTTCTACAGAGAAGCGAATTTAAGCAGTTAAGCTTAACTCCACCTCAGTGTTTGGGATGAAAATAATGCTTGTAAGCTGACTCTCAGATTGACAAAAAAAAAAGTAATATCTGATACTTAAAAGCTTGTCTTGATCCATAGTGAAATAATTATTAGCAACACAAATAAAGAGGCATACAGTAGACATGTTATCTCCGTACTATACATAAAGCCACAAAGAAATGAATTGACTCTTAGAACTTCTAATTGTGATGTGTCAACTCTCACCTACCACACACTCCCATCTTACAGGAGTTGTTTTGTTATCATCTGTATATGTGAAAAATATATTAACTATCCACTCCAGGAAGTAGAATCATCATAAGGCAATGCCATTTCAAAAAATGCTGGAGGCCCATAAACACATACTTGTACAGATGTTCAATTAACACTCGAAAAGCAAAATCGCAAATTAGAAACTGCAAACAAGAGATTTGTGTAGAGAGAAGAAGAAACATATTGACCCTTATAACAAAATGCATAAAGCAGCTATTAAACAAAAATAAAAGCGTTACCTCCATTTTGATACTGGAACTAACTCTGAGTAGATCAATAAGCGCAACAAAAGCATTTAACTTCTCTTAAATGCTGAAATCTGGATATTCACTCTCCATTAGGCCTAACAACAACACTTCTCCTGGATTGCTCTCATCAACATCATTGTATACTCAACACTTTTGTGTTAGATTTACTAGCATCAATTTTTTATGGACTGCAAACCAGAAGCTCATACTCAGAATCATTTGCATCGTTCCACCAAGACTTCAGAAATGTCATCCATGCTCCCAAAGTCTACAGAATCACATAGAAAATTATCGCATCCTTTGTCAGCAGCACAAATGCGTAATAGAGACCAAGATGATAAGATCTTTTCTAGAGCTGAAGTGATCAAATTCTCTAGGTCACAGAGTGTATCCACGAGGTTCAACCCAAAAATTCATGGCAAAAGAATACTCCCAACAAGTAAAAGCCAATAATATCTGAAATTGCTAGTTGGTTCCCAATAAATGTAAGCTAACAACTAAAATAGAAACCACAAACTCACCAATGAAGATTTTGCCAACTTTTTCATCCCACTATTTCCTTGTGTTGTTCTCCCTTCAATGTAGAGGACTTAGGCCATACTTCTCCAAAAGATTGACTCCCTAGAAAACAAAACAAGTAGGATTAACAAATATTCCACAAGAAAATTTGACAATGATGATGTCTTGGTTAATGTTATTATGGAAGACAATACACAAAGACTCAATTTCTAACAGCAGTCGTTCTCGCTAAACTGGGAAAAGTGCTGTCGTTCTCGCTAAACTGGGAAAAGCAAATAAACATGTACTACTTTAGTAGTGTAACAAAAGAATAAATGAAAAGGGTAAACAATTGGTGCCCTCTGGTTCAACGTATTTAACTAAAAGTGCTACCTTATCTTGTCCTCAAGCAAAAGTCTCCACCATAGGAATGTCTTGCCACTACTGCCATAATCACATGGATCACAGGGGATGCTACAGTCTCAGCACTCCTAGAAAGTGGAACATGGGCTTGGCCAGCAACAACTGCATGATACTCTAACTTTCTTTCGCTCAGTGCTCGACTCAGATGAAGAATCATATTCGAGGTTTTGACCCAGCACACATGCTTTGGCACATAGAACGAATCAGAAGGACCATATTTCTTTCTTACCAAACCTGCAAATGATCACACCAAAGTCCAAATCATAAGTCACTGTCATATTTTCAACATAAATAGATTAAAAAAGAAGAGAACACTACAAGTTCTCCATGCACTACATCTAAAAGGTAATGTTGCACCAGAAAATCACCATGAGCAAACTAGGCGTACCTAATACTAATATTCTGCAAAAAGAATGTATAATTAGACTTTGGAGCTTAGTTACTCAAACCAAGAGTCATTTAGTTGCTCACACCACAAACTTTGGAGCTTTGGGATGGTTGCATAGCCAACACTTCATTTTCAGCATATGGGCATACAACAGTCATAGAATTTCTATGAAAAGTAGAAGTGTAGTTAATGCTTGTTACATGAAATAAACCTGATCCTTACACTATTGATGTAGCACTACCACATTTGCCCAAGCAAATATTCATTGAAATATGAACTTCGAATTAGTTAAGGAAAAGTAGCCAATATGTTACAAGAAAAGGAATGCCTATACAATGACAAATTTTCAATACACCATTTTCTGAGTAAAACAAGGAGAAAATACCTAAACCAAGGTTTATGTTGGGAGATTTTGCATAAGACATGTGATCGTGGTCATCATCACTAGCACCCCAATAATTAAATGTACTGCAATCGGCTAACAATAGATAATGAGCAGTTGCTTCAATAGCAACACAAGCAAAACACAAAATCCCACAAATGGCAAATGAAAATAGTCCCTACTCATGTTCAGAACCTCTCTTTGTTTCAGTATATACCAGCCATGCATAAGGAGCAATAGAAGGAACCTCACTGCACATCAATGAAACTTCATCACGAACATTATAGCATGCACTTTTGAACTCAAGATCAGGAGTGCAAATTCGATTTCTATCCTCATACTGTCATACATTTATACTTTATTTTCATCTCGTTAATCCATTAATCTGAAATAAATAACATAACTACATATTATAAGCATGTAAATATATATATGGAATTAATATCTTTACTAATTATATTAAAAGTATTAGTTAGCATATTCTAAACTAAACCATAGACTATAATTAAACAAATTTTTAAGTAGAAAGTTGTAAAGAAAATATCAGGAACAATAAAATAACAGAAAAGTAGTATGTAATGGGGCACAAGACGACCCACAACATTAATCATAAGACATGCTAGCTCTGAACAAAAATCCACTCACCATAATAACACAAGAGTTAAACCACACTCCTCAACTTCCATCTGTGACGTGTAAAGTATGCAATAAAATCTTTCCCAATCACTCGAATAAGCATGCATAGGAGCTTTAAAATATATCTTATTCCCCCACCCCGAAACCATGACTACCCTCAAGCATGTCTCAATCCAAATACACAAATTATCCAAGTAGCAATTCTCAAATTTTCTTTTCTGTCAGTCAAGTATATCCCCTATACTAATAAGACTTAATAGTATAAGAAGAGCCAGCAATATTGAGACAAGCACTTGCAGTACAACATACAATACGCAACACACAAGTATCCCATTGACTTCATCAAAATAAAATGAAACAAGTCTCAACACTCTCACAAAGGTATCAGTGTAATCACTCCACTCATCAAGTGTTTAAGAATTTGGGTTCCACTCAAATCAATACATAGGATGCCATTACCATAGGCTTGCTTGTGAATCAAATCTCCTCCACCAACGAAATGAAAATTAATACATGAATCAAAGGGTCTTTCCAACGGTTGTAAGGGGGCTTAGGACAAGGTGTGGCAAAAGATAGGCCGAATTGTGGCTTATGAATTCAAGGGATCGATGCGGACCTAGTTACTTATCCTTCCAACTTCATTGCCATTCAACTCGGTTCATTTTCTATTTCTTTTTCTTCTTTTTTTTCTCAATCTTTTCTTTCCTTTCGTTTTTTCTTCTTTTTCTTCTTCTTTTTTTTTCCTCAATCTTTTCTTCTTTCCTTTCTTTTTTTTCTTTTGTTTTTTCTCAATATTTTCTTCTTTCCTTTCTTTTTTTCTTCTTCTTTCTCTTCTCCTTTTTCTTCGTCTCTTTGTTCTTTCTGTTTCATCATTTGTTTTTCATTTCCTCGTTCCATATTTCTTTTTCTTTTCCTTGGGGATAGCAGTGCATCCCTTGTTATTCACTCATTTTCATGTCAATTTACAAGCAACCAAGCCAACACCATCCCCTTAAATGGGTTCAAAATTCAGTTCAGGAGATAATCAAGAAGGGGATGATTCAGCTTATGACGTGGTTTAACCAACAAAAGAAAAGCCAAGGCTCAAATGAGTTATTCTATGGGTGAATTCAAGGTAGGCTCTTTTGAGGTAATGGGGTATTCCTAAGTGCCCTTATCACTTTCATGCACCAATCTTACAAGAATGCGGACTCAAAATGTATTACACAAGCAAGTTCTAGAATGGACACACTAAGTTTGATGCCCTCGATCAAAAGAAATGTAGCACTGTTTAAATGAAAGTGCTTTGGTCCAAAAGCTCACACAAAGGCTTTTGTGTTGATTCTTGAACATTGTTCATTTGATGCACTCAATGGAACACACTTCACACTACTTTTTTTTTATATGCCACTAGTGCTAGTCTCTCCTGCTTATCTCGACTTATACCAAAAATTCCTATTAATCTAAGGGATAACACAAGACAACAATCAAAAAATTCAAGTGCTACCACAGGATAATTCGCATATTTTTCTCAACACACTAACTTCCTTCACAAGTTTCGGTGTTCACTAAAAATTGTCAACCTCCAAATAAAAACTTTTAGTCCCCACATATCCACATTCCAACACATTAATTCCCCGACTAATCTAATTCAAATGTCACATTGAATATTGGGCTCCAATCTCTTGTTACTTTATTACAAGAAAGATTGTTTGGCAAGTCACTCTAATCTAACAGGAGTAATATGTCATAATACATAGAGAGCACAAGGAACAATAAATCAAAGTCTTGGAAGTTCCAAGTCATATCTTCCTTTATTTTTCTGAAACATGTTTTTCATAACTAAGTTCTACAGAGATTTGCACCTAACTCAATTGAGCTAAAACAAACATAACAAAGATAAATTTAAGCATAAATCTTACCTTGTGATCGAGAACATCAGTCAGGAATTCAATCATCGACTTGCAAATAGTGTGGCAGAGTGTTATGCACCCAAATATAATAGAAGGAATGAGAAAATCTCTAACAAGCCATTTAAATAGGAAGGGAAAAAAGAAGAAAAAGATTATTCAGACTAGCAGATGCATATACAAGCATAGTAAACAGACTTTCATCGACACATTGAAGAATATTAATAGAAAGTTCTAAACATACACGAAATTGTTGCCACCCTTCTTATAAATTTTCCACCCGTTGGAAGGTGAACTAGCGTACAGGAACTGGACATACTTGTATAAAATCCTTTAGGCACATAAAGATGATTAAAATAAGGTAATCGTCCAAAGTTTTCATCCCATGTCAACCATAGATAACCTTGAGGTTGTTCGCATAAATAAGAATGCATAGGAACATTAAAATATATCTTATCAGACTCCCCCCACACCGAAACCATGCCTGCCCTCAAGCATGTACCACTCCAAATACACGAATTATCCAAGTAGCAATTCTCAAATTTCCTTTCATGTCAGTCAAACATATCCCCTAAACTACTATGACTTAATAGTTTAAGAAAAGATAAGCAATATTGAGAATAAGTACTAGTAACGGTGTAGCACAACATTCAACATACAGATATCCCATTGACTTTATCAAAAATAAAATGAAACAAGTCTCAACACTCTCAGAAGGGTGTAATCACTCAAAGTGTTTAAGAATTTGGAATTGACTTTATCAAAATCAAATTAAACAAGTCTCAAAACTCTCACAAGGGTGTCACAGTAATCACTCAATATGTTTAAGAATTTGGATTCCACTCAAATCAATACATAGAATATCATTACCATAGGCTTGCTTGTGAATCAAATCTCCACCACCATGAAATAAGAATTAATGCATGAATCAAAGGGTCTTTCATGGGTTGTAATGGGGTTTAGGAAAAGGTGTGACAAAAAATAGATCAAATGGCTGAAGTCAAAGGAGCGATGTTAACCTAGTTGCTTATACTTCCGAGCTCATATTCCTTCAACTCAATTCAAGTGCTTTTAACAATCAAACTGCTGAATTTTTTTTTCATTTTCTGCATCTTTTTTCCCCTAATCTTTCCTCTTTCTTTTCTTTTTTTCCCCTTTTTTCCTTTTTGTCCTTTCTATTTCATCATTTTTCTCATCTTTTTTTTCTTTCTTCTCCTTTTTGTTCCATTTCCTCATCTCTTTTTTTTTCCCTTTTCCTTGGGACTAGCAACGCATCCTTGGGTGCAACTTGAATCATTACACTCACTTGTTTCCATGTCAATTTATAAGCAACCAAGCAAACACCATGCCCTTGAATGGGTTCAAAAATGACTTTAGGAAATGACCAAAAAAGGGATAATTCAGCTTATAAACCGAGAAAAGAAAAGCCAAGGCTCAAATGAGTTTTTCTATTGGTGAATTCAAGGTAGGCTCTTTTCAGGTCAATGGTTTATTCCTAAATACCCTTATCACTTTCATACACCAATCTTACAAGAATGTGGTCTCAAAATGTATTACACAAGCAAGTTCTAGAATGGACATACTATGATTGATGCCCTCAATCAAAAGAAATGAAGGAGCGCTATTTAAATGGAAGTGCTTTGGTTCAAAAGCTCACACAAGGGGCTTTCGTGTTGATTCTTGAACATTGTTCATTTGATGCAGTCAATGGAATGTAGTTCACACAATTTTATTTTATTTTTTTTTTGTATGCCACTAGTGCTAATTTCTCCTACTTATCTCGACTTATACCAAAAATTCCTATTACTCTAAGGAATATTACAAGCAACAATCTGAAAATTCAAATGCTACCACGGGATAATTCAGATATTTTTCTCAAGACACTATTTGTTTCACAAGTTTTGGTGTTCAATAAAAATGTCAACCCCCAAGTAAAAGTTTTGAATCCCCACACATCCACATTCCAAATATTAATTCAAATTTCAAAAACACAACCAATTTCGCAAGAATCGTGCCACAATGACTATCAAACCACCTCCCAGAAAATAAATCACAAAAGCACAAAGCACAACATTGAACATACCCCCCCTCCCAAGCACATACATTGTCCTCAACATATGCACACAAACCCACTGAAACAAGAGAACAAAAAGTAAAAGGAAAAAGAGAACGTCCCTGAAATTTGGGATTGTCAAGGTCTTCCAGACAAAGGGTGGTGGAAGTGGAGGCAACGACAGCGCAGGGGGGTGTGCTGGAAGAGTACAACAAGAAAAATGCATAAATTACGATTAGTTCCAGCTAAACAGCATCATCATAAATTCAAAAGAACTTCTGAGCTGAATTTATAAGTATAATTGAAATATCAACAACAAGACTTTTCTTCTTATTCGTTTTTAAGCTCATTATTGCAGTAAGCAGTAGTACATGAAATGCAGTAACAAAATGGGAGCCATCAGCGGAAAATTGTGAAGCATACCGTCGTGGACATCTGATCCAAAAACCACAGACCATCACAGGCAGATATATACTCAGAACATGACGACAATCTCCTGATGAGAACCTTCCTCTTCCTGAAAGATTTGCTGCTCGACTTGCCAGCATTTTTGTAGTTGAAACGGGAAACTGATGTCTCCCTGGAAGAAGTCTGCTCAAATTCTCATGTGGCCCTGAATGTAGCTTTGTTAGCTGAGCAATATCATGGTCTGAAAAATCCAACTTTCTATCGAACCAAGGACTCCCACCAGTCTCCTCAGTTGAACGATCATCTTCAGATTCTATCTCTAACTTACTAAAAGCATACCCCATATTTCTATCCGCAGTGTATTCAGCTACAAAAAACATTTTAAACACTCCTCATATAGGTGATCCTTCATACAATTCGCAGCAGAATTTAGTCATGCCATATCAGCAAAACACCGTAAATTGGGAGGCCCAAAAGTTATTTCACTTACTATGTGTGAACACAGAATAATTGGAATCCACACATATGCGGACACGTGACAGTCCCTGCAAGCTAGAATCATATTTACTAATTTTTTGAAACAACATCACCCTTAGCTAGTTCAACCCTTCTACAAATTAGTATTATCATTTGTTATTATTACTATTCCAGAAAAATGCAGGAAAAGAACATGCACATGATCATCCACAGTCTACTTTATCTTCGTGTTGCTTCTTCCCTTGGTGCATGTCAGGGATGGAACTATATAAGCTCTTGCAGAAAGAAATCAACAGTACAGAAACAGCTTAAGTACGAGGACAATTTATTGGAATTTTTATCATATGCTCAAATAAAGATATAAAATTGATGGTCCATTAAGTATCCTATATACAAAACAGACCTAGACTCTGGGTCCGGACAACATTTGAGATATCATACATTATATATACACATATGTGATATGTGCATGAGTGTACAAGTTGGAGTAAAAAGGTTTTCACCACATTCTCAAAGACTACACCATCACGACCTAAAAAAGGACAAAATACGTTCAATGTAGACCAGCAACAAATGCTTGGAGCAAAATCATAAAACTACTAATACCTCTGGATACCACAAAACACCACCACAATCATAAAACTACTAATATCCGTGTTTATCTTCAACAAACAGATGAAAGGCAAAATCGTATTACATGGACGCACCAAAATATATGACCAAATTCACTATTAACAAAAACAAACATGAAAAACTCATGTTTATGACCAGGCAACAGCTTAAGTTACACTTAGTATCAGCAATTAACTACCAACTTTTTCCAAAAAACCAGAAATCTACTCTAAGATCAAGCAAAACAAAGAGGATGAAAGCCATAAATATTTCTCGAACAAAATCAATTGAGAAAAGGGTTTTACTTTAGCAAGTCCATCTCGAACAGCTGAGACAGCTCCATTTAAGCTGCCACCAATGATTTCGACATCCTCAACTGCTGAGCAAACTGTTCTGCTGAATTTCTTGAAATGTATTTCCTTTGAGAGGCCCAGTAACTTGGATCTTCTTCGATCAATGGTTAGGATTGTCCTTGTTAGGCCTTTTGTGTTTAAGCATTTGAAGCAAGGGACGGTATTCTTGAGGTGTGGATCGCAGATGAGGGCTCTGGTGCTTCCCATCTCAATGAAATTGCGCTCCCCATCGCGGTGAGGAAACATAAAAGATGGAACCCATCTTGAGAGGGTCAGGTAATCCGAAAACTTGATAAGGAGGAAATTGGCTGTGAGAGAGGACTTGAAAAAATACCAGCACCGGCAGATTGGTAGACTGGGAAGAGAAGAGTATAGATCGAGAAAAGGGAAAAAAAGTGGGGACTGGTCGAAGACCGAGGGATGGTCAGAAAAGAATCATGGGGGTGAGGGCAGTTCGATGTCGGCGCTGGTCGTCGGCGACGGCGAAGGACAGAGAGAAAGTGAGCAAATGGGAGAAAAAAAGGGGGTTTGCAAAGAAGGCTGAAGACGCACGTGGGGGGGCGTGGGTCGTCGGAAGGTGACGGGTTGGGCAGCAAACGGTGGCCGGAATGTCAGAAGATGGTTGCCGGCGGTGGTCAATTGCTATAGTGGCTGGAAGAGAGGATCGGTGGTTCTTGCGAGAGAGAAAGACGACCAAGAAAACCCCTTCTTGTATCTGTGAACAAAGAAGGAAAAAGAGAGAAATGAAGTGAGGAAAAGAACAGAATTCTTAGTTTTGAATTTTTACTTTTTGATGTTGAGTTTGAATTTTTTGTTTGTATTTTTATTTTGATCTATATGTTCATTTTGATTTTTTGCTTGGGCTTACCACAACGGGCTCATTTTTTTATTAATTTTTTTTTATTGTGAGTTTTATTTTTTCGACTAAGATTTTTTATTTTATTTGAGCCTTAAAAGATTTTGTTTGGATTTTATTTCTCTTTGATAACAATTTGCTATATCAATTTTCTTGGGTTGGGCTGAATTGTACATGCTTTATTTTTATATTAAAAGAGATTGAGTATCCCGACAATTTTCCTAAAAAGACACCCTAAAGCCAGTCTTTTAATTTTTCTCTCTCTTTCGATTAGTGGGTTTAACAGAATTTGGTTATATAGCTAAAGGCTACTGAAAGTTAACTTCTACTGATTAATGACTCTAAAGCAAATTATTGATTCATATCAAGAGATTAAAATGTACAAAGGAGTGACAAAGGTGTCTTTTTTTTATTGTAAAAATAAATTGGAGCATGGGCTTATGCAATGCAGATATTGTGGAGTGGTTCCTAATAAATTAAGTTCCTATGGCAATTTTTAATGCTTTATTGACTGTGTGGGAACCTCTCAAAGCAAGAACAATGAGGATTAGACTCACAATTTTTTACTACAATAGGTTAAGTTGCAGCAATTAAGTTTCTTTCTTAATTTCTTTTATTACCTTGTTAAAATAATTATGTTATTTAATAATTTAATTAAGTAAAAATATATAGTATTTCAAATATAATTTTAAAATTTAATAAGTATTTTATAAATAAAATGATCATATTCATTATTAAACTTAACGATTTCGAACTTTAATATTATTGTAAAAGCTTTCTATTTAATGAAAAATCTAAAAGTTAAATAACAATATAACTAAATGGGTTGCTATGTAAACATATAGTTTTGTTCATTTGCTTGTTCAAATTTGTTGGTGGGATAAATCTTCTTGCTTGGTTTCATTTACTTCATAGAAGCTCTCGATAAAGTTTTATTAATTATCTCCCTATTGCTTGGAATTTGAATTTCAGTGTCATCTTTTTTATTTATAGCTTACTATTTCCTTCATCTTCTACAATACCGCCCATGTTTATTATCAATTTTACTTGAAATCTTAAACCAATCAAGATTAAGTGCGTTAAATATTGATATTTTACTTTTGATTTCCTTCTCATTGGGAATGGATTCTTTTAGTTGTACTAGTCACAACATTCATTTTTTTTTTTTGTTAATTAATCGGATCATTTCTAATAGTATGAATTTGATAAATGCTTACAGACTCATGTCTAGAATATTTAGAGTTACGTTATAAAGTAACAAATTAGTAATTTTGAAAATCAAAGTACAGAAAATGGCCAACTTTATTGAATTAACTTCTTTTATACCCAAAAGATAAAAAAATTGCTAAATTATTAATAAGAATGAATTTTGTTTCTTTGTTCTACTTGCTTTACTTGAATTTTGACTCAATCCAAATTTTTTATATAGGTTCGTTTATGATTAAACTCAACTATTATTTAAATTCGAGCAATCAGTTAACAATTTTTCTATTATTCTCATTATTTTAGAATCAAATTCCATTAACAATTAAAAACTGAAGCTAAATCTAAAATACAAAGACACAAAAAATCAACTGAGAGTAAAAAGAAATTTAAGCAAAATTTTCAAAATGGATATGATTTTTGAAATGCAAATTTGTATGCCACATGACCTCATATGGAATTACTTTTGCTCAAAAACATTTGTCCAAAAATTACTAAAAAAGGAACAATTAGGTGCATAAAATTTTTAAATAACAGAAATATTAGCAAAATACTAACTTTGTATAGCCAATCAAACTAATATTTAGGCATGATTTTCATGTTAATCACTAAAAAGAAAAGTGATAAAGAGATCAAAATTAAATAAATAAGAATTGCTAAATGTCTTTTAAAAAATTAGTTTAATTAGACAATAATTTCATGTGTTGAGCATTTGTTGGCATTTGTTTATCGTTATATAAAACAAACAATAATAAATAATTGAACTTTATCTTAATTATAACATATAAATATAGGTCTAGACCCATGTATTTGCATGGTAATTTTCTAAGCGTAATAATAACTACAAGTTATAATGAAAGGGAAACAAACTATCTTTAATAAAACCACATAAAACATCTAAATTTTAAACGTTCTGATAATTCACGAAACTTAACCCAAACATAGGTCTAAATCAATGCATTTCTGTGGTAAACTTTCTAATCGTAATAGTAACTACAAGTTAGTATGAAAGGGAAACAAACTTTCTCTATTAAAACTGCGTAAATAGCTAAATTTTGAACGTTATCAGAATTACACGATACTTGACCCAAAAATTGGTCTAAACCCATGCATTTGTAAGATAATTTTCTAAACGTAATAATAACTACAAGTTAGTATGAAAGGGAAATAAGCTTTCTTTAATAAAACCATGTAAAACAGCTAAATTTTGAACGTGATCAAAATGCCATGAAACTTGACCCAAATGTAGGTTCAAATCCATGTATTTGTATACTAAATTTTCTGAGCGTAGTAATAACAACAAGTTAGTATGAAAGGAAACAAATTTTCTATAATAAAATCGTGTAAAACAGCTAAATTTTGAACGTTCTAAGAATTCCACGAAACTTGACCCAAACGTAGGACTAAACTCATGCATTTCAATGGTAAATTTTCTAAGCGTAATAATAACTACAAGTTAGTATGAAAGAGAAACAAACTTTCTTTAATAAAACTGTGTAAAACAGCTAAATTATGAACGTTCTCAAAATTTTACGAAACTTGACCCAAACGTAGGACTAGACCCATGCATTTGAATGGTAAATTTTCAAAGTGTAATAATAACTACAAGTTAGTATGAAAGGTAAACAAACTTTCTTTAATAAATCGTGTAAAACAGCTAAATTTTGAACGCTCTTAGAATTCCACGACACTTGAACCAAACAAATGTCTAAACCCATGCATTTGTATGGTAAATTTTCTAAACATAATAATAAATGCAAGTTAGTATTAAAGGAAAAACAAACTTTCTTTAATAATACCGTGTAAAACAAATAAAGTTTGAACGCTCTCAAAATTCCACGAAACTTGACCCAAACGTAGGTCTAAACCCATGCATTTGTATGGTAAATTTTCTAAGCCTAATAATAACTACAAATTAGTATGAAAGAGAAACAAACTATCTTTAATAAAACCACGTAAAACAGCTAAATTTTAAACGTTCTGAAAATTTACAAAGCTTGACCCAAACATAGGTCTAAAGCCATGAATTTCTGTGGTAAATTTTGTACGCGTAATAATAACTACAAGTTAGTATGAAAGGGAAAGAAACTTTCTTTAATAAAACTGTAAAACAGCTAAATTTTGAACGTTCTCAAAATTCAACAAAACTTGACCCAAAAGTAGGTCTAAACCCATGCATTTGTGTGATAAACTTTCTAAGCGTATTAATAACTACAAGTTAGTATGAAAGGGAAATAAGTTTTCTTTAATAAAATCGCGTAAAACACCTAAATTTTGAACGTGCTCAGAATTTCACAAAATTTGACCCAAACGTAGGTCTAAACCCATGCATTAGTATTGTAAATTTTCTAGGCATAATAATAACTAAAAGTTAGTATGAAAAGGAAACAAACTTACTTTAATAAAATCGTATAAAACAGCTAAATTTTAAACGTTCTTAGAATTTCACGAAACTTGACCCAAACGTAGGTCTTAAACCATGCATTTGTATGGTAAATTTTCTAAGCGTAATAATAAATGCAAGTTAGTATTAAAGGGAAAACAAACTTTATTTAATAATACTGTCTAAAACAACTAAATTTTGAAAGTTTTCACAATTTCACGAAACTTGACCCAAACGTAGGTCTAAACCCATGCATTTGTATGGTAAATTTTCTAATGGTAATAATAACTACAAGTTAACTTGAAAGGGAAACAAACTTTCTTTAATAAAACCGCGTAAAACAACTAAATTTTGAACGTTCTCAAAATTCCACGAAACTTGACCCAAACGTAGGTCTGGACCCATGTATTTTATGGTAATTTTCTAAGCATAATAATAACTACAAGTTATTATGAAAGGGAAACAAACTATCTTTAATAAAACCACGTAAAAATGCTAAATTTTAAACATTCTGATAATTCACGAAACTTGATACAAACATAGGTCTAAACTAATGCATTTCTGTGATAAACTTTCTAAGCGTAACAATAGCTATAAGTTAGTATGAAAGGGAAACAAACTTTCTTTATTAAAACTGCATAAAACAACTAAATTTTGAACTTTCTCAGAATTACACGAAACTTGATCCAAAAGTTGGTCCAAACCCAAGCATTTGTATGACAATTTTCTAAGCGTAATAATAACTAGTAGTGAGTATGAAAGGGAAATAAGCTTTCTTTAATAAAACCACGTAAAATAGCTAAATTTTGAACGTGCTCAGAATGCCATGAAACTTGACCCAAACGTAGGTCCAAACCTAATGTATACTAAATTTTCTAAGCGTAGTAATAACTACAAGTTAGTATCAAAGGAAACAAATTTTCTTTAATAAAATCGTGTAAAACAGCTAAATTATGAACATTATCAGAATTTCACAAAACTTGACCCAAACGTAGGACTAAACCCAAGCATTTGAATGGTAAAATTTCAAAGCATAATAATAACTACAAGTTAGTATGAAAGGGAAACAAACTTCTTTAATAAAACCATGTAAAACAGCTAAATTTTGAACGCTTTTAGAATTCCACTAAACTTGAACCAAACAAATGTCTAAACTTCTGCATTTGTATGGTAAATTTTCTAAATATAATAAGAAATGCATGTTAGTATTAAAGGGAAAACAAACTTTATTTAATAATACCGTGTAAAACAGCTAAATTTTGAACGTTCTCAGAATTCCATGAACCCATGCATTTGTATGATAAATTTTCTAAGTGTAATAATAACTACGAGTTAGTATGAAAGGGAAAACAAACTATCTTTAATAAAACCACGTAAAACAACTAAATTTTAAACGTTGTGAGAATTTACGAAACTTGACCCAAACCTAAAGCCATGCATTTCTGTGGTAAATTTTGTAAGCGTAGTAATAACTACAAGTTAGTATGAAAGGGAAACAAACTTTCTTTAATAAAACCGCGTAAAACAGCTAAATTTTGAACGTTCTTAGAATTCAACGAAACATGACCCAGAAGTAGGTCTAACCTATGCGTTTGTGTGCTAAATTTTCTAAGAGTATTAATAACTACAAGTTAGTATGAAAGGGAAATAAGTTTTCTTTAATAAAACCGCGTAAAACAGCTAAATTTTGAACGTGCTCAAAATTCCACGGAACTTGACCCAAACGTAGGTCTAAACCATGCATTAGTATGGTAAATTTTCTAGGCATAATAATAACTACAAGTTAGTATGAAAAGGAAACAAACTTTTTTTAATAAAACCGTGTAAAACAGCGAAATTTTAAACGTTATTAGAATTCCATGAAACTTGACCCATTAACCCATGCATTTGTATGGAAAATATTCTATGGGTAATAATAACTACAAGTTAACATGAAAGAGAAATAAACTTTCATTAAAAAAAATCGTGTAAAATAGCTAAATTTTGAACGTGCTCAAAATTCCACGAAACTTGAACCAAACATATGTCTAAACCCATGCATTTGTATGGTAAATTTCCTAAGCATAATAATAAATGAAAGTTAGTATTAAAGGAAAAACAAACTTTATTTAATAATACCGTGTAAAACAGCTAAATTTTGAACGTTCTCACAATTCCCCGAAACTTGACCCAAACGTAGGTCTAAACCCATGCATTTGTATGGTAATTTTTTTTACTGTGCAAGAAGTAAAAAATAAGTGCCTTGATCACGTGGTCCAAAATATTCACATATAAAAGTATTTTTGACTTATTCTTTTTGTTATTTTCCACGAACTACTGTGTTTTACCTAATATGATTTTTGATCTCTAATGTTTACAAATTCAATCACTAATATTTACAAATTTTTACGAATTTGGTCAAATTTCAAACCAAATTTATAAAAATTTATAAACATTAAAAAGTAAAATTATTAAACCATAAATAATGATAATAAATATAATTATATATGTACATGTGTGTGTGTGACAGACCAATAGATAATTGAAGTCTTAATTGAGCTACTAAACATATATACTGCATTAAAGTATTTGGCCTATTAAATAATTTTTCTAGCAGTTGTAATGTAATTTTGATATCATTATATTCTTAATTGATCTCTAAATTAAATAATCAATTAAAATTTAATTTGTTGTACTCCAATTTGTTCCACACATTAATCATTTTAAAACATTTTTTTCCCACAATTTCATTGAACACGACAAATAAAATAAGAAATTTCATTAATAATGTTATAATAAGTGAAACAAATAGACAATAAATGAAATAATGATGACTTTCTCGTTACAAATAACTTTTTATGTATAATAAATCATAAGTAATTATAATTATGTAGTATAATTGCATAAAAACCATTTCTGCTAGAATCCTATTATCATATAGCATTAAAGTTATAATCCAACTAATAACTTGATTTTACATAAATTAACTAATTACAAAGTAACTACACATAATATAACAATCTATTATAATAAGAAAAAGATATAACTGTCATCACAAAAAAGATGAAATATTAAAAATGTCAAATTATTCTATTATAATTCTATCTCCATTATCCTATGCAAATAAATTCAAAACTAAAAATTAATTATAAAATTATTTAACAGTACTCATAAATGAAGAAATATAATAGCAAATCATTCACAATTCTATAATATACACAAATAATTTAGTACGTTTTTCATTTACTAATATAAATATATATATACATATATATTATATTATACTATAATAAAAGTGTGAACACCACTTACGTATTATTTCAATTAGGAAAACACAGTTATACCCTTAAAGGACGATTTTAAATAATAAATAAAAGTGTATGAGGATGGATCTATTCTCACCTTTTTAGCCGGAAGGTTTTGTTCAACAACTGTATTAATTCTTCGCCAATTCTTAAGATGTCAAAAGAATTGTAAAAACGTGGAGGAACTTACTTCAACATGAGTCCAAGCACGCAAGCAAGAGCACAATCTCTACCACAGGAGCAAATTGACTTTACAAGAGTTTTACAATGTGTTAGTTGATTATATGCGCTGTAAACAAGAAAGCTAAAAATGGAGAACAACAATAGAGTTTCAGCAGTAAAGAAGCAAATATGCAAGGTAGGATCCGTGGGCCTTTTTCCTCCAAGCGCACTGGACAAGGTTTATGATGATATGTTTGTGACACAATCACCTCTTACGTAGATCCAAGATACAGTCATTCTATTCAAATGATTGCCGTGATTCCTCAAGTCTGAGGACTACTCATATTTCTCATATGCATTATACGTGAGGTGGAGAATTGTGGTCCTTTCTTTTGGAAGGAAGTATGGAGGCGGTTATCATAAGGTCGCTTGGAAGGATGTATGTAAACCGTTGGAGGAAGGAGGGCAAGGTTTTCGTGATATCCATGCTCTTAATAAAGCCCTTATGAGTAGATACTTGTGGGTTGTTATTAAGAGGGAACGTGTGTCCATATGGCTGGACTGGATCTATTGTGACCGCCTAAAGGAGAAATCTATCTGGACGGATGATGATAGAAATGGGATGGGGATGGAGGTAGCTCCTTCGCCTACGTAATATACTTATGCCTCATGTTGAGTATCATATAGGGTATGGTCGAATATTCTCCTTGTGGCATGAGCTATGGCACTTGCTGGGACCATTGGTGAGTAGATTCCCCAGAGGACCATGGTTTACTAGCATTGTGCTAGATGAGAGGCTTTGCAGTGTTACATGTGATGGGTAGTGGCATTGTCTGTTGATCATCGATATTGATTGTTTGGAGATCACGCACTCTCCCCCTATGAATCATGGACGTCATAACTGAGTTAGATGGCGATCTACATCGGGGGACCTTAGATCTAGGGTTGCTTATGCACTTTTTGTGCCTCAGGGGCCCAAGATAGGTTGGTCTTACTATTTTTTAGGCCCTTTAAAATTCCTCGGAATAACTTTATTCTTTCGTTATCCATATTGAAGAAATTGACGACTTTGGATAGACTATGGCTTGGGCATTTGGGTGGTACGTGTATCTTGTGCACGACTGACCTCATTGAGACTCATTCCCACTTATTTTTCGATTATTGCTATTTGAGACTATGCTTGAGGATAATTAGACAGCATATCCAGCTCCATTGGCCTAATCGAGGATGGGAGAGGGATGGGCGGCTTCGCGGTGGATAGGTCGGCATGTAGTTAGCTCCGCCTATCGAGCTCTACCGCTCCATTTTTCAATTTTTTTTAATTTCTGCAATTAAAAACTGAAGTAAAACTAGGCATTTACAGAAAATTCAATTTTTAAAAAATGCATAGATATCTATAATTTAAAAGCAAAATTAATATATATTTTCTAAACACATAACCATGCTTCAAAGCCATAAAACATGCTTTCAGAAAGAAAATTAAACACATTGTTCATGCTCAACCCATAATAACATGTTAATCCTAAAGTCATAATACCGAACTAGGCTCTAATACCACCGAAAGAATCTATATGGCCCGAGAACGCGGCGGAACTATGAAATAAAAAATTAAAATGGTTCAAAGGGGTGTTCCCTTTGAGCAAGGTGGTGAGAGGAATTGGCCAACCCCTCTATCCGGATTCTATTACTAGACCATGCACAAGACTGGATTTTACTCGTGTATGTATTATGCCTGATGTATCATCGAAGTTACCTCATCACATTGTCCTTATAATTCCTAAAGTTGATAGCAATGAGATGGCTTGTAAGGTGGATGTGGAGTATGAATGGCTACTGCCTAAATGCATTAGTTGTTGTACCTTAGGCCATGCAACATCTGCATGTCCCTTGAATAAAGCTGCTTCCAAACCTGCAGTGTCAGTTTATGTCGAACAGTGTGTCCAAGTGAAGCTTTTAGGTCCTGAGGCACGTAAGACCAATTCGAAAGAGGCTGAACCCCCCATTCAAGTATTGGCCATGAGCTCTCCTCTAGTGATCCCACGGTTGGATCCAGAGGATGTTGACAAAAAGGTTAGGAAATAGTATTACATAATTCTTTTAAATGTACTTATGTTAGATGAGGATGGTGCATAATCGTCTAGTGGTCCTAATGCATGCAACAACTCCACAAGGTCCCATATGATGAATCTTAAGGTGTGGAATGTTAGAGGCCTCAACTGTATGAATCATCAAGTAGCACTAAAAGAGCTTGTGGTTGAGTACAAGTTACAATTTATTGGTATTCTTGTAACTCGTGTGTCTTTTGCTAACTTTGTTGATGTTAAGGGTTGCCTACTTCCTCGGTAGCGTTGGGAACGGATCAGTTGGGTCTGGGGAATCGTATTTATATTGCCTGGTTGGATGAGTTTCTTGATGTTGATGTACTAGAAGTGGGAGTTCAGTTTATTCACTGTCGTATTCATATACAGTTTTTACATTTATCGGTTCTCTTTATAGTCGTGTATGGCGCGAATGAGACAGGGAAACGGCGGGCACTTTGGGAGGTGCTTGGTGCATTATCTAGGCAAATTGCTGATGTCCCCTGGTTGGTTGGAGATGACTTCAATGCTGTTCTGGACATGAGTGAGGTTTGTAGGACCTCCGGTAATATTGCGGGTGCTATAATAGATTTTAATGCTTGTTTGTTGGACTCGGGCCTCATTCCCTTGCCCATGCAAGGAGAAGTCTTTACATAGCATAATCATAGCTCTGGCCAGCGTAGTTTATGGAAGCGCCTTGATTGTATGTTGCTTAATGATTGTTGGTTGGAACGGTGTTGAAAACTTCCTATCATAGCCTTACGCCGCCAAAGCTCTGACCACTCGCAGTTGGTCTTTTATGGGGACAATGAGCCGAGATTGGTTACTATGTTTAGATTTGATAATAATTGCTATGTCTCAGGACTTTATGCCTACTGTGAAGAGCATATCGAGGAGTCAATGTATGTTGTCACTCGAAAGTTGAAGGCTTTGAAGCCTCTTTTTCGGCAGCAAAGGAGGATAAGGGGGATCTTTCAATGAATGTGAAGGGTGCAACTGTTTTTTTGGAGGTGGCATAGATGCTACTACAAAATGAATTGGCATGACGGCCTATTGTTGCACTTGGAGTACTGTTGTCGGTTAGTCTTCTTTAGCAAAATGGCAACCCGCCAGGTTGCGAAGCGGATATATTAGATTAAGAATGATACGGCCACATGCTCATGGATGCTGGGGAGGTTATCAATAAATTTGTTGAGTTCTATACATGACTCCTTGGGGGTGAAAGGAAGCGAAGATTTATTGACCTCTCCTTTCTTCATCCTTGGGCTAGGTATCTTATTAATGATGGTTACTCTTTCGAATTTTACAAGGCTTTCTGGCCTATGGTTGGGACTGAGGTTACTAGTGCAATCCTGGATTTCTTTACAATGGGGCGGTTGCTTAAGAAAGTTAACGCTACACTTCTTACACTTATCCCTAAGGTACGCTCCCCTACTAGGGTGGATGAGTTTCGGTCTATCTCCTATTGTAACGTTTTGTATAAGGCGATTACGTGTATTATTGTGAAGCGATTGAGTATTGTTTTGGGAAAATTATTAGTCCCTCGTAGAATGCCTTCGTGCCGGGACGCTCTATTGGAGATAATGCTTTATTAGCACAAGAACTATTTGCAGGTTATAACCAGCAACGCCTTCCGCCGAGGTGCGCATTGAAAGTCGACCTACGAAAGGCGTATGATATGGTGTAGTGAGATTTTCTATTTGCAGCTCTTCATTTATTTCGCTTTCTGTCTCAATTTATACGATGGATAGAAGAGTGTGTGACTACTATGTCGGTCTCAATTTGCATTAGCGGTTCTGCTCATGGATTCTTTCTGGAGGCACGTGGGCTTCGCCAAGGCGACCCCATGTCTCCTTATCTATTTGTGCTTGTTATGGAGGTGCTTCATTTGACGTTGCAACAACTAATTGAGCATGTTCTCGTACCACTGGTAATGTCGGGAGAGTAGGCTGTTTCAACTTCCCTTTGCAAATGACCTCCTCTTGTTATGCCATACTTATATAAAGTCTGTCTTGGTATTCAGAAAGGGGTTGGACCTGTTTGCTTCTTTATCAGGTTTGTGCACCAACTTGGACAAGAGTCAATTTTTTTCTGTCTAGATTCGTTGATGGAATACGAGAGGTACTTCATGAGTTGTTGGGCTTCCAAAAGGGATTGCTGCCAGTTCGCTATCTTGGATTGCCACTTTTGTCATCCTGGATGAAAACTGCTGATTGCCCCCTGCTCCTTAAGATTGATAGTCACATCCAAGGGTATTTCACTATATTTCACGGGTTGGGTTTAGTTGATTAATTTTGTTCTTATGGCACTTCATATATACTGGGTAATGGCTTTCATGTCGCCCAAGGTAGTTCTTAAAGAGGTGAAGAAGCGAATGAGGTCTTTTCTTTAGCATAGTTCAAGTGGTGGAGGTTACCCCAAGGTTGCTTGGCAACAGGTATGTAAACCTGTTAAGGAGGGGGGTAGGGTATTCGAGATATTGGTGTTATGAATCGTGCCTTAATGAGCCGACACCTATGGAGGGTTATGCACGGTGATCGATCTTCTGTGTGGATGCATTGGATCAATCATGTGCGCTTACCTGAGCAGATAGTTTGGACGGTCAATGCACAATGGTCATCCTGGGGATGGCGAAAACTTATTCTCTTGCATAGTGTACTACTTCCTTTTGTGGACTATAGGATTGGTGATGGGTCACTTTTTCCTTATGGCAGTATCCATGGCACAACTTTGGGCCATTGATCAGTAGGTTCCCTCGTGCACCTAGCCTTACATGGATGGCAGCAGGAACTTGCTTGGACACAGTTATAGTGTATGGGTAGTGGTAGTGGCCTCTTACTATGGAGATTGACTGCATCTAGAATTTTTTTTACTTCCTACTCTTTTTTTTACAATAAAGGTAAATTACATTAATGATATTTAAGTATACAAATACAGTACAATCAAGTGTTGGACGTTGGTGTAGTCCATGCTATGCTCCACAATCTATAAAGTGCTATAGTACTAACATTTTATGTCAATTTCGCACTAAGAATCTGATATCGAATCTCATCTATTATAATGCAACATAAAGTCCAAAGGATTTCTAATAAGTTGTTGATATTTCCTCCGATTATGCTCCTGCCAAATATGATAGATGAGTGATGCCAAAAGGTTCCAGCAAGCCGCATTGACGACATGCTTTCCCCTCTACTTTCGAGCACAAGCACATCAATGGTCCATCCTCGATTAGGCCATAGAAAGCGAACCTCTCAATGAAGAATACCAAACAACGTCTGGAGTAAGGACACTGGAAGTAGAGATGTTGATGCGTCTCCATTGAGCCATTCAAACATAAAACACACGAGCGATCAAGGTGTGTTAGCCATGTTTATCCATAGTAGATAGCTTCCCCAACATAGCAAGCCATAAAACAAAAGAGTTCCTTGGAATGACTACCAGCAGCATACCTTGGGTCCCAGATGATGAAAATACCATAAGCAACTCCATTATTAAATTCCCCTCCTCCAAATAAGATTTCGTCACCATTGCCACGAATCGCTGGGAGATTATGAATAATCTCCAAGCATTCAAAATTTTTAATATTGGACCAATGCCAATCTACCCCCGATATCATCACGTTAAGAATATCCTCTAAGGATGTGTCCGTAATCCATGACCCTCTTGGAATCTATGAACGAGAGAACCTAAAGGGTGCTAGGGGCCATTCGAAAGCGAAATCATCTCACCATTCCCAATCCTATATTCCACATGCGTTAAAGGGTGGCACACAACCTCTTAATCTTGCGCCACCCCCACGAGCCTGTCGTAGCACTAAATGTCCAAATTGATTTGTTACGCAACCATACATTATATATTCAAGATACCTAAATAGAAGACGTACAGGACCGAATAATGTCCCAAATGAAAGCAAAAGAAAAATGCGAGTGGATCGGCCCAAAAATGCGCATGTGGAGGCGGTAATATAAAAATTCATAAATAAAAACTGAAAACAGTAATAAAACCATGACTCCAAGGGTTGTACCCTTGGACTTCCCGGGCGTTTGATGTAGTTAATAATAACAATGATAAAACTAAAACAGGCTAACAGTAAAATTAAAACGAGAGGTACATAAATCGTAAATCAAGAATTACTTCTTTGATTTATTTACTTTGAACCTCCTTCTTTTGATCCATTCACGCGAGATTTCAATGTAGAAGGCATCTAAAGACGCATCCATTGTTAGAATAGGTGACCTGAAAGCCAATTGGATTGGCTGCATGTAAACTATTCTAACAATAACTTGATTTTGTGTAATATTATTCAGTGAATAAAATGAGTGTTCGCTATTGGGATTTCATTTGTTGTGCTCATTACATTTATGTTTGCGTTTCTGTCAAACATCACAACAAAGCCCACAGACCACCTTGAACAACTGTGCAATAGTTGGAGTGCGCATTGGATAGCAATCATGAAAACAACTGTTTAGAGTTGGGTCTGAAATATTTCTAGTTGAGGACCACGATAATGGACATCAAAGTTTCCTATGGAGACTTGCATTAAGAGTCGCATTCATTTGATGAGTGCCGTGTTTCATCGGCGACAAACGTGGGACGTCTATGAGATCTTAATGGGTCGATTGACTAGGTATTGAATCGACTAAACTGACTCGCGGGGATCATCACATGGAAGCCTGGGAGTCTCGAATGGTATGACTTGAGTCCCCGGCTTTGATAGTACGGGAGTAAAACCTCAAACTCGAGGAATTACGGTGTCACGTGCATGCGATGGCCGTATCTTAGATTTGTGCGAGAGGTGATCGTGTCTTAGATATGATCATCATAAGCCTTATATAATGCATTCAATGTATGTAGCGAGGATGATGAGTTCCAAAAAGAGGATCCATTCCCTGTGAAAACGTGACAGAGGTATCTTCTATGCATTGGAGATGCATCTACGCTCTATAAAACTATGGCCACAGTCATTGGTCGAATAGGAAGAGGAGGATCCTATGTCGAGCAATTTGGCGTAACACGATCTCAATTATTAAGCATAGACGCCTAGTCAAGGATGGGAACCGACGCCCAATTCCATGCTCTAGACTAAGATTGGGAGACAGTAAACAGAAGGACCATACCTGTATGGACTCGGGAGCCTGAATATTCACATGAATTTTCGCCTAGCCTCTAGTGTCATGGATCGTTGCTAGACGGCCACCTATAGTGGCAGGCTTTTTTGATCAAGAGTTGATTAAGAATTATTAATTAAATTAAATTTAATTAATAATAATATTGAACACTAGCCCAAGTGTAGGTGAAAGGTGAAACTAAAGAGTCACACACAAATCACCGAGAAGGGACGAGGAATTAATTGAAAATTAATTCCATAAGTAATTGGATTACTTATATATGAGAGGGATCCATTGAATGGATAAGCGCAATGATAAATTGATTGAATTAATTTATATTAGACTTGCCCTTATTATTTAATAAGTTGAACTTATTATTTAATAAAGGGATATAGGGTTCATATATTTAATTGGATTAAATATATGATGGACTTAACTAAGTGGGCTTTAATTAAATTTAATTTAATTAATTGGACCTGGTATTTTAATTAATTAAAATCGGCCCAAGCCCATTAATTAAGTTGGTGGAAATGATTGGAAAAGAAAATTATTGACTAACAAAATTATTTTTGGAAAATGACACGTTAGTCATTCTTTATTTGGAATAAAGGATTATCACCTTATGGATGTGAAGCTAGACATGTTTTAATTCATCCATTCAAGGTATGTATATATGTATATTGGTTATTTGGAATAACTAATGAATACATAACAAAAACAAGAAAATAATTTCCTCTCCTCCCTATTCATTCCACTCGGTCGAACCCCCCTCTTGTGCACACTTGTTGTGTTCTCCTTAATTCTTTTATAGCAAATTGAATTGAAGAATCCCAAGTTCCGGTGTGGTATGGACTCAACTTTAGAGCGTAGAGACTTTAGAGGGTCTCTACGTTGAGGCCTTGGGTGAATGAATCAAACGAAGGATGTTCAAAATAAATAAAAAAAAAAGGTAATTCTTGATTTATGATTTTTGTTCCTCTCGGTTTTTATTATACCAATAGCCCCGTTAATTTCATTGTCATTTAATTTTATTAACTACACCGAACGCTCAGGAAGTCCAAGTGTACACCCCTTGGAATTTATGGTTCATTGCGATTTCATTTTATTTTATGCAATTTATTTTATCTGCTTCCGCTTGCGCATTCCCGGACCGACCTACTCGCACCTCGTGGTGCCTTTCATCCACACCATACCAGAAAATAGGATCCCTCAATTCAATTTGCTAGAAAAACATACCAAGTGTTGAGGAGAAGGGCCGAGCGATTTTTACTTCTAGGGTAGGAAATTATTTTTGTGTTGTGCGTTATGTTTTATTAGTTATTCCAAATAACTAATATACATATATATACCTTATATGGGGTGTACTAGAATATGTCTAGGTTTATTTTACAATCTATAAGATAATAAATTCTTTATTCCAAATAAGAATGACTAATATGGCATTTTTCAAAAGTGATAATTGCTAGTCAATAATTTTCTTTCCTAGAATTATCGAACAACTTTTAATTAGGTAGTTGGACGATTTTATTAAGATAAAATAAAAGGCCCAATTAATTTTAATTAACTTCAATTTAATTAAAACGTACCTAATTAAGCCCATTATATATTTAATCCAATTAAATATATGAGTTCAATAAGCCTTTATTAATTAATAAGTCCAATTTATTAAATAATAAGGGCAAGCTCAATATAGATTAATCCTATTAATTTATTCTTGGGCTCCTCCATCCGATAGATCCCTCTCATTTATAAGTAATCTAATTACTTATGGAATTAATTTCTAGTTAATTCATCGTTCCTTCTCGGTGATTTATTTGTGACTCTTTAGGTACACCTTTCAGCTAGACTTGGGCTACTGTCAAGCACTTTTATTAATTAAATCTAATTTAATTAATAACTCTCGATCAATCCTTGATCAAGAAAGCCCGTCACCATGGGTGGCCATCTAACAACGGTGCATGACATTAGAAACTAGGCGAATATCCATGTGAACTTTGAGGTTGTCGAGTCCATATGGGTAAGGTCCTTTCGTCTACCATCTCCCACCCTTAGTCTAGGACATGGAATTGGATGTTGGCTCCAATCGTAGACTAGGCGTCTATGCTTAATACTTGAGATCGCATTACACCAAATTGGTTGATATAGGAACATCTGTTTCCTATTCAACCAATGACTGTGGCCACAGGTTTATAGAGAGTAAACACATCTCTAAGTAAATAGGAGATACCCCTGTCACGTTTTGATAGGGGACGGATCCTCTTCTAGAACTCACCATCCTTGCTACATACTTTGACTATAGCTAGACAAGGCTTATGATGACCATGTGTGAGATACGATCACTTTTCGCACAAATCCAAGATACAGTCATCGCATGCACGTGACTGCAGTGATTACTCAAGTCTGCGGACTAATCCTGTACTATCGGAGTTGGGGATTCGAGTCATACCAATCAAGCCTCCATGATTTCCATATGACGATACCCGCAAGTCAGTTTAGTTGATTCGACACCTAGTCAATCGATCTATGTCTGTCATCGATAAAACACAACACTCATCAATGAATGCAACTCTTAATGCAAATCTCCATAGGACATTCGATGCCCATTCTCGAGGTCCTTGACTTGAAACATTTCAGACCAACCCTTGGCAGTTGGTTTCATGACCGCCATCCAATGGCGCAGTCCAACTTTTGTAGGGTTGTAGTGGTCTATGGTTGTGAGGTCAAAGAAGTGCATAACGTAATTTGATGAGCACAATAGATATATGTGCCAAAGACGAGTACTTACCATATTCGTAGGGATAACATTGCTTAAATAAAGATTGCTTGAATGGTCCTCAAAAACCGCCAATCTAATTGACTTTTAGTCACCTATTCAAACAATCTCCCACTTGACCTTAAAGCTAATTACTCATGTTTTCAGATTAAACTAGTTATGAGCAATATGCGATACCGGCTAGGTCATATGGGTCTATTGCCAATGTCCCCCGGTCCAACCGCACATTACATCTTTCTATCATCGCTCCAAGCAGATGATGGTGTCTAAGTAACTAATGGCGCGGCTATGCTAGGTAGCGCACCCAACAATCGGGCGTTGTTTTTGTCCTAATCATTTTCCAATATAACTTTTCGAATTTGCTATACATTCAATTTTCCATGATAAGGTTCCTTGTGGTATTCCACTTGGAACCTTTCCAATATTATCATATTTATTATTAATCTCAAATGTACGCTCCTTTTGAGATTAAATATTTTTCATATGATCCTGGAAGCTGCTATCACTATAGCCATCCAAAATCAACTCTCCATTAATGTGCGTCAAGGGCTCTTCTTCTTATTTAGGTATTTAAAGATAGCCCTTCAACAGTTGTCTGTTGCCTCGTCGGTGCACACTCGATATCCATTGTTATGCTCAAAAAGCATAACCAACATCAGGTTCAGTGCGCCGAATAACATTCCATGTTGCTTACAACAAAGACATGAGGGATGTCAAACATCTAAGCTCCTCATCAATCTAACATGACTGAATCTTGGAAAGTTTATCCCTAGACAGGAATATAATTCCTATTATGGAGAATTTTATGAACAATTTTCCTTACCTTTTGTGCTAATTGTGGAAGTATTAAGAATGATATTTCAGCATTACATTGAACAGAAAATGCATTTCACGTGTTGGGAAATTGGTCTCTTTCAGCTTTGCTTTGCAGAAGATCTCCACCTTTAACCATGAAGATGAAAGCTCCATAAGGGTATGCCGAATGGGATTGGAGTTATTTGCTTCTTATCTGGGTTACACACTAATCTGGAGAAGAGTCAACTTATCCCGTCTAAATCGGCCCAAAATAGACGAAATGCCCTTCTTTTTTTTTAATGAAGGTAAATTGCATTAATAACAAAAATAGAATAGATACAACAAGGCCTATCAACTAGCCATATCCCCTATAGGCCAAGGAATACGCCAGAATCTATACAAGTCTCTCGTACTAATAGAGTCCATAAGATTAGCTCTAATAATCCTCTATTTAACTATATCAACAATGGAATAAGCTATCATATTCGCGAGATGTAGAGTCTGCTGGAATCTTCTTCTATTGCATTCCTGCCACAAATTACAAACAGTAAAGCAAGTAATGCAGGATAGGACACATTAAAATGCCCTTCTTGATATTCCCGGTTATCAGGAAGGAATTCTACCAATACAGTACCTTGGTCTACCATTTATCTCCTGACAAAGAATGGTTATTCTTGTTTGCTAGGTTGTTTACGCAACTATTTCAACATTATCTCATAATTGGATTATGAATGCTCAAAACAAATGGTAAAATGGATAATCAAGATAAACTCATAGATCTGACATGCGAAGGTAGGTCACACTTCTCTATTTAGGATAAGAAAGTTGGTGAATTTAACGAGTCTCGAAATAGACAAGTTGAGGCTACAAGCTTGCTAGTCCTTCTTCAGCAAGATGAGGATTGAGAAGCACTTTGTGGGACAAAGTGCGTTTGCCATTGGTCTATTGAATTAGATCCAATTAGACATCTATGAGTCATTGAATACATAGAGCCAGAAGGGGGTTCACAAGTCTAAAGGGCCTTTGGAAGGTTTGGAGAGTTAGACTTGAAGTGGAGAACCAAACTGGTTGCAAAATTAAATTCTCCAATTGGATCGAGGTAGTGGGGGCTCTTGAAGTATCTCACGAGAATGGAATTCTCACTCAGTAGAGTTCTTCTTTGGAGTGACAGAATTGAACGGTGTCTCTGATAAGGGAGGGTCGAACCTCATTAGACTTGGTTCGATTGTTCTTTCACTGAACTACATTGACCCATGCGGCATGGCAAGCCTGTTTCCACAACGTACTTTAGTATATGGGATGGTTCTATATACATTAACGGACTAGTGGTAGACAAACTAGGTTTGTAAAGGTTTATTTGTTATCCTAAAGGAAATAGGATTTCATTGGATAACTGACGTGAGGAGTAGCTCCTTGAGGAATCAAGTGGAGAGACACCTCAGTCAAATGTAGCAAATATAATTTATAATCGAATTCTTCCACTAACTCACTATATTCCAGCCTCCTGAGGGATGATTAGAACACCTTAGTTACCTAATAGGTACAGGTTTCGGAATCTAATCAGTCAATTGGATTATTATCCAAAGACATAAGGAGAAGCGATGTAGGATATCGGGTTGGATGAATGGCTTGGAGCCATGAGATTCGACTTGGAGTAAAAACTAGATTTGAAACTTCCTGTATCTGGAATATTCGTGTAGACAAGGTCATGCAGGCTATGATTCAGGTCGAGAATGAGTTAGAAGGTCAGTGGGAGCTTAGTTGTGTTCCTAGTGTTTTAGGTGTGAACGTCTTACTCATTTGGAATGATGTGAAGATGTTGGGAGATACTGAAGCACAAACATTATTCATGCAATTCTCCATGAATGAATTCAATTCCTTTCCTTATCATAGGGTTAAGCCATCCAAGACTCAGTTTTGAGGACTAATGAAGAGCTTAGAAATATGTTTGACATCCCCTATATTTTTTGTCGTTGACAACATGGGTATGTGGTCCGATGCACTAGGCCGAATGCTATGTGTGCTTTGAGCACAACAATAGATATCGGAAGTGTATGGAGAAGGCACTGCATAGGAGTCAAGATTACTCTTTAGTACTTGAATAAGAATTAAAGAAGTGTTCTTGATGCAAGTCAATGGAGAGTTGATTCTGGAAAGCTATGGCGATACTAGCTTCCAGTTATATGTGAATGATGACTAGTCTCAATTTGAATGTACATTCAGATCTAATGGTGATGCGGTGGCTTGGATTGGTTTCAAGCGGGATGCCACAATGGTTTTCACCATGGAAGTCAAATGTATAGTCACTTTAATAGTTGATCATGAAGTATTTTGGATGAAAATCCACATCCAATAATTGAATGTAGAGCCTAGCACGGCCAAGCCAGTAGTTACCAAGAGGATAACAACTATGCAACGACACAAGCAAACAGGCCAAGATCTCATCATAGATCCAAGAAATATTCTTAAACGCCACCATTAGTTTGGAATGATGGTAGGAAGAGGTGACATGCCATTGGACCGCATCATTTCGATAGAAAATATGGTAGACCCGTGAGACCGAGCAGGTATCGCAGATTGCTAACTCAGATAGGTCTGATGGATATGGGCGATTGACTTTAGGTCAAGTGGGAGATTGTTAGAAATGGTGACCAGAAAGCCAATTGGATTGGCGGTTCTGGGAACCATTTAACAATCTATATGAATGTAATCTTATTTTGATGAATGTAGTAAACATTCATCTATGGCACCATGTGTCTGTTGTACTTACTATTTAAGTTAAACGACATTTTAACGCCACAACAAATGCCCACAGACCAACTGAATAACCTATGTAGTTGCGTTACGCATTGGATGGTAGCTACGAAACCAACTTTTGAGGGTTGGTCTGAAACGTTCCAAGTCAAGGACCCCGAGACTGGCATCGAGAGTCATATAGAGACTTGCACTAAGTATTGCATTCATTGGATGAGTGTCATGTTTCATCGAAAACAGACATGGGATGTCTATGCAATTTTAGTGGATTAGTTGACAAGGTTGTTAACTGATTGAACTGATTTGAGGGAATCGTCATATGGAAATCTTGGAGGCTTGGTCAGTATGACTTGAATTCTCTACTCCGATAGTACAGGATTAGTCCTTGGACTTGACGAATCATGGCAGTCGCATGCATATGATGGTTATATCTTGGATCTAGCGTGAGATGGTTGCTGATTTTTCATACCTAAGAAGGCCAAGAGAGAACAGAGGAGCCCAACTATATGAAATTACGTTGTTTCAAGAGAATCTAGCTATAGAAAATTACCATTGTTTCAAGCTTGAAAAAATTTTAAACTTCAGCCAAGGAGATGGAGGAGTGCCTATTAGAGCTCAAGATAATGTTGCTTATTTGAAGTTTGGAGTGTGGCCCCTCAACCAAAATGCAGTTATCCATATTAACCAGTCAAAGTTTTCTATTTTCAAGGATGATGATGATCCCTTTGGAGACGAAAGAGTGGGATGATCAACCTATCATAGAAGAGTTAGAGAAATGGCCCCCTCATTGTAAGCAACTATGACATGAAAAGAATTTTGCAGGCACACAAAATTGGGATTAGGAGAACTCTCCGAATTTGTAGGTTTTGTTACAACTCGTATTTTCTTTTTCCCCCTCTACCACCATTGTTTATAGGAAAGAAATTAATAATATTACAGAACTAAATTTGAGCCAACATGGCAAAGTACTGCTACTCTTTTTGGTTTTACTATACTACTGATGCGAAGACTACATATTTTGTGCATGGATTGGAGTGTCCTGAAATAGAAAACAGCTACATTGGCAATTATGTTTGCATTGCAATGTTTGAATTGGCCTTTCAAGTAATTAATGATACTCGTGCAGTAGTTCAATTAGTTTCATAAAATAAAACAGTATTATGCACTTAGATGTAGCACATTTTCAATGAGCATACAATATAAAAGCACATTTTACAAGCAATACAGTAGCTAGATAGCATGTGGAAATTGCAAAAATGGTGGCACATATTCAAGTTATCAGTATTGTCCCTGCAAGAATATCTTTGACAGTTGGAGACACACGATTATCAATGAGAACTGACCCAAATTTGTCTATGTCCGAAAGCCTAAGCATCTTGCCAGTAACAGTTTCAATGACAAGAAGGGGATTGGAAAGGAGAAGAGCTACCACCCAGTCAAAAGTACAATTATTCAACATAGCAAATAGAGAAATCAATTGGTAGTTTAATTCTAGAAAAATAAGTGCACGCAATCTGCCACAGTTTTTCATGGACCTATACCTCCCATAGTACTACAGAATCTAGTACTTGAAGCATGCGCATTTTAAGAAAGCTAATTATAGGTAGGAGCATAAAACTTACTAATTCATCTCCAGGCTGCAAATCATAGTCTTCATCTTTCACATACACCTTTGACTGGGATCCTAGCATTATCAATTTAACTAGGTACCACACAAATGTACAAGAATAGCACAATAAACTAAATATGCAAAATTAACCACTTACCACTGTTTGATTCAGATGTTTTTTCATCGCTATTGTCACTTCCTTTCTGATGAATAGTGGGTTGCTCTTGCATAGTGCACAAGTTAGATGATTTTCAAAGGGTGGGTAAATTCACAAGGTTCTCGGCCAGCATTGATGAGTACCTAGAAGAAGAGAGTTGGGGGTATCATTATTTTCATATATATATATATGGAGGCAAATACAAACTTCTTTTTCCAAAATAGAAACAACAAATAATATGAATCTGTTCGCTTCATCTTATGCAGTTAGCAGAACCTCCTTAAATCTCATTATAACTTCACCCAGCAGATAGTCAAACTGTTATCACGATAATGGAACTCAAACTGCTTATCAAATGCTTTTTTCTTTTTCTCATCAAGTTCTAATTGTGCTTATACAAAATTGGAATCAACCATGATCGTGGGTAACTTAGTCGCAAAAGGTGGTTATGACAGTAACATTATAAAGCCATTTCAAAATGAGTTGCTAGCTTCTCTATTTTTGTCCAAAATTTCTTCACTTCCTTGGAAATATTGAGTGCCAATTTTCTTAATTGTGGTATCAAGACATTCAGTTGCTATACTTCAACTTTACTTCTCAACCAGCTGCTAGTTGATCCAAGAAAATGAATTCATATCTCATTGAATCCAACAGAGAATCACAACTAATAGTACTAAGATGTGTGTAAATTGGCACCATATATGAGTATAAAATATTCATATTTATAGTTGTGTTTGATGTTAGAATCTTCGTAGGTGTCGTTAGGAAGAAGCATAAAATCCTATAAATGGGTAATACAGGGTTTGTAATCAATAGAAGTTCTGCAATTCACATCTCTCTTCATTTTAAAGCTATTATCGGTAAATGTTTGGACTCTAAAATTACAAAAAGTTAACAATAATTCAGAAGAACAGATGACACAAACATCCTGACCTTCTGTCATCTAGCTTGCGATTCATGGTCAAGTTTAGACTTGGACCCTTGGAGACCATGATTCTTCCAAGATGCCTATCTCATAGTTAAAGCTGTAAAAGAAGAAAAAAAAAAAAGCAACAAGAAGGGGCAAATGTGATTAAGCCAACTACAAATTGATATCCAAAAACAGTCAACCATATCCAAACAATCCAAATTGACTTGAATAAGACAGTTACAACAGATAAACCATACAAAGAAAGCCAAAAAAATAGTCACAGGCTTAGCATGTATGATTATAAGTCTGAATAGGAAAGGCAAAGGGAAAACTTCCAGAAAATTATAGATAAAACTCACTCAAATTCCTAACTAGTCTAACATGCAAAGATTTTCAAGAATGTCAATGATCAGTTTGCCTTTGAGGCAATCAATGAATGAGTGCAATGCGTAGCAAAACTAGTGATCAAGTCAAGTGAAGCAATCTAATATATAATCTACATGGCCAAGGAGCAAAGCTCAAAGAACAAATTAAGATGTTAAGAAACAAAAGGGAATACTAAATCATAATGGATTATATAGGTAGCTAAAGCAACTCACAGAGCATGTAGCAGCTTGCAACAACCACTTTCTAGACAGAAACTATTTGCTATAACCAAATAAATTAACTAATAGCCATCTTACTGAAACAACAAACTATAACACCACGTACTTGACATGAAGTAGTATCAGCTATTGTATTTTGTGTCTTGCGGGTAGCAAAAATTATTTTTTAATTGCACAATTGCCTCTGCCTCTGCCTCTACATCTAGAGAAGTCAGTGTAAGAAAACATACCATTTTATAATTTTTTGCTATAGTAGAATTGTATGGAGCAAACAGAACAAGCAAACTACAGAATTTCAGTTAATTCTGCAGCGATAAGGGTAATTAAAGAATGTTTGTTTTCCCTTTTATACTAACTTATAGTTATTATTATGCTTAGAAAATTTACCATACAAATGCATGGGTTTAGACCTATGTTTGGTTCAAGTCTTGTGGAATGTTGAAAACGTTCAAAATTTAGCTATTTTACACGATTTTATTAAAGAAAATTTGTTTCCCTTTCATAGTGATTTGTAGTTATTATTACGTTTAGAATATTTACCTTAAAAATCCATAGGTTTAGACCTACTTTTAGGTCAAGTTTCGTGGAATTTTGAGAACGTTCAAAATTTAATTTTTTTTACATGGTTTTGTTAAATAATGTTTGTTTTCCTTCATACTAACTTGTAGTTATTATTACGTTTAGAAAATTTATCACAAAAATGCATGGGTTTAGACCTACGTTTCGGTCAAGTTTCCTTGAGTGTTAAATACAAGGGCAAACTATTACCCCATTAAGTAACTTAATTAGAAGAAGATTTCAGCATATACTAAGATAAGAGAATTTTAAATGCAAGGGCAAACTACTACCTTCAACATCAAAAGTCCTCTTAAAACTAACAACATATTTTGGATAGATATGAGAATTCATATTCATGTTCCATACAGCATAATTCTTTGAATTTTGATGATTTTCAACACCGGTATCAAAGCTTTACTGTTAGTATGGAACTGACTCGATCCAGGGGAACTAGCTCCATGATCCCAATTATAACACAACAGAATACCAAATACCATTTGTCCTTTTCGTCAACATCAAAATAATTGATACTAAAATAAAGAAAAGAATGATTTATAACAAGTATTAATCGAAAACAATATACAACACTACTATGGAATTTCAGATAGATACAATTTACTTCGCAATATAGCTATAAATGCTAAATATCTTAGCAACCCCGATGGTAAACTGCCAATCAGAAGCAATTAAGTAGCATCCCTAAGAAAATCAAGCACAGAAAACATGTAGGAAACTAGTTCACCAAAAATCAACTATGAACCAACATGGATTTGTTGATCTACCAATAAATGGATGCATAGCCACTGGCCAGTGTAGTCTGGTCTAACAACCACCACCAAACACAAGAGTCACCACACAAAGTGAAAAACGGATACCAAAAAGTACAATGCAGGAGACAAACTTTGCCAATGAGATCCACCAAACAAATAGCCAACCAACACAACACCGTCGCATACCATCCTCACAACGACCATACTGCACGAAATCAAACAAAAATACAAGCTAAAATTGCAAGAAATACAAACACCATACTGAACAAATATAAACAATACACGACCAAAAGATAATTCATCGCGAGATTGAACAAATACAATACAACTAAATTATTTCCCAAGCCCAATCCTCCATCGAAAGTTACAACAACTCGCATTTCACCACATGTATATATATATATATATATATTTACATAATACTCGCATTTCACCTTTTTTACTTTTAAAGTTTTCATCTAATGAATAGCCTTAACTAAAAACTAAAGTATGCAAAAGAGAATATTGTTATTAGTAGTATATTGATAAACTATTTTTGGTAGAAATAGAACTAAAAAGGAAAGAAAAGAAGGGTTAATTGAAGGCAGATTCCTTGTCCCTCCTATCATATTGATAAACTAGCATAAATGGAAGAAAGGGGCAAGAGAAAAGAACTTTTTTGCTAGAGAATTCTGAAAAATATGAGGAAGAAGACGAGTGGAGGAGCGAGATTCGGCGCCTGAGTGACAGATCGTTTATGCCCAACTTTTGACTCCATGAGTTATTCGATATTTTTCTCCTTTGTGTTATAGATAGGATGAACTAATTTAATTTTTGCTAAGGCTTTTGGGAAGCCAAATTGAGACAATGTTCTAAGTATTTTTATCAGATTAATCAACTGCTTTGTTTTCATGTATCTGCAAATTATTGTGCTTGTTCTTATGATTTGAGAGTCTGTCCATCTCTTAGATTGAATTAATCACATTGATGAACTGGAAGGGGATTCAACATAATGGATAGGCTAATTTGTAGTGTGAATTGAATGATATATTGACACACATAGACATGATTCATGTGGTTCTGTAGGTTTTTCCCAAATTTTAATGCATTATTGTCATGAATTTTAGATTGGAGAGATCCACTATTTCCTTGATAATAATAGATTTGGTATAGCTCAAGAGAGTATATCAAATTAAATTGAGAAAACTCTCAGTATATGAAAACATTTGCTTGTTAGATTAATCTATTAAATTTTGCATTCATTGGATCAAATAGGTGTATCTATAGCCTTAGCATTTTGCTCATTATCAAATCTCCTCCAACACATTTATTTGATTTATTTTAGTTAATAGTTATTTTTCATAGTTATAATCCATCCATTGATTCTCGATTATTCAAATAGTCCCAATTTGGTCATAGTTTTGGTAATTATTTCATTCAAATTCTCATAAAATCGATATTTATATACTAATTAATAGCTAGTGCACTTGCTAGTTAAAATATACATATTTTGGCAATCACCAGAGAGGACTAGATTAGTAGCAGAGTAGGAAACAAAAGAGAAAAGAAAAAACTAAACTTGAGAAAGGGAAAAAGGAGGAGAGAACGTGGGAGCAAAAATCAATTCTAGATTATAGAAGATAGACGAGAAAAATTAACAGCCCACAAAACCAAAATTATGAGAAATTATTAGACGTATGAGTGTTAACAGTGAGAACTTTCGAGGGCAGGAACATTGTAGAAAGAGTCCAACATAAAAAATAAAAACCTAAAAGAACTCTCATACGAGAGGAAAAATTAATTGTATGACCCACCACTAATTTTTGTATTTTACTAAAATACTCAAAATTACCGAAATTGAAACAAAAAAAAAAGAGAAGAAATATGTTAATGAAAGATTGATATTGTAAAAAATAATTATTTTATAGGAATAAAATTAAAAAGCTACTTTACGATATTGCTGTCTGCGGCCTTAGAGCACTTGGCCTAAAAGAGGTTATGAAGCCCAAACCAAGCCTATCAGCCCATAAGGAAAGTAAGCCACCAAAAGATTCCCAGACTCGGCCCAAGAGGGGGCCTAGTAAAAACGATTTCCAGACCACACGTCTTCCTTCAAGGCCTAGTTAATACAACCTAGGAGAAGGGAGGCGCACCCAAGACTCAGGACTTCTTGACCTAGAAGGACTACCTACAGAATAGGAGTCCTCACGTGAAAGGAGGCCTCCCCCAAGCAAACACGTGTTGTTGTGTACTGATCTACAAGAGATAAGATCAAATCATGCCTTATCCATTGATACCTTAACCCCTTTTCCGGAAATACAGGTAATATATAGAGTCCCAACAAAGGAGGATACCCCTCTATAAATGCAGGTATAGTTCCCCAATGGGGGCACCTTCCAAAATTTGGAAAATTGCTTTCTGCTCTTGCTGTAGCTATCAACTTGACCATAATTTTCTCAAGAATTTGTTACTTGTATCTCAATTTCTCCTTACAATTTATTTTACAATTATTTATTCCTAAATTTGAGACTAACTTGGGCATCAGAGTGCTAACGTGTTGTTTTGCAGGTTCCGTTTTTTCAAGATCTTTTGCTTACCAGGCTAAGTCCATTATTAAGGTCCAAGCTCGTGGCATCCCATGCTAAAATCGCATGCATCAAGTGGTGTCGTCTATGGAAAACTTGAGTTAAAGACGTAAGTTACATAGAAACCCCTAGCAACCTTGCAAACAAGCAAAATGCCATGGAGACACCTGGCAACAATTAGCCCTTGCAGGTCGTTGCAAGAACCTCTTTGACTCCGATTGGTGGAGGATATGCTCTAGCCTTACTGCGCCAATGCCACCCCCTAAGGTGGTGGATCCTATGCTTGATCCTCCAAGACGAAGCACCTCTTCGGACACACTCAAGTGAATAGCTGCAATTCAGCAGGTGGTCACAGTAGCAATTTGTGAGCAAATGGCAGTGCTTGTTCCTACCCGCTCAACCCCGCAATGGAAGCAAGCATCCCTGAAGAAGGAGTAGAAGGAGGTCTAGCTGAAGGAGACGTTCCCGTACCCATAACCCCACTGATTGAGAAATAGGGGCTCCTTCCAGCGGTGCCCTAGGAGGTCCCCTGGAAATGGCGAGACCAACTGAAATGCCTCAGAAGAGTCTTCAAGACGTCTAACACCAGATTGCAGGGGTCCCTGAAGATGAACAACAGGGTGTCCCCTTCACGGATGCAATGATGGTAGATGAACCTCTTGTGAATTATCGTACCCTGGCTATCGCTAAATATGATGGGACGACTGATCCTCAAGAACATCTCTCACATTTTGAGAATGCGGCTCTTCTACATAGGTATACCGATACAATCAAATATTGTGTTTTTGTCACCACCTTTGCCAAGGCCGCACATCAATGGTTGAATCAGTTGCTTGCGGAAACGATAGCAAATATCCAAGAATTTATTTTTCCAACAATTTGGTAGCAGTCGGAAGCTTCAAAAGACGGAGCACAACCTTTTCGTTGTACGTCAAAATGACAACGAACTATTGAAGGAGTACTTGCAGAGGTTCAATGCTGCAGCGTTGGAGGCAAGAGGTAAACGCCAGTGCTTTCTCAGAAGGACTCTTGGATGGGGACTTCTTCTCGTGCGACGAAATATATCAACATGGAGGACGCTTAGGCTGCCAAAAGGAGAGTCGTGGAGAAAAATGAAAAAAAATACTGGAGGAGGCCCCCCTCTAATAAGCCCCAAATTGATTTTCGGGATAAGAAGGCACTCTTCTAAAGGGTTAATGCAGTATATACCCCCTTAATGGTACCTATCACTCAAGCCCATATGACATTCGAAGGAAAAGACCTACTAGCTCGCCCCAAGTCATGGAGAGCGAACCCCAATGTCCTAAAATCAAATAAATTTTGTCGTTTCCATAATGATTACGGTCACACTATTGAAGACTGCTATCATTTGAAGAACGAGATTGAAAGGCTTATCCAAGATGGAGATTTGTAGGAGTACGTCTATTGAGAGAAAGCTCGAGGAACAGGGTCCTATCGTAAAGCAAGAAATAGATAAAAGGAAAGAAGTGAAGATTTCCAATCCTGAGTCTTCACCAAACGAAGAGCATAGAAGTGCATTTGGGGATAAGACCAAGGCTAACAACCCATAAAGGAGTTATTCAAATGATTGCAGGGGGTCCAAGTGGAGGTGACTCCCATCATGTTAGAAAAGCTCAAGTCAAAGTGGCACATGGCATAACTATAAAATAGATATGGAATGTAGAAATGATGGAGGACACCCCCTCATCCAGTTCAAAAAGGCAGAACGGTCGGGTCCCAAAAGCTTTCATAACAATGCTCTGGTCATCACGGCATTATTAGCCAACTATGAAGTAGAACACATCTTAGATTCGGGAAGTTCTGCAGACATATTGTTCGGAATAGCATATGATCAGATGCAGTTGGGGGACACCCCCTAGAAAAAATGAGCACCTCCGTGTACTGTTTTGCGGGAGAGGTAGTCCACCCGGGAGGGATGGTGTCACTCCCATTGACTGTAGGTGCTGGCACCTCTTGAAAGATGTGCCTGTTGAAATTTTTAGTAGTAGATACCCCCTCAGCCTACAACATCATTTTGGGGAGACCCACCCTCAACGCTTTTCTAACTGTAATTTCCACTTATCATATGAAAATCAAATCCCCTACACTTGGAGGTGTAGGATAAGTATAAGGAGATCCCCTTCAATCCTGCTAATGTTATGTTGAAGCTGTACACAAAGGGAAAAAAAGGAACAAGGATGAGATGCCTAAGGATGCTCCCCCAAGCAAACGTGAGAAGAGGATTGTAGAAGATAAAGAAAACGAGGGGTGTCCCCCAAGGTTCAGTCTGCTGAGGAATTAATGAATGTTAAACTTGTACCTGGAGATCCCAAAAAATTTACACGAATCGATTCTCAGATTGAGGATGTAATACATGAAGAAATAATTCAATGCTTGCATCGTAGTGTAGACATCTTTGATGGACCCCCCAAGACTTAGAAGGGATCAATCTTAACATCATAAGTCACCATCTCAATATATATACCAACATCAAGCTGGTGAAATAAAAAAGCTGGTACTTTAGGCCTGAAAAAATAGAATAATCCAAATTGAAGTTGACAAATTATTGGCGACAGGACACATAAAAAAAATACAATTTCTCAAATGGCTATCCAATATCGTATTAGTACCCAAACTAGGGGGGAAATGGAGAATGTGCATTGACTTCAGGGACCTCAACAAGACGTGCCCTAAGAATTTTTATCCTTTAACTCGAATTGATCAATTGGTGGATTTCACATTAGGATGTGGATTGTTAAGCGTGATGGATGCATTTAAAGGATATCACCAAATAATGTTGGCCACACAAGATCTTAAAAGAGTCAATTTCATCGCTTCCGCGGGAACAGTTCGTTATGTGGCCATGCCATTTAATCTAAAGAATGCTGGAGCCACCTCCAACGTTTGGTAGATAAAATATTTCATCCACAAATTGGAAGGAACGTCGAAGTGTACTTGGACAACATGCTAGTAAAAAGTAAAGAGACCAAAGACCAAGTTGTGTACTTAGAAGAAACATTCTCTGTTTTGAGGAACTATCGACTAAAGCTCATTCCTGAAAAATGCACCTTTGGAGTAAAAGGGGGACGCTTCCTCAGATTTATGGTCACCCAATGAGGGATCGAGATTAACTCCCTCAAGATCAAAGCTATTCTGGACATGAAGGCCCCCTCCAACACTAATGAAGTCCAAAGACTAACTGGGAGAGTGGCGGCACTCATTCGTTTTATCACCAAGTCGGTAGAGAAAAGTTAACCCTTTTTCAAAGTCCTATGGAAGGCAAAGAATTTTGAGTAGGACAATGTGGGTCTACAAGCCTTTGAAGAGCTTAAAAGATATTTAGCGGGACCCCCTTTACTGGTGAAACCATCTCCAGGGGATACTCTTTATGTGTACGTATCAGCCACCCCCAAGCTATCAGCTCTATCCTTATTCACCAAGATAATGGGAAATAAATGCCGATTTATTACATCAGTAAAGTACTCAATGGAGTGGAAGGACGATACACCCTTATCGAAAAAATAGCCCTCGCACACGTCATCACTATTAGAAGACTCTGACCCTATTTTCTCTCGCATCCCATTGGAGCAAAAACCAATCTGCCTCTAAAGCAAACACTGGGTAAGCCAAGTACATCAGGAAACTTGTAAAATAGGTGGTAGAATTAAGTGAGTATGATATCTGTTACCCACCCCAAACTACCATCAAGGCCCAGGCTTCAGCCGACTTTGACTCTAAGACAGTAGGAACGTTTGAAGAAGACGCTCCCCAAGCTAAAAAATGGCTATTTCATATAGATGGGTCATCCACAATTCAGGGTAATGGTGCAGACATAGTCACACTTCACGTCAAGGAGAGAATTTAGAATTTTCCATTAAGTTCGAGTTTAATGCCTCCAACAATGAGTTCAAATACGAAGCACTTGTAACAAGTCTCATAATGGCGCATGAAGTAGGAGTTAGGCACTTAATAGCTTATTCAGATTCACAACTAATAGTCAAACAAGTAGAGGGCTCATATGAAGCTAAGGAAGAAAAAATGATTATCTACAATAGATAGCGGAGTTAAAAATAGGATTTGAAAGTTTTCAGATTGTTCCCAACGGAAGAAAATGTCAAAGAAGATTGCCTTTCCAAGTTGACTAGTGCTTTAGAAGATTGTCAGACGAGGCACATTAACATACAATATCTTCCCAAAACCAGAGCTCCAACTAATATTCAAGAAATATCCTTTGCAGGAGATTGGAGGACACCTATTATTCAATGGCTTGAAGATGGATTCCTTCCAGATAATAGGTGGGAAGCAGCAAGACTCAGGGCCCGAGCTTCTCTTTTCCTGCTACAAGGAGGGTCTTCTACATGAAATCTTTGACACACCCTCTACTCCGGTATTTGTCGTAGCAAGAAGGAATACATACTATTAAAGAAATACACAGTGGTTGATGTGGAGCGCATGCAAGAACATGGATCCTCGCTAATAAAGCATTACGGGCGGGATACTTCTAGCCTTCCATGAAACAAGACATACGACAACTGGTGAGCAAATGTGAGAAGTGTCAGAAGAACTCCTCCCACATACATCAACCTGCGGAACCCCTCATAACTATGTTGTCACCATGTCCCTTCGCACAATGGGGATAGATATCGTAGGGCCTTCCCCCTAGCAAAGAAAATTTCTGCTAATAGCTATCGACTACTTCACTAAATGGGTAGAATCCGGGCCACATGCCCTTAGAAATTTATATGGAAGAATATTATCTGCCATTTTGGATTGCCGTGAGAGATAATCTAAGACAATGGCCGACAGTTCCAAGTTCACAAAATACAAGATTGGTGTAAAGGACTACACATTCGACAAAAATTCATATCAGTAGCACAACCCCAGTCCAATGGTCAAGTGGAGATCACTAACTGAATCCTCGTTTAAGGAATCAAGAGAAGATTAGAACATATTGGTGAAAATTGGATAGAAGAGTTATCTAGTGTCCTATGGGCATATCACACGACCCCCCGAAGGTCTGCGGGAATGGTTTATAGAACTGAGGCGATCATCCCTGCAGAATTTGGGGTACCCTCTCATAGGATTTAACATTTCTTTGAATAAAACAATACTGAGTTGTTAAAAGAAAATCTGGATCTTATTAAAGAATTCAAAGAGAAAGCTTTCATTCGCATTCAAATATACAAGAATACCATGATTAATGCCCATAATAGAAGAGTAAAAATAAGAAGTTTCCAACTCGAAGATCTAGTATTAAGAAGGGTGGACACCTTGAACCTAGTGGAAAAATTAAACCACACTTGGGAAGGACCCTTTGAAGTTATGGGAGTAATTGAACGAGGAGCGTATGAGTTAGAGGACCTTGAAGGGCGCATCACCTCATGTCCTTGGAACATACACAACCTCAAGAAATACTATGCATGAAGAAGAGCATCCCTTTCGCGTTCAAAGAATCCTCCAGTAAGTCCTCCTGAAGGATTCTCTCTAAACATGTTCCCCTAAAGGACATCCTTCAACAAGTCCTTCTGACGGACCCCCTCTAAATATGTCTTTCTAGAAGACATCCTCTAATAAGTCCTCTCAAGGACTTCCTCTAAACACGTCCCCTTGAAAGACATCTTTCAACAAGTCCTCCTAAAGGACTCCCTCTAAACATGTTTTTCCATCCAATGGATCTCTCTTCATAATTAATCTAATTACTTGTGCAATTAATTTTAAATTAATTCCTTGTTCCTTTCCGGTAATTTGTGTATGACTTTTTAGGTTCACCTTGCAGCTAGATTAGGGTTAGTGTCTAACACTATTATTAATTAAATCCAATTTAATCAATAATTTTTTATTAACTCTTAATCAAAAGAGCCCGTAAATGGGTGGCCGTCTAGCAATGGTTTATGACACGAGAGACTAAGTAAATTACCATGTGAACATTTAGGCTATCGAGTCCATACGGGTATGGTCCTTCCGTCTATCATCTCCCGGCCTTAGTCTAGGGTATCGTATTAGACCATCAGTTGTTCCACGTCTGTAGGTAGGTCTCTTGCTAGTGCAGATGCGAATACTCCTTTCTTTAGCCCATGGATGAGAATACTAATCATCATGTCTATCCGTAGGTCTTGTACTTCCAGTGTTTCATTATTAAATTGCCCAATGAAACTTTTTAAAGTTTCATTTTCCTTTTGTCTTATGGTAAAAAGATGAGTAGCGGATCGCTTCTGCTTCGCTTGCCAAGTGGAAAGTGATTTTTTGCACTAGTTGTTCTTGTGACTTTATGCTACCGAGGGTTAGACTAGTGAACCATTCCTGAGCTTTCCCTGTCAAAGTAGTAACGAATACTTTAGCGTTAATGGGGCCAGATTGCCCGTATAAATTCATTACCAAATCAAATGTTGTCACATGCTCCTGTGGATCTTTGGTTCCATCGTATTTAGGAAGGTCGGGCATTCTGAAGTGCGAATTTACTACTTCTGTCAAATTTTTATTGCAGAATGGAGAATTTTGGTGATGAGATACTATTTCTCCCCGCCTCTTGAGTTCATCGATCTACTTTCCTAGCATAGAGATTTGTTTCCCCACGTTATCTACCTCGGCTCATGAGATAGCAGGTCCTCTCTAATAGCTTCTATCGCGACTGCTTGATCCGACCCCAGAGGGTTTATGGTATCCCTTCTCGGTTTCTTTTCTACTTGTTCCTTTAGATATTTTTTTCAGGCTCTTTTTTCTTAAATAGTCTCTTTTTAGCAGTTTCTCTTTCAACTGAAAATTTAGTTCCCCGAGCGACTAAAAAGCAGAAACTTTGTTCACCATTTGTTCATCGATAGATTCATGCCGGTTTCGCTCTAATTTTCTGAAGAGTTTCTTCCCTCTTTCTTAGTTAATGGCCAACTAAAAATGACTCGTCTAATGTATCGGGCGAAACCAAAAAGGAAAAATGGGTGGATAAATGAATAGGGTCCGGTTGGGAGGCTTGGGCTTTATCTTCTGCATCGGGCCCAATTATTAATGGGCTTTCAGTCCATCGGTCCAAACTAAAATTATTTATCAATGCCAAATCTGTCCATACTCACAAACGGCGGCTAATAATACCACACACAATTTTTTTGTGAAGTCAAAAATACTCTTCATGATAAAATAATTTAACTTATTCAACTTTTCAAAATTTATATTAATTGATAAATTAATTTTTTTTTGTTAATGTAATGTACTGATTTATATATTTTACTTTATTTATGTACACAAATAGAATGTGACACGTCAAGTGTATATTAAAAAAAATTGTTGTGACAGTTGAAAATTAAATCAAACTATTACGTGCTTGAAAATTGAAAGTTTTTCTAGCTCAAGAATAAGAATTATTATTTTTTAAAAATTTAAAAAACTCACAAATCCTATTTTGTTCTTGTGTATATGAAAAAGTCTCATCAAATTATTATATTATTTAAATACATTATACAATGATGAGTGTATAAATATAACTTAAATTCTTACCAGCATCCATGCATAATATGTATTGACATGGAAAATATCTCTCATTATAATCAAAATTAAAAGCGTAAAATTCATATTAACCCTGTGATACTCAATATATTCGGATAAGTCCCTATGATTAAAAAAAAATCATATATAATCTCCTGTAAAATTTAAAAAGGTGCACATTTTCCTCCTTTAGAATTGTATCTCACGCATTAAAAGTGGGACTGTGTAAGTATTTTTTGCCCCTAAATGAGCAAACTACCAATATCTTTAAATAATACATATTTTAAAAATATAATATAAGTTATATGTATATAAGGATAAATGCATTTATGGTCCTCAAATACAGTCACCAATTCAATTTTGGTCCTCAAACAGTTTAAGGTTGCATTTATTAATATTAATGTGTCTAGACTTGGGCTTTTGAGGAAGAGAGAGAAAAAGGTTTTGGAGATTGGATGCTATTTCTTTTCTTCTTTTTTCTAAAAAAAAATTATTGATTAATTACTATGTGGGCTTTTCGGTAATTTCAAGTTTCCTTTCAACAAATGTACAAATGGAAGAAAAAGATTTATGACAATTTAATTAAGAAGTTTGTAAAGTACTAGAAGGTGAACCCTCAGCATTGAATATTTTTTTTAAGTGATAATAATTCACATAAAGTGAGACAAATACCCATACATCTGGTGCAATTTCAACCCATAATTTCAAACCTGTTTATGAAACATCGGTTCTAACCACTAGACTAGCACATTATGGGTGTTGAGCCTGGAATATGGGTGTACCGTAAAGTAGTGGTAGCCGACTTATGATATTTGATCCTGTGAAAATTGAACTTATTTTATTAATGTATTGACGAAACTACAGTGATCAAGTTAAAAAGTATCTCAACAAGTTTTGACGAAAGATCGAATTCATTTAATTATATTAAAGAAAAGAGTTAAATCTGTCCTAATTGTCCAACTTAATTAATAGTTGGCACATCAATGGCAAGAGGGTGTAGGACAAGAGTTAGGCTACTATAACACATGCCATTGCCATGTGATATGGGACTTATTAGTAATATTAAATTACTATAAGATGTAAAATCTACATCAAAGTGTGCTACTTGAAAACAACAAAAAGTAGGGGTAATTATTTTTCCTAAGGTTTGGTGTAATTAAGTATAAATTTTATGTAATTTGAAAAATTAATTTAGGTTTTATGATGTTTCTTTTTTTCTAATAAATAGATTTATTTATAGGTCAAAATTTATCGAATTTGTTGATATTAGTAAAAAAGTTAAATAAAAATACATATATAAACCCTATTGACTTAATACTGACTTATTACAAATCAAACAAATCTTTTCCAACCAAACTACCCTTATAGGTGTGAATATATACCTCCTCACATTCATTAACATGTAAAGATATATAAGGATAGTTTTGTCAGGAAAATATTTGTTTGACTTGCAATAAATCATTAATAAGTCAATAGGGGTTAAATTTGAGTTTTATTCAACTTTTTGTAAATATCAGCAAATTTAGTAAATTTTGACTAACGAGGATCTCTCTGTTAGGTAACAATAAATGTCAAGTGTAGTATATGTAATTTTTCAAACTATAAAAAATTTACATGTAATTAAACTAAACCTCAAGGAATGATTGTGTAATTATCCCAAAATAATATGACAAAGTAAATTTATTTCACATTGAAATTAATGCATTTGAGTTGTTTGTGGGAAGTTTCTTATGGGGAAATTTTAATGTCGTATATGTGAATTTATACTTATGTGAATTATTAATTATTAAATTGTTATTTAATAATAATATTGTGTATAATTCAACAATTGATAGTTTGTACGGATGCAAACTTCAATAATATTAGATGGTATTAAATTGATTGCAAATTAAAAATATTGCATTCAGTCTATTGATGAAAATTATAGAAATGACAAATCTAATTGATGCGATAATTCTAACAAAATGTTTGGATCTCCAACCTAAATATAAGTAAACATGTTATGCATATTTGAAACTTATGTAATTCCATGGATTCCATCCACAATGTCTGACCTAACTGAACTAATACATGTGGATTTATCACTTAGCTCCTTCATTGGTTTTATCCTATCATTTTATATGTTTTAGAAACTTCAATAGACAGGCCTCAGTTTGAATTCCCTCAGTGGGAGCATCCCCCAGTCTCTCTTTGATCTTCCTTCACTGCAGAAAGGGAAAATAACGCTTTTGATCTCATAAGTTAGGTCTGTTTCACTTTTGGTCCCATTCATTTGAGATTAGCACTTTTAGTCTCGTAACTTACAAAAATTAGCACTTTAAGTCCTCATCCACTTTTTTGTCTACAATTTAAAGGTGTAGAGCACGTGCCTAACATGTGATCGTTAAGTATTTTTAGTTTGAGAGAAAATTGATTTGTTTCCCAGCTTGGGACCATTTTTGGAGAAAAATATTACTACATCTGGGAGAAACAATAAATCTTTAAGAAAATTAGGGCAAAAAACATATTAATTTCTTTCTTTTCTCACAAAATTTGAATCCTATACTTCTCATATTTCTATGAGTTGAAGCTAAGCAGAAGCAACAGAATAATCATGTCTTCTACAAGTGAATTAAGTAGGCCAAGGAAGCACTCATATGCTACTATTGAAAAAAAATTACCAAATTTTCCTCCAACCAAAAGTACTTAGTGGTAACGTGCTAGACATGTGACCTACATCATTAAATTATAGATGAAAAAGTATCCGAGGACCAAAAGTGCAATTTTTGTAAGTTATGGGACTAAAAATGCTAATGCGTAATGAATGAGACCAAAAGTGACATGAGCCTAACTTATGAGACTAAAAATGCTATTTCTTCCTGCAAGTACTTGTACTTAACTACAACCAGCTAACTGCACAGCCAATGAATTTCCAACTTTACTTTTCTCCAAAATGGTTGTGATAGATTTGAGCAGTAATCAATCGAAAGATTCTATTCCTGAATTTGTTCACACTAGAAAGGCTTGAAGATCTCGATCTATCTCACAACTTTTTCAATGACACTGTTCAGCTAGAAAATATCCAAAGTATAGTCAATCTTACAATACTTGACCTTTCTTACAACAACATATCCTTTGACATCGAGTAGTACTAGTGCAAGTTTGTCTTCATTTTCGCAACTATTCAAGTTAGACTTAGAGGGTGTTTCACTAAGCTTATAAGCTCCTAAAACATCTTATAAGATGTTAGAGAGCTTATAAGCTTCAATAACGTATTTGACAATTTTTTATTTAAAAAACTTATAAAATCTCAAAATAAGATATTTTGGATCTTATAACCTCTTTAAAAAAAAGTTTAACTTTCTTAATTTTTTTTTATAAGATCTTATAAGTTATATAAAATTAACATATCATAAGACAAAAATATCCACATTTATACACTCACACACTCTATCCCTCACATACACACACACCCACTCTTTCTCTCTCTAGAATTAAAAAATACTATTTAATTTTTCTAACATTAAAAAAGAGAAAACACTCAATTATTTAATAATATATTTATTATAGTTAAATAAAAATAATATTGGTATTTGATATTATATTTACTGAAAAATATAAATCCAAGGCATTATTATGCGATTAGAAATAATCATTGCATTAACAAAGAAAATATAAATTGTATATCTATATTAATCTTCGACTAGCATGAATATACATATATATTATTTTTTTCAAAAGTTTAGATAATAATTTGTTATTTTGTTTATTATAAAAAGATTATCTACAAAAATTTTATTTGGAACTAAATCAATATACTATTTATAAAAGCGTTTTAAAATCTTTTAAAGCAAAAAATGTCAAGAAATAACAATTTATTTGATTCTAATAGTATCATGCCCATTTTAGTCATGTTATCAATAAAAGACCTTATTATGCCAAACACCCTAACATATAATCGTAAGATGTTTTCACATCTTATAAGTTTCAATATCTTATTTTATCCAAATATTTTATGAGCTCATTTTTATTATAATATCCAACATCTTATAAGCTCCTATATCTTATAAGATATTCTAGAAAAGCTTAGCCAAACACCCTCTCAGGTTCTTGCTACATGCACAATTTTCCTAATCTTACAGTCCTAAACAATCTACACTTACACACGGACCAGCTCCACAGTGAGTTGCCCCTGCCCCCACCCCAAAAGCTTTCTGTGTAGATTACTCTAAGAACAACTTTGAGAAGCCTATTCCACTTACCATTGTCGACTCCATTCCAAACTGAGGTTCTTCACTCCTGAAAATAATGGCCTAAATGAAACTATTCCAACATCCCTTTCAATGTTATTTGCTTAGAAATTCTTGACTTGTCTGTCCATATATTATAAAAAATATCCATTGAAATGTTAAATGAGGGGCAAAATAAAAAATTTATGTATTTTTTTTTTTTTTTTGAAGTCTCTGTCCAAACCCTACGGAAGGATAAGGTGTAAATGGAGAATTTTCGTGTACGTATAAATTTTAAAATTTTGATTAGAAAAAGTATAATTTTACATTTTGAAATGGAGTTGAACTGTAATTGATCCTAATCTGTGCAATCTTGGGAAGCAGTATAATCTATGGACCACAAACTATTTTTCCTGGTTATCTAGCTTCCTCCTCTTTCTATTTGGATGGGTAAACATGTGATTGTATTAACATTTTTGTCTTTTACATGCTATATTGATTCTGCTTCTATTGATATGATGTCCCCTCCTACTACTTAACTTTTTTTGAACATACAGTTCAAAATATGGCTTGTCTTGGTATGGTTGCCCCTTCATTTTCTGGGTTTTTCTGAAAAATATCCCTACTCCACCTGCTACCCATTTGCATGTTTTGCATGGTTGGGAGCTAAAGATATCTTAGATGTCAAATATACTATAAGAATTATATATTTTGGTTGTCCAGTGGATGGATGGTGGCCTTGCTAAGGGGGAGGCCTTAGATTTCTTTCATGACGAGTTCTAGTGCCCTGTCTTTGTAAATGATCTTGTTGCGGTCTTGACTAACGGATGGATCTCGGGCTAGAGCCTTGGACTCGATATGAGAACCTTGTCGTTACTTAAATGGTTTTTAAAGTCAAGAATCATGTTTTACAGGTTCCCCAAATAATGTCATCTATAGACACCTTTATGAGCTCTTTAAGCTAGGATCTGTTAACAAAATTATTTTCTCTTTCCACATATTGATTGTGTGACAACTTTGTCTTTTCCAGACTGGTGTCCTTTTCGTGCTCTAAATATAGCACTCTCTTTGACTATGTTTTCTCACTTTGTTTGTGTCTCAACATAATCCAATTCATTTGTCAAGAGTAATCCATGTGGTGTAAATTGATTAGCTAGATTTTTTTACTGTAACAGTTGTTCCAATTGGTTGATACGCTTTGTTCTGACATTTATTAGCACTCGGTATGTATAGATATTTACATGTATTGGAGTATCAATTAAATTAACTATTTATACTTTAAATTAGCAAGGTATATGGATGTTCGTGTCATATGTAGCTCATACACTTCGCTTTGCTGCTGCTGATCAATTTTGCTATGCCTATAAGTCAGGAACTACTTAAACCGATCAACATTTCGATGCATATTTGGTTTGTAGAGTTGTCCCCAAGTCAGACCACATTTCCAAAAGAGAAACAGGGTGGTTGGCTAAGACAACCATGGAATTGATAATTATTTAAGAAACATCAATGATGTTTATTTAATTTACTTGGTCTTAGAGTTTGTTGTTTGTCATCTCGTTTTTGGTTTGTGAAATCAGATTTCAAATACGCAGCTGGGATTCATGCTTTGTAGTGATGCTCTGATTTTCCCTTGTGTCATGTTCTCCTTGTTCTCTGGTTTGAGAAGTTCACTGAAAGTCTTAATTTTTTGGTAGTCCATTCTTTCTTACATGTATGACGAAAAGTTGTGTTGTTTCAATGTAGATGTGATCTTTACTACTTTGACGAAATGATTATAATATTTAAAAAGGAGTTTATATAATAGTATATCAAAATGATTAATTTAACCTTTTATTGTTCTTAGAAAAGAATAAAAAAACGTAATGTAGAAATATAATGGTAGTACCTGTTATTTATTGAATATAATAATTTAAAAAAAATATTGCATATAAAAATTAAAAAAAAATTTCAAGAAAATAAACTAAATTAATAATTGTATTATATACACATGTTTATATACACACATATACTTAAGAATAAAAAAAGTGATGTAGAAATATAATGGTACTACTTATTATTAATTGAATATAATAATTTTAATTTTTTTTTAAAAAACAAACTAAAGTATTAATTGCATTACATACATATGTATATACACATAAATTTATAGATGTATATTGTAAAAACAACAAAAACATAAAAATAGAGAATAAAAAGTAAATTTTGTTTTAAAATTTATTTTCTTTGTATTTATGATAGAATGTGATTTGATCTATTCAATCCTAAGGCCAAAAGAACATTTAAAATAAGAATTTTCGATTAGTTTGCAACCAATATTTCTCTACACATAAATGATCAAACACCCAAACTTGGAGGGTGAAAGGTAATAAAAATAATTCCAAAGATATTTTTACAAAATACTAAAAGAATACTTAAATATGAAATATATAATAGATACAACATGACACCCTCTTAATGAACGAAGAAAAGCGAATAGTTTTTATCGACATTTACAACACGATAATTATATTTTAATATAAATGGATTATGTGTATAATATTTTTTAAAGTATATAGGCTACGAATTTTATACACATAATATATAATAAGTTGGATATGAGATATTATCAATTTCTAATAATAAAAATAAAATAAACTACCAAAAGAATGAAATTTTTGCTAATATTCCAATTGTCCAAACCACAAACAAAAGGTAAAATAACATAAAATTCATTTCTTAATTTTCCAACAATCCTCTAAAACAAATCAAATTATTCTTACCTCCTTTTTTAATTGTATTTGTGCTCGAAGGTTTTCGTCTCCGTGTATCTAATCTCCTCTGCTCTTACTGAACCTACCCCCAAAATCAAAAAGAAAAAAGAGATGTTTCCCGAGAGAGGCCGCATTCTCTCCGGCCAGCAGTCTTCTACTTCTAGTCGACTTCTTCCAAATATACCCCAATAGTCGACTGCTTCCAAATATACCCCAACACCATCCTAAAGACACGAGACCCTCCAATTCCAAGAAAAGCTATGCGAAACCATTTATAGAGATGAAATCAAGCACGCTGTGACAAAGAGAGAGATTCTTGAAGGATCTTGCAATCTTGAACAAAGAGAGAAGAAAAGCAGGGGCAACCGAGGAGTTTTCTGAAAACCCTTTGTGGAAAGAACAATCGTTTGTGTTGAAAAAACAGCTGCTCGGCGTCTCAAATTAAATTGGTATGTCCTCTAACGAGGGTTGAGCGAACTCGTAAAAGCGCCAGGCCCAGGCCTTTGGTTTGGGGAATACCATAGCGAGCGAGGAATGCTTAAAACCCTTAAAAACATAGAGGAAAAATCAAGAGAGGGGTTGCGGTTTAGTACCATTGTTTGAGGGTTTTCAAATGGGTTTATTACTCCGGTTGATGGAAGCGAAGATGGGTTTGTTCACCAATCAGCGCACCGAGGAGAAGCAGCAATGGAGGTGGGTGCAACACAAAAATTCAAGAAAGAATACCTGGTAAAAACCCTCAAAACTAGTGTTCTCTTCCCACCATTTTACTCGTCAACCGCATCTACACTCACATGTTTCCACCTCTCGATTTTTTATTTCATTTATTTAGGGTTTGAAAAGCCGGAGCAGTAGAGAAGAAAGGGCAAGAAAAAAGAAAAAAGAAATTAAGTTGCCGACTTCTCTCTTCTCTATGTTTGTATCTATGTAAGTATCGATTTTAGCTCCTTAATTTTTTTATATTTCTGTAATTGTTTAACTTTTTATGGTGTTATTTAGCTTGAATCTTTTTTGTGGATTTGAACATTTGTGAATCTGCGGTTGCATGTGATTAATTTGTGGGCTTTTTGGTTGAGTCGTTATCTTTTATGGCATGGGGAATGATAATTTTGATAAAAAAAAGGAAGAAACTGATATCTGTTATGGGTTGTGTCTTAAAGTTAGTCCAACGAATGTTTATTCATTGAAAACAATTGTGAAATCATTTTCTATGACTTTTGTTTACTCATTAATTAAGAACCAGGCCCACCCTTCTTATCTACTTCTTTTTTTTGCAACTCTTCTTTTTTACTATATTACTTGGTAATTTTGATGATGCCATGTTCAACCGCCCACAGGTAATGGTTTTTCATTATCTTTTTGGTATCTCCTCGATTCTTACAAGAGTAATTGCTGGTTTTACTTTTGCATTTTATCCAGCTGAAATTTCTTTTTCTTTTACTTGCTTGAAGACATAATCAATTTGTTACTTGCTTTTATAGGGACTTGCTTACAACCCGAAGAAGAACCTCCTATATGTGGCTGACACTGAAAATCATGCTCTAAGGTAGCAGTAATCCTATGTGATTTCATTTTGCATATTGCGGTTGTCTTCCTGTTTCTGATACTAGTGAAGTTAGAAATTTTGGAGCGACTGCATACATTTTAGGACCTTGGTATGCTTGTTCTCTTTTCTACTCGGCATTGTGTGTTCCACATTGTGATGCTTGTTGTCTGAAAACTGGAGAAAGGGAAGTTGAAGTAAAGAGAACAAGTACTTTGTTGGTTGGACTAAGAATAGGGCAAGTATAAATGGAGATGACCGAGCCTGTAATTTTCTTCCCTTCTTGAATGTGAGAAAGGAAGAAATCAACTACTAAACAAGTCTTAGTCAATTATTGGTAAAACATATATGGGACATCAATAAATTTACTAATAATCTTTCTTGCTTCAAACAAGGTAGAATAGATATATCATACTTATCCATTAACAAGAGTACCTTATCTCTGGTTTCTGCTTCCCCTCCAAACATTGATATTTTTATTGTCTTTGTTATATTTCCTAACACCGTTTTCCATTTCTGTTCCATTTTGGGAACCTTAAGAAAATCAATCAGAAGAGCATTCATCTGTTTTCATTCCCAGCTGTTAATCATTCTTTATAATTTTCTAAGGGTCCTAGCATTAGTTACTTTGCAGGGAATTTGTATCAAACTTAATCTATAATTTGCTATTGCATTAATCTTCTACTACTGTAGGGTGGTTGATTTTGTTGACGAGTCTGTGCTGACCCTTGCTGGAAACGGAACCAAAGGTTCTGACTACCAAGGAGGAGGATCAGGAACAACTCAGGCAAGACTTTTTGAACTAAAAGTATAAATTTATTAATGGACCATAAATCATGAGTATGGTCCTAATACTGAAGGGAAAATAACATCCTTATCCAGTTATTAGTATTGAAGAATGAAACTCCGTTAAGAGCACAAACTACACTTATAAGCATCAATATGTAACTTATATTCTCATTATATTTTCAGCTCCTCAATTCCCCCTGGGATGTTTGCGTTGAGCCTGTAAACGAAACTGTTTATATTTCAATGGCTGGGCAGCATCAGATCTGGAAACATAATACATTAGATGGAAATACCAGAGCTTTCAGTGGTGATGGCTATGAAAGAAATTTGAATGGTGCCAGGTACTGTATGTGTTTTCTGGTACTAGTGTGTCTGCGAAAGTCTCTTGATACCTGTGCAATTACATTTTGAGTTTGGCAGCATTCTGTAGTTTGTGTTTATTTATTACATCTTTTATGATCTTTCATGTTCTTCTTGAGAATGCTCTGGTTTATGAGCAGTGGATTATGATCCTTGTTTCTTATACAAATTTACTTTATGTGAGCCGTATCTCTGTTGGATATTGAAATTAGGTTATATCAGCAGTTTTGAACTAAAACTAGCTACTTGTTTATGGCAGAGCATGACACTGAATTAGCTAAACAATATAATGATGTTGTCGTGACAGCATACCGTGCAGTTTTGTGGCAAAAAAATGTATCTCTTTCTAGTATGCCGTATTATTTAGGGACCCGAAACTTAGTCCTTTTATATTATGATCCTCTACTTCCATTCTGTTTTATGATTTGCTAATAATTACAGAGAAAATATAATGCAATAAATGTAATAATGCTGCTGTTGCAGTAGTAGTAATAATATCAATAGTGATAATAATCGTAATAATAGGAAAAGCAGAGCTAATGTTGTATCATTTAAGCATTCTTTTCGTTCATATACATCGCAATATAGACTTAACAGATTATATGGCTCTGATTTTCATTAAATATATAGGTGATTATCATGTGATTGTTTACTTTTAAATACATGTGGTGCTATCCAATAGACGGTATACGCTAAGGTTATTACCCTCTTAAACCATTGCCTTGGGGGATGGATGCATTATCCGACGCTAATTAGAAACCAATATGTTAGCATATTCAGGTAATGGGCTGTTAGTTTGTGAGATGTTTTATTGTTATGCTTGTCAAAATTTTAGATAAATGAAGAGAGAAACAAAAGAAAAGGATTTACGTAGTTCGGGCCATATGGCTATATCCACGAGCCAAATGTCCAAAGGGCTAAATTATGTTATTCTCTCTTGATTTGAGGTTATAATGTCCACCTATTTATATAGGTGAATTATATATATGAATAATGGAAAATGAAGGAAATCCTTCCATAATCAAATCATAAGTATCACAAGAACCACTTATATATTATTGTGATTCTCTTGTGATTTTCCAATTATTTGAAGAATCAATCCTTGATTCTCAACACTGCTCCTCAAGCTGAACATGGAGATCTTGATTGAAATGTTCAACTTGAACAACAAAGTCAAACTTTTCTTGAAGTCTTGGATATGCAGCAAAAATGGAACATCCTCTTGCTGCAATTGGAATGTTTAGTGGTACAATAATCAATGTGCACCAAGAAATGAAATGCATGAAATGCATGCTACGGCAAAATCCAAGCTGGCCCTAAAACATGCTCCATGGACAAGATTTTAGATATGTGAAGAGAAATAAAAGACGAGGATACGTGGTTTTGTCATTTGGCCTACATACACAACACAAATGTCCAAAGGGCTAAATTATGTTATCTTAACTTGATTTGAGGTTGTGACATCCGTGGTGAATCGCATATGTCAATAATGGAAATTGGAAGAAATTCTTCCAAAATTAAATCATATAAGTATCACAAAAATCACTTAGATTCTCTTGTGATTTTACAAGTATTTGAAGAATCAATTCTTTGATTCTCAACAATGTTGAAATAAGATTGGAAAGCTACTATAACACCTATTAAGAGGCACTCCTTTGTCTTTGGCGTTCTTTGTGTTTGATTAGGGAGAATTTGACTTTTACATCTGCACTTATTTTAGGCGCAACTGAAATTTTCAAAACTTCCGTGGTCTTTTTCAAATAGTTTTTCTGATTTTTTGACACTTTTGTTTTATGTTGATACAGTTCTGTGTGCACTTCATTTGTGCAACCTTCTGGAATTACTTTGTCACCTGGTACGTGGTAAAAATTCAAAGCTAGTTGCAATATTGTTAATTCATGCAGTATTTTCACTTGTTTGTTTTGATAGATTTAAAGGAAGCATATATCGCTGATAGTGAGAGTAGCTCTATTCGGGCACTTGACTTAAGGACAGGGGGATCGAGACTACTCGCTGGTGGTGATCCAATTTTCTCTGACAATTTATTTAAGGTATGTCTGCTACCATTTGGAATCTTATCGATCTTTGCACTAGTTGGATGGGATGTTTAACTTATTTGTTAGCATCGTTGTGTTATATGTTTCAGTTCGGAGACCGTGATGGAGTAGGTTCCGAAGTTCTTCTTCAACATCCTTTAGGAGTTTTTTGCGGAAATGATGGTCAAATTTATCTGGCGGATTCATACAATCACAAGGTACATGACATAAAATTTTAGTAATAGCGGCAAGAATTGTGCAAGTTTAAGAATGCTAAACTGCTGGAGTTATTATCATAGTTCTGTGAGTTGGCGGAAACTCATATCTTCCTTATCCTGATTTCTTGTGTCCGGAACGTGTTATTTGAGAATTGATTGGTGGAATGTGTTTATGAATTATCCATCCATAGATATCAATATGACAACTACTAGTGATAGAAAATCCAGTGTTCGTCCCCTTCTTGGGCAAGTTGTTTATAGCACAGTTTTCATGTTGCACTTTGTGATTTGGAGGCAATTTGTGCATCCAGTATAGGCTGGGACTTGACAATTGTATTAAAACCGATCGCCAGTTGGGATAGTGGGAGCTTGCATGAAGAGCTGTTTGGCATGTGGGAGCTACCCCTGGAACCCCCCTGCTGACAAAATGATTGTGATGTCCTATCCTACATGGAATAAATATTAGAAAAGTAAACACTGGGATGCTTGTTTATTCAAAATTGTTATATTTGAGTCCTTTCTGCCGACTTGTTATTTTTTAGACGTTTCCTGACTGCAGTTGACGGCTGGCCATAATTGTTATATTTGAATACTTTCTGTCGTCTTGTTACTTTTTACACTTTTCCTGGCTGCAGTTGATATTACTATTTAAAGATAATTTGTTGCTTGAAAATTACATTTATGAAACTCTTCCAAGTTAGCTGATCAAAAGTTGATGGAGATCCTGGTATTCCATTCTCTAGGACATGGAATGAAAAATATGACTGCGATTTATGATTTGAACTTTCATGTGATCATTTGTAGGGCTGGTAAGAAAGAAACATGGTCCTTTTGATGTGCCAATATACGCGGGTCAGATTCGGTTTGTGTGCCAAAGCCAAAAGCTCGATTATATGAAGTCTTTAGAGCACAGGCTCCTCTTTGGTAGATTACTTTGCCCGAGAAACTATTTATTCAGTATCACAAATATAAAAAGATCTTATTTGAATTTGAAGTTGAAACTTGATTATCATGTAGGAATATGGTGCTTCAAAATGAGCCTTCTAATGCTGATGAGGATCTTGAGCTTTTTGAAGATTGTGAGTTGATTCTGAGTGTTAATCGGCCAACTGCATACGGTGGGATTTTGAGAAGCATGGGTGCTTAAGTTTTACATAAGCAACTGGTACCTTTTTGCAGATATCTTCGAAGTTTTATTTTATTGTCACTGGGTTAGTCACCATTTCGTATGTATACTTACTACTTGCTTAATCAATTTTTTTAACAATGGCAATGCAGATTAGGTAGGCTGGTGGAGCTCATAGCTCTTGCCTCGCATGTGCACCCATTGATAGCGGCAGCCACAGCTCTACATGGCTGTCATTTTTTGATTATTGTTTGTGAGGTGCATGAAATTTGCTGCATTTTTATCTTTGCTTTGTGATTAATAGGTAAGTTTCGCAATTCTCATATGTAGAAAAGATTTGCTATGCTTGAATTTATCTTTTCTTTAGTTTCTGTGGCTCATTGTTTCTAATTAATACATTTTGACAATTGAATTAGATCAGAAAGAGGTGCAAATCTCTGTAGAACTTAGTTATAAAAAACATGTTTCAGAAAAATAAAGGAAGATATGACTTGGAACTTCCAAGACTTTGATTTATTGTTCCTTGTGCTCTCTATGTATTATGACATATTACTCCTGTTAGATTAGAGTGACTTGCCATACAATCTTTCTTGTAATAAAGTAACAAGTGATTGGAGCCCAATATTCAATGTGACAATTGAATTAGATTAGTCGGGGAATTAATGTGTTGGAATGTGGATATGTGGGGACTAAAAGTTTTTATTTGAGGGTTGACAATTTTTAGTGAACACCGAAACTTGTGAAGGAAGTTAGTGTGTTGAGAAAAATATGCGAATTATCCTGTGGTAGCACTTGAAATTTTTGATTGTTGTCTTGTGTTATCCCTTAGATTAATAGGAATTTTTGGTATAAGTCGAGATAAGCAGGAGAGACTAGCACTAGTGGCATATAAAAAAAAAGTTGTGTGAAGTGTGTTCCATTGAACGCATCAAATGAACAATGTTCAAGAATCAACACAAAAGCCTTTATGTGAGCTTTTGGGCCAAAGCACTTTCATTTAAACAGTGCTACATTTCTTTTGATCGAGGGCATCAAACTTAGTGTGTCCATTCTAGAACTTGCTTGTGTAATACATTTTGAGTCCGCATTCTTGTAAGATTGGTGCATGAAAGTGATAAGGGCACTTAGGGATACCCCATTACCTCAAAAGAGCCTACCTTGAATTCACCCATAGAATAACTCATTTGAGCCTTGGCTTTTCTTTTGTTGGTTAAACCACGTCATAAGCTGAATCATCCCCTTCTTGATTATCTCCTGAACTGATTTTTGAACCCATTTAAGGGGATGGTGTTGGCTTGGTTGCTTGTAAATTGACATGAATATGAGTGAATAACAAGGGATGCACTACTATCCCCAAGGAAAAGAAAAAGAGATATGGAACGAGGAAATGAAAAACAAATGATGAAACAGAAAGAACAAAGAGACGAAGAAAAAGGAGAAGAGAAAGAAGAAGAAAAAAAGAAAGGAAAGAAGAAAATATTGAGAAAAAACAAAAGAAAAAAAAGAAAGGAAAGAAGAAAAGATTGAGGAAAAAAAAAGAAGAAAAAGAAGAAAAAACGAAAGGAAAGAAAAGATTGAGAAAAAAAAGAAGAAAAAGAAATAGAAAATGAAAAAAATTGGAGGTGTTTGGTTGTTCAAATTACTTGAATCGAGTTGAATGGCAATGAGGTTGGAAAGATAAGCAACTAGGTCAGCATCGCTCCTTTGAATTCATAAGCCCCAATTCGGCCTATCTTTTGCCACACCTTGTCCTAAGCCCCATTACAACCCTTGAAAAGACCCTTTGATTCATGTATTAATTTTCATTTCGTTGGCGGAGGAGATTTGATTCACAAGCAAGCCTATGGTAATGGCATTCTCTGTATTGATTTGAGTGGAACCCAAATTCTTAAACACTTTATGAGTGGAGTGATTACACTGATACCTTTGTGAGAGTGTTGAGACTTGTTTCATTTTATTTTGATGAAGTCAATGGGATACTTGTGTTGAATATTGTATGTTGTACTGCAAGTGCTTGTCTCAATATTGCTGGCTCTTCTTATGCTATTAAGTCTTATTAGTATAGGGGATATACTTGAGTGACATGAAGGAATATTTGAGAATTGCTACTTGGATAATTTGTGTATTTGGATTGAGACATGCTTGAGGGCGGTCATGGTTTCGGTGTGGGGGAATAAGCTATATTTTAAAGCTCGTATGCATGCTTATTCGAGTGATTGGGAAAGATTTTATTGCATACTTTAGTGGTGTTAAGTTACCCCAATTTCCTAGAGGATGGGAGTGGGTGTGTAAGGTAGTGATAGTTTTTTTCACTTCACACTGGAAGTTGTAGGAGTGTGGTTTAACTCTTGTGTTCTTGTGGTGAAGGGATTTTTGTTTAGAGCTAGCATGTCTTAAAATTAATGTTGTGTGTCGTCTAAGTATGAGCTTAGCTTGTGGTTTGCAGTCTACAGAAAATTGATGTTAGCAAATCTAACACAAAAGTGTCAGAAAGCCAAGGACAAAAATGAATATCACCCAAAATTTGGGAGACATTCCCTAGACTTATTTTGAAGTTGGGCAAAGGGTATGGTAGTCTTTGGAGAGGGGCAAATCAGTCATTCTAAACACATCTCCCGGTTTCCGGGAAAAAAAAAAAGAAAACGAAAAAACTAAATATCAAAATCTCACTTTTTCCCGTTGTCTGGATCCCATCTGAACCATCCGTTGTTGCAATCGAAGTGCAGGAAATAGCATACAAGAAATAGGAGGGAAACAGTGTGAGCCTTTGATCTTTCTTTCCACTCATATAAAATCACTCTTTAGGGCTGATGAATTTGATGAGAGCAATCGAGGAGAGTGTGGTTGTTAGGACTAATGGAGAGTGAATATCCAGATTTCAGCATTGAAGAGAAGTTGAATGCTTTTGTTGCGTTGATTGATCTACTTAGAGTTGGTTCCAGTATCAAAATGGAGGTAACCCTTTTATTTTTTTTAATAGCTCCTTTATGCATTTCGTTATAAGGGTCAGTATGTTTCCTCTTCTCTCTACACAAATCTCTTGTTTGCAGTTTCTAATTTGCCATTTGCTTTCTGAGTGTTAGAAATTCTATGACTGTTGTATGCCCATATGCTGAAAATGATCTTGAAAAAAGTGACTCTCCTTGTTTGTCATAATTGGAATGACATTAGGCTCATTCTTCTGAGGTTGGGTCGCAAAATACTTGGGCTAATCCATATTAACTGTGACTAACTAATTTCAGGGGTAAAGATACAACCCAGCTTCAGAGTCGGCCCTTGAATTTCTTGCCAAAACACTGCCAATGGGCTGTGGTGACATTAGGCTCCAAAGGCTGCAACGCAAAACACGGGAAAGAGGTATGTTCTATGTGCCGTGTCTTCCACTTGATGTTTTAGTTCCAACTCTAACCACCAAAGTGGAAACAAGAAGCATCAAATGAACATCACAAGGGCAATGAGTAATGTGAGACAAACCAAAATCATCATATGAAATCTCTGCTAATGTATATAATTTTCCAAAGTTCTATCTGCGACACTGACGAGGAGGAGGCTCTGGCAAAAGTTCTATTAGCGTTCATGAAATATGCTGGAAATTGGAGAATTTTCTGGATCAGTTTCTGCAGTTCAACTCTTGCATCCATTTGTGCAAAATCTGGATAAGTATCTGGTGTCCATATTAGCAGCAGTCATGCCTTCTCAGAAATGCTGGAAACAAATGGTGGTGGCTTGTGCACGTGGTTATTTGCAGAAGCTCGTCGGGTCGGATGGCGCAAGTTTATGGGGACTCTTTCTTACGCCTTAAGTTGAGCAACAACAGAAGAGGTGACCGAGTTCGAATACTGTTAATCTGTATGTACAGTAATTTTCTATTATTTTTTCTTTATATGTTTTATATTCTTCTGTTTAGTATGAGCTTAGCTTGTGGTTTGCAGTCTATCAAAAAATTGATGTTAGCAAATCTAACACAAAAGTGTTGAGTATACAATGAAGTTGATGAGAGCAATCGAGGAGAGTGTGGTTGTTAGGACTAATGGAGAGTGAATATCCAGATTTTAGCATTGAAGAGAAGTTAAATGCTTTTGTTGCGTTGATTGATCTACTCAGAGTTGGTTCCAGTATCAAAATGGAGGTAACCCTTTTATTTTTTTTAATAGCTCCTTTATGCATTTCGTTATAAGGGTCAGTATGTTTCTTCTTCTCTATACACAAATATCTTGTTTGCAGTTTCTAATTTGCCATTTGCTTTCTGAGTGTTAGAAATTCAGTCAATGAGTGTTAGAAATTCTATGACTGTTGTATGCCCATATGCTGAAAATGATCTTGAAAAAAGTGACTCTCCTTGTTTGTCATAATTGGAATGACATTAGGCTCATTCTTCTGAGGTTGGGTCGCAAAATACTTGGGCTAATCCATATTAACTATGACTAACTAATTTCAGGGGTAAAGGTACAACCCAGATTCAGAGTCGGCCCTTGAATTTCTTGCCAAGACACTGCCAATGGGCTGTGGTGACATTAGGCTCCAAAGGCTGCAACGCGAAACACGGGAAAGAGGTATGTTCTATGTGCCGTGTCTTCGACTTGACGTTTTAGTTCCAACTCTAACCACCAAAGTGGAAACAAGAAGCATCAAATGAACATCACAAGGGCAATGAGTAATGTGAGACAAACCAAAATCATCATATGAAATCTCTGCTAATGTATATAATTTTCCAAAGTTCTATCTGCGACACAGACGAGGAGGAGGCTCTGGCAAAAGTTCTATTAGCGCTCATGAAATATGCTGGAAATTGGAGAATTTTCTGGATCAGTTTTTGCAGTTCAACTCTTGCATCCATTTGTGCAAAATCTGGATAAGTATCTGGTGTCCATATTAGCAGCAGTCATGCCTTCTAAGAAATGCTGGAAACAAATGGTGGTGGCTTGTGCACGTGGTTATTTGCAGAAGCTCATCGGGTCGGATGGCGCAAGTTTATGGGGACTCTTTCTTAGGCCTTAAGTTGAGCAACAACAGAAGAGGTGACCGAGTTCGAATACTGTTAATCTGTATGTACAGTAATTTTCTATTATTTTTTCTTTATATGTTTTATATTCTTCTGTTTAGTATGAGCTTAGCTTGTGGTTTGCAGTCTATCAAAAAATTGATGTTAGCAAATCTAACACAAAAGTGTTGAGTATACAATGAAGTTGATGAGAGCAATCGAGGAGAGTGTGGTTGTTAGGACTAATGGAGAGTGAATATCCAGATTTCAGCATTGAAGAGAAGTTAAATGCTTTTGTTGCGTTGATTGATCTACTCAGAGTTGGTTCCAGTATCAAAATGGAGGTAACCCTTTTATTTTTTTTAATAGCTCCTTTATGCATTTCGTTATAAGGGTTAGTATGTTTCTTCTTCTCTATACACAAATATCTTGTTTGCAGTTTCTAATTTGCGATTTTGCTTTCCGAGTGTTAATTGAAGAAATTCTATGACTGTTGTATGCCCATTTGCTGAAAATGATCTTGAAAAAAGTGACTCTCCTTTTTTGTCATAATTGGAATGACATTAGGCTCATTCTTCTGAGGTTGGGTCGCAAAATACTTGGGCTAATCCATATTAACTGTGACTAACTAATTTCAGGGGTAAAGATACAACCCAGATTCAGAGTCGGCCCTTGAATTTCTCGCTAAAACACTGCCAATGGGCTGTGGTGACATTAGGCTCCAAAGGCTGCAATGCGAAACACGGGAAAGAGGTATGTTCTATGTGCCGTGTCTTCCACTTGACGTTTTAGTTCCAACTCTAACCACCAAAGTGGAAACAAGAAGCATCAAATGAACATCACAAGGGCAATGAGTAATGTGAGACAAACCAAAATCATCATATGAAATCTCTGCTAATGTATATAATTTTCCAAAGTTCTATCTGCGACACTGACGAGGAGGAGGCTCTGGCAAAAGTTCTATTAGCGTTCATGAAATATGTTGGAAATTGGAGAATTTTCTGGATCAGTTTCTGCAGTTCAACTCTTGCATCCATTTGTGCAAAATCTGGATAAGTATCTGGTGTCCATATTAGCAGCAGTCATGCCTTCTCAGAAATGCTGGAAACAAATGGTGGTGGCTTGTGCACGTGGTTATTTGCAGAAGCTCGTCGGGTGGGATGGCACAAGTTTATGGGGACTCTTTCTTACGCCTTAAGTTGAGCAACAACAGAAGAGGGGACCGAGTTCGAATACTGTTAATCTGTATGTACAGTAATTTTCTATTATTTTTTCTTTATATGTTTTATATTCTTCTGTTTAGTATGCGCTTAGTTTGTGGTTTGCAGTCTATCAAAAAATTGATGTTAGCAAATCTAACACAAAAGTGTTGAGTATACAATGAAGTTGATGAGAGCAATCGACGTGAGTGTGGTTGTTAGGACTAATGGAGAGTGAATATCCAGATTTCAGCATTGAAGAGAAGTTAAATGCTTTTGTTGCGTTGATTGATCTACTCAGAGTTGGTTCCAGTATCAAAATGGAGGTAACCCTTTTATTTTCTTTAATAGCTCCTTTATGCATTTCGTTATAAGGGTCAGTATGTTTCTTCTTCTCTATACACAAATATCTTGTTTGCAGTTTCTAATTCGATTTTGCTTTCCGAGTGTTAATTGAAGAAATTCTATGACTGTTGTATGCCCATATGCTGAAAATGATCTTGAAAAAAGTGACTCTCCTTGTTTGTCATAATTGGAATGACATTAGGCTCATTCTTCAGAGGTTGGGTCGCAAAATACTTGGGCTAATCCATATTAACTGTGACTAACTAATTTCAGGGGTAAAGATACAACCCAGATTCAGAGTCGGCCCTTGAATTTCTCGCTAAAACACTGCCAATGGGCTGTGGTGACATTAGGCTCCAAAGGCTGCAATGCGAAACACGGGAAAGTGGTATGTTCTATGTGCCATGTCTTCCACTTGACGTTTTAGTTCCAACTCGAACCACCAAAGTGGAAACAAGAAGCATCAAATGAACATCACAAGGGCAATGAGTAATGTGAGACAAACCAAAATCATCATATGAAATCTTTGCTAATGTATATAATTTTCCAAAGTTCTATCTGCGACACTGACGAGGAGGAGGCTCTGGCAAAAGTTCTATTAGCGCTCATGAAATATGCTGGAAATTGGAGAATTTTCTGGATCAGTTTCTGCAGTTCAACTCTTGCATCCATTTGTGCAAAATCTGGATAAGTATTTGGTGTCCATATTAGCAGCAGTCATGCCTTCTAAGAAATGCTGAAACAAATGGTGGTGGCTTGTGCACGTGGTTATTTGCAGAAGCTCGTCGGGTCGGATGGCACAAGTTTATGTGGACTCTTTCTTAGGCCTTAAGTTGAGCAACAACAGAAGAGGTGACCGAGTTCGGATACTGTCAATCTGTATGTACAGTAATTTTCTATTATTCTTTCTTTATATGTTTTATATTCTTCTGTTTAGTATGCGCTTAGTTTGTGGTTTGCAGTCTATCAAAAAATTGATGTTAGCAAATCTAACACAAAAGTGTTGAGTATACAATGAAGTTGATGAGAGCAATCGATGTGAGTGTGGTTGTTAGGACTAATGGAGAGTGAATATCCAGATTTCAGCATTGAAGAGAAGTTAAATGCTTTTGTTGCGTTGATTGATCTACTCAGAGTTGGTTCCAGTATCAAAATGGAGGTAACCCTTTTATTTTCTTTAATAGCTCCTTTATGCATTTCGTTATAAGGGTCAGTATGTTTCTTCTTCTCTATACACAAATATCTTGTTTGCAGTTTCTAATTCGCGATTTTGCTTTCCGAGTGTTAATTGAAGAAATTCTATGACTGTTGTATGCCCATATGCTGAAAATGATCTTGAAAAAAGTGACTCTCCTTGTTTGTCATAATTGGAATGACATTAGGCTCATTCTTCAGAGGTTGGGTCCCAAAATACTTGGGCTAATCCATATTAACTGTGACTAACTAATTTCAGGGGTAAAGATACAACCCAGATTCAGAGTCGGCCCTTGAATTTCTCGCCAAAACACTGCCAATGGGCTGTGGTGACATTAGGCTCCAAAGGCTGCATCGCGGAACACGGGAAAGAGGTATGTTCTATGTGCCGTGTCTTCCACTTGACGTTTTAGTTCCAACTCTAACCACCAAAGTGGAAACAAGAAGCATCAAATGAACATCACAAGGGCAATGAGTAATGTGGGACAAACCAAAATCATCATATGAAATCTCTGCTAATGTATATAATTTTCCAAAAGTTCTATCTGCGACATTGATGAGGAGGAGGCTCTGGCAAAAGTTCTATTAGCGCTCATGAAATATGCTGGAAATTGGAGAATTTTCTGGATCAGTTTCTGCAGTTCAACTCTTGCATCCATTTGTGCAAAATCTGGATAAGTATTTGGTGTCCATATTAGCAGCAGTCATGCCTTCTAAGAAATGCTGGAAACAAATGTTGGTGGCCTGTGCACGTGGTTATTTGCAGAATCTCGTCGGTTCAGATGGTGCAAGTTTATGGGGACTCTTTCTTAGGCCTTAAGTTGAGCAACAACAGAAGAGGTGACCGAGTTCGGATACTGTGAGTTTGTATATACAGTAATTTTCTATTATTTTTTCTTTATATGTTTTATATTCATTCTATTTAGTATGAGCTTAGCTTGTGGTTTGCAGTCTATCAAAAAATTGATGTTTGCAAATCTAACACAAAAGTGCTGAGTATACAATGAAGTTAAGGAGAGCAATCGAGGAGAGTGTGGTTGTTAGGACTAATGGAGTGTGAATATCCAGATTTCAGCATTGAAGAGAAGTTAAATACTTTTGTTGCGTTGATTGATCTACTCAAAGTTGGTTTCAATATAAAAAATGGAGGTAACCCTTTTATTTTTTTTAATAGCTCCTTTATGCATTTCGTTATAAGGGTCAATATGTTTCTTCTTCTCTCTAGGTATTCACTATGCTCTTGCGAGCTTGGAGCTTCAAGCTTCTCAATTTTACCACCTTCTAAAGACTGCCTTGTAGCCACGTGCAGGGAATGAAAACAGTTGCTGAACTGAGGAGGGTAACCTTCCAGTCGCGGTCAAACACGGATTCACTTTGCACGGTGAGAACATCTAAATTCTAATGTAGCTCTTTTCCATTCCTACTTCAACCTTAGGAAAGAAACAGGATTAATAAACAAACTTGTTTTTTCATTTATTTGTGTTCTTTGCTAACCATTCATTTCGTTTTGCTTACAGCCTATTGCCAAGAAGCCAATGAAGTTCATTTCATTGGTTACAGTACTGAGTTGTTTTAAATTTATGAGATGCGCTTCTGATTGATAATTTTTATGGATAACAAGACCTCGTATTTTTTAATCATTTATATTAATTTAAAATATAAGTGAAGAGATTAATTTTTAAATGTAGAGGGGTATAAATATCTGTATATATTTAGTTAGTTATTAGGTTATAAATTTAAATTATTTATACGAATAAAAAATTTTTCGGAAATGAATTATAAATTATTCTTTTATTAACTTTTTTTATTGAATTTGTATATAGATACATCTGTTAAAAAAGTTATTTAATTAACATAACAATGAAAATTAGATGTGGGGTTATAAATTTTTAAATTAGAAATCACGTGTATTAATTATTTGAATAAAATTATTAATTATATTCTTTTTCATAACTAAATATTTATGTGTGTATGGAAATGAATTATGCATAGGGAGCTTGAGGAATATTTATGTATGTATGGAATGCATAGTAGGTAGGGTGGTGTTTATGGGAATGAATAATAGAATTTTATTTATTAAAATGTAATTAATTTTTTTAATCTATTAACAAAAATTAGTTATTAAATTGTAAATTTATATAGAGTATTTAGTTTTCAAAAATGGTAGAGAGACATCAATAATTTAAATTGAATTTGTATGTAAACTACCACTTAATAGTTGAGATAAATTATTTAATTGATGTATTAATTAAATTTTTAAGTTTATTGTTTATTTATATTTATATTAGTTTAAAATTTGAATTATTTTATTTAGTTTTTTGGTTGAATCGTAAAAGTTATATAATTAATATATTAATAAAAATTAGTTATTAGGTTATGAATTTAAATTACAAAAAAATTAAGAATGATTTAATTTTTATTTATAACCATTATTTAAATGTCACCTTTTAACAAATAAAATATTAAGTTATACTATAAAAATTAGCTACTAAGTTATAAAATTAAATTAAAAATTTTATAAATTATTTAATCTTTATTTATGAAAAATTTTTTATTACTAAATGGTCGTCAAAACAATATTTATAAAATAAGTAATATGATTTTATATATTTGTTTGTTAGTTATACTAATTAATTTTATTAACTTTTCCTATTGAATCTGTATATAGGTTATAATTTTAACTAAAAATTGTATAAATATTTTACTTTAGTTTCTTATTTGATTTAAAATTTTAATTTTATTTTTATTTACAACTAAATTTATATTACTAAAAGATAAAGGGCGCGTCAAAATAATATTTAACGGAATGAATAATATGGTATAATATATAGTATTTTATTATTAGATTTAAAATAAATTTTTTATATAAGATTACATGTCTTAAAAATTAAAATAATAGGTTAAACATATTATAAAAATTAGTTACTGGGTTATAAATTTAAATATAAAAGATTACATTTTTATTTTTATTTATGACTAAATTTTTATTACTAAAGTTAGAGAGGGTGGAAAAATAATATTTATGGGAATGAATAATAAAACTACGTATATTTCTCAATTATTTATAAATTATCATAAACTTATATTATTTAATTCAAATTAGTTACTAGATTATAAATTTAAATTAAAAAATTACCGTCAAATTTTAGAAAGAGCGTATTTAATCATAATTATAATAATTTTATTTAAATTTTAGTTTTATTTAAAAAATTAGATTTTATTTACTATACTATTTTTTATAAAATTTATCTTAAATACAAATTTTTCAGTTACTTTTTTTAGTCATAACATATTATTATTTTTAATTCTTACGTGGTTTAAAAAAATTATATTTAATACCCTTTATTTTGTTTTAGTCTAACAATTTCTCTATTGATAAAAGTTAATCAAATGATCAAATTTTTTGTATTGAAAGAATTACCTAATTTATTACTAATTTATAGACGTTAAGGTATCAGATTTTTCAAACCTCTGATGCTCTTTGTCTTAATTTGTTAATTTATAGATGTGATCGCACAAATTCTCAGGAGGGCGGGTTTCCGTAATCACTATTATAATTATTTATTATTTATATAAAAATATCAAAAATAAAATTTATTTTAAAAATTAGAGACATGTTTGGTAAGATATATATCAAATGCAAATAATTATAATTTATTTATAAAATTTCTATAAATTTTTATTTTAAAAATATATTATTTACTATAAATTTATTATGTATAAAAGTAGACAATTTTGAGGGGCAAATTTTCCCTCAAAAAACTAAACAGATAATTAGAGCATTTATGGGAGAAATAAATCATGTTTTAAATAAAGTAATATGATATGATTAATAGAGAATAATTTTGAAATAATTAATTAAAAGTGATAAATATAAAAAATAATTATTACAACTAATATATGATAATTATTCAACTTATATGGTCCTTTCTTATGTTTGTCACAATTTAAAATAATTTTTTATGTAGGATAAATTGCTTGAAAGTTTTTAATATTTTCAAAATCTAGCTAAAAATTCCCCTTTGTTGAAAAAATGAGCAAAATCCGCTTATATTTTTTAAAATGTTGCATAGCCATTTTAAATACCATTTGCTTATATTTGGCAACCCATATTATATTTTTACTTATATATATAAATACCATTTGCTTCTACAAAATTATGAATATATTTATATATAAAATATAATATATATATATATATATATATATATATATCAAATGTGTGGTGGCTACATGGGCGAAGAAATCGTTACTGCCAAACTGGGCAATAGCAATGTCGCCCAAACTGCTCTGAGTGACATTGCCGTCGCGCGTAAGTATGAGAGGTGTTGGTGAGGTTGCCCTAGAAAAAGGATGCAATCTTGTGGTGTTGGTGTTGGTGGTTATTACAACGCTCTCTAAGTTAATAGATAATATAGAGATAATTATATTTACGCCCCTCATCTTTTTAACAAATCATCCATTCAAACAAAAAATTTCAAAAACTATCCCTGATAACCTTTAAAATTCAAAATTTCCCTATTAAACTTTAAAAAATAACAGAAATGTCCTCAAAAATATTTATTTAATTACCAAAAGATAGATGAATGTCAAAATTGTTTTAATTAATATATTAATAAAAATTAATTGTTAGATTACAAATTTAAATTTAAAATTATTTGTATAAATTATTTTAAATTCTTAGAACTAATTTTTTTTATTTTTATTTACAATTAAATTTTATTAAAATTATAATTAGACATTTATACATATATATTTGAGGGTGGGCATGGTGGTAGGATTGAAAAAAAGAATATTTTTTTTAAAAGTATTTAATAATTTAAAATACTTTTTAATAAATAAATTATTTACTTTACCAATTCTAATGTGCTTAAAAAAAATTAAATAATAGGAAGGTTTATATAAAAGATAAAAATGCTTTATGTGAAAAACGACGGTACACAATAACCAAAACATCTTAGAGTTTTTTAGCTACTCATATATTGTGACAAAAAAAAATAACTATTGTACAAGGCCAATCATAAATAAATAACACCAACAACAGAAACATACTCGATTCGTGTGGATAATTTAATTTCGTAAAATTATATATTTATACAAATATATTAATAAATAATAAATACTTTAAGAAGTTATATTTAGCCACTCAATACTCTAACCACCAACACACACAATTCAATGGGGAAACTAATAAAATGTATTAACTTTAAATATACATGAATTAAAAAAAAAAATCCAAAAACTGATAGAACACATCAACCAAAGAGATTATGAACAAATTAAACCATAAATATATTAGAGAATATTTTAGCCACTCAATATTGTAACTATAAAATGTTAATTACTGTACGGAGCAAATCTTTAATAAATAACACCAACAACAGATGCAGACTCGAATAATGTGGATAATTTAATTTGGTATAGTTATACATTTACACAAAAACATTAGAAGTTATTTTAGCCACTCAATATTTTAACAACCAAAAGCTAATTACTGTAGGATTTAATAAATCATACTAAAACAATAATAAAAAATACTACCAGCATAAAACATGTAGATAAGTCAATCTTGTATAGTGTTAGAGTACAAATTCTACTTTAACCCTACATTTTATAATAGATGATGCTTTCATGTGAACTTAAAATATGTGCAACAGAAGTATACTGATTCGTGCGGATAATTTAATTTTGTACAATTATACATTTACTCAAAACTATAATTCATAATAAATAAAATAAAAACAATTTAGTCATTGAATATTTCTACGACAAAAACAAATTACTGTAGGAGTTGAACATAAATAAATAATACTTGATCATTAATAAATAAACTCCTACAACATAAATAAATAATACTAGATCATCAATAAGTAATACTACTAACGCGAAGCATGCAGATAGTTCAATTTCGTATAGTGTTAGAGTACAAACTTTCAATTTATATTCAATCAATCAATCATATAGTTTAACCAAAGTACTTAAATCTTATTTACATTGTGTAAATTTTTATTGTTTCTATTTAATTAGATGAAAGAGAAGATAAATAAAATAAATTTACATATAAAAAATGATAGTCTTTATACAAATTTTCATTAGTCTTATATGTGTATTAAAAGAATAGGTTTCTATTGATAAATTAAAAACATAGGATATTTTTTGGGGTCAACAAAAGGTCGTAATTATAATGTTCACATACTTAATAGATAACTACTCAATAAAACACAAACAATTCAATGAGGAAACTAATAAAATGTATTAACTTTAAATACATGAATTTAAAAAAAAAAAAAACCAAAAACTGATGGAGCACATCAACCAAAGAGATTATAAACTAATTAAATCATAAATATATTGGAGAATATTTTAGCCACTCAATATTGTAACTACAAAAAGTTAATTACTGTATAGAACAAATCTTTAATAAATAACACCAACAACAGATGCAGACTCGAATAATGTGGATAATTTAATTTGGTATAGTTATACATTTACACAAAAACATTGGAAGTTTTTAACAACCAAAAGCTAATTACTGTAGGGTTTAATAAATTATACTAAAACCATAATAAACAAATACTACCAACGTGAAACATGTAGATAAGTCAATCATGTATAATGTTAAGAGTACAAACTCGTTAAAATTATCAGTTATATAATTTAACCAAACTATTCAAATTAGAGTGTAGATTCTACTTTAACCCTGTATTTTATAATAGATGATGCTCTGATGTGAACCTAAAATATGTGAAAAATTTTATATTACACACTAATTACAAGACACACAAATGCCAAGTGGACATCTAAAATCCACCTAGCACAATGACACAAAGAGCTCGACTCCTATAATGTATCAAAACAATCACCTACCTCATACTCCCATCTTCAAGGAGATTTGGATAACTTAATATCAATAACCTTTCTATTTTGTTATCATTTGTATATGTGAAAAATATATTATCTACCAACTCCAGGAAGTGGAATCATCAAAGAGAGTATGAGCTAATTAAACAGTAAATATATTGAGAATATTTTAGCCACTCAATATTATCACAAGTTAATTTACGGGTAGATATTTAATAAATAACACCAGCAACAGAAGTATATTCGATTCGTGCGGAGAATTTAATTTTGTACAATTATACATTAACTCAAAACTATTAATTCATAATAAATAAAGTAAAAACTATTTAGTCATTGAATATTTCTACGAAAAAAACCAAATTACTGTAGGAGTAAAACATAAATAAATAATACTTAATCATCAATAAATAAACTCCTACAACATAAATAAATAATACTAGATCATCAATAAATAAACTCCTACAACATAAATAGATAATACTAAATCATCAATAAATAATACTACTAACACGAAGCATGCAGATAGTTCAATTTGGTATAGTGTTAGAGTACAAACTTCCAATTTATATTCAATCTATCAATCATATAGGTTAACCAAAGTACTTAAATCTTACTTACATAATGTAAATTTTTATTGTTTCTATTTAATTAGATGAAAGAGAAGATAAATAAAATAAATAACTTATAAAAAATGCTAGTCTTTATACAAATTTTCATTAGTCTTGTATGTGCATTAAAAGAATAGGTTTCTATTGATAAATTTGAAACAAATATTTTCTTTGGGTCAACAAAAGGTCGTTATTATAATGCTCACATATTTAATAGATAACTACTCAATAAAACACATACAATTCAATAGGGAAACTTATAAAATGTATTAACTTTAAATACATGAATTTTTTAAAAAAAAGAAAACCAAAAACTGATAGAACACATCAACCAAAGAGATTATAAACTAATTAAATCATAAACATATTAGAAGATATTTTAGCCACTCAATATTATAACTACAAAAAGTTCATTACTGTACGTAGCAAATCTTTAATAAATAACACCAACAACAGATGCAGATTCGAATAATGTGGATAATTTCATTTGGTATAGTTATACATTTACACAAAAACATTAAAAGTTTTTAACAACCAAAAGCTAATTACTATAGGGTTTAATAAATTAGATTAAAACCTTACTAAAAAATACTACCAACGTGACACATGTAGATAAATCTATCTTGTCTAGTGTTAAGAGTACAAACTCGTTAAAATTATCAATTATATAATTTAACCAAACTATTCAAATTAGAGTGCAAATTCTACTTTAACCCTGCATTTTATAATAGATGATGCTCTCATGTAAACCTAAAATATGCGAAAAATTTTATATCACATACTAATTATAAGACCCAGAAATGCTAAGTGGACATCTAAAATCCACCAAGCACAATGACACTAAGAGCTCGACTCCTATAATGTATCAAAAACAATCACCTACCTCACACTCCCATCTTCAAGGAGATTTGGAGAACTTAATATCAATAACCTTTCTATTTTGTTCTCATTTGAATATATTAAAAATATATTATCTACCAACTCCAGGAAGTACAATCATCAAATAGAGTATGAGCTAATTAAACAATAAATATATTGAGGATATTTTAGCCACTCAATATTGTCACAAGTTAATTTTACAGGGTAGATATTTAATAAATAACACCAGCAACAGAAGCATACTCGATTCATGCGGATAATTTAACTTTGTATTAATACATAATAAATAAATTAAAAACTATTTTAATCACTGAATATTTCTACGACAAAAAGCTAATTACTGTAGGAGTAGAACATAAATAAACAATACTTGATCATCAATAAATAAACTGCTACAACATAAATAAATAATACTAGATCATCAATAAATAAACTCCTAAAACATAAATAAATCATACTAGATCATCAATAAGTAATACTACTAACGCGAAGCATGCAGATAGTCAATTTGATATAGAGTTATAGTACAAACTTCCAACTTTTATCCAATCTATCAATCACATAGTTTAACCAAAGTACTTAAATCTTACTTACATAGTGTAAATTTTTATTGTTTTTAATTAGATGAAATAGAAGATAAATAACTTACAAAAAATGATAAATTTAAAACAAAGTACATTTTTTTGGATCAACAAATGGTCGTTATTATAATGCTCACATGCTTAATAGATAACAACTCAACAAAGCACACACAATTCAATTGGGAAACTAATAAAATGTATTAACTTTAAATACATGAATTAAAAAAAAAAAAAAAACCAAAAACCGATGGAGCACATCAATTGAACTAATTAAATCATAAATATATTAGAGAATATTCTAGCCACTCAATATTGTAACTATAAAATGTTAATTACTGTACAGAGCAAATCTTTAATAAATAACACCAACAACAGATGCAGACTCGAATAATATGGATAATTTAATTTGGTATATTTATACATTTACACAAAAACATTAGAAGTTATTTTAGCCACTCAATATTTTAACAACCAATAGCTAATTACTGTAGGGTTTAATAAATTATACTAAAACCATAATAAGAAATACTACCAACGTGAAACATGTAGTAAGCCAATCTTGTAGAGTGTTAGAGTACCAAAACTCGTTAAAATTATCAATTATATAATTTAAGCAAATTATTCAAATTAGAATGCAAATTCTACTGTAACCTTGCATTTTATAATGGATGATGCTCTCATGTGAACCTAAAATATGCGAAAAATTTTAAATCACACACTAATTATGAGACACACAAATGCCAAGTGGACATCTAAAATTCACCTAGCACAATGACACAAACAGCTCGACTCCTATAATGTATAAAAAACAATCACCTACCTCACACTCCCATCTTCAAGGATATTTGCATAACTTAGTATCAATAACCTTTCTATTTTGTTATCATTTGTATAGGTGAAAAGTATATTATCTACCAACTCCAGGAAGTGAAATCATCAAAGAGAGTATGAGCTAATTAAACTATAAATATGTCGAGAATGTTTTAGCCACTCAATATTGTCACAAATTACTTTTACGGGGTAGATATTTAATAACTAACACTAGCAACAGAAGCATACTCGATTCATGCGGATAATTTAATTTTGTACAATTATACATTTATCAAAAATTATTAATACATAATAAATAAATTAAAAACTATTTTGGTCACTGAATATTTCTACGACAAAAGGGTAATTACTGTAAGAGTAGAACATAAATAAATAATACTAGATCATCAATAAATAAACTCCTACAACATAAATAAATCATACTAGATCATCAATAAGTAATACTACTAACGCGAAGCATGCAAATAGTTCAATTTGGTATAGAGTTAGAGTACAAACTTCCAACTTTTATCCAATCTATCAATCATATAATTTAACCAAAGTACTTAAATCTTACTTACATAATGTAAATTTTTATTGTTTTTAATTAAGATGAAATAGAAGATAAATAACTTATCAAAAATGATAAATTTAAAACAAATTACCTTTTTTTGGGTCAACAAATGGTCGTTATTATAATGCTCACATGCTTAATAGATAACTACTCAACAAAGCACACACAATTCAATTGGGAAACTAATAAAATGTATTAACTTTAAATACATGAATTAAGAAAAAAAAAAAAAAAACCAAAAACTGATGGAACACATCAACTGAACTAATTAAATCATAAATATATTAGAGAATATTTTAGTCACTCAATATTGTAACTACAAAAAGTTATTTACTATATGGAGCAAATCTTTAATAAATAACACCAACAACAGATGCAGACTCAAATAATGTGGATAATTTAATTTGTTATAGTTATACATTTACACAAAAACATTAGAAGTTTTAGCCACTCAGTATTTTAACAACCGAAACGTGAAACATGTAGATAAGTCAATCTTGTTTAGTGTTAGAGTACAAACCCGTTAAAATTATCAATTATATAGTTTAACCAAACTATTCATATTAGAGTGCAAATTCTGCTTTAACCCTGCATTTTATAATAGATGATGCTCTTATGTGAATCTAAAATATGTAAAAAATTTTATATCACACACTAATTATAAGACACAAATGCCAAGTGGACGTCTAAAATCCACCTAGCACAATGACACAAAGAGTTCAACTCCTGTAATGTATAAAAAACAATCCCCTACCTCACGCTCCAATCTTCAAGGAGATTTGGATAACTTAATATCAATAACCTTTCTATTTTGTTATAATTTGTATAGGTGAAAAATATATTTTCTACCAACTCCAGGAAGTGGAATCATCAGACACAATGCAACATTTCGTATATTCACGTACTAGTACAAATGTATCTGCTAACACTCGAAATGCAAAAGCAACAAATTAGAAAGAGATCTGTGTAGAGATAAGAAGAAATGCGCTGACCCTATAAACAAAATGTATAAAGGAGCCATAAGAAAAATAAAAGGATTACCTCCATTCTCATACTGGAACCAGAACCAGAACCAACACTAGGTAGATCAATCAACGCAACTAAAGCATTTAACTTATGTTCAATGCTTAAATCTGGATATTCACTCTCCATTAGTCCTAATAACCACACTTCTCCCAGATTCCTCAATTCAGTTTCATGTTAGATCTACTAACATGAACTTCGGATTGACTGCAAACCAAAAACATACTTAGAATCATTTGCATCGTCTCCACTAGTAACTTCAGAAATGTCATCCTACTCCCAAAGTCTTCACAGTCACATAGGAAATCATTGCATTCTTTCTCAACAGCACAAATCCGTAATTAATACCCAGATGACAAGATCTTTTCAAACAATGTTGTCACCCTGAAGTGATCAAAAAGCTAATAATATCTAAAACTGTTGAATAGTGTGCATGCTTCAATTGGCATTGCTTCATGGATAACACAACAAAAAAAAAAAAACAAACAAATTTGTGATCAAACGGAATCCATCGGGGAAAAGAGCCCCTAGAAAGTCGGTCAGATTGAGGTTGCAATCAAATAACTTGAATGTAGTAGGAATCTGTCATATCCTAGCCCCCCTTTCGTTTAATTCCCTTGAAACAATAGAGTCACAACTCATTAAAATTTTACTAAAATCATCTAAGGAATGTTGCTGCATTCAGCAAACCTGCGAATATTTTCTGTTAATCACAGTGAAGCTCCACAAACTAGTCTTTCCATTCGAACACACCCAAAACATTCTTCAAAGATAAAATTGCAACTAAAACGAGCTTGTGCAAACTCAGGTCACCAACTTCAACAGAAACTACAGAAAAAGCTTATTGGTTGCATCAAGAAATCAAGTATCCTGGCAACAAGAGTTCACACGAAATGAGTATGCGTAAAGGGTAAAGAACAGAGAGATGCTCACCTTAAGACCACCCTTCTCATAGGAGTATTATACTTGATTTGTATGTTAACTGATGCTAATACTAACACTGCAACAATGCTTGAAACAAACCGGGAGTACCTCACCCACCTCAAGATTTGTTTGTACCACTAAGCACCAAAGCAAGCAAAATGGAAACAATATTAGAACCGGGGAAAGTACAGAGGTTTCTTTCCCCCACGAAAATGCAATAGGTCATGACCTTTAAAACCATCCAGCTCTATACATAATATTATGCTACGTTAAGAATGATTCCTGAATGGATGTTACAAATACTAAAGTTCTCCACAGAATGCAAGATGGATTATGAACACAAAACTTCGCACAAAAAATCACATTGTGCATATTTTTATTACTTTGTGTAACACATGGTCTTCTCACCAAGTGTAGCAAATGTAACTGAAAAAAAATTAACTTATAAAGTTATCATTAGAAGAGTTTAAAGAAAGATGGGAGACAAAAATGATTTGTTAGTTAACCATGATTCCCAACCTCATATACCTGGATAAACCTCAAGAGTTTAAAAGAGAGATGGAAGACATAAAAAGATTTGGTAGTTATTTCCAGCCTCACATACCTGGATAAACCACATTCATAGGAAATATTAGTGGTGAAAAATTTATATACTTGTCTATATGCAGTATGAACGACTTCTGTAACTCTTTTTACTGAAGCACAAATCGTACATATTTGTTTACTTTTAAGTTTTACCCTTGGGGCGGAGAAGGATCCATGTAAGAAGCACCACTACTACTATACACTGAACTTGCACCCTGCAAATATAGCCATCTAAGAGGAATAATCCATAAAATTAAAGATAATTATAATAATATGGCATTTAAAAACTTTTAGAATAATTATTGTGAGTTATATTGGTAAAATAATATCAAGATCAGAATCTATCACCTCCCAACCAAAAATAGTAGTCAAATAAAGCAAAGCATGTCTAAATAAAGGATTTACACAGGATTTTCAGATAGCCATCAAGAAATGTGTCAATTTTTAGATATAAACCAAAAATAGAAGGAAAGGATTGTGCAATTTTTTTTGAAGTTATTGCCTCCCACACAAAACAAAATACTATTATTCGCTATTATAAATATGTAAAAGCTAAGCTTATCAAACTCCCCAAACTTAAACAATGCTTGTCCTCAAGTAAAAGTCTGACAATGCAAAAGACATGTTCTCAACATTGTGCCAACGATTCGTAATAACAAACGTAACCTATAACCTATGTGCACATAATCTCAAACCACAAATGCCGCAATACGTTATGTAAACGTTAACTTATCATAATGAGGGTAAGAGGCCAATCACATCACAACACCTTGTTTCGCCAAGTGGAGAGTAGAACAATCAAGCTTCCACAAAATCATAGGTTTCTAAATGTCACCATACCCGTCGCTTCAACACAATACCCTTTATCCCCTTATATTTGCCTAATTTGGAACGACTTTTGTTGTTCTTTCTTTTTTTTGGCCACTAATGATTTTCTTTTTCTTTTTTTCTTCCCCTTTTGTCTTGTCACGGCTTTTCTTTCCTTTCTTTTTTTCTTTGTTTTTGCCGTGGATTACGTTCTTTAGGCCGTATTTCGGTCTTTTGACGCGAATGACAACACTTGTGGTGAAGGCACCCGGTTACTCAACCAAAAAACGTCGTATTTTGGTCTTTTGACGCGAATGACAACACTTGTGGTGAAGGCACCCGGTTACTCAACCAAAAACCGCTTTACCTAAAGTGCTTTGCATACTCATGGCTCTAGTCACCGTTTTACGTGAATAACAACATTTGTGATGAAGTTACCCAGTTACTAAGTGACCTAAACCAGCGGAGTAGATGTAATCTTCCCTTTTCTTGCTATTCTTTCCATTTTTTTTCTCCCATTCATGGTAAAGAAACTTCTAAGGGGAAGGGCCTTTGACTTTTCAAAATGATGCATGTCCCATGTTAGGCTTATAAGGATCAACTGGGCAGCGTTTGGCAAACAAATATGATTTCACAAGAACTCCGATGATTGAGTGGAAGCACAGACATTCCTACTCTTTTTTCAAGCAATTCAAAATGTATGAAATTAGGCCTCAACTACTCCACATTTACTCAGATCAACAATCACATAACACAACTGCACATTCATGTCTACTTGAAAATAATCCCATAAGTATCTATTTGCAAAAATCTAAGATCACAAAAGTAGCATAAGCTACAGCATAAGACTAGCATGATTACTATTGCCAAGCACTTGTGTAATTCTCACCATCACGGCTTATGATTATGACTTTTGTCCAGAAATATTGAACAGGAACATTTTGAAGTAAAAGCATCCTGTCGTAAAATATGAAACTGCAATTTCAAAGTTAAAAATTTTAATGACACTGCTTAGAACCTTTAGTTTCAGACTAACACTAAGCGCTTGCTTCATAGCTAGAACAGAAATCTAACTTTTCACAGCCAAAACACTGATGTATTAATTCTGGTGCAAACTATTCCATCAAAATAGACCTTGAGGTTTTAAGAGCCAAAAAGAGCAAGAATCCTGAGAAAATAGTGATATGTAGAGACCAGATGTTTCAAAACAAGTATATAGAGAAATTCTTCCAATAAAACTAAATTGGAAACAAGATCATGAACTGAGTTTCTGAAGCAACACTTAATTTTATTCCTAAAAAGGAAAAGACAGCAGTCAATTACAAACTCTGAATAGAAGAATCAGAAAAACTTCCCAAACACAATGAATATTTTTAACTTATTGAGAATATAAAAATTATTTACCTTGTAATTTACAGGAATGCCATTTGAAAGACGCCGCTGCACAATTCCCGTATCCTCGTCATAAACCTTTGTCGTTTTCTTTTCTTGGTCAACAGGAATGAAGGATGGATTTTGCTTCAACCTTAATTCTTGCAGCTGTTCTGAAGAGATCAACTCTTTTGGTATATCAAGCTGCAGAAGAGAGAAAAAAGTTTTAAGTCAAATAGGAACTGGGCGAATGAAGAAACTTCCCCTTTGCCTTCTACTCCTACTCTTCTGTAAATGGGAATGACAAGAATTAACAGAAGCATCTCCGAGCACAACTTTCTAAAGATGAAAACATAAAAATCTCTCTCCAACTGGAGGGCAATGGCCCCAGGCCCGCCTGATGCCCCTCTTATAACATATAAAAGCCTTCAAGGTAAATACCTCGGGCTCAGCCTCAATGGGTTCCTTCAAACCAGCTTCAATAGCATCCACAATCTCTTCTGGTTCTATCTTGAAGTCAGTTTCACCAATTCCATCAATGTGCACTTTCTTTGGCACACATGCAACAATTGCAGCTGGGTGTGGCGCAGATGGTTTCCCATAATCAGATATGAACTCCAATACCTCTGCGCCAATAGAGTTGACCTAAGACATATCAGAAAATACAACATCAGTATGCAAACTTCATCCTAGGAACATCTACAACTTTGCGACATGTGAGTTTGCTGTTGATTACTTCCATATACATAATGAAGAAACCAATAAGTCTGAGAAGGTAACTGTTCATATTTCAAACAATTTTGACATATCATGATTTGTCTGCTACATGTGAAGGCAAAATACAAAAAGCTATCATTCAGGTAAACCAATTGGATTGGAAGGAAAAGGCAATAATTACCTCTTCAAGAGTAACTGTACCAGCAACAGCAACCAAACTATCATGTCCTTGCCTCTGATCCATCACAGTGTGACCGAGTGCATCACTTTCCATAATGAAATCTAAGTTATCCACTGAGGACACATTGTCAATCATAGCTGCCAATTGTTCACTATCTTTCAACAGGGCATCTAGATAACGGGCTAATTCACCATTAGTAACACCAAATTCTTTAAGCCTTCTAACCTGAAATGCAAAGCAAAAACATATAAAGGATGACAGGATAACTGGAAAACCTAACCAAGCTAAATTGTTTCAAGAAAACAAAGAGAGAAAGGCAACAAATGGGATCCTATTATTCACATTGAATACAGTATCTGTAAGTGGCAACAAGGTAACATATATGATCGTAGAGAGAGCATGAGAAAGAAACTTAGGGAAACAACAAACCTCCAGCACAGCAACTTTGATTGCATTTTGCCAATTTTGAGGTTCTGCATTGACAGTGAGAGTGGTTACTGTACAACCTTCTCTTCCTGAATCACTGTGATCCAATTCCACCGACGTAAATGGGGGATTCGAACTCTGAAAATTCTTCCGATTAGCTTCAAATACAAATAATGAAAACGCAAACTAAAACACCAACTGCCTAGACAAAATTGATAATAGCCACACAGATAGACACCAAATCAATGTAACTCCAGGCCAACATTGTAAAATTAATATCTCATGGAACCACATACAAATTGGACTATGCAGTGAATATACTGTCAGAATCTTTCAGAGACTAAGGATGACAGTACTTTTGATGCTGAGCAATTGTGTTCATAGTGCCATGAGGAAGATAAAATATCATTCCATGAATTAGGTTTCCTTCAGCTTCATTTCCTCAAGAAAATTAATGACTGGTTGCCTTTTCAATAAGTTCATAGTTCCAGTGACCAGTCAACTCAGTCAATGCATTAGAAGAGGCACACCAAAGAAAACATATGATTAGTCATTTTTGGCACTGACAAGAAAAAAATAATATTTGTTACTTTTCTGCAATATACTACTTGCCTTATATTTTTCTATAATTTTGTCGTTCACTATGCCTGGATTTGGATGAAAGAACACATAAAGAGGAAACATTGTATCTCACTTCTCCTTTTCTTATATAATTAAGAAAGAAAAAAGGCGCCTCATGAATTTCACAAGCAACTTAAATTTTGACCTGAGGCAACATAAAAGCAAACCATAACATACTAGAGGCAGAAATCCCAAGACGGCTTTTTGCGCAAGAACCAATTGAAAGGAAAAGTCAGTGCACCTGGTATCTTGTGTTAATTCGGAAATGCAAAGCAGAAAGAAAGATCCTCTTCATCAGCACATTCCGCAAGTCACCATATGTACGAACCTTGTTAACAGGGATCTGAGAGAAAACAGCAGTAGATTCATTATGGTAGAAATTATTGATAAAGAAAACTACCTTTTTATTCATCTAAAGGAAATGGAACATCAGCGAAGGACTCCAGGTACTCCTACTCCATGTTCTTAAAAACGTTGACTATAAGCATGCATAAGCCGTGGCAATCCATTACCATCTCTGTATGGGAGAACAGAGAAGATAGTGACTGCCTTCAGATATTAAAGCTTCCAAAACCAGCACCAAATAATCAACTGCTGGTCTTCAAGTGCACAGGCTAAGTAATACACGTAACCAAATAACTAAACACAATTCAATTTTGATTAAGATAGCTAACCTTTTTTTCCTGTTTTCTCTTTTTTCTTCTTTTGTACTTTTAATATCATCCTTGCCCATGTAGGCAATGTGTTCAAAGTATGATGGTAAATCAGAGAAAGGATGCCTTTTAATCCCTAATGCCCCCAACCCCCACATCAAAAATATAAAGAAGAAGAGCAGAATAGAAGATATGGAAGGAAAGAACACTTTCAAGAGTAACTATAATAGTCTATGCACATAGAACAAGTCCCAGTAACAGCATAAAAGCAACGATGCAAAGAAACAAATTTCAATAAATACTTAGAGAGAGGAATACAAACCTTGAAAAACATATTAATTGAGAAATTCTGAAGCAATTCATGCTGAAATATTTGGGGCAGCTTTGCACCGGTGTAGCTTCCAGGAAGGGACCAATTGTGTTGAACAGGAGGGCGAATAGCATAGCTTTCCTTTCTAAAGTTTTTTGATGATTCCACAGAATTGGATAACCTTTCCTGAGATAAGCCACTAGCCAGTCCAACTGACAGCTTAGGAACAAGGAAACTGGCCATCGCACCAAAAGCGCTTGGTGTAGGTGAAGCAGCTACCTCACTTTCCATGCCCGTCTGTCCAAAAACTGCCAACAAAAGACTTGGAAATTACCTACTACTTCTGAGGTAACTACAGAGAAACTAAATGTAGACAATAACAGACGGATGCCCCAGATCAACATCATCTAGAGATAGTTAATCAATTGAGAACAATTGCATACTTCAATGTGGTTAACCGTCTTAGAAATGTCATCAATGTCCCCAACAATGTATAATGTGGCATTTGCGGGGAAATACCAGCGCTCATGGAATTTCCTGATTTTATCGGCATCCCATTTCTTAATCTGCTCCTCCAATCAATAGGAAATCTTTTGCTCAACTTGTTCTCAGAGTGCAAGTGTGCAACAACTGTACCAACAAAAGATCAAACCTTGAAGAATATTAGAGAGGTACGAGAATAACAGAAAAGTGATCTTTCTTCAAATTGTAATACCAGTATGATCATTAGGGAATGGTAAATATTTTTCTCTCCCGATTATTGCTTCTTTCCCACCATGACACATTCATAATGCTCTTAAAAATAATTATAATAGAACAAGAGAAAGAAAGAGAATAAGAAATACTTCATAATTCTAAAATCATGCCATTAAAGAAGAGATGTAACCCCCCCCCCCCCGGCACCCCCCCCCCCCCCCGGGCACCTTGTTTGAGCAGAAAAATGATGAAAAATGGTGAGGTCAACATTCATATATTCCTAAATGGGGAGAATTATTTTCACACCGCACTGCAGATTGCAATGTTTCATGATTTTCTTGAAGAATTGATTAAAAATCTCTTACAATGTCACTGTAAATTCGGAACAACCTAAAAGTACATTTATTGCATCCAACTGACTGCAAAATATTGTAAACAACAGTACCTGTTAGGAGGGACTTTGTTCGGCAGAATGGGGTAGCGGAGCCCATTCTTCAGTTGTCCTCTGTGCAATTTTGGGTGAGAAGGAAGCTCAAATCTCAAAAAGTTCTCAAAATCTTTTCTCTCTACTTCTGATTCTAATAAGTCCAAACCCTCTTTCTCCATAATACCATCAGGCCATGCTGTACTTGCTGCATGTGGCTCTTCAGGGCCCACAGTGGCATGTGGAACATCAAATTGTCTAACCTGGCAGGAACGAATCAATAAGAAGTGAGTTCAGACTATTAGAAGATAAATGATGAAACTTCTTGAAATTAAGATTAACCATATAGAGCATGGCAAATGCTTGACACAAGAACCAGATACCAAGGGAAGGAATGAAAACAAAATCAGCATAAACGCACTTGTTTCCTTAAATTCCCTTCACTCTCCTCAGAACTCGCCATTCCCTTTCTTGCCTCAAAAAAACCATCCTAAAAAAGGACAACGATGCTGTAGAAAAGCAGTGTTGGATAATGTAAATATTTGCTCTGAATTGTGGTGTGGATGAAGAAAGATCCTCAAAATTTTGAAAAAGATGGAAAATGGGGTGGAAATCAATTGTAATCATAGAATTATGATCAAAGATGAATATAATCTATAAGTAGCAGAAAACAATTGATGCCATTCAAATCTCCCCACTGCCAATTTAGCAAGAAGAAAATGATATAGAAAAGAGACATCACAATTTTCATACGAATAGTAAAAAGACTGGCTAACAACTTGTCTTCACAGATTCACGATCAAGATAAAGCACTGGAAAAGAACTACTACAGTTACCAATGCCTTACATTAGCATAATCAAGTTTGTGCCTTGGCAGATGAAAGTTTGACTTGTCAACAAAGAATCCGGAGGTGAATCTGTTCACACCAATTTGCTTTCTTTTGGAAGCATGGAAGCAAGTCACTTGTTGACACTTATCTGCTAACCGCGACTGAGGTATCAATTCATTGAGCTGAGAAGAATATCTTCTCCCTGTAGTCCGCAATAAGGGACACCATTAGCAAGATATTATAGTCAGTAGGGTGACAATGGAAAAAGATAGTACGCAAATCAGCAAAACAAAGATTCCTTGAAAAATTGAAATAATTTTATGTATAATACAAACTAGATAAATGCCATTTCAACAAATTTCAGACAGGAAATTATTACCTTATTTTGCTCCAACCTATTTTCAAGACTTAGGACAGACATAATTCAACTGTGTCTTTACTCTTGTCAACGGTTGTAACATCTAATGAAAAGGTCTACTTAATGCAAACGGAAGCAATGTCTTTGTGTCAGCTGATGATCCAAGTGCACAAAGCCTTACCCTACAAGTAGGGAGGTTTTATTGCCAGAACATGAAGCAATGACCTCAGGATTTAAAGAGTAACCTTTACAGAGTGCCACATCAGCTCAAGTAATTACAATCATATTTGAATATATGCCACAAAGTACAATACATACATTGATAAAAATATGGAACACAAGAATTCTGTCGAGATGAGTCTCATAACTTTGAATGAAGATTACAAGTCTGCTAAAACAAGTTATAGTAGAGTCATGTACAAACTAAAAATCATAACACTGGAATTTTTTAACAAATCGGGTAGCAGCATATTCAGTAAATGCTGAAAGCAAAAAACATAATACACATGGCAAGGTCCCTGTTTCATTCTAGTACTCATGCCGAATCATGAATTTTGAAAAAGTAAATTTATGAAGTCACTCACTAGAAATCCATTATAATAATCCTACACCCAACACAAAGGAAAACAGAAATACTGATACATGCCCAAATATGCTTGCATGTGTATGTATAGTTATCTACATTCTAGGCCCGAAGAAGAACCTTTGCTAAAGGTATTGGAGTTCTCATTCGACTGCATAATATATAATTTAAAATTAGTAACTAGTTGATGAATTTTAATTTCTTATATTCGATCTTGTGGCTTTGGAGTCCGAACAAGAATGCTTCAGCACCCCCAAAGTTTATCTCAATAATTCCGAAGTTCCACAAAATAGATTCAAACTCTCTCGGTCTCCTTCAATGTACAATTTACTCAATCAATGTACCAACCCTACACATCAAGAAAAGTCTTCCTACCTTGATCTTCTCCAAATTCTCACAGAATAATAAATAATCCCAGATTCAGAAGGGGAAAAAAAAAGACACGAAACCCATGAAAACATATAAAGTTACTATCATTAAGAAATCAAACTGAAATTAAAATTGCCAAAATAACTTCAATTATTGAGAGGACAAAGATGAGAGCACCTGTAGTAGAGAAATCAGTTTCTCTGGAGTAGAAAACCCACATTTTCAACGCGATTTTTTATGGATTCGTATAACTATCTCCTGCAATTTCAAAGGAGGATATCAACTTTCCTTTCAATCAAATTATAAAAATGAGGGCTCTCAAATCTTTAGTGGAGAGAGGCGGGTTTCTTCTGCGTAGAAGGGTCGAGAGAAGAGAAGAAGTTAACGGTGGACAGTGGGTACAAATATTTAAAATACGAAAAATAGAAAAATGAACCCAACATAGGAAAAAGATAACGAATATATTCTAGGGTTGAGCGACCAACCACACGCAGTCTTGGAATGATGAAGTTCTTGAAACCAAATAAGCAGGTTATACTCCTCCATGGTGGATTCGCCGGCTACAAGGAACTTCCACGAAGGCACGCGCGACCGCTCCGTCGTCGACAGAACCCCCATAAACTACTCCAAGAAATCTCAGTCTATATTGATCCGCAAAATCGACAGTGAAATTATGTAAATAAGCACATCAACAGTCATAAACCCATCAAGAAGTGAATCGAAAATATCAAACCCATAAAAAAAATATATATATTTTCAGAAGAAGCAATTCTTGTTTTCTTGTTTACTTCTAAGTATGAGATAGGAAGACACGCACGGTGATTGAGAGAGGAAGGGGAGAGAGTAGACGTAATTGTCAAATTTGTATTTTTACATTTTCATAATCAACCCATTCTTTTTTTTTATTATTATAAATAATTAACTAAATCTATTTCTATTTTATATATCTATATTCTATATCTACCTATACTCTGTCTATCTATATCTATATATCTATAAAAAAGATGAATGTCTTTAAAAGTCTTTTTTACTTTTTGACTCAACTAATTTAATCGTATAATATTATTTTACTAAAGATAAAAATTACTAGAAAAAATCATAAACATTTAAAGAATATTGAATACATTTAGAAATTTTTTTCCAAGCACATATATAAATGATAATTAGTTAGAGACAAAATTGTCATATAAATCAAACATTTGAAAGTAAAACATGTTAAAAGATAAATAAAAATAAATAAATTGAATCACTTATCCTCAAAATAAAAGACTATTTGTTGTAAGACGCTAAAAGATAATTTGAACATCTGGAGTGTGACTATTACTTGTCATGTGATATTTTATTCATTTATGATATTATAATATGAACAAATTGTCATTGTACTAAATTCAATTTTTTTCGATAAAATACACTGAAATTTTTACTCCTAAACCATTGCCACATATACTTGTTTTCCAAATACATTAAAAGAAAATGAAAAAAAAAATGGGCACGCAACCATAAACAAATTAATGTTTGTACTATTTATAAACTATGAATCATTGGATAGGTCTTTTAAAATTTTGTAGACACATTGTAGTTTTACTGATACAGATATAATAAGATTGTAACAAGTATTACAGAAATAGTCATTAACTAAGTCATTCAATAAGTTATTAATAGACATATAAGAATAATCTATTCGACACATGTTAAAGTTTCAATGAACCATAATTTTTTAATGATTCTTATTCATTTTCTTTATTTTATTTATGTAGTCATCATAAATTTGATCAGGATTTTTTGAGGGTCAAACAAATTGGTTTTTTGTAAAAATAAAGTAGCTAACTAATTAATTACTTAAAAATATAATACTACAATAGAAAATTACAAATTTGAAATCTTATGCAATTACAAATAAATAAAATAAGCTTCGCATTTTTTTTATTTTTTTAATATTTTTAAATAAATCACATATGAAGAAATAACTTTAAGTTACTGTTAATAGTGTACCATAGACATAGATTAATTTAAAATTTAAAATAAAAATTTCAATAATTTTTTAAAAGCAATAACCCAAATTCAATAGATTATCAACTAATATTATAAATTTAAAGTTAATATTAATCCTTTAAAAAATTATTTTAGATAATACATTAGTATTAAGTATACGTGAATAAGGTCAATTATATGATGTATTTTTCTATTGATACCCCTATACTCTTATGATATGATGCTTGTTCTTAGGTGTATTTGTGATATTTTAGGTGCTTTTGTGGAAGGAACGAGAGTTGCAAGAGAAGAACTAAAATAGAAAAATAAAATATTCTAATAGAAGCGCTGCCAAAATAACCTGTGACCCACGGGTTATCAGAAGTTCGCAAGACAAACCGGTGTTAGTTTTACCTGTGCCCACGGGCTATCAGACATGCAGTAGGCGAAATTTGAAAATTTCTAAGTTGAGTGCTAATATGAAATTTGTTGTGGAACTAGTTTATTTCCTTGTAAAATATATTTGAAAAGCTTGGTAGAAATAGAACTAAAAGGAAGGGAAAGAAAACAAGGTTTAATTAAAGGCAGATTCCTTGTCTCTCTTACCATATTGAGTAACTAGCTTAAAAAGAAGAAAAGAGACAAGAGAAAGAAACCTTTTGGCTAGAAAGATGGAAACGCGAAAGAGAAGACAAGTGGAGGAGTGAGATCCAGCGCCGGAGCGACAAAACGTTCATGCTCAACTTTCGACTCCATGAGTTCCTCTTTATTTTTATCTTTTGTGTTCGATCTAGATAGGGTGAAATAATTTTCTTATGTTTGTTTTCGGTTTTGGGCCATCTCAGAGATGGCCCAAAACAGAAGCAATGTTTGCCATTGCTTGTTTTGTCATGTTTTTGTCTTGTTTCTAAGTATTTTGTCTTGTTTCTAAGTATTTAATTTTTAAATATAAATATATTTTATTTTAACCACTTAATATTTTATACGTAATATTTTCTACATGATTGGAATAATTAAAAATTTTAAAAAATATAAAATAATATAATTATTCTACGCAGATAATTCATATATTACATTATTTGAATAATGTATTTAAATTTATCACCTCGAATAGAACAACTAACAAAAAATATTGTTAATCCATTATTAGAGTGCATTTAATTATTTTTAAAAGTGTATTTACATAAATTATTTTTTTTCATTTCCATACATATATAATTAGGAAATAATATTTATTTTAATCCACTCAATAAGAAACTCCGTCATAGGTAGGATAGAGCTGCGAAGTCGGATCAATTTTCACCATCCCCATGATCCTCCCTTCTCATTAATTGTCCAAATTGAAGTGTTGTGCAATCGTCCCTTCTTCAACCACTCAACCTATATAGATGTTCGGTCACATCTGATAACGTCATATAACTTCTTTGCCATTAAGGCACGGTTAAGGATACCGATATCCTTAATTCCTTGGCCTCCTTCTTTAATTGGTTTACACACATCCTTCCACGCTACCTTGGTGTATCCCGACGTAGATTTGCCTTTCCATAAAAAAGTTCTGAGGCGTTTCTCAATTTGTCTAATAATAGCCTTCGGTAAGATGAATGCAGACGCCCAATAAATGCTCATTGCTGATAGTACGGATTTAATGATTTGTATACGTCCAGCATACGATAATGAAACTCCTCCCCAGCCATTAATGCGAGCATCAATTTTCAATAAAAGTGGCTGACAATCGGATAAAGACAATCTTGAAGACAGTAGAGGGAGACCCAAGTACCTCATTGGTAGTTGGCCCTCCTGGAAGCCCATAATAGCTAAAATCTGATCCTTCCAACCTTGTGCTGATCGAGAGATAATGACATGGCTTTTTTGTACGTTCAGCCGTAGTCCAGACCATTCTGCAAATCGGTCCAACCCCATCTTGAGGATCCTGAGAGAATCTAAGTCAGCTCTACAGAAGAGCAGGAGATCATCTGCGAATCCCACCTGGAATACTTTGGTCGGCTCACATTTCCAGTGACAAGAGAATTGCATATCTTGCTCAATGAGTTGCAATAATCCCAAATGCAAGACTTCCATAACAAGAACAAAAAGATAGGGAGATAAAGGGTCTCCCTGTCTTAATCCACGTGCTCCTGCAAAGAAACCATGAGGGTTTCCATTAAGACCAATCGAGAATGAGGCCGTCGTCACACACTCCTCAATCCACCTGGTGAACGTTTGGGGGTAGCCAAATAATTGCAAGGCCGCAAGTAGGAAGTCCCACTCCCACAGTATCATATACCTTCCTTATATCGACTTTCAGGGTACAACGAGGTGGGAGTCTCACCTGGTTATATCCCATGAGCAATTCCTGTGCCAATAAAATATTGTCACCAATGCTACGCCCTGGAATAAACGCTCCCTGACAGGGACTAATTATCTTGTCTAGAACCACACTCAACCGTTGGACTAGTAATTTTGCAATAATTTTTTATAACACGTTACAACACGAAATTGGCCTAAAATCACCAACCGTCATAGGAGTGTGTACCTTTGGGATTAGTACCAAAAGTGTGGAGTTGACTTGCTTGAGTAGTTTACCGGAACTAAAGAATTCTAGTACCGCCTTTGTGACTTCCTGTCCCACCACTGGCCAGGCTGCTTTGAAGAATCCTGATGAATATCCATCAGGTCCCGGGGCCTTATCCTCTGCAATGTCAAATACTGCTTGCTTCACATCATCCGGTGTAAATGCCGATATAAGGTGGTCAGCCTCCTCATTAGAAAGAACATGTCTTGCCCACGGTCTGAGAAAACCAATATCACCCATTATTTGTCGTCTGTTGCCGCCCAAGAGATTTTGATAGTAACGGACAAATTCATTGATAATCTCTTCTGGTTCTGTGTGGATGGTCCCATTATCATCATTGATCTGCAATATCTTCCTCGCCACCCTTCTTTGGGCAATTTTATGGAAGAAAATCCGTGAGCATTGGTCACCTCCCTTCATCCATTGCAGCTTGGCTCGCTGTTGCAGCATGATTTGTTCCAGTTTTACCACTTTTGCATAAACCAGGCGGCAACAGTGTTCTAATTATAAAAAGGCCTCATTCTGTCTATCTGAGCTCACCAGTTGTTTTGCCTCATCATGAAAGCCTATAGCTAATTGAACGTTAAATGTCAAGTCCCCCTTCTTCCTCCTTTGTTCCCTGAAGACCGGCTTCAATGCTTTAAGTTTACGTGTTACCGCAAACATAGGAACCCCAATGATTGTATGCTGTCAAATATTCTACACACAGGGGATAAATTCAGGTGAATGTGTTAGGTAGTTGTCAAAACGAAACATACCTCCTGTTTGATTTTGCCTGTCCCCATGCAGTACAAGCGGCGAGTGGTCAGAAGTCCTTGGTAACAGGCTATGATAACATGAGGAAGGAAATCTCACAAGCCATCTATCATTAATGAGTATCTGATCCAATCTCTTCCATAGACTCCGAGAGTTCGTGCTACAATTATGCCAAGTATACCATTCCCCCTGCATAGGCAATGGCATTAACCCGGCCTCTTGGATACCAGCATTGAATTCTTCCATGGCCATCCTTATATCACCAGAAATTCCACACACCTCATTCATTTCTCGGACCGCATTGAAATCTCCCCCCCACCAGCCAGGGCTCATTCGAGTGCTCCCGAGCTAATGTTTCCAAGGTAGTCCATAAGCTTCCGCGATCAATCATCTCAGAGGCACCATAAACAATAGTGATAATGAGTGATTCACTGTCAGCCCTAAGAGTGACACGACAGTGCATAAATTGATTCCACAAATCTAGAATATGAACATCCACAACATTCTCATCCCACGCTATCCAAATGCGATTACCCACAGTTGCATAATCAACAAACCATTTCCAATGAGGAAGCAAAAACGACTGAATATGCATGACATTGTTAATACGAACACGAGTTTCTAAGATACCCATAAAATGTAATCTGTATTCTGAGATAAGGTCCTTAACTGCGAGCTGATGGTCTTTCTTATTCAGCCCCCGGACATCCCACACCGCTAAATTCAACATGGATCACTACTAGAGGGGCTGCATGTGTTAGGACCCCTAGTATTCTCTTCTATATCATCTAGTAAATTCAAAGCATCAAAAGGATTATAAATAACCACTTCCTTACCATTCTCCTTCTGTGATGAGATGTAACGTTTATTCTGTACTGTGCCTTCATCTCCTCTCGCTTCATCATCCACCTCAACCACGGTCTTATGTTTCTTCTCTCTCTCCTTGGGGGCTGGTGGAGGGGGGACATTGGTTTTTGGTACGTACACTTTCACTGGAGGCTTTGTCTGTTTCTGAGGTTTAATCAACGAACACTCCTTCTCCAAGTGACCCAATGTCATGCATCCAGTGCATTTAGGGGGAAGCCATTCATACTTGATATCAACCTTGCATGGGGTTTCCCCGCCATCTTCATCTGGCGTCATTATGATAATATGTTTGGGCAAGTTCTGAGTAACATCAATCATCACGCATACACGAGTGAAGTCCAGTCTCGTGCATGCCCTCGTTATCGCATCAGGGTATAGAGGCTTACCCACACCGCTAGCAACAGTACTCAATCCTTCCGTCGTCCAATACTCCATTGGGAGGTGTCGCATTCTTATCCAGATAGGTATTTGTGTATGCTTCAACTTTCTCATAGCCATACCTGGTTTTCATTTTTGCAATACTATCGGTTGTCCTTGGAACAACCACGGTCCCCCTTCAATAACTTCCTCCATATCAATTACAGATTTAAATTGGAAGAAAAAGAAGCCATTTGCAGTTGTTGTGACCTCTCGTAGTGCCTGCTAGATCGAGTGAGCAAACTCCTTCAAGCGATGATAGTACGGTCGCTTTCCAAGAAAGTATCCTACTTCCGTAGTTTTCCATCGTTTAGATCCATTTCTCACAGTTTCTAATGAAGGACGGACTACGACCTCACCTTTTTTGCTTCGTTGGGGCAATGTATGAAAGTGTTTTACGCGATAAATTGTTGAACGCATCGGCAATTTTGTCATCTACAATCAAGTTTGAATTAGTGTGCAAAAGTATATTTCCAATAAACAAAGGTCCCGCTGCAATTTTTTTACCACAGGTGCTGTTTTTTCCATTGCATTGCTGATATCATGCCTTGAATTTTTCATTTAAAATAAATCTCAACTAAGAGCTATTTGAATGCATCATTCATATTAATTTAATGAATAAATAATCACCAAGACATTATTTTTGAGGCACGAAATCATTTTTAGATACTTTGGTCTATGTTTTTAAATTTTACTCATTCTGTCTTTCAAGAAATACTTAGCGCCGTGTACTTTTTCACTTTTGGCATGCTCAATCATAAAAAAAAATTATATAATTGTTTATCATAAAATTCCTTTATCGTGTAATTTTATCTAACAATTTCTAATTTTTAAATCGTAATTAGTCTCTATTTCAGTGATAGTATATAATTCATGCATACATTGTTTTTTTAAAAAACAAAATTCTGACAAAGAGCTTTGATTTGTTCTTTTTGGTCTATAATTGTTTTCAAAGAATTTTTTATTTAATTAAAATTATTTGATGTTTCAAACATCTTATTGATATTTAGCTGTATTATACTTAATATAGATTTCTAATACACATGTATATATATATATAATAGCTCATACTATCACATTTTTTTCAACTTTTATAATATGTTGATCTTAATCATACATTTAAATACGGATTTGGTTAGAATAAAATTAATCCTCTTCGTACTTTTAAAATTATTAATTTTGTTAGAAAATACATATAGTTTGGAACAATTAATTTGGGATGGAAAAAATGAATCAGGTTTTTCATTATTGCTTACTTAAACAACAAATGATATGTCCATATAAATAAACCAATGCATACCGTACTCTATGATATTATAAGAATAAACTGGATTATTATTAAATTCTATTTAATAAAATATTTAAATGATGTGGAATTGAATTTAAAATAAATTAAATCAAATTACTTTTTGTTATATATACTGTAGAGTGGCAACCTTGTATGTATTTCGGACTATTGAAGCCCTAATCAACTATTACAAGAGAATGGAGTACGAAACCCCTTAAAATACAAATAATATTACAGATTATAAAATGAATGAATGAATCGAAAACAGAAATAACAGATTAGAGTGAAATGTGGCTCAGGTAAGCCAGATCCCCAAATATGGTCACAGAAGACCTAGTACCACACAAACTTTCAGCCACGGCTGCACCACCACTGAAACCGACAGAAACCTTAAGATCACTCAGATCTTTACCAGTTTTTATATCATAGAGACCCACGAAGAAAACTCAGTTCACTCAGAACAGTTTTTGGTTTAGTGCGTATAAGAGATTCAGCTGATGATACTCAACTGAAAGGGAGATCCCCTTTTATAGGAGTAGGGAATCGAAGAAGAAGAGAAGCCATGAAGGCTTTTCCAAAAACCATTGATTTGGTTAAGGAAAGATTCCATTTCCATGGTGAGAAATAGAGAGAAACAAAATCAAAGAGATAGGGGAGAGGAGAGAGCAGTCGGTGCTAGGAGAAGAAGAAGAGAGATCAAAAATAGATTTTAGGGTTAAGGTAAAGGGTATAAAAGGGGTGGAACCTGGGTTGGGTTAGAGTCCATGGGTCAGCCTGTCGGGTTTGCTTGGTTGGGCCTCCAAGTGGGCTTAGTAATTTAGAGTCTTTGGGCCATAGAAAAAATAACATGCTCCACCTTGGACCAAAGACCCAAAGTCTGAGGTCCGGAGCCCTTTTTATATGGATCTGGCTTTTCATTATTGCCAAGAGAGTCCTCCGAGGTACCTGCAGTCACAAGGAACTAAAATTTCTAGCAGGAGTGTTAGTCTGGAAAAAGATTTAGAATTTTTAAACACATAAGGAATTTTCAGCAGGCAAACATTTGGTACCATATCAGCTGGATTTTCATCAGTTTTGATTTTTTCCAAGTTTTATAAGTTCTTACTAACAATGTCTCGAATGAAATGATTTCTAACATCAATATGTTTAGTCCTATCATGAAACATTGGATTTTTGCACAATTGTATAGAGGACTGACTATCAGAAAAGATTGTAAGTTTGTTTTTAAGAAAACCATTTTCTTTTATCAAACCTTCTAACCATATTGCCTCCTTAAAGGCTTCAGTGGTAGCTATATATTCAACTTCCGTAGTAGATAATGCAACTATATGTTGTAATTGAGATTTCCAACTAATGCATGAACCAATAGAGAGAATATGTAAGAGGTAGTAGATTTTCTACTATCCCTATCGCTTGCATAATTCGAATCCACATACCCAATAAGATGAATGTTATCAAAAAATTTAGACCAAGTGATACCGATATCATCAGAACCACGACTGTATCTAAGGAGCCATTTCAGGGCCTTCCAATGTGGAGGACCAGGATTAGACATATACCTGCTGAGACAACTGATGGTATAAGCAATATCGGGCCTGGAACAAACCATAAGAAACATGATAGAATCGATAACATTTGAATACGGTATTTTGCTCATTTTCTCTTTTTCAAACTCGATTTTTGGGCATTCATCTTTGCACAGTTGGAAATGAGCAGTTAATGGGACGAAAACAGGTTTGGAATTTTCCATAGAATTTTTTTTCAAAATGGACTGAACATAAGTCTTTTGATTTTAAATTTTTTTTTTATTCTTTTCTATCTCTAGTGATATCCATTCCAAGGAACATTTCAAAACTTTTACAAAGATCTTTTTGTAGACTGTCAATGAGTTCGTGATTTTGGCTAGAGATAAGCATGTCATCCACATATAAAACAAGAAATATGGGACAATCATCAATATATTTAAAATAAAGGCAATGATCATAATTACTCCTTTTGAAATTAAGAGAAAGCATAAAAAGATCAAACTTTTTATTCCACTGTCTGGAGGATTGTTTTAGACCATATAGAGATTTTTTCAAAAGACACACATGATCAAGTTTTGTTTTGTCAATGAAGCCAAAAGGTTGATGCATATAGATATTTTCATCTAGATCTCCATGTAAAAAAGCAGTTTTCACATCCATTTGTTTCATCTCCCAATTATAATGAGCAGTACGGGCAAGTATAATGAGAACAATGGTGTATTTAACAACAGGAGAAAATATTTCATTGTAATCGATACTCTCTTTTGTGTGAACTCTTTTGCTACTAGTCTTGCCTTATATTTTATGGGATTCTCTTGTTTAATCTTAAAGATCCACTTACAATCAACTATTGAACATTTTGGGAACTAGGATCCATGTTTTATTATCCTTAAGAGATTTCATTTCTTCTTCCATAGAACCAAGCCAATTTTTTGAGTTTATTGCATCTTCCACATTAGTAGGTTTGGGGATTTCAGTGTTAAGGGCTACTTGAAAATCTTTAAGTCTTGAGGACATCCTAAGTTGCCTCCTACTCCTATCCATAGCTAATTGATAATCATCAAGGGTATTTTCTAAGTTCGCGTTTTCAGGATGTTCTAGGTCTTGTTCTTCTAAATGTTCAAAATTTTCAGTTTCCCCCCACCTTGTTGGTTATCCTCTATAGTATTCTCCACCTTATTAAAAGTAGTGTCTTTTTGTTCTATTTCTAAGGTTTTAATGCAAGGCATTTCTGTTTCATTAAAGTTGACATCTCAACTTATTAAGACCTTAAAACCTGGCTGACTTCATATATCCTTTAACACCTTCAGGATAACCAATAAAAACACATTTCAAATATTTTGGTTCTAACTTATCAGAATTTGATGCACAAAGGTAGAAACATCCAAAAACACGCAGAGAGGAAATATCAGGTTGTTTACCATACCACACAGTATCAGGAGATTTACCAAGCAACGACACAGAAGGAGATAAGTTAATCAAATGTGCAACAGTTAAAAGGGTTTATCCCCAAAATATTTTTTGCAAACCAGAACTTACCAAAAGGCATCTTACTTTTTCAAGTAGAGTACGATTCATGCGTTCGGCTACACCATTTTGCTATGGGGTATAAAGATTGGTTTTGTGTCTTTTTATACCAAATTTATCACACAAATCAGAAAAATTTTGGTTACAAAATTCAATACTGTTATCAATTCTAAGAGATTTCAGTCTTTTACCAGTTTGGTTTTCTACCAAAGTTTTCCATTTCTCAAACTTTTCAAAAACTTTAGATTTGTGTTTTAGTAAGAAAACGAAAACTTTTCTAGAAAAATTGTCAATAATAGACAAAAAAAAATGCACACGATGTTGTTTACCTAATACACAGTCATCACAGAATTTGAGATTTTCAATATTATCACAAAGAATACCTTCCCTTTTTAATAATTCAAGTCCTTTATGACTTATATGTCCAAACCTTTTATGCCACAGAGAAGTTTTATCGCATTCGTTCACAGAAGCAACAATAGAATCATAAGTCACAGAACACAAATACAGATTTCCTTTCTCTTATGCTTTAAACACAATCAAGGATCCTTTCATGATTTTCATTTGTCCCTTACCCCATCTGCCTTCTAGACCCTCTTCCTCAAGGGAAGCACATGATATCAGATAATGGCTAAGATCGGGAACATACCTAACATTTTTCAGGGTTAACTTATAACCATCTTTGAAATTAAGAGAAATGTCACCAAGACCCCTTATCTCACATCGTTTCTCATTAGCCATTGAAACAAAACCAGTTTTCACTTTGAAGTTAGAAACTATTTCTTTAAACGGACTCATATGAAAAGCGCAACCAGAGTCAATAAACCATTTATGTTTATTCACAGAATGCACAAAATTCACTTCACACACCACAAAGACTTCACCAGACTCATCAGAGACGTTATTAGCATGTTTTTTTTTCTTCATATTATTTTTCCCTATTATCTCTCTTAGCTTTTCTACAATCTTTAATGTAGTGACCTTTTAATCCACAGTTATAACAGTGTCGTTCTCTAGTCTTGTCATCTCTATACTGGTTTTCTCTAGGTCTAGACTTGCTTCTACTATTACTCCTATTTCTACTTCTGCTTCTGTTATTAAACCTAAATCCAGAATTTTTAAATTTAGCCCTTCCTCTAACAAAATTGACCTCATATTGATTTTGGTTTGGTTTATTAGTCCTTAAGTCCATTTCTTTGCCTTTTAAACCATTTACTACAGTTTCAAGATTAACACTGTCCCTACCATATTTTATGGTTGCTTTAACATTAGAATAAGAATCAGGGATGGCATTCAATAGAACAATAGGACAATATTCATCAATGTTTCTATCTCCTGTCAGTTTAATATCTTGTATCAATTTAGTGAAATCATCTAGGTTTTCATCGATGTTTTTAGACAGGTCAAGTTTATACCTAAAAAACTTTTCAAGTAAAAAGAGTTTACTGGGCAGAGATGTTTCTGTGTATAAGTCTTCTAATTTTTTTCAGAGTTCTTTAGAGGAATTTTGTTTTCCTACTTTCCTAAGCACGGTGTCAGATAAGTTCAATATGATCGAGGAATAAACATATTCATCATTTTTCAACATTTTTTCTTCGTAAACATTTTCAGAATATTTGCCATTTGTGGCTTTGAAAACCTTTTGTTGGATTAAAATCCCTTTCATTTTCTGTTGCCAAATAGAAAAATCACTTTTGCCATCGAAAGGTTGAAGATTGTAACCGGCCATTTAGTATGTTTAAAAAAAAATTTGAAAAAATCGATTTTTCAAAAAACTTAAGCACACGGTTCTAAGAGACCAAAGATTTTAGCAGTTCAAAAAATTATACTAAGGTAGGTAAGAAATTATTCAGACAGACAGGTATATTCAAGATTTCAAGGGGTTAATCAGATTAAGCAACTTCAAGATTTATCAGAAATATTCCACATAATTTAATAGTGAACCGATCAAGAGTATGAGATCACACATATTTCAACAGTGATAGCAGGAAAATATCAGAGGGATGTCACACAGATTGCAAAGAGTGTTAGAAGGATATCACACAGATTTCAGAGGCGAACAGATTGCATAAACAAAATATCACAGAGATAATAAATATTGACAGAAAAGAGATGAGACAAGGGTTCCAGCCTAAGTCCCGACCAGATACTAGACGTCCTCAAGGGACCGACCAAGTGGGATATTAGGGGGATTTACCACGGCAGAGTAGAAATAATAAGAAAGCAGTAATAGCAACAGTATAAAAAATGGCAGAAAACAAAGAGGAGGGGTTTCGAAAAGATTACCACCACCAGGAGCACCAGGTTTCAGAGACGAGGCTCTGATACCACTATAGAGTGGAAACCTCATATGTATTTTGGACTACTAAAGCCCTAATCAACTATTACAATAGAATGCAGTACGAAACTCCTTAAAATACAAATAATATTACAGATTATAAAAATGAATAAATGAATCGAAAATAGAAATAACAGATTAGTATGAAATGTGGCTTAGGTAAGCCAGATCCCCAAATATGGTCACAGATGACCTAGTACCACACAAACTTTCAGCCACGGTTGCACCACCACTGACCGATGGAAACCTTAAGATCACTCAGATCTTTACCAGTTTTTGTGTCATAGAGACCCATGAAGAAAACCCAGTTCACTCAAAACAGTTTTTGGTTTAATGCGTATAAGAGATTCAACTGATGATACTCAATTGAAAGGGAGATCCCCTTTTATAGGAGTAGGGAATCAAAGAAGAAGAGAAGCCACAAAGGCTTTCCCAAAAACCATTGATTTGGTTAAGGAAAGCTTCCATTTTCATGGTGGGAAATAGAGAGAAACAGAATCAGAGAAATAGGGGAGAGGAGAGAGCAGTTGGCGCTAGGAGAAAAAGAAGAGAGATCAGAAATAGATTTTAGGGTTAGGGTAAAGGGTATATAAGGGGTTGAACCTGGGTCGGGTCTGAGTTCATGGGTCAGCCCGTCGGGTTTGCTTGGGTGGGCCTCCAAGTGGGCATAGTAATTTAGGGTCTTTGGGCCATAGAAAAAATAACATATACTCTGTTATATAAGTAATCTCTTCGTAAGAAGTTATTTAACAAATTTTGTAAAATTCACATTTTTTTCTTTTAGAAATAATTCGTGGAAAGTATTATAGTATACCGTTATTTTTGTTATTGAAATATAATTTGTTACAATAGTATTATATGAAAATTTATTACACAGGTAGTCGTATAAAATATTAATGTGTTAAAAATGATTTATGTTACATCAGCAATTAGAAAAAGTCAATAAGACTTAACAATTGATCAAAATTTAATTTTACGGTACATATATATTTTCATTATTATTTTGATAATTATAAATTTGTATACATTTTATAATACTGAAGCATTGTAATTAGGAAAAAACAATAAATTTTATATTATTGATCTCATTAAAAAGCGGTTAACTAACTTTCCCATAATTTATAAATTTTGTAAGATATAATTTAGTCATAATTAAATTAAATCCGTGCATAGCACGGGATGCACACTATTATTTAATATAATAGTGAAGTTTGTGGATGCAAGTTTTTAGACAAATACAAAAGTTTAGCGAAGTGTTAGAAAAAATTATATACAAGTATAGAAACTTTTATAATATTTAAAAATACTTTTGAAAGAGTTTTTGAGAGCTTCTTAGTATACCATTAAGATTAATCTTCACCGTTCATTTAAGAAGGCAAGTGTATAAATATTTGGTTGTTGTTCATTTTTTATAATCAAGTTTCAGTATCCATATTATCATCAAAAAAATTTCAATAACATATTTTTCTTATTTTTATATTTTCTAAGGATAAAAAAATAAAAAAATAAAAATTAAAAAATAAAAGGTATGCATCACGCGTAATGCACGTGTATTTTACCAATTTCTAAAATATAGAAGGATTTTCAGCCATTTCAAAAAATACAAAAGAGTAAAGTGCAATTCGGCCTAAATTAAGTGTGATAACCACACTGTTGTACTGTACTACTATTTTAGTTTACTTAATGAAACTTACATTTATCAAAAAAATAAGTGTGATTACTCTAACCGTTCACATTTAATAAACAATATTGATATGTGTATTTAGCACAGGTCCAAAGTTCTTGTATCTTTATGTTGGATTTGGGCTATTTGAATGAAGTTTCTTGAGAAAGAGGACCCGCAAAACAAAAGATTAGTACTCTGATGCTTAAGTTAGTCTCGGATTTAAAAATAGATAAATATAAAAATGAATTATGAAGAAAGTAAGAATTTCATATTTAAGAGCACAAAATTAGAGTAATGAAGTAGCAACATGAAGAGTTCTAGAGCTTGGGAGAGGGTGCTTGTCGAGGGGTACCTCCCCTATTTATAGAGGAGGAGTTCTCCTGTAACAGGAGTCCTGCTGAGGGGAATTTGCATGGTTAACGAGAAAGGCAGGATTTCGTGGATAAGGTTCCTCTTTTACTGTTCCTTAAGCAACAAGTTTTCGGAAGGAGGAGGACTCCTTCTTCGTGCAGACTCCTATACAGTGAGGAGTCCTTCCAAGCTGAAGAGTCCAACCTCTTGAGGACACCTTCTTCCCTTCGGGTTGGCTTTGAAGGGAGCAGCAGGCCTTTGGATTGGGCTTCCTCCTTGGGCCATATTTGACAAAGTAGGTTTCCTTCTTTGACTGGACTTTGGTGTAGGGGGTACCCTCTTGGACCGGACCTAGCGAGCTTCCCCTTTGGGCCGAATCAGATGGTAGGTTGTCCCTCTTTTGGGTCAAGCATGGCGATTTGGGCGGGTTGATCCTCTCTTGGGCTCGCGAGCCTATATCCGGGCCTAACACTTCTTTTTTTGGTAATGTAAATTTCATTAAGTAAATGATAGTACATCAGTACAATACAACATGAAATGCCTAAGCAGTTACCTTGACAGGCCAAGGGATCCGCCCTAAACGATAAATTGCACAAGTACTAATTGAGAAGGTAAGTCTACACTAAGTATCCATTGTCGCACATCTTCAATAATCAGCTTTCCTAAGGAAGGTGCATCACGAGCACCTCCATCATATCATCGGAGATTCCGCTCGCGCCAGATGTGGTAGACAAGTGAGGCCAATACGCACGATAGGAAGCCGAGATGCAATGCTTTCCTCGCCATTGTTTTGCTGCACAAAACATCAGTATTCCAGTCACGGTGGGGCCAATCAAATTGTAGGATGTGTCGGATCACCCTCAAACAGTATCTTGAGTAGGGGGACTGAAAGAAGAGGTGATTGTGAGTTTCAATAGGCCCATCATTACACAAGACACAAGTAGTATCCAAATGAGATAGCCAAGGCTTATCAATAGTAGAAAGTTTTTCTAGGATGGCTAGCCACAGGATAATTGTATGGTGGGGAATTTTGGAGGAGCCCAAGAGTAGTGAAGACCAGCCTACCTTGGTACCCTGATTTCTGAACGCCTGAAACAGCAAAGTCGATCTTAATGGTCTACTCCGCGATCGCCAAGAGATACGGTCAGAACCACCATGGATTTGTGGGAGAGTATGTAGGATCTACAAACAATGAATATCCATAATATGGGGCTAGTGCCAATGTCCGTCCTCAATTACTGTAGCAACAGTATCCGTCAATTGAGTACCTGTGAGACTAGGGCCATATGGAACTTGCTGAATAAGTGGTCTCAATGTATTCCAAGGGTCTTGCCATAATAGGAATATAGTCCCATCCCCAATACGGTAATCCACAAAAGGTCGCAACAAGGATCGTAGGCGCAGTATTTTCCGCATCCCCCCTAGCCTCCTCGTTCAGGTACTGTCCACACAATCATACCTCACAAGCGCAGATGATATATATAGTCCACCCAAATGGAGGATCGATCGTCACTGGTGACTTTCCAAAGTTTGAGGCTCATGAGTGCACAGTTAAGTGCAAGTACATCTCGAAGGCCTTGTCCACCTCATCAATAGGTTGACAAACATGCTCCCAAGCTACCTTAGCATATCCACGGTCAGAGGTATCCTGCCATAGAAATGCCCGTAGTCTCTTCTCCACCTCTCTAATGACACATTTGGGTAATATAAAGGCAGAAGCCCAATATACATTGAGTGTTGTGAGTATAGATTTAAAAATCTGCAGACGCCCAGCATAGGATAAGGAGATGCTCTCCCAACCCTTAATTCGTTGATCCAACTTGGTAAGGTAGTCAGTCGAGAAGATATAAGAGGTAATCCCAAGTATTTTAACAGTAAAAATCCCTCAGGAAAGTGAAGTACCTCTAACAGTTGTTCCCTTATTCCTTGGCTTGCACGCAAGAGGATCAGGTGATTCTTTTGAGGGCTGACCTGAAGCCCAGACATGTCTCCAAAATAATCAAGTCCCCGTTTGAGTACTTGAACTCATTCCACGTCAGCCTGAGAGAACAATAACAAGTCATCTGCAAATCCAAGCTGAACTAGGCTAAGAGGTTCACACTTCTAGTGAAATACAAACTTCATGTCTTGCTCTATTAGTTGCTGCAACATAAGGTTCAAAAGATGTGGAGTGATCTTCTCGTGAAGATATCAAACACTCCAATTGACTTCTTCTCGTCAATCGAAGACAATGTTTACCTCGTTCTTGTGTCCATGAAGAGCTTTCAGAAGTTTGACATTTCGAAGGTGCAGGAATTGTTGAACGTGTTTTTTGTTTTTTTTTGCCAAAGTTGTTGTTTATGATGAAGCAAGATCCTTGTCTTCTGAGAAATTGTCCAGAAGTTTTCTTGAGTAACAATTAAAGGAAGCTAAGGATCGTCTCCAAGATGTTCAAGTTAAAGCGGGTGAATAGGCTTCTAAAGTTCAATCCACTATGGCCAAGTTGGAGCATATTCAGAAGGAAATTGTGGATTTGAAGGAACAAAGCACGAGCTTGTGTGCTAATTTAAAGGGACAAAAGCAACTTAGCCATAATGCTCAAGCTAAAGTTCATGAGATTGAGGAGGACATTGCAACACTTTAGGATACCACCCTACTGAATGATGCAATAGTTGAGGATCTGGAGTCTTCAAGAGCAAATTTGGAAGTCCTAAGGAAGACTTAAAGAGTTGAGTCCTTTTCCTTGAGATTTGTTTAGGACTTATCCCTTATTGAGTTCCCTCTTTTTTTTTTTTTTTTTTTGCTTTGCCCCCATGTCTTGAATGAGATTACATAATAGAATTTTTTTTTTCTATTTTTTAATTTTTGAGCATACTTTCGATATTTTCCATGTCAAAAATTTCATATGAGAAATAAAGACATTTTATGTGTTATGAATGAACTTATAAATGTCTGAGCTGCCCACGTTCTTCATCAAAAGGATCAAGTTATTACATAGTTCAAAGTACAAAATATTTATCTGGAGACGGGAGGGCCATTCATAGTTTATACTCATGTGGGGATGGAGTATTTTTTTCTTTCCTTCTGAAGCACCCATATCACCCATATTTTTTACTATTCCAATCTTTTCAATTCTGCAAAGGATAGACAAAGTACCCGGACCTTGGCATTTAGGAAGAAATTTTCTTTGTAGAATAACAGAGACATTTTCTCCCATACTTACCCTTTCATTACCTCTCAATTTGAATTTGTTGGTGCACAACTCCTTGAGAAACTTTGCTTGGTGAGGTATTTGTTGAATTACATCGAGCAAGGGAATATTTACCTCAACTTTGTGAAAAAGTTCAAGGATTCCTTTCTCCTCTTCCTCCTTTTTGGACTTGGCAAATCTCTCCGGGAAGGGAGGTTTAGGCATAAACACCTTGGGATGCTCCTCATTGGTTGAATTAGGCTTATCGTTTGATTTTAAGGTATCTTGAGTTCGTACTCTGTTTTACATTGTTTTGCGTGCCCACATTCAGTGCTATTTTCGTCCTTGATAGCCTACAACTCTTTTTCACTGCACAAGGCAATAGCATTGATGTTTTGTTTGGATTAGCAACAGTTTGGGAGGGTAACTTACATTGGGACTCCAACCGATTGATGGGATTGATGGATGATGCTAATTGACTAATTTGGGATTCCAAATTTTAGATGCTTGTGCGAGTCTCTTGTTCGAATTTATATGTTAGGGGTGAGCATTTTCACGATATCCTCAAGATACATACTTGAATTGGAGTTGGATTGAGGAGGTGGCCAAGTTTGAGGTTGGGAATTGTAGCTAAAATTAGGGTGATCCCTCGATCCTGGATTATACGTATTGGAATAGGGATTGTATTTCCTTTGTGGTGGTCCGAAAAATCCACCTACGGCATTGGGATGCATGGTGGGTTCTTCTTGGAGCGTGGGACAAGCATCAGTGAAGTGACCCAAGAGGTACATATGCCACAAGCTTTGACTTGTTGAGTGTTTCCTACAATAAGTCGCTCCACTAGGGAGGTAATTTTATCTAAATGTTAATCAATGGGAGTATTTACCTCAATAACCCTCCTTGGTGGGTTGTCATTTCTACTACCAAATTATTGGATATTAGATGCCATGGTTGTAATTAGCTTGCGTGCTTTAGTAGGAATTTTGTCGAATAAAGCATCTCCACTTGCCGCATCTATCAAATTTGTATCCGTACCCAACAATCCTTCATAGAAATATTAGATCAATATGTTCGGAATTTGGTGATGAGTACAACTCTCTACTAACTTCTTGAATATTCCACAATACTCATGGAAATGTTCCCGAAAAATTAACGTATTCCACTTATTTCCTTTCAGATAGTTTTAGTTCATGAGGCGGGAAAGTAGTTTTCAAGGAATTGCTTTTTGATCTCATTCCACCTAATGATGTATCCCAAAGGTAGAAAATAGAGTCAATCCTATTCTTTATCACCTAAAGTGAATGGGAAGCTTGTAATTTAACTTGCTCTTCGGTGATCCATTGACGTATCATGCTAGAACACACTACATGGAATTTCTTGAGATGTTTGGGTGGATCTTTACCTACAAGGCCACGAAAGGTAGGAAGTAAGTGAATAATGCCGGATTTAAGTTTCAAATGAACATCTAAAGTTGGATATTCAATAAGATGTTATTGATTTAAGTTTCATCTCATTAATTGTTCATTTCGGATTTCAAGCCATGAATTCGTCTTTAGAGTCGGTAGACGTGGGCACATCTGGGCACATCTAGTGCTAGATCTGCCTTGGTCTTGAACGAGTTAGAGGCTTCTTCAGTACGTTGCTTGGCTTTTTTTTGAAGTTTTCGTGCGGACTTCTCGATCTCAGAATCAAATTCAAATTCACATGTACGAGAAGATCGTGACATTAAAACCAAGTAACGGGAACAAGTAACATAAAGGAATTAATTTAAAAACACCAATCCCCGTCAATGGTGCCAAATTTTGATGAGTGTCGAATCTACAAAAAATATTATCCTACTAAAACTTGTGAAAGTAGTGAGTAGGATCGAATCCACAAAGATTGGTTTTAAATTAATTCCTTCAAATAAAAACAAAAATATAGGGGGGGATTGTTTAAAGTCTAAATCTAGAAAATAAAATAAAGAAGAGAAATAAAAATGAGAAGAAGGATTTCTAGTTAAAAACAGGATCATGCTTGATTCAACTGTTAATTATAGATGCAAAGTCGATGACAATTATTCATAATAGATAAATGTGTTATGATCATTGGTACGACCTAACAACATCATATTTTCTAGCACATGGGATTTCGCCAAACTTTTAAAACACAAGGGGATCTTATGCAATTTAGCCTAATGAATAATAGTAATAATAATGATGATTTTTGTCATTTTTAAGTTAATTGTTCACTTCCTCATAAATTGTTTACTGCCTTAGATCTCATTTATAATTCTTTATAAGAACCTGCTTATTGAAAGGAGAGCAAGGTTGATATTCTCGAATCTGATCCTTGTTATGATCGCATGTATGTTCTTCTTTGTAAGAGTTGAAAATTTTGTTATGTGGTTAATATATATACATATATATATATATGTGTGTGTGTGTTAGTCTTTATTTGTTCTTTCTCACCTCTGTTTTTCTACTTGATGCGAGTTTACCTTCTTCACCTTGCTTCTTGTATTACTTTTGTCAGAGAATTATTACCATTCGGAAATAACAAGTCTTCAATGCAAGGTATGTCCTGTAATCCTTTATTGTAATTAGCTCAATGGATTGTCTTTTAAAACATATGTTTTAACCTACTTCTTGCTTAACCTCTATATTTGCACTTGCTAGTTTGTAATCCCAATGAAGTGTTGGCCTTTTATTCATCGCCAAAACTATGTTGCAATCTCATGAATTTCTCTAATCTTTGTACTTACCCGTGATGCACATGACGATTCACATATGTAATAGCCTTGTGACAACTTTGTCATTGCTATTTTCTCAGAACATTCCCGTTCCAGTTCTTGCATATGGATCTAACATTACATCTTGCTCCCAAGTGATCTGTACATTTATAGTCTTTTCAAGTTTATTATTTGGTAAGGGAGAATAAACGGAAGAGAAGTAAAATTGGATGTTTATGAATCCACTCCAAACTTCTGTTTTGTTTTCATCCAAAATTTAACGAAAAAGTGAGCCATCCCCCTTTACTTTTTCAGTTCATCTCATTGAACCAAATGAAACCCTAAGAAAAGATATAACTAATCATACATCTTAACCCAAGTAGCAATTATCTTACTAATATGTTCTAAATTGCGACTGTTCTTTTCTTTTAGATAATCTATTCTTGAGCAAGTGCACTAGAATTTTTCTTAGAAAAGCTTGGTATTTACTACGACGATTTCAAGTGGTTAATTTAATTTTGTTTTAAACACAATTTTAATTTTACAACAAGAAAATCATTTCATATTGGGGTTCTCAGTATGATTTTTTTATAGCTATATCTTATTTAAGTTCTTATTGATTTTCTTTAACCATTCACTTTTAACCATTAAAAGAACTAAAACTGTATTTAGAAATAAAACACTAATTAACTCAAAGAAAAAAAAACTAAGCCAAACTTTTAAAAACAATATAATATATTAGATGCCTTAACATTAAATGTTAAAACTCATGGTTATGATTATATGCCTGGAACAGAAGTAATATGTATCTGTTATAGAATATATTATAAGCCTTTATTTACATTAAATCCACAATGTAAAAGGATTGATAAGTCAAGAAATGAAACTATATTAATTGAGACTAATTTCAGTAATTCAAGTATTACTACAAGAAGACCTATTAAATGGGATGAAATAACTTTTCCAGAAAACTGGATAATTGAACAAGCTGTACCTAAAAGGCCACAAATACAAGATCATAATAAAATTATAGATATTTTTCAAAATAACGAAGGAACTGTAAATATCAAATTTGAAACAAATTCTAAATCATTACTATTTCAGAAATGTAACTCAATGAGATCTTACATATCACCTATAGATTATAGGGTAGAATCTCCTATGCCTTCTAGAGCCTCTACTTCTCAAATAAGAGAAACAGAAATATTTACTCCTGTTACAGAAAAATTAGTGTAAAAGGAAAAAGAATTTGGGTCAAGTTTCGTGGAATTCGGAGAACGTTCAAAATTTAGCTGTTTTGCACGGCTTTATTACAGCAAATTCGTTTTCCGTTTACACTAACTTGTAGTTATTATTACGCTTAGCAAATTTACCACACAAATACATGTGTCTAGACCAACGTTTCGATCAAATTTCATAGAATTCTATGAACCTTCAATATTTAGCTGTTTTACACGGTTTATTAAAGCAAGTTCGTTTCCATTTTAAACTAACTTGTAGTTATTATTACATTTAGCAAATTTACCACACAAATACATGGGTCTAGACCAACGTTTGGGTCAAGTTTCGTGGAATTCTATGAACGTTCAATTTTGCTCGGTTTTATTAAAGCAAGTTCGTTTCCATTTTTACAATGCTTAGCAAATGTACCACACAAATACATGGTCTACACCAATGTTTTGGTCAAGTTACGTAGAATTCTATGAACGTTCAATATTTAGCTGTTTTGCACGGTTTTATTAAACCTAGTTCATTTCCCTTTTACACTAACTTGTAGCTATTATTACGCTTAGCAAATTTACCATAGAAATACATGGGTCTAGTCCTACGTTTGGTTCGAGTTTCCTGAAATTCTTAGAACAATCAAAATTTAGCTATTTTGCATGGTTTTTGTAAAGCAAGTTCGTTTCCTTTATACACTGACTTGTATTTATTATTACCGTTTGCAAATTTACAACACAAATGCATGGGTGTAGACCAACGTTTGGGGTCAAGTTTCATCGAATTCTAAGAACGTTCAAAATTTAGCTGTTGTGCACGGTTTTATTAAAGCAAGTTCTTTTTCCTTTTACACTAACTTGTTTTTAGAATTACGCTTCGCAAATTTACCACACAAATGCATGGGTACCTACGTTTGGGTGAAGTTTCGGGGAATTCTGAGAACGCTCAAAATTTAGCTGTTTTGCTTGGTTTTAGTAAAGCTAGTTCGTTTACCTTTTACACTAGCTTGTAGTTATTATTACGCTTTGCAAATTTACCACACAAATGCATGAGTTTAGACCTACGTTTTGGTCATGTTTCGTAGAATTCTATGAATCGTCAATATTTAGCTGTTTTACACGGTTTATTAAAGCAAGTTCGTTTCCATTTTTACACTAACTTGTAGTTATTATTACGCTTAGGAAATTTACCATACAAATCATGGGTCTAGACCAACATTTGGGTCAAGTATCGTGGAATTCTATGAACGTTCAAAATATAGCTGTTTTGCTCGGTTTTATTAAAGCAAGTTCGTTTCTATTTTTACAACGCTTAGCAATGTACCACACAAATACATGGGTCTACACCAACGTTTTGCTCAAGTTTCGTAGAATTCTATGAACGTTCAATATTTAGCTGTTTTGCACGGTTTTATTAAAGAAAGTTCATTTCCCTTTTACACTAATTTCTAATTATTATTATGCTTAGCAAATTTACCCCACAGGTGCATGGGTCTAGTCCAACGTTTGGGTCAAGTTTCGTGGATTTCTGAGAACGTCCAAAATTTAGCTTTTTTGCACGGTTTTATTAAAGGAACATCGTTTCCTTTTTACACTAACTTGTAGTTATTATTACGCTTAGTAAATTTACTACACAAATAAATGGGTCTATATCTACGTTTGGGTCAGGTTTCATGGAATTCTGAAAACGTTCAAAATTAAGTTGTTTTGCGCGGTTTATTAAAGCAAGTTCTTTTCCCTTTTACACTAACTTGTAGTTATTATTACGCTTAGAAAATTTACCACACAAATGCATGGGTCTATTCCTACGTTTGGGTCAAGTTTCGTGGAATTCTGTGAACGTTCAAAATTTAGCTTTTTTACACTGTTTTATTAAAGGAACTTCGTTTCCTTTTTGCGCTAACTTGTAGTTATTATTACGCTTAACAAATTTACTACACAAATGCATGGGTCTATATCTACGTTTGGGTCAAGTTTCTTGGAATTCTGATAAACGTTCAAAATTAAGCTGTTTTGCACGGTTTTATTAAAGCAAGTTCGTTTCCCTTTTACACTAACTTGTAGTTATTATTACGCTTAGCAAATTTAGCATAGAAATACATGGGTCTAGACCAACGTTTGGTTCGAGTTTCCTGAAATTCTTAGAACAATCAAAATTTAGCTATTTTGCATGGTTTTTGTAAAGCAAGTTCGTTTCCTTTATACAATGACTTGTATTTATTATTACCCTTTGCAAATTTACAACACAAATGCATGGGTGTAGACCAACGTTTGGGGTCAAGTTTCATCGAATTCTAAGAACGTTCAAAATTTAGCTGTTGTGCACGGTTTTATTAAAGCAAATTCTTTTTCCTTTTACACTAACTTGTTTTTAGAATTACACTTTGCAAATTTACCACACAAATGCATGAGTACCTACGTTTGGGTCAAGTTTCGTGGAATTCGGAGAACGTTCAAAATTTAGCTGTTTTGCACGGCTTTATTACAGCAAATTCGTTTTCCGTTTACACTAACTTGTAGTTATTATTACGCTTAGCAAATTTACCACACAAATACATGGGTCTAGACCAACGTTTTGATCAAATTTCATAGAATTCTATGAACCTTCAATATTTAGCTGTTTTACACGGTTTATTAAAGCAAGTTCGTTTCCATTTTAAACTAACTTGTAGTTATTATTACATTTAGCAAATTTACCACACAAATACATGGGTCTAGACCAACGTTTGGTTCAAGTTTCGTGGAATTCTATGAACGTTCAATTTTGCTCGGTTTTATTAAAGCAAGTTCGTTTCCATTTTTACAATGCTTAGCAAATGTACCACACAAATACATGGGTCTACACCAATGTTTTGGTCAAGTTACGTAGAATTCTATGAACGTTCAATATTTAGCTGTTTTGCACGGTTTTATTAAACCTAGTTCATTTCCCTTTTACACTAACTTGTAGCTATTATTATGCTTAGCAAATTTACCATAGAAATACATGGGTCTAGTCCTACGTTTGGTTCGAGTTTCCTGAAATTCTTAGAACATTCAAAATTTAGCTATTTTACATGGTTTTTGTAAAGCAAGTTCGTTTCCCTTATACACTAACTTGTATTTATTATTACGCTTTGCAAATTTACAACACAAAAGCATGGGTGTAGACCAACGTTTGGGGTCAAGTTTCATCGAATTCTAAGAACGTTCAAAATTTAGCTGTTGTGCACGGTTTTATTAAAGCAAGTTCTTTTTCCTTTTACACTAACTTGTTTTTAGAATTACGCTTCGCAAATTTACCACACAAATGCATGGGTACCTACGTTTGGGTGAAGTTTCGGGGAATTCTGAGAACGCTCAAAATTTAGCTGTTTTGCTTGGTTTTAGTAAAGCTAGTTCGTTTACCTTTTACACTAGCTTGTAGTTATTATTACGCTTTGCAAATTTACCACACAAATGCATGAGTTTAGACCTACGTTTTGGTCATGTTTCGTAGAATTCTATGAACCGTCAATATTTAGCTGTTTTACACGGTTTATTAAAGCAAGTTCGTTTCCATTTTTACACTGACTTGTAGTTATTATTACGCTTAGGAAATTTATCATACAAATACATGGGTCTAGACCAACATTTGGGTCAAGTATCGTGGAATTCTATGAACGTTCAAAATATAGCTGTTTTGCTCGGTTTTATTAAAGCAAGTTCGTTTCTATTTTTACAACGCTTAGCAATGTACCACACAAATACATGGGTCTACACCAACGTTTTGCTCAAGTTTCGTAGAATTCTATGAACGTTCAATATTTAGCTGTTTTGCACGGTTTTATTAAAGAAAGTTCATTTCCCTTTTACACTAATTTCTAATTATTATTATGCTTAGCAAATTTACCCCACAGGTGCATGGGTCTAGTCCAACGTTTGGGTCAAGTTTCGTGGATTTCTGAGAACGTCCAAAATTTAGCTTTTTTGCACGGTTTTATTAAAGGAACATCGTTTCCTTTTTACACTAACTTGTAGTTATTATTACGCTTAGTAAATTTACTACACAAATAAATGGGTCTATATCTACGTTTGGGTCAGGTTTCATGGAATTCTGAAAACGTTCAAAATTAAGTTGTTTTGCGCGGTTTATTAAAGCAAGTTCTTTTCCCTTTTACACTAACTTGTAGTTATTATTACGCTTAGAAAATTTACCACACAAATGCATGGGTCTATTCCTACGTTTGGGTCAAGTTTCGTGGAATTCTGTGAACGTTCAAAATTTAGCTTTTTTACACTGTTTTATTAAAGGAACTTCGTTTCCTTTTTGCGCTAACTTGTAGTTATTATTACGCTTAACAAATTTACTACACAAATGCATGGGTCTATATCTACGTTTGGGTCAAGTTTCTTGGAATTCTGATAAACGTTCAAAATTAAGCTGTTTTGCACGGTTTTATTAAAGCAAGTTCGTTTCCCTTTTACACTAACTTGTAGTTATTATTACGCTTAGCAAATTTAGCATAGAAATACATGGGTCTAGACCAACGTTTGGTTCGAGTTTCCTGAAATTCTTAGAACAATCAAAATTTAGCTATTTTGCATGGTTTTTGTAAAGCAAGTTCGTTTCCTTTATACACTGACTTGTATTTATTATTACCCTTTGCAAATTTACAACACAAATGCATGGGTATAGACCAACGTTTGGGGTCAAGTTTCATCGAATTCTAAGAACGTTCAAAATTTAGCTGTTGTGCACGGTTTTATTAAAGCAAATTCTTTTTCCTTTTACACTAACTTGTTTTTACAATTACGCTTCGCAAATTTACCACACAAATGCATGAGTACCTACATTTGGGTCAAGTTTCGTGGAATTCGGAGAACGTTCAAAATTTAGCTGTTTTGCACGGCTTTATTACAGCAAATTCGTTTTCCGTTTACACTAACTTGTAGTTATTATTACGCTTAGCAAATTTACCACACAAATACATGTGTCTAGACCAACGTTTCGATCAAATTTCATAGAATTCTATGAACCTTCAATATTTAGCTGTTTTACACGGTTTATTAAAGCAAGTTCGTTTCCATTTTAAACTAACTTGTAGTTATTATTACATTTAGCAAATTTACCACACAAATACATGGGTCTAGACCAACGTTTGGGTCAAGTTTCGTGGAATTCTATGAACGTTCAATTTTGCTCGGTTTTATTAAAGCAAGTTCGTTTCCATTTTTACAATGCTTAGCAAATGTACCACACAAATACATGGTCTACACCAATGTTTTGGTCAAGTTACGTAGAATTCTATGAACGTTCAATATTTAGCTGTTTTGCACGGTTTTATTAAACCTAGTTCATTTCCCTTTTACACTAACTTGTAGCTATTATTACGCTTAGCAAATTTACCATAGAAATACATGGGTCTAGTCCTACGTTTGGTTCGAGTTTCCTGAAATTTTTAGAACAATCAAAATTTAGCTATTTTGCATGATTTTTGTAAAGCAAGTTCGTTTCCTTTATACACTGACTTGTATTTATTATTACCGTTTGCAAATTTACAACACAAATGCATGGGTGTAGACCAACGTTTGGGGTCAAGTTTTATCGAATTCTAAGAACGTTCAAAATTTAGCTGTTGTGCACGGTTTTATTAAAGCAAGTTCTTTTTCCTTTTACACTAACTTGTTTTTAGAATTACGCTTCGCAAATTTACCACACAAATGCATGGGTACCTACGTTTGGGTGAAGTTTCGGGGAATTCTGAGAACGCTCAAAATTTAGCTGTTTTGCTTGGTTTTAGTAAAGCTAGTTCGTTTATCTTTTACACTAGCTTGTAGTTATTATTACGCTTTGCAAATTTACCACACAAATGCATGAGTTTAGACCTACGTTTTGGTCATGTTTCGTAGAATTCTATGAATCGTCAACATTTAGCTGTTTTACACGGTTTATTAAAGCAAGTTCGTTTCCATTTTTACACTAACTTGTAGTTATTATTACGCTTAGGAAATTTACCATACAAATACATGGGTCTAGACCAACATTTGGGTCAAGTATCGTGGAATTCTATGAACGTTCAAAATATAGCTGTTTTGCTCGGTTTTATTAAAGCAAGTTCGTTTCTATTTTTACAACGCTTAGCAATGTACCACACAAATACATGGGTCTACACCAACGTTTTGCTCAAGTTTCGTAGAATTCTATGAACGTTCAATATTTAGCTGTTTTGCACGGTTTTATTAAAGAAAGTTCATTTCCCTTTTACACTAATTTCTAATTATTATTATGCTTAGCAAATTTACCACACAGGTGCATGGGTCTAGTCCAACGTTTGGGTCAAGTTTCGTGGATTTCTGAGAACGTCCAAAATTTAGCTTTTTTGCACGATTTTATTAAAGGAACATCCTTTCCTTTTTACACTAACTTGTAGTTATTATTACGCTTAATAAATTTACTACACAAATAAATGGGTCTATATCTACGTTTGGGTCAGGTTTCATGGAATTCTGAAAACGTTCAAAATTAAGTTGTTTTGCGCGGTTTATTAAAGCAAGTTCTTTTCCCTTTTACACTAACTTGTAGTTATTATTACGCTTAGAAAATTTACCATACAAATGCATGGGTCTATTCCTACGTTTGGGTCAAGTTTCGTGGAATTCTGTGAACGTTCAAAATTTAGCTTTTTTACACTGTTTTTATTAAAGGAACTTCGTTTCCTTTTTGCGCTAACTTGTAGTTATTATTACGCTTAACAAATTTACTACACAAATGCATGGGTCTATATCTACGTTTGGGTCAAGTTTCTTGGAATTCTGATAAACGTTCAAAATTAAGCTGTTTTGCACGGTTTTATTAAAGCAAGTTCGTTTCCCTTTTACACTAACTTGTAGTTATTATTACGCTTAGCAAATTTAGCATAGAAATACATGGGTCTAGACCAACGTTTGGTTCGAGTTTCCTGAAATTCTTAGAACAATCAAAATTTAGCTATTCTGCATGGTTTTTGTAAAGCAAGTTCGTTTCCTTTATACACTGACTTGTATTTATTATTACCCTTTGCAAATTTACAACACAAATGCATGGGTGTAGACCAACGTTTGGGGTCAAGTTTCATCGAATTCTAATAACGTTCAAAATTTAGCTGTTGTGCACGGTTTTATTAAAGCAAGTTCTTTTTCCTTTTACACTAACTTGTTTTTAGAATTACGCTTCGCAAATTTACCACACAAATGCATGGGTACCTTCGTTTGGGTGAAGTTTCGGGGAATTCTGAGAACGCTTAAAATTTAGCTGTTTTGCTTGGTTTTAGTAAAGCTAGTTCGATTACCTTTTACACTAGCTTGTAGTTATTATTACGCTTTGCAAATTTACCACACAAATGCATGAGTTTAGACCTACGTTTTGGTCATGTTTCGTAGAATTCTATGAACCGTCAATATTTAGCTGTTTTACACGGTTTATTAAAGCAAGTTCGTTTCCATTTTTACACTAACTTGTAGTTATTATTACGCTTAGGGAATTTACCATACAAATACATGGGTCTAGACCAACATTTGGGTCAAGTATCGTGGAATTCTATGAACGTTCAAAATATAGCTGTTTTGCTCGGTTTTATTAAAGCAAGTTCGTTTCTATTTTTACAACGCTTAGCAATGTACCACACAAATACATGGGTCTACACCAACGTTTTGCTCAAGTTTCGTAGAATTCTATGAACGTTCAATATTTAGCTGTTTTGCACGGTTTTATTAAAGAAAGTTCATTTCCCTTTTACACTAATTTCTAATTATTATTATGCTTAGCAAATTTACCACACAGGTGCATGGGTCTAGTCCAACGTTTGGGTCAAGTTTCGTGGATTTCTGAGAACGTCCAAAATTTAGCTTTTTTGCACGGTTTTATTAAAGGAACATCGTTTCCTTTTTACACTAACTTGTAGTTATTATTACGCTTAGTAAATTTACTACACAAATAAATGGGTCTATATCTACGTTTGGGTCAGGTTTCATGGAATTCTGAAAACGTTCAAAATTAAGTTGTTTTGCGCGGTTTATTAAAGCAAGTTCTTTTCCCTTTTACACTAACTTGTAGTTATTATTACGCTTAGAAAATTTACCACACAAATGCATGGGTCTATTTCTACGTTTGGGTCAAGTTTCGTGGAATTCTGTGAACGTTCAAAATTTAGCTTTTTTACACTGTTTTATTAAAGGAACTTCGTTTCCTTTTTGCGCTAACTTGTAGTTATTATTACGCTTAACAAATTTACTACACAAATGCAAGGGTCTATATCTACGTTTGGGTCAAGTTTCATGGAATTCTGATGAACGTTCAAAATTAAGCTGTTTTGCACGGTTTTATTAAAGCAAGTTCGTTTCCCTTTTACACTAACTTGTAGTTATTATTACGCTTAGCAAATTTAGCATAGAAATACATGGGTCTAGACCAACGTTTGGTTCGAGTTTCCTGAAATTCTTAGAACAATCAAAATTTAGCTATTTTGCATGGTTTTTGTAAAGCAAGTTCGTTTCCTTTATACACTGACTTGTATTTATTATTACCCTTTGCAAATTTACAACACAAATGCATGGGTGTAGACCAATGTTTGGGGTCAAGTTTCATCGAATTCTAATAACGTTCAAAATTTAGCTGTTGTGCACGGTTTTATTAAAGCAAGTTCTTTTTCCTTTTACACTAACTTGTTTTTAGAATTACGCTTCGCAAATTTACCACACAAATGCATGGGTACCTACGTTTGGGTGAAGTTTCGGGGAATTCTGAGAACGCTTAAAATTTAGCTGTTTTGCTTGGTTTTAGTAAAGCTAGTTCGATTACCTTTTACACTAGCTTGTAGTTATTATTACGCTTTGCAAATTTACCACACAAATGCATGAGTTTAGACCTACGTTTTGGTCATGTTTCGTAGAATTCTATGAACCGTCAATATTTAGCTGTTTTACACGGTTTATTAAAGCAAGTTCGTTTCCATTTTTACACTAACTTGTAGTTATTATTACGCTTAGGGAATTTACCATACAAATACATGGGTCTAGACCAACATTTGGGTCAAGTATCGTGGAATTCTATGAACGTTCAAAATATAGCTGTTTTGCTCGATTTTATTAAAGCAAGTTCGTTTCTATTTTTACAACGCTTAGCAATGTACCACACAAATACATGGGTCTACACCAACGTTTTGCTCAAGTTTCGTAGAATTCTATGAACGTTCAATATTTAGCTGTTTTGCACGGTTTTATTAAAGAAAGTTCATTTCCCTTTTACACTAATTTCTAATTATTATTATGCTTAGCAAATTTACCACACAGGTGCATGGGTCTAGTCCAACGTTTGGGTCAAGTTTCGTGGATTTCTGAGAACGTCCAAAATTTAGCTTTTTTGCACGGTTTTATTAAAGGAACATCGTTTTCTTTTTACACTAACTTGTAGTTATTATTACGCTTAGTAAATTTACTACACAAATAAATGGGTTTATATCTACGTTTGGGTCAGGTTTCATGGAATTCTGAAAACGTTCAAAATTAAGTTGTTTTGCGCGGTTTATTAAAGCAAGTTCTTTTCCCTTTTACACTAACTTGTAGTTTATTATTACGCTTAGAAAATTTACCACACAAATGCTTGGGTCTATTCCTACGTTTGGGTCAAGTTTCGTGGAATTCTGTGAACGTTCAAAATTTAGCTTTTTTACACTGTTTTATTAAAGGAACTTCGTTTCCTTTTTGCGCTAACTTGTAGTTATTATTACGCTTAACAAATTTACTATACAAATGCATGGGTCTATATCTACGTTTGGGTCAAGTTTCTTGGAATTCTGATAAACGTTCAAAATTAAGCTATTTTGCACGGTTTTATTAAAGCAAGTTCGTTTCCCTTTTACACTAACTTGTAGTTATTATTACGCTTAGCAAATTTAGCATAGAAATACATGGGTCTAGACCAACGTTTGGTTCGAGTTTCCTGAAATTCTTAGAACAATCAAAATTTAGCTATTTTGCATGGTTTTTGTAAAGCAAGTTCGTTTCCTTTATACACTGACTTGTATTTATTATTACCCTTTGCAAATTTACAACACAAATGCATGGGTGTAGACCAACGTTTGGGGTCAAGTTTCATCGAATTCTAATAACGTTCAAAATTTAGCTGTTGTGCACGGTTTTATTAAAGCAAGTTCTTTTTCCTTTTACACTAACTTGTTTTTAGAATTACGCTTCGCAAATTTACCACACAAATGCATGGGTACCTACGTTTGGGTGAAGTTTCGGGGAATTCTGAGAACGCTTAAAATTTAGCTGTTTTGCTTGGTTTTAGTAAAGCTAGTTCGTTTACCTTTTACACTAGCTTGTAGTTATTATTACGCTTTGCAAATTTACCACACAAATGCATGAGTTTAGACCTACGTTTTGGTCATGTTTCGTAGAATTCTATGAACCGTCAATATTTAGCTGTTTTACACGGTTTATTAAAGCAAGTTCGTTTCCATTTTTACACTAACTTGTAGTTATTATTACGCTTAGGGAATTTACCATACAAATACATGGGTCTAGACCAACATTTGGGTCAAGTATCGTGGAATTCTATGAACGTTCAAAATATAGCTGTTTTGCTCGGTTTTATTAAAGCAAGTTCGTTTCTATTTTTACAACGCTTAGCAATGTACCACACAAATACATGGGTCTACACCAACGTTTTGCTCAAGTTTCGTAGAATTCTATGAACGTTCAATATTTAGCTGTTTTGCACGGTTTTATTAAAGAAAGTTCATTTCCCTTTTACACTAATTTCTAATTATTATTATGCTTAGCAAATTTACCACACAGGTGCATGGGTCTAGTCCAACGTTTGGGTCAAGTTTCGTGGATTTCTGAGAACGTCCAAAATTTAGCTTTTTTGCACGGTTTTATTAAAGGAACATCGTTTTCTTTTTACACTAACTTGTAGTTATTATTACGCTTAGTAAATTTACTACACAAATAAATGGGTTTATATCTACGTTTGGGTCAGGTTTCATGGAATTCTGAAAACGTTCAAAATTAAGTTGTTTTGCGCGGTTTATTAAAGCAAGTTCTTTTCCCTTTTACACTAACTTGTAGTTTATTATTACGCTTAGAAAATTTACCACACAAATGCTTGGGTCTATTCCTACGTTTGGGTCAAGTTTCGTGGAATTCTGTGAACGTTCAAAATTTAGCTTTTTTACACTGTTTTATTAAAGGAACTTCGTTTCCTTTTTGCGCTAACTTGTAGTTATTATTACGCTTAACAAATTTACTATACAAATGCATGGGTCTATATCTACGTTTGGGTCAAGTTTCTTGGAATTCTGATAAACGTTCAAAATTAAGCTATTTTGCACGGTTTTATTAAAGCAAGTTCGTTTCCCTTTTACACTAACTTGTAGTTATTATTACGCTTAGCAAATTTAGCATAGAAATACATGGGTCTAGACCAACGTTTGGTTCGAGTTTCCTGAAATTCTTAGAACAATCAAAATTTAGCTATTTTGCATGGTTTTTGTAAAGCAAGTTCGTTTCCTTTATACACTGACTTGTATTTATTATTACCCTTTGCAAATTTACAACACAAATGCATGGGTGTAGACCAACGTTTGGGGTCAAGTTTCATCGAATTCTAATAACGTTCAAAATTTAGCTGTTGTGCACGGTTTTATTAAAGCAAGTTCTTTTTCCTTTTACACTAACTTGTTTTTAGAATTACGCTTCGCAAATTTACCACACAAATGCATGGGTACCTACGTTTGGGTGAAGTTTCGGGGAATTCTGAGAACGCTTAAAATTTAGCTGTTTTGCTTGGTTTTAGTAAAGCTAGTTCGTTTACCTTTTACACTAGCTTGTAGTTATTATTACGCTTTGCAAATTTACCACACAAATGCATGAGTTTAGACCTACGTTTTGGTCATGTTTCGTAGAATTCTATGAACCGTCAATATTTAGCTGTTTTACACGGTTTATTAAAGCAAGTTCGTTTCCATTTTTACACTAACTTGTAGTTATTATTACGCTTAGGGAATTTACCATACAAATACATGGGTCTAGACCAACATTTGGGTCAAGTATCGTGGAATTCTATGAACGTTCAAAATATAGCTGTTTTGCTCGGTTTTATTAAAGCAAGTTCGTTTCTATTTTTACAACGCTTAGCAATGTACCACACAAATACATGGGTCTACACCAACGTTTTGCTCAAGTTTCGTAGAATTCTATGAACGTTCAATATTTAGCTGTTTTGCACGGTTTTATTAAAGAAAGTTCATTTCCCTTTTACACTAATTTCTAATTATTATTATGCTTAGCAAATTTACCACACAGGTGCATGGGTCTAGTCCAACGTTTAGGTCAAGTTTCGTGGATTTCTGAAAACGTCCAAAATTTAGCTTTTTTGCACGGTTTTATTAAAGGAACATCGTTTTCTTTTTACACTAACTTGTAGTTATTATTACGCTTAGTAAATTTACTACACAAATAAATGGGTCTATATCTACGTTTGGGTCAGGTTTCATGGAATTCTGAAAACGTTCAAAATTAAGTTGTTTTGCGCGGTTTATTAAAGCAAGTTCTTTTCCCTTTTACACTAACTTGTAGTTATTATTACGCTTAGAAAATTTACCACACAAATGCATGGGTCTATTCCTACGTTTGGGTCAAGTTTCGTGGAATTCTGTGAACGTTCAAAATTTAGCTTTTTTACACTGTTTTATTAAAGGAACTTCGTTTCCTTTTTGCGCTAACTTGTAGTTATTATTACGCTTAACAAATTTACTACACAAATGCATGGGTCTATATCTACGTTTGGGTCAAGTTTCTTGGAATTCTGATAAACGTTCAAAATTAAGCTGTTTTGCACGGTTTTATTAAAGCAAGTTCGTTTCCCTTTTACACTAACTTGTAGTTATTATTACGCTTAGCAAATTTACCATAGAAATACATGGGTCTAGTCCTACGTTTGGTTCGAGTTTCCTGAAATTCTTAGAACATTCAAAATTTAGCTATTTTGCATGGTTTTTGTAAAGCAAGTTCGTTTCCTTTATACACTGACTTGTATTTATTATTACCGTTTGCAAATTTACAACACAAATGCATGGGTGTAGACCAACGTTTGGGGTCCAGTTTCATCGAATTCTAATAACGTTCAAAATTTAGCTGTTGTGCACGGTTTTATTAAAGCAAATTTTTTTTCCTTTTACACTAACTTGTTTTTAGAATTACGCTTCGCAAATTTACCACACAAATGCATGGGTACCTACGTTTGGGTGAAGTTTCGGGGAATTCTGAGAACGCTCAAAATTTAGCTGTTTTGCTTGGTTTTAGTAAAGCTAGTTCGTTTACCTTTTACACTAGCTTGTAGTTATTATTACGCTTTGCAAATTTACCACACAAATGCATGAGTTTAGACCTACGTTTTGGTCATGTTTCGTAGAATTCTATGAACCGTCAATATTTAGCTGTTTTACACGGTTTATTAAAGCAAGTTTGTTTTCATTTTTACATTAACTTGTAGTTATTATTACGCTTAGGGGATTTACCATACAAATACATGGGTCTAGACCAACATTTGGGTCAAGTATCGTGGAATTCTATGAACGTTCAAAATATAGCTATTTTGCTCAGTTTTATTAAAGCAAGTTCGTTTCTATTTTTACAACGCTTAGCAATGTACCACACAAATACATGGGTCTACACCAACGTTTTGCTCAAGTTTCGTAGAATTCTATGAACGTTCAATATTTAGCTGTTTTGCACGGTTTTATTAAAGAAAGTTCATTTCCCTTTTACACTAATTTCTAATTATTATTATGCTTAGCAAATTTACCACACAGGTGCATGGGTCTAGTCCAACGTTTGGGTCAAGTTTCGTGGATTTCTGAGAACGTCCAAAATTTAGCTTTTTTGCACGGTTTTATTAAAGGAACATCGTTTCCTTTTTACACTAACTTGTAGTTATTATTACGCTTAGTAAATTTACTACACAAACAAATGGGTCTATATCTACGTTTGGGTCAGGTTTCATGGAATTCTGAAAACGTTCAAAATTAAGTTGTTTTGCGCGGTTTATTAAAGCAAGTTCTTTTCCCTTTTACACTAACTTGTAGTTATTATTACGCTTAGAAAATTTACCACACAAATGCATGGGTCTATTCCTACGTTTGGGTCAAGTTTCGTGGAATTCTGTGAACGTTCAAAATTTAGCTTTTTTACACTGTTTTATTAAAGGAATTTCGTTTCCTTTTTGCGCTAACTTGTAGTTATTATTACGCTTAACAAATTTACTACACAAATGCATGGGTCTATATCTTCGTTTGGGTCAAGTTTCTTGGAATTCTGATAAACGTTCAAAATTAAGCTGTTTTGCACGGTTTTATTAAAGCAAGTTCGTTTCCCTTTTACACTAACTTGTAGTTATTATTACGCTTAGCAAATTTAGCATAGAAATACATGGGTCTAGACCAACGTTTGGTTCGAGTTTCCTGAAATTCTTAGAACAATCAAAATTTAGCTATTTTGCATGGTTTTTTTCGGTAAATGTAAATTTCATTAATAAAGAGTAATGGTACAGTACAACATGGTACAACATGGGATTATCAACTGGTTTCTCCCTCTACCCAAGGGATACGCCATAATCTATACAATGCTCGTGTACTGACTGACGATGCTAAGTCAACGCTAAGAATCCTCTGTCTGACGTCATTGATGATTAGTATGCTCAATGTGGCCGGTGTCCGCTCAGTATGATCAAATCTCCTCAAGTTCCTCTCCTTCCATATGTGGTAGACGCACGCCGCCAGTAGTGTACGGTAAGCTCTATTAATAATGTGCTCCCCTCTCCATTTCCGTGTCGCCCATTCAATATCTGTTGCCCAATCTCTATTGGGCCAGTGAAAGCGAATCCTTCTGCGAATCTCATAAAGGCACTGACGACTGAATCTGCATTGGAAGAATAAATGTGGATGAGATTCCGTAGCTCCCTCATCGCACAGTATGCACACCCCCAGGTGGGATAGCCATGATTTGTCTGTGGTTTGAAGTTTGCCAAGGATTGCTAGCCATAAGATGAACGAATGGCGAGGAATCTTCAAGGAGCCCAAAAGTAGTGAAGACCATCCTACTTTCGGCTCGGGGTGAGTGAATAATCGGTAGAGGGCCTGAGTAGTAGGTTGCCCTTCGTCACATCTCCACACCACCCGATCCTCTCCTCCGAAAATAAGCGGTAGGTTATGTGTGATTTCCAAACATTCAAAGTCAGTGATGGTAGGCCATTGCCATTCTCCTGCTGAAATCACCAAGCTGAGTTTTGCTGATTCTTCAAGTCTAAGATGGCGGGGACCTTGGGGGAATCGCTCGATAAGTGGACCCAAGTGATGCCACGGGTCCTGCCAAACAAAGAATCTGTCTCCATTTCCAATCTGGTAATCCACAATAGTGCGGAGGAAAGGACGTAGCCTGAGTATTTTTCGCCATCCCCAAGAACCTCCATGTTCACGAATAGTCCAAATCGATCTCTCACGTAATCGGTCTTGGTAGAGCCACTGAACCCATATAGATGTCCTGTCACACTGGATAACATCACATAGTTTCTTGCTCATTAATGCGCGATTCAAGGTGGAGATATCCTTGAACCCAAGTCCCCCCTCATCCATCGGTCGACACACATCTTTCCAGGCTACCTTAGCGTACCCACTGGACGTCGTACCCTTCCATAGGAAAGTCCTCAACCTCTTCTCAATTTCACTGATGACTTTCTTAGGTAATATGAATGCAGAAGCCCAATATAAGCTCAATACTGAGAGCACAGATTTGATGATTTGTACCCGCCCAGCATATGATAATGAAATCCCTTCCCATCCATTAATACGTGCATCAATTTTTGAGATAAGCGGTTGGCAATCAGAGATGGTCAGCCTAGACGAGATTAAGGGAAGACCCAGGTACCTCATTGGAAGGTGGCCCTCCTGAAAGCCCAAAATATCCAGCATCTGGTCCTTCAAATTTTGAGCCGAACGTGAAATGATTAAGTGACTTTTTTGGACATTCAGCCGAAGGCCCGACAACTCCGCAAACCAGTCCAATCCCTCTTTGAAGACTCTGATGGAGTCTAAGTCAGCTTTGCACAGTAAGAGGAGGTCGTCTGCAAATCCCATCTGAAAAACCTTAGAACTCTCACACTTCCAATGATAAGTGAATTGCATGTCCTGTTCAATTCGTTGCAAGAATCCCAGATGTAAGGCTTCCATAACAAGAACAAACAAATAAGGAGAAAGTGGGTCTCCCTGTCGTAGTCCTCTCGCTCCAGCAAAGAACCCATGAGGTTTTCCATTGAGCCCAATCGAGAATGATGTCGTGGTAACACACTCCTCAATCCACCTTGTAAACGTAGGTGGAAACCCGAACAGCTGCAAAACTGCTAACAGGAAGTCCCACTCCACCGTATCATAGGCCTTCCTGATATCCACTTTAAGTGCGCATCTCGGGGGTAGGCGCATCTGGTTATATCTGGAGAATAATTCCTGGGCTAACATAATGTTGTCCCCAATGCTTCTTCCCGGAATAAAAGCTGTCTTACATGGGCTAACTATCTTGTCCAGTAGCACACTAATTTTTTGGACAAGAAGTTTCGCAATGATCTTGTATAAAACATTGCAGCATGAAATTGGTCTAAAATCATTAACCGACATAGGCGTATGTACCTTTGGGATCAGGGCCAAGATCGTGGAGTTGACCTGCTTCAGAAGTTTTCCGGTAGAAAAGAAGTCTAGTACCGCCCTCGTAACTTCTTCCCCAACCACAGGCCAAGCCGCCTTGAAAAACCTTGACGAGTAGCCATCAGGTCCCGGTGCCTTGTCATCAGCAATATCGAACATTGCTTGCTTCACATCATCCGCCGAGAGTGGAAGGAGTAATTGATTAGCTTCCTCATCAGTGATACAGTGCCTTGCCCACGGTCTAAGATAACGAATATCCACTGACAGCCGTCTTCTGGTGCCTCCTAATAGGTTCTGATAGTATGAGACAAACTCATGGGCGATTTCCCCTAGATCCGTGTGTGTGAAACCATTCTCATCATTAATCTGTAAGATTCTCCTCCTTACTCGTCTCTGTGCAATTTTACGAAAGAAAACCCGGGAACATTGGTCTCCGTCTTTCATCCACTGCATTTTGGCTCTCTGCTGCAGCATAATTTGTTCGAGTTTTGCCGCTTTAGCATAAACGACTCGACAACAATGCTCCAGGAGTAGATATAGCTCATTTTGTCTATCAGAGCTCACCAACTGTTGTGCCTCATCAAGAAAACCTTTGGCTAGTTGGACATTCATCGTTAGATCTCCCTTATTTCTCCTTTGTAGTCTAAAGACTGGTTTAAGCGCCTTCAGTTTACGTGTCACAGCATACATAGGAATACCCACAATCTCATGATGCCAAATATTCTGCACATTGTGGATAAACTCGGGTGAATGGGCCAGATAGTTATCAAACCGAAACATGCCTCCATTATGTTGTTGTATATCCCCATGTAAGACCAGTGGAGAGTGGTCAGATGTCCGTGGAGTAAGGCTGTGATAATATGCGCTCGGGAACCTTGCCAGCCAGCGGTCATTAATAAGAATCCGATCCAGCCGCTTCCATAAACTCCTCATAGACGTACTGCAATTATGCCACGTGAACCATTCACCTTGCATAGGAAGTGGGATCAGCCCCGCCTCCAGAATACCAGAATTAAATTCTTCGGTGGCCATCCTTATATCTCCTGAGATGCCACATACTTCGTTAAGGTCACGTACTGCATTAAAATCCCCTCCCACCATCCACGGGATGTCAGAGCATTGCTGAGATAGCGTCTCCAGTGCCGTCCATAAATTCCGACGATCAATCACCTCAGATGCCCCATAAACAACAGTGATAATAACAGCTTCATTGTCAGCCATATTAGTAACCCGACAGTGAATAAATTGATCTGCCGAGTCTAAGATATGGACATCAACAATATTCTCGTCCCAAGCTATCCAGATGCGATTACCAACAGAAGAATAATCGACAAACCATTTCCAATGTGGAAGTAAAAATGATTGAATATGCATAACATTATTCAAACGAACACGAGTTTCAAGAATGCCAAGGAAGTGTAGCCTGTATTCAGAGACCAAGTCCTTCAAAGCGAGCTGATGGTCTCGTTTGTTCAGCCCACGGACATTCCACACAGCGATGTTCAACATGGATCATCGACCTTGGGGCTGCTTGTGTTAGGACCCCCTGAATGCTCACCTGCATCATCAATTAAATGCAAAGCGTCAAAAGCATTATAAATAACAATTGCCTTACCTCTCTCTTCTTGCTTGGAGTGGTTCTGGTCCACATGTCTATTTCCCGCATGTGCTTTGGGTATATCTTCAACCACTGGTTTCATCGTCTCACGTCCCTTAGTCGGAAGTTGCGGTTGTGCTACATTGACTTTCGGCACATACACATTTACTGTTGGCTTCGTCGGTTTGCGGGTTTTGTTTAGTGCACAATCCTTGTTCGAATGTCCCAATGACATGCACGCTGTGCACTTTGGTGGGAGCCATTCATACTCAATGTCAACTTTGCAAGGTGTCTCCCCTCCTTCTTCATCAGGTGCCATGACAATAATATGTTTATGCAACTTTTGTGTGGCATCAATCATCACACATACACGAGCAAAGTCCAGTCTCGTGCATGCTCTTGTAATCGCGTCGGGGTAAAGGGGCTTCCCTACACCACTTGCTACAGTGCTCAATCCTTCTGTCGTCCAAAATTCCATCGGAAGGTGTCGTAATTTAATCCAGACGGGCACTTGTGTATGCTTCAATTTTCTCATGGCCATCCCCAGTTCCCACTTTTGAAGAACTATCGGCTGCCCTTGGAACAACCACGGGCCTCCCTCAATTATCTCCTCCATATCAAAAACTGTTTTAAACTGAAAAAAGAAGAATCCGTTTGTGGTCGCTGTCACCTCCCTTAGTGCTGGCCAGACCGAATGTGCAAACTCCTTAAGGTGATGATAATATGGCCGTTTGCCCAAGAAATAGCCAACTGCAGTAGATTTCCAACGTTTAGACCCATTACGTACCGCATCTAAAGAAGGTCGCACGACAACCTCTCCGTTCTGCATTGTTGGGGCAATGAATGATAAGGTTTTCCGGGTCGAATGATTAAATGCATGCGCTATTTTGTCGTCGATAATTGTATCCGGGTATGCGTGCAACGGGATGTTTCCAACGTACAGTCCCGTTGGAAGAGGAGCATCATGCATAGCTTGATTTCTTTCCACAGAATTGCTGACATCAGCCCTATTTTTGCATGTGTCAGTGATGATGTCAGCCCTAGCTTTCCTTGTATCATCGATGATGTCAGCCCTAGCTTTGATAGTGTAATTGCTGACATCAGCCCTAGATGCACCTGTGTCAGCGATGATGTCAGCCCTAGCAGCAGCGATGATGTCAGCCCTAGAAGCAGCGATGATGTCAGCCCTAGAAGCAGCGATGATGTCAGCCCTAGCAGCAGCGATGATGTCAGCCCTAACATCAGTGATGATGTCAGCCCTAGCAGCAGCGATGATGTCAGCCCTACTAGGGCTGATGTCAGCATTGTGTTCCAAGCAAGCCTCCATGTCACTCACCTTCCCCGCCACATCAGCGCCGACATTGTCCACCGTGGCGTCCATGTCAGCAATATCGTACACGTCATTATTCGTCGGAGTTCCAGCGGTCGCCGGCGAGAGCTGGTTCTCGTTGCTGTTGTGCAAAGCCGCCGGCGAAGGCAAAGGCAGGTTCGCGATGCTGCTGTGCAAAGCCGCCGGCGAGGGGAGGTTCGCGTCGCTGCTGTGCAAAACCTCCGGCGAGGTCTGGTTCGTGTTACCCAAAGCCGCCGCCGAGAAATGGTTAGGGTTGTTGCTGTGCAAAACCGCCGGCGGAGGAGGAGGAGGTGTGATAATTCTCCCACGCACAGCCGGTCGACGCTGAAATGTCGCTGCCGTTCCGGTTCCAAGACTCGTCGTCGCCTGAGTTGTGCGTCTCCGGCATACCTGTTTCAGCTCGCGAGCAAACGGGTGTTCGTCCAATCTTTCCGCCGGCAGCCGCGACTTCTCAATCCCAAATCGAGCCTCCCATCGTCGTTTCAGTTCGTTCAAAGCCTCCATGGCCTGTGAGTCGCCATGGTCGAGTACCTTGTGTGCGAGAGTGAGGAACTCGTCCAAGTTGAAGTCGCGTGGAGACGAAGACGAAGACCCATTTCCGCCATTGTTGGCGGCGCGAGACCTCAGTTCCAGATCCGGCTGTTCACCGCCCATTTCTTCTCCATTTCTCGTCACCGACGTTCCTTCCACCTCCACAGGCGATGGGCTGCCATGGGAGATACCTTCAGTCGCCGGAACGGAGGCGGCCGGCTCTTCTCCTTCCATGGCGAGTTCTTCTTCGCGCAGCAACATTTCATCTTCCTCCCCTCCATCTCCGGCCACCGGACGGCTGTCGTCGTCCTCGCCACCAAAGTCGTCGCCGGCCGGCGCTTCTCCACCATCGCCGGTCGGAGTTTTCATGGGGAAGACAATAGTGTGTGTTATTGGTGGTGTAGTAGTGTGTGTAGTAGGGAGAGAATTTTTAGTGAGAGAATTTTTGCATCTTGGGCTCTATATGTGTCTACCACATGACCGTTTATTTTGCATGGTTTTTGTAAAGCAAGTTCGTTTCCTTTATACACTGACTTGTATTTATTATTACCCTTTGCAAATTTACAACACAAATGCATGGGTGTAGACCAACGTTTGGGGTCAAGTTTCATCGAATTCTAAGAACGTTCAAAATTTAGCTGTTGTGCACGGTTTTATTAAAGCAAATTCTTTTTCCTTTTACACTAACTTGTTTTTAGAATTACGCTTCGCAAATTTACCACACAAATGCATGAGTACCTACGTTTGGGTCAAGTTTCGTGGAATTCGGAGAACGTTCAAAATTTAGCTGTTTTGCACGGCTTTATTACAGCAAATTCGTTTTCCGTTTACACTAACTTGTAGTTATTATTACGCTTAGCAAATTTACCACACAAATACATGGGTACAGACCAACATTTGGGGTCAAGTTTCGTCGAATTCTAAGAACGTTCAAAATTTAGCTGTTGTGCACGGTTTATTAAAGCAAGTTCGTTTCCATTTTAAACTAACTTGTAGTTATTATTACATTTAGCAAATTTACCACACAAATACATGGGTCTAGACCAACGTTTGGGTCAAGTTTCGTGGAATTCAATGAACGTTCAAAATTTAGCTGTTTTGCTCGGTTTTATTAAAGAAAGTTTGTTTCCATTTTTACAATGCTTAGCAAATGTACCACACAAATACATGGGTCTACACCAATATTTTGGTCAAGTTACGTAGAATTCTATGAACGTTCCATATTTAGCTGTTTTGCACGGTTTTATTAAACCTAGTTCATTTCCCTTTTACACTAACTTGTAGTTATTATTACGCTTAGCAAATTTACCATAGAAATACATGGGTCTAGTCCTACGTTTGGTTCGAGTTTCCTGAAATTCTTAGAACATTCAAAATTTAGTTGTTTTACATGGTTTTTGTAAAGCAAGTTCGTTTCCCTTATACACTAACTTTTATTTATTATTACGCTTTGCAAATTTACAACACAAATGCAGGGGTGTAGACCAACGTTTGGGGTCAAGTTTCATCAAATTCTAAGAACGTTCAAAATTTAGCTGTTGTGCACGGTTTTATTAAAGCAAGGTCGTTTTCCTTTTACACTAACTTGTTTTTAGAATTACGCTTCGCAAATTTACCACACAAATGCATGGGTACCTACGTTTGGGTGAATTTTCGGGAAATTCTGAGAACGCTCAAAATTTAGCTGTTTTGCTTGGTTTTAGTAAAGCTAGTTCGTTTACCTTTTACACTAGCTTGTAGTTATTATTACGCTTTGCAAATTTACCACACAAATGCATGAGTTTAGACCTACGTTTTGGTCATGTTTGGTAGAATTCTATGAACCGTCAATATTTAGCTGTTTTACACGGTTTATTAAAGCAAGTTCGTTTCAAGTTTTACACTAACTTGTAGTTATTATTACGCTTATGGAATTTACCATACAAATACATAGGTCTAGACCAACATTTGGGTCAAGTATCGTGGAATTCTATGAACGTTCAAAATATAGCTGTTTTGCTCGGTTTTATTAAAGCAAGTTCGTTTCTATTTTTACAACGCTTAGCAATGTACCACACAAATACATGGGTCTACACCAACGTTTTGCTCAAGTTTCGTAGAATTCTATGAACGTTCAATATTTAGCTGTTTTGCACGGTTTTATTAAAGAAAGTTCATTTCCCTTTTACACTAATTTCTAATTATTATTATGCTTAGCAAATTTACCACACAGGTGCATGGGTCTAGTCCAACGTTTGGGTCAAGTTTCGTGGATTTCTGAGCACGTCCAAAATTTAGCTTTTTTGCACGGTTTTATTAAAGGAACATCGTTTCCTTTTTACACTAACTTGTAGTTATTATTACGCTTAGTAAATTTACTACACAAATAAATGGGTCTATATCTACGTTTGGGTCAGGTTTCATGGAATTCTGAAAATGTTCAAAATTAAGTTGTTTTGCGCGGTTTATTAAAGCAAGTTCTTTTCCCTTTTACACTAACTTGTAGTTATTATTACGCTTAGAAAATTTACCACACAAATGCATGGGTCTATTCCTACGTTTGGGTCAAGTTTCGTGGAATTCTGTGAACGTTCAAAATTTAGCTTTTTTACACTGTTTTATTAAAGGAACTTCGTTTCCTTTTTGCGCTAACTTGTAGTTATTATTTCGCTTAACAAATTTACTACACAAATGCATGGGTCTATATCTACGTTTGGGTCAAGTTTCGTGGAATTCTGATAAACGTTCAAAATTAAGCTGTTTTGCACGGTTTTATTAAAGCAAGTTCGTTTCCCTTTTACACTAACTTGTAGTTATTATTACGCTTAGCAAATTTAGCATAGAAATACATGGGTCTAGACCAACGTTTGGTTCGAGTTTCCTGAAATTCTTAGAACAATCAAAATTTAGCTATTTTGCATGGTTTTTGTAAAGCAATTCGTTTCCTTTATACACTGACTTGTATTTATTATTACCGTTTCCAAATTTACAACACAAATGCATGGGTGTAGACCAACGTTTGGGGTCAAGTTTCATCGAATTCTAAGAACGTTCAAAATTTAGCTGTTGTGCACGGTTTTATTAAAGCAAATTCTTTTTCCTTTTACACTAACTTGTTTTTAGAATTACGCTTCGCAAATTTACCACACAAATGCATGAGTACCTACGTTTGGGTCAAGTTTCGTGGAATTCGGAGAACGTTCAAAATTTAGCTGTTTTGCACGGCTTTATTACAGCAAATTCGTTTTCCGTTTACACTAACTTGTAGTTATTATTACGCTTAGCAAATTTACCACACAAATACATGGGTCCAGAACAACGTTTGGGGTCAAGTTTCGTCGAATTCTAAGAACGTTCAAAATTTAGCTGTTGTGCACGGTTTATTAAAGCAAGTTCGTTTCCATTTTAAACTAACTTGTAGTTATTATTACATTTAGCAAATTTACCACACAAATACATGGGTCTAGACCAACGTTTGGGTCAAGTTTCGTGGAATTCTATGAACGTTCAAAATTTAGCTGTTTTGCTTGGTTTTATTAAAGCAAGTTTATTTCCATTTTTACAATGCTTAGCAAATGTACCACACAAATACATGGGTCTACACCAATATTTTGGTCAAGTTACGTAGAATTCTATGAACGTTCCATATTTAGCCGTTTTGCACGGTTTTATTAAACCTAGTTCATTTCCCTTTTACACTAACTTGTAGTTATTATTACGCTTAGCAAATTTACCATAGAAATACATGGGTCTAGTCCTACGTTTGGTTCGAGTTTCCTGAAATTCTTAGAACATTCAAAATTTAGCTGTTTTACATGGTTTTTGTAAAGCAAGTTCGTTTCCCTTATACACTAACTTTTATTTATTATTACGCTTTGCAAATTTACAACACAAATGCAGGGGTGTAGACCAACGTTTGGGGTCAAGTTTCATCAAATTCTAAGAACGTTCAAAATTTAGCTGTTGTGCACGGTTTATTAAAGCAAGTTCGTTTCCATTTTAAACTAACTTGTAGTTATTATTACATTTAGCAAATTTACCACACAAATACATGGGTCTAGACCAACGTTTGGGTCAAGTTTCGTGGAATTCTATGAACGTTCAAAATTTAGCTGTTTTGCTTGGTTTTATTAAAGCAAGTTCGTTTCCATTTTTACAATGCTTAGCAAATGTACCACACAAATACATGGGTCTACACCAATGTTTTGGTCAAGTTACGTAGAATTCTATGAACGTTCAATATTTAGCTGTTTTGCACGGTTTTATTAAACCTAGTTCATTTCCCTTTTACACTAACTTGTAGTTATTATTACGCTTAGCAAATTTACCATAGAAATACATGGTCTAGTCCTACGTTTGGTTCGAGTTTCCTGAAATTCTTAGAACATTCAAAATTTAGCTATTTTACATGTTTTTGTAAAGCAAGTTCGTTTCCCTTATACACTAACTTGTATTTATTATTACGCTTTGCAAATTTACAACACGAATGCATGGGTGTAGACCAACGTTTGGGGTCAAGTTTCATCGAATTCTAAGAACGTTCAAAATTTAGCTGTTGTGCACGGTTTTATTAAAGCAAATTCTGTTTCCTTTTACACTAACTTGTTTTTAGAATTACGCTTCGCAAATTTACCACACAAATGCATGAGTACCTACGTTTGGGTCAAGTTTCGTGGAATTCAGAGAACGTTCAAAATTTAGCTGTTTTGCTTGGTTTTAGTAAAGCTAGTTCGTTTACCTTTTACACTAGCTTGTAGTTATTATTACGCTTTGCAAATTTACCACACAAATGCATGAGTTTAGACCTACGTTTTGGTCATGTTTCGTAGAATTCTATGAACCGTCAATATTTAGCTGTTTTACACGATTTATTAAAGCAAGTTCGTTTCTATTTTTACATTAACTTGTAGTTATTATTACGCTTAGGGAATTTACCATACAAATACATGGGTCTAGACCAACATTTGGGTCAAGTATCGTGGAATTCTATGAACGTTCAAAATATAGCTGTTTTGCTCGGTTTTATTAAAGCAAGTTCGTTTCTATTTTTACAACGCTTAGCAATGTACCACACAAATACATGGGTCTACACCAACGTTTTGCTCAAGTTTCGTAGAATTCTATGAACGTTCAATATTTAGCTGTTTTGCACGATTTTATTAAAGAAAGTTCATTTCCCTTTTACACTAATTTCTAATTATTATTATGCTTAGCAAATTTACCACACAGGTGCATGGGTCTAGTCCAACGTTTGGGTCAAGTTTCGTGGATTTCTGAAAACGTCCAAAATTTAGCTTTTTTGCACGGTTTAATTAAAGGAATATCGTTTCCTTTTTACACTAACTTGTAGTTATTATTACGCTTAGTAAATTTACTACACAAATAAATGGGTCTATATCTACGTTTGGGTCAGGTTTCATGGAATTCTGAAAACGTTCAAAATTAAGTTGTTTTGCGCGGTTTATTAAAGCAAGTTCTTTTCCCTTTTACACTAACTTGTAGTTATTATTACGCTTAGAAAATTTACCACACAAATGCATGGGTCTATTCCTACGTTTGGGTCAAGTTTCGTGGAATTCTGTGAACGTTCAAAATTTAGCTTTTTTACACTGTTTTATTAAAGGAACTTCGTTTCCTTTTTGCGCTAACTTGTAGTTATTATTTCGCTTAACAAATTTACTACACAAATGCATGGGTCTATATCTACGTTTGGGTCAAGTTTCGTGGAATTCTGATAAACGTTCAAAATTAAGCTGTTTTGCACGGTTTTATTAAAGCAAGTTCGTTTCCCTTTTACACTAACTTGTAGTTATTATTACGCTTAGCAAATTTAGCATAGAAATACATGGGTCTAGACCAACGTTTGGTTCGAGTTTCCTGAAATTCTTAGAACAATCAAAATTTAGCTATTTTGCATGGTTTTTGTAAAGCAATTCGTTTCCTTTATACACTGACTTGTATTTATTATTACCGTTTCCAAATTTACAACACAAATGCATGGGTGTAGACCAACGTTTGGGGTCAAGTTTCATCGAATTCTAAGAACGTTCAAAATTTAGCTGTTGTGCACGGTTTTATTAAAGCAAATTCTTTTTCCTTTTACACTAACTTGTTTTTAGAATTACGCTTCGCAAATTTACCACACAAATGCATGAGTACCTACGTTTGGGTCAAGTTTCGTGGAATTCGGAGAACGTTCAAAATTTAGCTGTTTTGCACGGCTTTATTACAGCAAATTCGTTTTCCGTTTACACTAACTTGTAGTTATTATTACGCTTAGCAAATTTACCACACAAATACATGGGTCCAGAACAACGTTTGGGGTCAAGTTTCGTCGAATTCTAAGAACGTTCAAAATTTAGCTGTTGTGCACGGTTTATTAAAGCAAGTTCGTTTCCATTTTAAACTAACTTGTAGTTATTATTACATTTAGCAAATTTACCACACAAATACATGGGTCTAGACCAACGTTTGGGTCAAGTTTCGTGGAATTCTATGAACGTTCAAAATTTAGCTGTTTTGCTTGGTTTTATTAAAGCAAGTTTATTTCCATTTTTACAATGCTTAGCAAATGTACCACACAAATACATGGGTCTACACCAATATTTTGGTCAAGTTACGTAGAATTCTATGAACGTTCCATATTTAGCCGTTTTGCACGGTTTTATTAAACCTAGTTCATTTCCCTTTTACACTAACTTGTAGTTATTATTACGCTTAGCAAATTTACCATAGAAATACATGGGTCTAGTCCTACGTTTGGTTCGAGTTTCCTGAAATTCTTAGAACATTCAAAATTTAGCTGTTTTACATGGTTTTTGTAAAGCAAGTTCGTTTCCCTTATACACTAACTTTTATTTATTATTACGCTTTGCAAATTTACAACACAAATGCAGGGGTGTAGACCAACGTTTGGGGTCAAGTTTCATCAAATTCTAAGAACGTTCAAAATTTAGCTGTTGTGCACGGTTTATTAAAGCAAGTTCGTTTCCATTTTAAACTAACTTGTAGTTATTATTACATTTAGCAAATTTACCACACAAATACATGGGTCTAGACCAACGTTTGGGTCAAGTTTCGTGGAATTCAATGAACGTTCAAAATTTAGCTGTTTTGCTCGGTTTTATTAAAGCAAGTTTGTTTCCATTTTTACAATGCTTAGCAAATGTACCACACAAATACATGGGTCTACACCAATATTTTGGTCAAGTTACGTAGAATTCTATGAACGTTCCATATTTAGCTGTTTTGCACGGTTTTATTAAACCTAGTTCATTTCCCTTTTACACTAACTTGTAGTTATTATTACGCTTAGCAAATTTACCATAGAAATACATGGGTCTAGTCCTACGTTTGGTTCGAGTTTCCTGAAATTCTTAGAACATTCAAAATTTAGCTGTTTTACATGGTTTTTGTAAAGCAAGTTCGTTTCCCTTATACACTAACTTTTATTTATTATTACGCTTTGCAAATTTACAACACAAATGCAGGGGTGTAGACCAACGTTTGGGGTCAAGTTTCATCAAATTCTAAGAACGTTCAAAATTTAGCTGTTGTGCACGGTTTATTAAAGCAAGTTCGTTTCCATTTTAAACTAACTTGTAGTTATTATTACGCTTAGTAAATTTACTACACAAATAAATGGGTCTATATCTACGTTTGGGTCAGGTTTCATGGAATTCTGAAAACGTTCAAAATTAAGTTGTTTTGCGCGGTTTATTAAAGCAAGTTCTTTTCCCTTTTACACTAACTTGTAGTTATTATTACGCTTAGAAAATTTACCACACAAATGCATGGGTCTATTCCTACGTTTGGGTCAAGTTTCGTGGAATTCTGTGAACGTTCAAAATTTAGCTTTTTTACACTGTTTTATTAAAGGAACTTCGTTTCCTTTTTGCGCTAACTTGTAGTTATTATTACGCTTAACAAATTTACTACACAAATGCATGGGTCTATATCTACGTTTGGGTCAAGTTTCTTGGAATTCTGATAAACGTTCAAAATTAAGCTGTTTTGCACGGTTTTATTAAAGCAAGTTCGTTTCCCTTTTACACTAACTTGTAGTTATTATTACGCTTAGCAAATTTACCATAGAAATACATGGGTCTAGTCCTACGTTTGGTTCGAGTTTCCTGAAATTCTTAGAACATTCAAAATTTAGCTATTTTGCATGGTTTTTGTAAAGCAAGTTCGTTTCCTTTATACACTGACTTGTATTTATTATTACCGTTTGCAAATTTACAACACAAATGCATGGGTGTAGACCAACGTTTGGGGTCCAGTTTCATCGAATTCTAATAACGTTCAAAATTTAGCTGTTGTGCACGGTTTTATTAAAGCAAATTTTTTTTCCTTTTACACTAACTTGTTTTTAGAATTACGCTTCGCAAATTTACCACACAAATGCATGGGTACCTACGTTTGGGTGAAGTTTCGGGGAATTCTGAGAACGCTCAAAATTTAGCTGTTTTGCTTGGTTTTAGTAAAGCTAGTTCGTTTACCTTTTACACTAGCTTGTAGTTATTATTACGCTTTGCAAATTTACCACACAAATGCATGAGTTTAGACCTACGTTTTGGTCATGTTTCGTAGAATTCTATGAACCGTCAATATTTAGCTGTTTTACACGGTTTATTAAAGCAAGTTTGTTTTCATTTTTACATTAACTTGTAGTTATTATTACGCTTAGGGGATTTACCATACAAATACATGGGTCTAGACCAACATTTGGGTCAAGTATCGTGGAATTCTATGAACGTTCAAAATATAGCTATTTTGCTCAGTTTTATTAAAGCAAGTTCGTTTCTATTTTTACAACGCTTAGCAATGTACCACACAAATACATGGGTCTACACCAACGTTTTGCTCAAGTTTCGTAGAATTCTATGAACGTTCAATATTTAGCTGTTTTGCACGGTTTTATTAAAGAAAGTTCATTTCCCTTTTACACTAATTTCTAATTATTATTATGCTTAGCAAATTTACCACACAGGTGCATGGGTCTAGTCCAACGTTTGGGTCAAGTTTCGTGGATTTCTGAGAACGTCCAAAATTTAGCTTTTTTGCACGGTTTTATTAAAGGAACATCGTTTCCTTTTTACACTAACTTGTAGTTATTATTACGCTTAGTAAATTTACTACACAAACAAATGGGTCTATATCTACGTTTGGGTCAGGTTTCATGGAATTCTGAAAACGTTCAAAATTAAGTTGTTTTGCGCGGTTTATTAAAGCAAGTTCTTTTCCCTTTTACACTAACTTGTAGTTATTATTACGCTTAGAAAATTTACCACACAAATGCATGGGTCTATTCCTACGTTTGGGTCAAGTTTCGTGGAATTCTGTGAACGTTCAAAATTTAGCTTTTTTACACTGTTTTATTAAAGGAACTTCGTTTCCTTTTTGCGCTAACTTGTAGTTATTATTACGCTTAACAAATTTACTACACAAATGCATGGGTCTATATCTTCGTTTGGGTCAAGTTTCTTGGAATTCTGATAAACGTTCAAAATTAAGCTGTTTTGCACGGTTTTATTAAAGCAAGTTCGTTTCCCTTTTACACTAACTTGTAGTTATTATTACGCTTAGCAAATTTAGCATAGAAATACATGGGTCTAGACCAACGTTTGGTTCGAGTTTCCTGAAATTCTTAGAACAATCAAAATTTAGCTATTTTGCATGGTTTTTTTCGGTAAATGTAAATTTCATTAATAAAGAGTAATGGTACAGTACAACATGGTACAACATGGGATTATCAACTGGTTTCTCCCTCTACCCAAGGGATACGCCATAATCTATACAATGCTCGTGTACTGACTGACGATGCTAAGTCAACGCTAAGAATCCTCTGTCTGACGTCATTGATGATTAGTATGCTTAATGTGGCCGGTGTCCGCTCAGTATGATCAAATCTCCTCAAGTTCCTCTCCTTCCATATGTGGTAGACGCACGCCGCCAGTAGTGTACGGTAAGCTCTATTAATAATGTGCTCCCCTCTCCATTTCCGTGTCGCCCATTCAATATCTGTTGCCCAATCTCTATTGGGCCAGTGAAAGCGAATCCTTCTGCGAATCTCATAAAGGCACTGACGACTGAATCTGCATTGGAAGAATAAATGTGGATGAGATTCCGTAGCTCCCTCATCGCACAGTATGCACACCCCCAGGTGGGATAGCCATGATTTGTCTGTGGTTTGAAGTTTGCCAAGGATTGCTAGCCATAAGATGAACGAATGGCGAGGAATCTTCAAGGAGCCCAAAAGTAGTGAAGACCATCCTACTTTCGGCTCGGGGTGAGTGAATAATCGGTAGAGGGCCTGAGTAGTAGGTTGCCCTTCGTCACATCTCCACACCACCCGATCCTCTCCTCCGAAAATAAGCGGTAGGTTATGTGTGATTTCCAAACATTCAAAGTCAGTGATGGTAGGCCATTGCCATTCTCCTGCTGAAATCACCAAGCTGAGTTTTGCTGATTCTTCAAGTCTAAGATGGCGGGGACCTTGGGGGAATCGCTCGATAAGTGGACCCAAGTGATGCCACGGGTCCTGCCAAACAAAGAATCTGTCTCCATTTCCAATCTGGTAATCCACAATAGTGCGGAGGAAAGGACGTAGCCTGAGTATTTTTCGCCATCCCCAAGAACCTCCATGTTCACGAATAGTCCAAATCGATCTCTCACGTAATCGGTCTTGGTAGAGCCACTGAACCCATATAGATGTCCTGTCACACTGGATAACATCACATAGTTTCTTGCTCATTAATGCGCGATTCAAGGTGGAGATATCCTTGAACCCAAGTCCCCCCTCATCCATCGGTCGACACACATCTTTCCAGGCTACCTTAGCGTACCCACTGGACGTCGTACCCTTCCATAGGAAAGTCCTCAACCTCTTCTCAATTTCACTGATGACTTTCTTAGGTAATATGAATGCAGAAGCCCAATATAAGCTCAATACTGAGAGCACAGATTTGATGATTTGTACCCGCCCAGCATATGATAATGAAATCCCTTCCCATCCATTAATACGTGCATCAATTTTTGAGATAAGCGGTTGGCAATCAGAGATGGTCAGCCTAGACGAGATTAAGGGAAGACCCAGGTACCTCATTGGAAGGTGGCCCTCCTGAAAGCCCAAAATATCCAGCATCTGGTCCTTCAAATTTTGAGCCGAACGTGAAATGATTAAGTGACTTTTTTGGACATTCAGCCGAAGGCCCGACAACTCCGCAAACCAGTCCAATCCCTCTTTGAAGACTCTGATGGAGTCTAAGTCAGCTTTGCACAGTAAGAGGAGGTCGTCTGCAAATCCCATCTGAAAAACCTTAGAACTCTCACACTTCCAATGATAAGTGAATTGCATGTCCTGTTCAATTCGTTGCAAGAATCCCAGATGTAAGGCTTCCATAACAAGAACAAACAAATAAGGAGAAAGTGGGTCTCCCTGTCGTAGTCCTCTCGCTCCAGCAAAGAACCCATGAGGTTTTCCATTGAGCCCAATCGAGAATGATGTCGTGGTAACACACTCCTCAATCCACCTTGTAAACGTAGGTGGAAACCCGAACAGCTGCAAAACTGCTAACAGGAAGTCCCACTCCACCGTATCATAGGCCTTCCTGATATCCACTTTAAGTGCGCATCTCGGGGGTAGGCGCATCTGGTTATATCTGGAGAATAATTCCTGGGCTAACATAATGTTGTCCCCAATGCTTCTTCCCGGAATAAAAGCTGTCTTACATGGGCTAACTATCTTGTCCAGTAGCACACTAATTTTTTGGACAAGAAGTTTCGCAATGATCTTGTATAAAACATTGCAGCATGAAATTGGTCTAAAATCATTAACCGACATAGGCGTATGTAGCTTTGGGATCAGGGCCAAGATCGTGGAGTTGACCTGCTTCAGAAGTTTTCCGGTAGAAAAGAAGTCTAGTACCGCCCTCGTAACTTCTTCCCCAACCATAGGCCAAGCCGCCTTGAAAAACCTTGACGAGTAGCCATCAGGTCCCGGTGCCTTGTCATCAGCAATATCGAACATTGCTTGCTTCACATCATCCGCCGAGAGTGGAAGGAGTAATTGATTAGCTTCCTCATCAGTGATACAGTGCCTTGCCCACGGTCTAAGATAACGAATATCCACTGACAGCCGTCTTCTGGTGCCTCCTAATAGGTTCTGATAGTATGAGACAAACTCATGGGCGATTTCCCCTAGATCCGTGTGTGTGAAACCATTCTCATCATTAATCTGTAAGATTCTCCTCCTTACTCGTCTCTGTGCAATTTTACGAAAGAAAACCCGGGAACATTGGTCTCCGTCTTTCATCCACTGCATTTTGGCTCTCTGCTGCAGCATAATTTGTTCGAGTTTTGCCGCTTTAGCATAAACGACTCGACAACAATGCTCCAGGAGTAGATATAGCTCATTTTGTCTATCAGAGCTCACCAACTGTTGTGCCTCATCAAGAAAACCTTTGGCTAGTTGGACATTCATCGTTAGATCTCCCTTATTTCTCCTTTGTAGTCTAAAGACTGGTTTAAGCGCCTTCAGTTTACGTGTCACAGCATACATAGGAATACCCACAATCTCATGATGCCAAATATTCTGCACATTGTGGATAAACTCGGGTGAATGGGCCAGATAGTTATCAAACCGAAACATGTCTCCATTATGTTGTTGTATATCCCCATGTAAGACCAGTGGAGAGTGGTCAGATGTCCGTGGAGTAAGGCTGTGATAATATGCGCTCGGGAACCTTGCCAGCCAGCGGTCATTAATAAGAATCCGATCCAGCCGCTTCCATAAACTCCTCATAGACGTACTGCAATTATGCCACGTGAACCATTCACCTTGCATAGGAAGTGGGATCAGCCCCGCCTCCAGAATACCAGAATTAAATTCTTCGGTGGCCATCCTTATATCTCCTGAGATGCCACATACTTCGTTAAGGTCACGTACTGCATTAAAATCCCCTCCCACCATCCACGGGATGTCAGAGCATTGCTGAGATAGCGTCTCCAGTGCCGTCCATAAATTCCGACGATCAATCACCTCAGATGCCGCATAAACAACAGTGATAATAACAGCTTCATTGTCAGCCATATTAGTAACCCGACAGTGAATAAATTGATCTGCCGAGTCTAAGATATGGACATCAACAATATTCTCGTCCCAAGCTATCCAGATGCGATTACCAACAGAAGAATAATCGACAAACCATTTCCAATGTGGAAGTAAAAACGATTGAATATGCATAACATTATTCAAACGAACACGAGTTTCAAGAATGCCAAGGAAGTGTAGCCTGTATTCAGAGACCAAGTCCTTCAAAGCGAGCTGATGGTCTCGTTTGTTCAGCCCACGGACATTCCACACAGCGATGTTCAACATGGATCATCGACCTTGGGGCTGCTTGTGTTAGGACCCCCTGAATGCTCACCTGCATCATCAATTAAATGCAAAGCGTCAAAAGCATTATAAATAACAATTGCCTTACCTCTCTCTTCTTGCTTGGAGTGGTTCTGGTCCACATGTCTATTTCCCGCATGTGCTTTGGGTATATCTTCAACCACTGGTTTCATCGTCTCACGTCCCTTAGTCGGAAGTTGCGGTTGTGCTACATTGACTTTCGGCACATACACATTTGCTGTTGGCTTCGTCGGTTTGCGGGTTTTGTTTAGTGCACAATCCTTGTTCGAATGTCCCAATGACATGCACGCTGTGCACTTTGGTGGGAGCCATTCATACTCAATGTCAACTTTGCAAGGTGTCTCCCCTCCTTCTTCATCAGGTGCCATGACAATAATATGTTTATGCAACTTTTGTGTGGCATCAATCATCACACATACACGAGCAAAGTCCAGTCTCGTGCATGCTCTTGTAATCGCGTCGGGGTAAAGGGGCTTCCCTACACCACTTGCTACAGTGCTCAATCCTTCTGTCGTCCAAAATTCCATCGGAAGGTGTCGTAATTTAATCCAGACGGGCACTTGTGTATGCTTCAATTTTCTCATGGCCATCCCCAGTTCCCACTTTTGAAGAACTATCGGCTGCCCTTGGAACAACCACGGGCCTCCCTCAATTATCTCCTCCATATCAAAAACTGTTTTAAACTGAAAAAAGAAGAATCCGTTTGTGGTCGCTGTCACCTCCCTTAGTGCTGGCCAGACCGAATGTGCAAACTCCTTAAGGTGATGATAATATGGCCGTTTGCCCAAGAAATAGCCAACTGCAGTAGATTTCCAACGTTTAGACCCATTACGTACCGCATCTAAAGAAGGTCGCACGACAACCTCTCCGTTCTGCATTGTTGGGGCAATGAATGATAAGGTTTTCCGGGTCGAATGATTAAATGCATGCGCTATTTTGTCGTCGATAATTGTATCCGGGTATGCGTGCAACGGGATGTTTCCAACGTACAGTCCCGTTGGAAGAGGAGCATCATGCATAGCTTGATTTCTTTCCACAGAATTGCTGACATCAGCCCTATTTTTGCATGTGTCAGTGATGATGTCAGCCCTAGCTTTCCTTGTATCATCGATGATGTCAGCCCTAGCTTTGATAGTGTAATTGCTGACATCAGCCCTAGATGCACCTGTGTCAGCGATGATGTCAGCCCTAGCAGCAGCGATGATGTCAGCCCTAGAAGCAGCGATGATGTCAGCCCTAGAAGCAGCGATGATGTCAGCCCTAGCAGCAGCGATGATGTCAGCCCTAACATCAGTGATGATGTCAGCCCTAGCAGCAGCGATGATGTCAGCCCTACTAGGGCTGATGTCAGCATTGTGTTCCAAGCAAGCCTCCATGTCACTCACCTTCCCCGCCACATCAGCGCCGACATTGTCCACCGTGGCGTCCATGTCAGCAATATCGTACACGTCATTATTCGTCGGAGTTCCAGCGGTCGCCGGCGAGAGCTGGTTCTCGTTGCTGTTGTGCAAAGCCGCCGGCGAAGGCAAAGGCAGGTTCGCGATGCTGCTGTGCAAAGCCGCCGGCGAGGGGAGGTTCGCGTCGCTGCTGTGCAAAACCTCCGGCGAGGTCTGGTTCGTGTTACCCAAAGCCGCCGCCGAGAAATGGTTAGGGTTGTTGCTGTGCAAAACCGCCGGCGGAGGAGGAGGAGGTGTGATAATTCTCCCACGCACAGCCGGTCGACGCTGAAATGTCGCTGCCGTTCCGGTTCCAAGACTCGTCGTCGCCTGAGTTGTGCGTCTCCGGCATACCTGTTTCAGCTCGCGAGCAAACGGGTGTTCGTCCAATCTTTCCGCCGGCAGCCGCGACTTCTCAATCCCAAATCGAGCCTCCCATCGTCGTTTCAGTTCGTTCAAAGCCTCCATGGCCTGTGAGTCGCCATGGTCGAGTACCTTGTGTGCGAGAGTGAGGAACTCGTCCAAGTTGAAGTCGCGTGGAGACGAAGACGAAGACCCATTTCCGCCATTGTTGGCGGCGCGAGACCTCAGTTCCAGATCCGGCTGTTCACCGCCCATTTCTTCTCCATTTCTCGTCACCGGCGTTCCTTCCACCTCCACAGGCGATGGGCTGCCATGGGAGATACCTTCAGTCGCCGGAACGGAGGCGGCCGGCTCTTCTCCTTCCATGGCGAGTTCTTCTTCGCGCAGCAACATTTCATCTTCCTCCCCTCCATCTCCGGCCACCGGACGGCTGTCGTCGTCCTCGCCACCAAAGTCGTCGCCGGCCGGCGCTTCTCCACCATCGCCGGTCGGAGTTTTCATGGGGAAGACAATAGTGTGTGTTATTGGTGGTGTAGTAGTGTGTGTAGTAGGGAGAGAATTTTTAGTGAGAGAATTTTTGCATCTTGGGCTCTATATGTGTCTACCACATGACCGTTTATTTTGCATGGTTTTTGTAAAGCAAGTTCGTTTCCTTTATACACTGACTTGTATTTATTATTACCCTTTGCAAATTTACAACACAAATGCATGGGTGTAGACCAACGTTTGGGGTCAAGTTTCATCGAATTCTAAGAACGTTCAAAATTTAGCTGTTGTGCACGGTTTTATTAAAGCAAATTCTTTTTCCTTTTACACAAACTTGTTTTTAGAATTACGCTTCGCAAATTTACCACACAAATGCATGAGTACCTACGTTTGGGTCAAGTTTCGTGGAATTCGGAGAACGTTCAAAATTTAGCTGTTTTGCACGGCTTTATTACAGCAAATTCGTTTTCCGTTTACACTAACTTGTAGTTATTATTACGCTTAGCAAATTTACCACACAAATACATGGGTCCAGACCAACATTTGGGGTCAAGTTTCGTCGAATTCTAAGAACGTTCAAAATTTAGCTGTTGTGCACGGTTTATTAAAGCAAGTTCGTTTCCATTTTAAACTAACTTGTAGTTATTATTACATTTAGCAAATTTACCACACAAATACATGGGTCTAGACCAACGTTTGGGTCAAGTTTCGTGGAATTCAATGAACGTTCAAAATTTAGCTGTTTTGCTCGGTTTTATTAAAGCAAGTTTGTTTCCATTTTTACAATGCTTAGCAAATGTACCACACAAATACATGGGTCTACACCAATATTTTGGTCAAGTTACGTAGAATTCTATGAACGTTCCATATTTAGCTGTTTTGCACGGTTTTATTAAACCTAGTTCATTTCCCTTTTACACTAACTTGTAGTTATTATTACGCTTAGCAAATTTACCATAGAAATACATGGGTCTAGTCCTACGTTTGGTTCGAGTTTCCTGAAATTCTTAGAACATTCAAAATTTAGCTGTTTTACATGGTTTTTGTAAAGCAAGTTCGTTTCCCTTATACACTAACTTTTATTTATTATTACGCTTTGCAAATTTACAACACAAATGCAGGGGTGTAGACCAACGTTTGGGGTCAAGTTTCATCAAATTCTAAGAACGTTCAAAATTTAGCTGTTGTGCACGGTTTTATTAAAGCAAGGTCGTTTTCCTTTTACACTAACTTGTTTTTAGAATTACGCTTCGCAAATTTACCACACAAATGCATGGGTACCTACGTTTGGGTGAATTTTCGGGAAATTCTGAGAACGCTCAAAATTTAGCTGTTTTGCTTGGTTTTAGTAAAGCTAGTTCGTTTACCTTTTACACTAGCTTGTAGTTATTATTACGCTTTGCAAATTTACCACACAAATGCATGAGTTTAGACCTACGTTTTGGTCATGTTTGGTAGAATTCTATGAACCGTCAATATTTAGCTGTTTTACACGGTTTATTAAAGCAAGTTCGTTTCAATTTTTACACTAACTTGTAGTTATTATTACGCTTATGGAATTTACCATACAAATACATAGGTCTAGACCAACATTTGGGTCAAGTATCGTGGAATTCTATGAACGTTCAAAATATAGCTGTTTTGCTCGGTTTTATTAAAGCAAGTTCGTTTCTATTTTTACAACGCTTAGCAATGTACCACACAAATACATGGGTCTACACCAACGTTTTGCTCAAGTTTCGTAGAATTCTATGGACGTTCAATATTTAGCTGTTTTGCACGGTTTTATTAAAGAAAGTTCATTTCCCTTTTACACTAATTTCTAATTATTATTATGCTTAGCAAATTTACCACACAGGTGCATGGGTCTAGTCCAACGTTTGGGTCAAGTTTCGTGGATTTCTGAGCACGTCCAAAATTTAGCTTTTTTGCACGGTTTTATTAAAGGAACATCGTTTCCTTTTTACACTAACTTGTAGTTATTATTACGCTTAGTAAATTTACTACACAAATAAATGGGTCTATATCTACGTTTGGGTCAGGTTTCATGGAATTCTGAAAATGTTCAAAATTAAGTTGTTTTGCGCGGTTTATTAAAGCAAGTTCTTTTCCCTTTTACACTAACTTGTATTATTACGCTTAGAAAATTTACCACACAAATGCATGGGTCTATTCCTACGTTTGGGTCAAGTTTCGTGGAATTCTGTGAACGTTCAAAATTTAGCTTTTTTACACTGTTTTATTAAAGGAACTTCGTTTCCTTTTTGCGCTAACTTGTAGTTATTATTACGCTTAACAAATTTACTACACAAATGCATGGGTCTATATCTACGTTTGGGTCAAGTTTCTTGGAATTCTGATAAACGTTCAAAATTAAGCTGTTTTGCACGGTTTTATTAAAGCAAGTTCGTTTCCCTTTTACACTAACTTGTAGTTATTATTACGCTTAGCAAATTTAGCATAGAAATACATGGGTCTAGACCAACGTTTGGTTCGAGTTTCCTGAAATTCTTAGAACAATCAAAATTTAGCTATTTTGCATGGTTTTTGTAAAGCAAGTTCGTTTCCTTTATACACTGACTTGTATTTATTATTACCGTTTCCAAATTTACAACACAAATGCATGGGTGTAGACCAACGTTTGGGGTCAAGTTTCATCGAATTCTAAGAACGTTCAAAATTTAGCTGTTGTGCACGGTTTTATTAAAGCAAATTCTTTTTCCTTTTACACTAACTTGTTTTTAGAATTACGCTTCGCAAATTTACCACACAAATGCATGAGTACCTACATTTGGGTCAAGTTTCGTGGAATTCGGAGAACGTTCAAAATTTAGCTGTTTTGCACGGCTTTATTACAGCAAATTCGTTTTCCGTTTACACTAACTTGTAGTTATTATTACGCTTAGCAAATTTACCACACAAATACATGGGTCCAGACCAACGTTTGGGGTCAAGTTTCGTCGAATTCTAAGAACGTTCAAAATTTAGCTGTTGTGCACGGTTTATTAAAGCAAGTTCGTTTCCATTTTAAACTAACTTGTAGTTATTATTACATTTAGCAAATTTACCACACAAATACATGGGTCTAGACCAACGTTTGGGTCAAGTTTCGTGGAATTCTATGAACGTTCAAAATTTAGCTGTTTTGCTTGGTTTTATTAAAGCAAGTTTGTTTCCATTTTTACAATGCTTAGCAAATGTACCACACAAATACATGGGTCTACACCAATATTTTGGTCAAGTTACGTAGAATTCTATGAACGTTCCATATTTAGCTGTTTTGCACGGTTTTATTAAACCTAGTTCATTTCCCTTTTACACTAACTTGTAGTTATTATTACGCTTAGCAAATTTACCATAGAAATACATGGGTCTAGTCCTACGTTTGGTTCGAGTTTCCTGAAATTCTTAGAACATTCAAAATTTAGCTGTTTTACATGGTTTTTGTAAAGCAAGTTCGTTTCCCTTATACACTAACTTTTATTTATTATTACGCTTTGTAAATTTACAACACAAATGCAGGGGTGTAGACCAACGTTTGGGGTCAAGTTTCATCAAATTCTAAGAACGTTCAAAATTTAGCTGTTGTGCACGGTTTATTAAAGCAAGTTCGTTTCCATTTTAAACTAACTTGTAGTTATTATTACATTTAGCAAATTTACCACACAAATACATGGGTCTAGACCAACGTTTGGGTCAAGTTTCGTGGAATTCTATGAACGTTCAAAATTTAGCTGTTTTGCTTGGTTTTATTAAAGCAAGTTCGTTTCCATTTTTACAATGCTTAGCAAATGTACCACACAAATACATGGGTCTACACCAATGTTTTGGTCAAGTTACGTAGAATTCTATGAACGTTCAATATTTAGCTGTTTTGCACGGTTTTATTAAACCTAGTTCATTTCCCTTTTACACTAACTTGTAGTTATCATTACGCTTAGCAAATTTACCATAGAAATACATGGGTCTAGTCCTACGTTTGGTTCGAGTTTCCTGAAATTCTTAGAACATTCAAAATTTAGCTATTTTACATGTTTTTGTAAAGCAAGTTCGTTTCCCTTATACACTAACTTGTATTTATTATTACGCTTTGCAAATTTACAACACAAATGGATGGGTGTAGACCAACGTTTGGGGTCAAGTTTCATCGAATTCTAAGAACGTTCAAAATTTAGCTGTTGTGCACGGTTTTATTAAAGCAAATTCTTTTTCCTTTTACACTAACTTGTTTTTAGAATTACGCTTCGCAAATTTACCACACAAATGCATGAGTACCTACGTTTGGGTCAAGTTTCGTGGAATTCAGAGAACGTTCAAAATTTAGCTGTTTTGCTTGGTTTTAGTAAAGCTAGTTCGTTTACCTTTTACACTAGCTTGTAGTTATTATTACGCTTTGCAAATTTACCACACAAATGCATGAGTTTAGACCTACGTTTTGGTCATGTTTCGTAGAATTCTATGAACCGTCAATATTTAGCTGTTTTACACGATTTATTAAAGCAAGTTCGTTTCCATTTTTACACTAACTTGTAGTTATTATTACGCTTAGGGAATTTACCATACAAATACATGGGTCCAGACCAACATTTGGGTCAAGTATCGTGGAATTCTATGAACGTTCAAAATATAGCTGTTTTGCTCGGTTTTATTAAAGCAAGTTCGTTTCTATTTTCACAACGCTTAGCAATGTACCACACAAATACATGGGTCTACACCAACGTTTTGCTCAAGTTTCGTAGAATTCTATGAACGTTCAATATTTAGCTGTTTTGCACGATTTTATTAAAGAAAGTTCATTTCCCTTTTACACTAATTTCTAATTATTATTATGCTTAGCAAATTTACCACACAGGTGCATGGGTCTAGTCCAACGTTTGGGTCAAGTTTCGTGGATTTCTGAAAACGTCCAAAATTTAGCTTTTTTGCACGGTTTAATTAAAGGAATATCGTTTCCTTTTTACACTAACTTGTAGTTATTATTACGCTTAGTAAATTTACTACACAAATAAATGGGTCTATATCTACGTTTGGGTCAGGTTTCATGGAATTCTGAAAACGTTCAAAATTAAGTTGTTTTGCGCGGTTTATTAAAGCAAGTTCTTTTCCCTTTTACACTAACTTGTAGTTATTATTACGCTTAGAAAATTTACCACACAAATGCATGGGTCTATTCCTACGTTTGGGTCAAGTTTCGTGGAATTCTGTGAACGTTCAAAATTTAGCTTTTTTACACTGTTTTATTAAAGGAACTTCGTTTCCTTTTTGCGCTAACTTGTAGTTATTATTACGCTTAACAAATTTACTACACAAATGCATGGGTCTATATCTACGTTTGGGTCAAGTTTCGTGGAATTCTGATAAACGTTCAAAATTAAGCTGTTTTGCACGATTTTATTAAAGCAAGTTCGTTTCCCTTTTACACTAACTTGTAGTTATTATTACGCTTAGCAAATTTAGCATAGAAATACATGGGTCTAGACCAACGTTTGGTTCGAGTTTCCTGAAATTCTTAGAACAATCAAAATTTAGCTATTTTGCATGGTTTTTGTAAAGCAATTCGTTTCCTTTATACACTGACTTGTATTTATTATTACCGTTTCCAAATTTACAACACAAATGCATGGGTGTAGACCAACGTTTGGGGTCAAGTTTCATCGAATTCTAAGAACGTTCAAAATTTAGCTGTTGTGCACGGTTTTATTAAAGCAAATTCTTTTTCCTTTTACACTAACTTGTTTTTAGAATTACGCTTCGCAAATTTACCACACAAATGCATGAGTACCTACGTTTGGGTCAAGTTTCGTGGAATTCGGAGAACGTTCAAAATTTAGCTGTTTTGCACGGCTTTATTACAGCAAATTCGTTTTCCGTTTACACTAACTTGTAGTTATTATTACGCTTAGCAAATTTACCACACAAATACATGGGTCCAGAACAACGTTTGGGGTCAAGTTTCGTCGAATTCTAAGAACGTTCAAAATTTAGCTGTTGTGCACGGTTTATTAAAGCAAGTTCGTTTCCATTTTAAACTAACTTGTAGTTATTATTACATTTAGCAAATTTACCACACAAATACATGGGTCTAGACCAACGTTTGGGTCAAGTTTCGTGGAATTCTATGAACGTTCAAAATTTAGCTGTTTTGCTTGGTTTTATTAAAGCAAGTTTATTTCCATTTTTACAATGCTTAGCAAATGTACCACACAAATACATGGGTCTACACCAATATTTTGGTCAAGTTACGTAGAATTCTATGAACGTTCCATATTTAGCCGTTTTGCACGGTTTTATTAAACCTAGTTCATTTCCCTTTTACACTAACTTGTAGTTATTATTACGCTTAGCAAATTTACCATAGAAATACATGGGTCTAGTCCTACGTTTGGTTCGAGTTTCCTGAAATTCTTAGAACATTCAAAATTTAGCTGTTTTACATGGTTTTTGTAAAGCAAGTTCGTTTCCCTTATACACTAACTTTTATTTATTATTACGCTTTGCAAATTTACAACACAAATGCAGGGGTGTAGACCAACGTTTGGGGTCAAGTTTCATCAAATTCTAAGAACGTTCAAAATTTAGCTGTTGTGCACGGTTTATTAAAGCAAGTTCGTTTCCATTTTAAACTAACTTGTAGTTATTATTACATTTAGCAAATTTACCACACAAATACATGGGTCTAGACCAACGTTTGGGTCAAGTTTCGTGGAATTCAATGAACGTTCGAAATTTAGCTGTTTTGCTCGGTTTTATTAAAGCAAGTTTGTTTCCATTTTTACAATGCTTAGCAAATGTACCACACAAATACATGGGTCTACACCAATATTTTGGTCAAGTTACGTAGAATTCTATGAACGTTCCATATTTAGCTGTTTTGCACGGTTTTATTAAACCTAGTTCATTTCCCTTTTACACTAACTTGTAGTTATTATTACGCTTAGCAAATTTACCATAGAAATACATGGGTCTAGTCCTACGTTTGGTTCGAGTTTCCTGAAATTCTTAGAACATTCAAAATTTAGCTGTTTTACATGGTTTTTGTAAAGCAAGTTCGTTTCCCTTATACACTAACTTTTATTTATTATTACGCTTTGCAAATTTACAACACAAATGCAGGGGTGTAGACCAACGTTTGGGGTCAAGTTTCATCAAATTCTAAGAACGTTCAAAATTTAGCTGTTGTGCACGGTTTTATTAAAGCAAGGTCGTTTTCCTTTTACACTAACTTGTTTTTAGAATTACGCTTCGCAAATTTACCACACAAATGCATGGGTACCTACGTTTGGGTGAATTTTTGGGAAATTCTGAGAACGCTCAAAATTTAGCTGTTTTGCTTGGTTTTAGTAAAGCTAGTTCGTTTACCTTTTACACTAGCTTGTAGTTATTATTACGCTTTGCAAATTTACCACACAAATGCATGAGTTTAGACCTACGTTTTGGTCATGTTTGGTAGAATTCTATGAACCGTCAATATTTAGCTGTTTTACACGGTTTATTAAAGCAAGTTCGTTTCAATTTTTACACTAACTTGTAGTTATTATTACGCTTATGGAATTACCATACAAATACATGGGTCTAGACCAACATTTGGGTCAAGTATCGTGGAATTCTATGAACGTTCAAAATATAGCTGTTTTGCTCGGTTTTATTAAAGCAAGTTCGTTTCTATTTTTACAACGCTTTGCAATGTACCACACAAATACATGGGTCTACACCAACGTTTTGCTCAAGTTTCGTAGAATTCTATGAACGTTCAATATTTAGCTGTTTTGCACGGTTTTATTAAAGAAAGTTCATTTCCCTTTTACACTAATTTCTAATTATTATTATGCTTAGCAAATTTACCACACAGGTGCATGGGTCTAGTCCAACGTTTGGGTCAAGTTTCGTGGATTTCTGAGAACGTCCAAAATTTAGCTTTTTTGCACGGTTTTATTAAAGGAACATCGTTTCCTTTTTACACTAACTTGTAGTTATTATTACGCTTAGTAAATTTACTACACAAATAAATGGGTCTATATCTACGTTTGGGTCAGGTTTCATGGAATTCTGAAAATGTTCAAAATTAAGTTGTTTTGCGCGGTTTATTAAAGCAAGTTCTTTTCCCTTTTACACTAACTTGTAGTTATTATTACGCTTAGAAAATTTACCACACAAATGCATGGGTCTATTCCTACGTTTGGGTCAAGTTTCGTGGAATTCTGTGAACGTTCAAAATTTAGCTTTTTTACACTGTTTTATTAAAGGAACTTCGTTTCCTTTTTGCGCTAACTTGTAGTTATTATTACGCTTAACAAATTTACTACACAAATGCATGGGTCTATATCTACGTTTGGGTCAAGTTTCTTGGAATTCTGATAAACGTTCAAAATTAAGCTGTTTTGCACGGTTTTATTAAAGCAAGTTCGTTTCCCTTTTACACTAACTTGTAGTTATTATTACGCTTAGCAAATTTAGCATAGAAATACATGGGTCTAGACCAACGTTTGGTTCGAGTTTCCTGAAATTCTTAGAACAATCAAAATTTAGCTATTTTGCATGGTTTTTGTAAAGCAAGTTCGTTTCCTTTATACACTGACTTGTATTTGTTATTACCGTTTCCAAATTTACAACACAAATGCATGGGTGTAGACCAACGTTTGGGGTCAAGTTTCATCGAATTCTAAGAACGTTCAAAATTTAGCTGTTGTGCACGGTTTTATTAAAGCAAATTCTTTTTCCTTTTACACTAACTTGTTTTTAGAATTACGCTTCGCAAATTTACCACACAAATGCATGAGTACCTACGTTTGGGTCAAGTTTCGTGGAATTCGGAAAACGTTCAAAATTTAGCTGTTTTGCACGGCTTTATTACAGCAAATTCGTTTTCCGTTTACACTAACTTGTAGTTATTATTACGCTTAGCAAATTTACCACACAAATACATGGGTCCAGACCAACGTTTGGGGTCAAGTTTCGTCGAATTCTAAGAACGTTCAAAATTTAGCTGTTGTGCACGGTTTATTAAAGCAAGTTCGTTTCCATTTTAAACTAACTTGTAGTTATTATTACATTTAGCAAATTTACCACACAAATACATGGGTCTAGACCAACGTTTGGGTCAAGTTTCGTGGAATTCTATGAACGTTCAAAATTTAGCTGTTTTGCTTGGTTTTATTAAAGCAAGTTTGTTTCCATTTTTACAATGCTTAGCAAATGTACCACACAAATACATGGGTCTACACCAATATTTTGGTCAAGTTACGTAGAATTCTATGAACGTTCCATATTTAGCTGTTTTGCACGGTTTTATTAAACCTAGTTCATTTTCCTTTTACACTAACTTGTAGTTATTATTACGCTTAGCAAATTTACCATAGAAATACATGGGTCTAGTCCTACGTTTGGTTCGAGTTTCCTGAAATTCTTAGAACATTCAAAATTTAGCTGTTTTACATGGTTTTTGTAAAGCAAGTTCGTTTCCCTTATACACTAACTTTTATTTATTATTACGCTTTGCAAATTTACAACACAAATGCAGGGGTGTAGACCAACGTTTGGGGTCAAGTTTCATCAAATTCTAAGAACGTTCAAAATTTAGCTGTTGTGCACGGTTTATTAAAGCAAGTTCGTTTCCATTTTAAACTAACTTGTAGTTATTATTACATTTAGCAAATTTACCACACAAATACATGGGTCTAGACCAACGTTTGGGTCAAGTTTCGTGGAATTCAATGAACGTTCAAAATTTAGCTGTTTTGCTCGGTTTTATTAAAGCAAGTTTGTTTCCATTTTTACAATGCTTAGCAAATGTACCACACAAATACATGGGTCTACACCAATATTTTGGTCAAGTTACGTAGAATTCTATGAACGTTCCATATTTAGCTGTTTTGCACGGTTTTATTAAACCTAGTTCATTTCCCTTTTACACTAACTTGTAGTTATTATTACGCTTAGCAAATTTACCATAGAAATACATGGGTCTAGTCCTACGTTTGGTTCGAGTTTCCTGAAATTCTTAGAACATTCAAAATTTAGCTGTTTTACATGGTTTTTGTAAAGCAAGTTCGTTTCCCTTATACACTAACTTTTATTTATTATTACGCTTTGCAAATTTACAACACAAATGCAGGGGTGTAGACCAACGTTTGGGGTCAAGTTTCATCAAATTCTAAGAACGTTCAAAATTTAGCTGTTGTGCACGGTTTTATTAAAGCAAGGTCGTTTTCCTTTTACACTAACTTGTTTTTAGAATTACGCTTCGCAAATTTACCACACAAATGCATGGGTACCTACGTTTGGGTGAATTTTCGGGAAATTCTGAGAACGCTCAAAATTTAGCTGTTTTGCTTGGTTTTAGTAAAGCTAGTTCGTTTACCTTTTACACTAGCTTGTATTATTATTACGCTTTGCAAATTTACCACACAAATGCATGAGTTTAGACCTACGTTTTGGTCATGTTTGGTAGAATTCTATGAACCGTCAATATTTAGCTGTTTTACACGGTTTATTAAAGCAAGTTCGTTTCAATTTTTACACTAACTTGTAGTTATTATTACGCTTATGGAATTTACCATACAAATACATGGGTCTAGACCAACATTTGGGTCAAGTATCGTGGAATTCTATGAACGTTCAAAATATAGCTGTTTTGCTCGATTTTATTAAAGCAAGTTCGTTTCTATTTTTACAACGCTTAGCAATGTACCACACAAATACATGGGTCTACACCAACGTTTTGCTCAAGTTTCGTAGAATTCTATGAACGTTCAATATTTAGCTGTTTTGCACGGTTTTATTAAAGAAAGTTCATTTCCCTTTTACACTAATTTCTAATTATTATTATGCTTAGCAAATTTACCACACAGGTGCATGGGTCTAGTCCAACGTTTGGGTCAAGTTTCGTGGATTTCTGAGAACGTCCAAAATTTAGCTTTTTTGCACGGTTTTATTAAAGGAACATCGTTTCCTTTTTACACTAACTTGTAGTTATTATTACGCTTAGTAAATTTACTACACAAATAAATGGGTCTATATCTACGTTTGGGTCAGGTTTCATGGAATTCTGAAAATGTTCAAAATTAAGTTGTTTTGCGCGGTTTATTAAAGCAAGTTCTTTTCCCTTTTAAACTAACTTGTAGTTATTATTACGCTTAGAAAATTTACCACACAAATGCATGGGTCTATTCCTACGTTTGGGTCAAGTTTCGTGGAATTCTGTGAACGTTCAAAATTTAGCTTTTTTACACTGTTTTATTAAAGGAACTTCGTTTCCTTTTTGCGCTAACTTGTAGTTATTATTACGCTTAACAAATTTACTACACAAATGCATGGGTCTATATCTACGTTTGGGTCAAGTTTCTTGGAATTCTGATAAACGTTCAAAATTAAGCTGTTTTGCACGGTTTTATTAAAGCAAGTTCGTTTCCCTTTTACACTAACTTGTAGTTATTATTACGCTTAGCAAATTTAGAATAGAAATACATGGGTCTAGACCAACGTTTGGTTCGAGTTTCCTGAAATTCTTAGAACAATCAAAATTTAGCTATTTTGCATGGTTTTTGTAAAGCAAGTTCGTTTCCTTTATACACTGACTTGTATTTGTTATTACCGTTTCCAAATTTACAACACAAATGCATGGGTGTAGACCAACGTTTGGGGTCAAGTTTCATCGAATTCTAAGAACGTTCAAAATTTAGCTGTTGTGCACGGTTTTATTAAAGCAAATTCTTTTTCCTTTTACACTAACTTGTTTTTAGAATTACGCTTCGCAAATTTACCACACAAATGCATGAGTACCTACGTTTGGGTCAAGTTTCGTGGAATTCGGAGAACGTTCAAAATTTAGCTGTTTTGCACGGCTTTATTACAGCAAATTCGTTTTCCGTTTACACTAACTTGTAGTTATTATTACGCTTAGCAAATTTACCACACAAATACATGGGTCCAGACCAACGTTTGGGGTCAAGTTTCGTCGAATTCTAAGAACGTTCAAAATTTAGCTGTTGTGCACGGTTTATTAAAGCAAGTTCGTTTCCATTTTAAACTAACTTGTAGTTATTATTACATTTAGCAAATTTACCACACAAATACATGGGTCTAGACCAACGTTTGGGTCAAGTTTCGTGGAATTCTATGAACGTTCAAAATTTAGCTGTTTTGCTTGGTTTTATTAAAGCAAGTTTGTTTCCATTTTTACAATGCTTAGCAAATGTACCACACAAATACATGGGTCTACACCAATATTTTGGTCAAGTTACGTAGAATTCTATGAACGTTCCATATTTAGCTGTTTTGCACGGTTTTATTAAACCTAGTTCATTTCCCTTTTACACTAACTTGTAGTTATTATTACGCTTAGCAAATTTACCATAGAAATACATGGGTCTAGTCCTACGTTTGGTTCGAGTTTCCTGAAATTCTTAGAACATTCAAAATTTAGCTGTTTTACATGGTTTTTGTAAAGCAAGTTCGTTTCCCTTATACACTAACTTTTATTTATTATTACGCTTTGCAAATTTACAACACAAATGCAGGGGTGTAGACCAACGTTTGGGGTCAAGTTTCATCAAATTCTAAGAACGTTCAAAATTTAGCTGTTGTGCACGGTTTATTAAAGCAAATTCTTTTTCCTTTTACACTAACTTGTTTTTGGAATTACGCTTCGCAAATTTACCACACAAATGCATGAGTACCTACGTTTGGGTCAAGTTTCGTGGAATTCGGAGAACGTTCAAAATTTAGCTGTTTTGCTTGGTTTTAGTAAAGCTAGTTCGTTTACCTTTTACACTAGCTTGTAGTTATTATTACGCTTTGCAAATTTACCACACAAATGCATGAGTTTGGACCTACGTTTTGGTCATGTTTCGTAGAATTCTATGAACCGTCAATATTTAGCTGTTTTACACGATTTATTAAAGCAAGTTCGTTTCCATTTTTACACTAACTTGTAGTTATTATTACGCTTAGGGAATTTACCATACAAATACATGGGTCCAGACCAACATTTGGGTCAAGTATCGTGGAATTCTATGAACGTTCAAAATATAGCTGTTTTGCTCGGTTTTATTAAAGCAAGTTCGTTTCTATTTTCACAACGCTTAGCAATGTACCACACAAATACATGGGTCTACACCAACGTTTTGCTCAAGTTTCGTAGAATTCTATGAACGTTCAATATTTAGCTGTTTTGCACGATTTTATTAAAGAAAGTTCATTTCCCTTTTACACTAATTTCTAATTATTATTATGCTTAGCAAATTTACCACACAGGTGCATGGGTCTAGTCCAACGTTTGGGTCAAGTTTCGTGGATTTCTGAAAACGTCCAAAATTTAGCTTTTTTGCACGGTTTAATTAAAGGAATATCGTTTCCTTTTTACACTAACTTGTAGTTATTATTACGCTTAGTAAATTTACTACACAAATAAATGGGTCTATATCTACGTTTGGGTCAGGTTTCATGGAATTCTGAAAACGTTCAAAATTAAGTTGTTTTGCGCGGTTTATTAAAGCAAGTTCTTTTCCCTTTTACACTAACTTGTAGTTATTATTACGCTTAGAAAATTTACCACACAAATGCATGGGTCTATTCCTACGTTTGGGTCAAGTTTCGTGGAATTCTGTGAACGTTCAAAATTTAGCTTTTTTACACTGTTTTATTAAAGGAACTTCGTTTCCTTTTTGCGCTAACTTGTAGTTATTATTACGCTTAACAAATTTACTACACAAATGCATGGGTCTATATCTACGTTTGGGTCAAGTTTCGTGGAATTCTGATAAACGTTCAAAATTAAGCTGTTTTGCACGGTTTTATTAAAGCAAGTTCGTTTCCCTTTTACACTAACTTGTAGTTATTATTACGCTTAGCAAATTTAGCATAGAAATACATGGGTCTAGACCAACGTTTGGTTCGAGTTTCCTGAAATTCTTAGAACAATCAAAATTTAGCTATTTTGCATGGTTTTTGTAAAGCAAGTTCGTTTCCTTTATACACTGACTTGTATTTATTATTACCGTTTCCAAATTTACAACACAAATGCATGGGTGTAGACCAACGTTTGGGGTCAAGTTTCATCGAATTCTAAGAACGTTCAAAATTTAGCTGTTGTGCACGGTTTTATTAAAGCAAATTCTTTTTCCTTTTACACTAACTTGTTTTTAGAATTACGCTTCGCAAATTTACCACACAAATGCATGAGTACCTACGTTTGGGTCAAGTTTCGTGGAATTCGGAGAACATTCAAAATTTAGCTGTTTTGCACGGCTTTATTACAGCAAATTCGTTTTCCGTTTACACTAACTTGTAGTTATTATTACGCTTAGCAAATTTACCACACAAATACATGGGTCCAGACCAACGTTTGGGGTCAAGTTTCGTCGAATTCTAAGAACGTTCAAAATTTAGCTGTTGTGCACGGTTTATTAAAGCAAGTTCGTTTCCATTTTAAACTAACTTGTAGTTATTATTACATTTAGCAAATTTACCACACAAATACATGGGTCTAGACCAACGTTTGGGTCAAGTTTCGTGGAATTCTATGAACGTTCAAAATTTAGCTGTTTTGCTTGGTTTTATTAAAGCAAGTTCGTTTCCATTTTTACAATGCTTAGCAAATGTACCACACAAATACATGGGTCTACACCAATGTTTTGGTCAAGTTACGTAGAATTCTATGAACGTTCAATATTTAGCTGTTTTGCACGGTTTTATTAAACCTAGTTCATTTCCCTTTTACACTAACTTGTAGTTATTATTACGCTTAGCAAATTTACCATAGAAATACATGGGTCTAGTCCTACGTTTGGTTCGAGTTTCCTGAAATTCTTAGAACATTCAAAATTTAGCTATTTTACATGTTTTTGTAAAGCAAGTTCGTTTCCCTTATACACTAACTTGTATTTATTATTACGCTTTGCAAATTTACAACACAAATGCATGGGTGTAGACCAACGTTTGGGGTCAAGTTTCATCGAATTCTAAGAACGTTCAAAATTTAGCTGTTGTGCACGGTTTTATTAAAGCAAGTTCTTTTTCCTTTTACACTAACTTGTTTTTAGAATTACGCTTCGCAAATTTACCACACAAATGCATGGGTACCTACGTTTGGGTGAAGTTTCGGGAAATTCTGAGAATGCCCAAAATTTAGCTGTTTTGCTTGGTTTTAGTAAAGCTAGTTCGTTTACCTTTTACACTAGCTTGTAGTTATTATTACGCTTTGCAAATTTACCACACAAATGCATGAGTTTAGACCTATGTTTTGGTCATGTTTCGTAGAATTCTATGAACCGTCAATATTTAGCTGTTTTACACGGTTTATTAAAGCAAGTTCGTTTCCATTTTTACACTAACTTGTAGTTATTATTACGCTTAGGGAATTTACCATACAAATACATGGGTCTAGACCAACATTTGGGTCAAGTATCGTGGAATTCTATGAACGTTCAAAATATAGCTGTTTTGCTCGGTTTTATTAAAGCAAGTTCGTTTCTATTTTTACAACGCTTAGCAATGTACCACACAAATACATGGGTCTACACCAACGTTTTGCTCAAGTTTCGTAGAATTCTATGAACGTTCAATATTTAGCTGTTTTGCACGGTTTTATTAAAGAAAGTTCATTTCCCTTTTACACTAATTTCTAATTATTATTATGCTTAGCAAATTTACCACACAGGTGCATGGGTCTAGTCCAACGTTTGGGTCAAGTTTCGTGGATTTCTGAGAACGTCCAAAATTTAGCTTTTTTGCACGGTTTTATTAAAGGAACATCGTTTCCTTTTTACACTAACTTGTAGTTATTATTACGCTTAGTAAATTTACTATACAAATAAATGGGTCTATATCTACGTTTGGGTCAGGTTTCATGGAATTCTGAAAACGTTCAAAATTAAGTTGTTTTGCGCGGTTTATTAAAGCAAGTTCTTTTCTCGGTAAATGTAAATTTCATTAATAAAGAGTAATGGTACAGTACAACATGGGATTATCAACTGGTTTCTCCCTCTACCCAAGGGATACGCCATAATCTATACAATGCTCGTGTACTGACTGACGATGCTAAGTCGACGCTAAGAATCCTCTGTCTGACGTCATTGATGATTAGTATGCTCAATGTGGCCGGTGTCCGCTCAGTATGATCAAATCTCCTCAAGTTCCTCTCCTTCCATATGTGGTAGACGCACGCCGCCAGTAGTGTACGGTAAGCTCTATTAATAATGTGCTCCCCTCTCCATTTCCGTGTCGCCCATTCAATATCTGTTGCCCAATCTCTATTGGGCCAGTGAAAGCGAATCCTTCTGCGAATCTCATAAAGGCACTGACGACTAAATCTGCATTGGAAGAATAAATGTGGATGAGATTCCGTAGCTCCCTCATCGCACAGTATGCACACCCCCAGGTGGGATAGCCATGATTTGTCTGTGGTAGGAAGTTTGCCAAGGATTGCTAGCCATAAGATGAACGAATGGCGAGGAATCTTCAAGGAGCCCAAAAGTAGTGAAGACCATCCTACTTTCGGCTCGGGGTGAGTGAATAATCGGTAGAGGGCCTGAGTAGTAGGTTGCCCTTCGTCACATCTCCACACCACCCGATCCTCTCCTCCGAAAATAAGCGGTAGGTTATGTGTGATTTCCAAACATTCAAAGTCAGTGATGGTAGGCCATTGCCATTCTCCTGCTGAAATCACCAAGCTGAGTTTTGCTGATTCTTCAAGTCTAAGATGGCGGGGACCTTGAGGGAATCGCTCGATAAGTGGACCCAAGTGATGCCACGGGTCCTGCCAAACAAAGAATCTGTCTCCATTTCCAATCTGGTAATCCACGATAGTGCGAAGGAAAGGACGTAGCCTGAGTATTTTTCGCCATCCCCAAGAACCTCCATGTTCACGAATAGTCCAAATCGATCTCTCACGTAATCGGTCTTGGTAGAGCCACTGAACCCATATGGATGTCCTGTCACACTGGATAACATCACATAGTTTCTTGCTCATTAATGCGCGATTCAAGGTGGAGATATCCTTGAACCCAAGTCCCCCCTCATCTATCGGTCGACACACATCTTTCCAGGCTACCTTAGCGTACCCACTGGACGTCGTACCCTTCCATAGGAAAGTCCTCAACCTCTTCTCAATTTCACTGATGACTTTCTTAGGTAATATGAATGCTTCTAATATAAGCTCAATGCTGAGAGCACAGATTTGATGATTTGTACCCGCCCAGCATATGATAATGTAATCCCTTCCCATCCATTAATACGTGCATCAATTTTTGAGATAAGCGGTTGGCAATCAGAGATGGTCAGCCTAGACGAGATTAAGGGAAGACCCAGGTACCTCATTGGAAGGTGGCCCTCCTGAAAGCCCAAAATATCCAGCATCTGGTCCTTCAAATTTTGAGCCGAACGTGAAATGATTAAGTGACTTTTTTGGACATTCAGCCGAAGGCCCGACAACTCCGCAAACCAGTCCAATCCCTCTTTGAAGACTCTGATGGAGTCTAAGTCAGCTTTGCACAGTAAGAGGAGGTCGTCTGCAAATCCCATCTGAAAAACCTTAGAACTCTCACACTTCCAATGATAAGAGAATTGCATGTCCTGTTCAATTCGTTGCAAGAATCCCAGATGTAAGGCTTCCATAACAAGAACAAACAGATAAGGAGAAAGAGGGTCTCCCTGTCGTAGTCCTCTCGCTCCAACAAAGAACCCATGAGGTTTTCCATTGAGCCCAATCGAGAATGATGTCGTGGTAACACACTCCTCAATCCACCTTGTAAACGTAGGTGGAAACCCGAACAGCTGCAAAACTGCTAACAGGAAGTCCCACTCCACCGTATCATAGGCCTTCCTGATATCCACTTTAAGTGCGCATCTCGGGGGTAGGCGCATCTGGTTATATCTGGAGAATAATTCCTGGGCTAACATAATGTTGTCTCCAATGCTTCTTCCCGGAATAAAAGCTGTCTGACATGGGCTAACTATCTTGTCCAGTAGCACACTAATTTTTTGGACAAGAAGTTTCGCAATGATCTTGTATAAAACATTGCAGCATGAAATTGGTCTAAAATCATTAACCGACATAGGCGTATGTACCTTTGGGATCAGGGCCAAGATCGTGGAGTTGACCTGCTTCAGAAGTTTTCCGGTAGAAAAGAAGTCTAGTACCGCCCTCGTAACTTCTTCCCCAACCACAGGCCAAGCCGCCTTGAAAAACCTTGACGAGTAGCCATCAGGTCCCGGTGCCTTGTCATCAGCAATATCGAACATTGCTTGCTTCACATCATCCGCCGAGATTGGAAGGAGTAATTGATTAGCTTCCTCATCAGTGATACAGTGTCTTGCCCACGGTCTAAGAAAACGAATATCCACTGACAGCCGTCTTCTGGTGCCTCCTAATAGGTTCTGATAGTATGAGACAAACTCATGGGCGATTTCCCCTAGATCCGTGTGTGTGAAACCATTCTCATCATTAATCTGTAAGATTCTCCTCCTTACTCGTCTCTGTGCAATTTTACGAAAGAAAACCCGGGAACATTGGTCTCCGTCTTTCATCCACTGCATTTTGGCTCTCTGCTGCAGCATAATTTGTTCGAGTTTTGCCGCTTTAGCATAAACGACTCGACAACAATGCTCCAGGAGTAAATATAGCTCATTTTGTCTATCAGAGCTCACCAACTGTTGTGCCTCATCAAGAAAACCTTTGGCTAGTTGGACATTCATCGTCAGATCTCCCTTATTTCTCCTTTGTAGTCTAAAGACTGGTTTAAGTGCCTTCAGTTTACGTGTCACAGCATACATAGGAATACCCACAATCTCATGATGCCAAATATTCTGCACATTGTGGATAAACTCGGGTGAACGGGCCAGATAGTTATCAAATCGAAACATGCCTCCATTGTGTTGTTGTATATCCCCATGTAAGACCAGTGGAGAGTGGTCAGATGTCCGTGGAGTAAGGCTGTGATAATATGCGCTCGGGAACCTTGCCAGCCAGCGGTCATTAATAAGAATCCGATCCAGCCGCTTCCATAAACTCCTCATAGACGTACTGCAATTATGCCACGTGAACCATTCACCTTGCATAGGAAGTGGGATCAGCCCCGCCTCCAGAATACCAGCATTAAATTCTTCGGTGGCCATCCTTATATCTCCTGAGATGCCACATACTTCGTTAAGGTCACGTACTGCATTAAAATCCCCTCCCACCATCCACGGGATGTCAGAGCATTGCTGAGATAGCGTCTCCAGTGCCGTCCATAAATTCCGACGATCAATCACCTCAGATGCCCCATAAACAACAGTGATAATAACAGATTCATTGTCAGCCATATTAGTAACCCGACAGTGAATAAATTGATCTGCCGAGTCTAAGATATGGACATCAACAATATTCTCGTCCCAAGCTATCCAGATGCGATTACCAACAGAAGAATAATCGACAAACCATTTCCAATGTGGAAGTAAAAACGATTGAATATGCATAACATTATTCAAACGAACACGAGTTTCAAGAATGCCAAGGAAGTGTAACCTGTATTCAGAGACCAAGTCCTTCAAAGCGAGCTGATGGTCTCGTTTGTTCAGCCCACGGACATTCCACACAGCGATGTTCAACATGGATCATCGACCTTGGGGCTGCTTGTGTTAGGACCCCCTGAATGCTCACCTGCATCATCAATTAAATGCAAAGCGTCAAAAGCATTATAAATAACAATTGCCTTACCTCTCTCTTCTTGCTTGGAGTGGTTCTGGTCCACATGTCTATTTCCCGCATGTGCTTTGGGTATTTCTTCAACCACTGGTTTCATCGTCTCACGTCCCTTAGTCGGAAGTTGCGGTTGTGCTACATTGACTTTCGGCACATACACATTTACTGTTGGCTTCGTCGGTTTGCGGGTTTTGTTTAGTGCACAATCCTTGTTCGAATGTCCCAATGACATGCACGCTGTGCACTTTGGTGGGAGCCATTCATACTCAATGTCAACTTTGCAAGGTGTCTCCCCTCCTTCTTCATCAGGTGCCATGACAATAATATGTTTATGCAACTTTTGTGTGGCATCAATCATCACACATACACGAGCAAAGTCCAGTCTCGTGCATGCTCTTGTAATCGCGTCGGGGTAAAGGGGCTTCCCCACACCACTTGCTACAGTGCTCAATCCTTCTGTCGTCCAAAATTCCATCGGAAGGTGTCGTAGTTTAATCCAGACGGGCACTTGTGTATGCTTCAATTTTCTCATGGCCATCCCCGGTTCCCACTTTTGAAGAACTATCGGCTGCCCTTGGAACAACCACGGGCCTCCCTCAATTATCTCCTCCATATCAAAAACTGTTTTAAACTGAAAAAAGAAGAATCCGTTTGTGGTCGCTGTCACCTCCCTTAGTGCTGGCCAGACCGAATGTGCAAACTCCTTAAGGTGATGATAATATGGCCGTTTGCCCAAGAAATAGCCAACTGCAGTAGATTTCCAACGTTTAGACCCATTACGTACCGCATCTAAAGAAGGTCGCACGACAACCTCTCCGTTCTGCATTGTTGGGGCAATGAATGATAAGGTTTTCCGGGTCGAATGATTAAATGCATGCGCTATTTTGTCGTCGATAATTGTATCCGGGTATGCGTGCAACGGGATGTTTCCAACGTACAGTCCCGTTGGAAGAGTAGCATCATGCATAGCTTGATTTCTTTCCACAGAATTGCTGACATCAGCCCTATTTTTGCATGTGTCAGTGTTGATGTCATCCCTAGCTTTCCTTGTATCATCGATGATGTCAGCCCTAGCTTTGATAGTGTAATTGCTGACATCAGCCCTAGATGCACCTGTGTCAGCGATGATGTCAGCCCTAGCAGCAGCGATGATGTCAGCCCTAGAAGCAGCGATGATGTCAGCCCTAGCTGCAGCGATGATGTCAGCCCTAGCAGCAGCGATGATGTCAGCCCTAACATCAGTGATGATGTCAGCCCTAGCAGCAGCGATGATGTCAGCCCTACTAGGGCTGATGTCAGCCACCCTCTCTATTTCCACCTCAGCATCCATGTCACCAACCTCCGCCGCCACATCACCTCCAGTCGTGTCCACATAGCCGTCCACGTCGTCTTTCCGGCACACGTCACGGGTCGCCGGCGAAGGCTCCGTCCACTCACCCAGCTGCCGGAAAAGCGCGCCAGGGATTCTAGCAGCTGCGGACTCGTTCCCAGCAGCTTTCCGACCACCAAGAATGGCCGGACGACGAGAGAAGTGTCCGTTTCCGACAGTCGCCGTCGAAGGAGCACGAACAGTCACCGTCACAGGTAGCTGAAGCGTCGCCGGTGCCTTGCCACCATTTTTTACCGTTGTGAGCTCTGGATCTGGTGGGATAAGGCATCGCACAGCCTTGCGAAGGCCACCGGTCGCTGGTCGGTCGCGGCTGCGCTCCATCATCTTCGTTTGCCGCGGCTCGTCGTCGTCTCCAAAAATCGTTTGCCATCGGGTTTTAAGTTCGTTCAGGGCAGCCATGGCTGCCTCATCTCCATGGTCAATGACGCGGTTGGCAAGATTCAGAAATTCGTTCAGATTGAACGAAGAAGACGACGATCCGCCATGGCCGCCTTTCAAGCTCGCGTCGCCTCCAACGGTCGGATCTGAAATCGCCGTTTCAGCTCCCAAACTCCCTCCTTTCACCGTCGAACGCTCATCTAAGCCCAAAGGGACACAAAGTCTACCCTCAGTCGGCGGAAAAACGGCCGTTTCAGCCGGCGGTAAAGGTCCCGACTTCTCGTCTTCTACACGCGCAGCTGGGTTTTCCCTTCGTCCTTTGGTGTTCTTCTTTCGCCGGCCGGGCACTGTTCCGTCTCCGTCGCACTCCGTCGGAGCCTCGCCGGCAGTCTCCCCGTCGCCGGCCGGAAGTGAGGATGATGAAGATTGAGATTTTGGGCGGTTCATTTTTGAGAGAGAAAAATTCTAGTGAGAGAATTTTTGCATTGCTTCAATTACCACATTTTTGAATTCTGAGAACATTCAAGCAAGTTCTTTTCCCTTTTACACTAACTTGTAGTTATTATTACGCTTAGAAAATTTACCACACAAATGCATGGGTCTATTCCTACGTTTGGGTCAAGTTTCGTGGAATTCTGTGAACGTTCAAAATTTAGCTTTTTTACACTGTTTTATTAAAGGAACTTCGTTTCCTTTTTGCGCTAACTTGTAGTTATTATTACGCTTAACAAATTTACTACACAAATGCATGGGTCTATATCTACGTTTGGGTCAAGTTTCTTGGAATTCTGATAAACGTTCAAAATTAAGCTGTTTTGCACGGTTTTATTAAAGCAAGTTCGTTTCCCTTTTACACTAACTTGTAGTTATTATTACGCTTAGCAAATTTAGAATAGAAATACATGGGTCTAGACCAACGTTTGGTTCGAGTTTCCTGAAATTCTTAGAACAATCAAAATTTAGCTATTTTGCATGGTTTTTGTAAAGCAAGTTCGTTTCCTTTATACACTGACTTGTATTTATTATTACCGTTTCCAAATTTACAACACAAATGCATGGGTGTAGACCAACGTTTGGGGTCAAGTTTCATCGAATTCTAAGAACGTTCTTTTACACTAACTTGTAGTTATTATTACGCTTAGCAAATTTAGAATAGAAATACATGGGTCTAGACCAACGTTTGGTTCGAGTTTCCTGAAATTCTTAGAACAATCAAAATTTAGCTATTTTGCATGGTTTTTGTAAAGCAAGTTCGTTTCCTTTATACACTGACTTGTATTTATTATTACCGTTTCCAAATTTACAACACAAATGCATGGGTGTAGACCAACGTTTGGGGTCAAGTTTCATCGAATTCTAAGAACGTTCTTTTACACTAACTTGTAGTTATTATTACGCTTAGCAAATTTAGAATAGAAATACATGGGTCTAGACCAACGTTTGGTTCGAGTTTCCTGAAATTCTTAGAACAATCAAAATTTAGCTATTTTGCATGGTTTTTGTAAAGCAAGTTCGTTTCCTTTATACACTGACTTGTATTTATTATTACCGTTTCCAAATTTACAACACAAATGCATGGGTGTAGACCAACGTTTGGGGTCAAGTTTCATCGAATTCTAAGAACGTTCTTTTACACTAACTTGTAGTTATTATTACGCTTAGCAAATTTAGAATAGAAATACATGGGTCTAGACCAACGTTTGGTTCGAGTTTCCTGAAATTCTTAGAACAATCAAAATTTAGCTATTTTGCATGGTTTTTGTAAAGCAAGTTCGTTTCCTTTATACACTGACTTGTATTTATTATTACCGTTTCCAAATTTACAACACAAATGCATGGGTGTAGACCAACGTTTGGGGTCAAGTTTCATCGAATTCTAAGAACGTTCTTTTACACTAACTTGTAGTTATTATTACGCTTAGCAAATTTAGAATAGAAATACATGGGTCTAGACCAACGTTTGGTTCGAGTTTCCTGAAATTCTTAGAACAATCAAAATTTAGCTATTTTGCATGGTTTTTGTAAAGCAAGTTCGTTTCCTTTATACACTGACTTGTATTTATTATTACCGTTTCCAAATTTACAACACAAATGCATGGGTGTAGACCAACGTTTGGGGTCAAGTTTCATCGAATTCTAAGAACGTTCAAAATTTAGCTGTTGTGCACGGTTTTATTAAAGCAAATTCTTTTTCCTTTTACACTAACTTGTTTTTAGAATTACGCTTCGCAAATTTACCACACAAATGCATGAGTACCTACGTTTGGGTCAAGTTTCGTGGAATTCGGAGAACGTTCAAAATTTAGCTGTTCTGCACGGCTTTATTACAGCAAATTCGTTTTCCGTTTACACTAACTTGTAGTTATTATTACGCTTAGCAAATTTACCACACAAATACATGGGTCCAGACCAACGTTTGGGGTCAAGTTTCGTCGAATTCTAAGAACGTTCAAAATTTAGCTGTTGTGCACGGTGTATTAAAGCAAGTACGTTTCCATTTTAAACTAACTTGTAGTTATTATTACATTTAGCAAATTTACCACACAAATACATGGGTCTAGACCAACGTTTGGGTCAAGTTTCGTGGAATTCTATGAACGTTCAAAATTTAGCTGTTTTGCTTGGTTTTATTAAAGCAAGTTCGTTTCCATTTTTACAATGCTTAGCAAATGTACCACACAAATACATGGGTCTATACCAATGTTTTGGTCAAGTTACGTAGAATTCTATGAACGTTCAATATTTAGCTGTTTTGCACGGTTTTATTAAACCTAGTTCATTTCCCTTTTACACTAACTTGTAGTTATTATTACGCTTAGCAAATTTACCATAGAAATACATGGGTCTAGTCCTACGTTTGGTTCGAGTTTCCTGAAATTCTTAGAACATTCAAAATTTATTTTTTTTTTTTGGGTAAATGTAAGTTTTATTAAAAAAAATAGGTAAAGAGTACAAAGTACAACATACAACAATCAAATGGTGGTACCCCCAACAGACCAAGGGATACGCCAAATTCTATAGAGTGCACATGTACTAATAGAACTGGAAAGATTGATACTAATAATCCTCTGTCTAACGTCTTCAATGATGCAAGTAGCTAATACAGCTTCCGGCCGATGGGTGTGCTCAAATCGTCTCAAATTCCTCTCTCGCCAAATATGGTATATGCATGCACCAAGTAATGCTCGATAAGCAACATTAACAATATGCTTCCCCCTCCACTTCCTCGATGCCCATTCCACGTCTTTTGTCCACTGACGATTGGGCCAGGCAAATCGGATATGATGTCGTATAGCTGCAAGGCATACTCTGCTATATCGACATCGGAAGAACATGTGAGTGTGAGTCTCCGCTGCACCCTCGTCACAGAGAATACATCCCCCTAGATGCGTCATCCATGGTTTATCAGTTGTCGGTAGCTTCTCCTGAATTGCTAACCAAAGAATGAAGTTATGACGGGGAATCTTTAAAGAACCCGAAAGTAGTGAAGACCATCCTACTTTCGGTCCCGGTGGGCAGAAAAGTCTATATAGGGATTGTGTAGTGGGTCGTCCCTCTGAAAACCGCCAGTTGATCCTGTCATCCCCTCCATGAATCTGGGGTAACATGTAGATAATCTCCATACATTCCAAATCGGTAATGAAGGGCCACTGCCATTGTCCCTCATTAATGACCACTTGTAGTTTGGTGGATTCATCAAGTCCTAAGAGGCTTGGTCCCCTAGGGAATCTAGTAATAAGTGGGCCCAAGTGGTGCCACGGGTCCTTCCACAAGTAGAATGACCTCCCCTCTCCAATAAGAAACTCTGTCATAGGTCGTATAGAGCTGCGAAGTCGGAGTAGTTTTCGCCATCCCCATGATCCTCCCTTCTCATTAATTGTCCAAATTGAGGTGTTGTGCAATCGAGTCTGCTTCAACCATTCAACCCATATAGATGTTCGGTCACATCTAATAACATCACATAACTTCTTTGCCATTAATGAGCGGTTAAGGATTCCAATATCCTTAATTCCTTGGCCTCCTTCATTAATAGGTTTACACACATCCTTCCACGCTACCTTGGCGTATCCCGACGTAGAAGTGCCTTTCCAAAGAAAAGTTCTGAGCCGTTTCTCAATTTGTTTAATAATAGCCTTTGGTAAGATGAATGCAGACGCCCAATAAATGCTCATTGCTGAAAGTACAGATTTAATGATTTGTATACGTCCAGCATATGATAATGAAATTCCTTCCCAGCCATTAATGCGAGCATCAATTTTCAAGAGAAGTGGTTGACAATCGGATATAGACAATCTAGAAGATAGTAGGGGGAGACCCAAGTACCTCATTGGTAGTTGGCCCTCTTGGAAGCCCATTATTGTTAAAATCTGATCCTTCCAACCTTGTGCCGATCGAGAGATAATGACATGACTTTTTTGTACATTCAGCCGCAGTCCCGACTGTTCCGTCTCCGTCGCACTCCGTCGGAGCCTCGCCGGCAGTCTCCCCGTCGCCGGCCGGAAGTGAGGATGATGAAGATTGAGATTTTGGGGGGTTCATTTTTGAGAGAGAAAAATTCTAGTGAGACATATTTTACATGTTTTTGTAAAGCAAGTTCGTTTCCCTTATACACTAACTTGTATTTATTATTACGCTTTGCAAATTTACAACACAAATGCATGGGTGTAGACCAACGTTTGGGGTCAAGTTTCATCGAATTCTAAGAACGTTCAAAATTTAGCTGTTGTGCACGGTTTTATTAAAGCAAGTTCTTTTTCCTTTTACACTAACTTGTTTTTAGAATTACGCTTCGCAAATTTACCACAGAAATGCATGGGTACCTACGTTTGGGTGAAGTTTCGGGGAATTCTGAGAACGTTCAAAATTTAGCTGTTTTGCTTGGTTTTAGTAAAGCTAGTTCGTTTACCTTTTACACTAGCTTGTAGTTATCATTACGCTTTGCAAATTTACCACACAAATGCATGAGTTTAGACCTACGTTTTGGTCATGTTTCGTAGAATTCTATGAACCGTCAATATTTAGCTGTTTTACACGGTTTATTAAAGCAAGTTCGTTTCCATTTTTACACTAACTTGTAGTTATTATTACGCTTAGCAAATTTACCATACAAATACATGGGTCTAGACCAACATTTGGGTCAAGTATCGTGGAATTCTATGAACGTTCAAAATATAGCTGTTTTGCTCGGTTTTATTAAAGCAAGTTCGTTTCTATTTTTACAACGCTTAGCAATGTACCACACAAATACATGGGTCTACACCAACGTTTTGCTCAAGTTTCGTAGAATTCTATGAACGTTCAATATTTAGCTGTTTTGCACGGTTTTATTAAAGAAAGTTCATTTCCCTTTTACACTAATTTCTAATTATTATTATGCTTAGCAAATTTACCACACAGGTGCATGGGTCTAGTCCAACGTTTGGATCAAGTTTCGTGGATTTCTGAGAACGTCCAAAATTTAGCTTTTTTGCACGGTTTTATTAAAGGAACATCGTTTCCTTTTTACACTAACTTGTAGTTATTATTACGCTTAGTAAATTTACTACACAAATAAATGGGTCTATATCTACGTTTGGGTCAGGTTTCATGAAATTCTGAAAACGTTCAAAATTAAGTTGTTTTGCGCGGTTTATTAAAGCAAGTTCTTTTCCCTTTTACACTAACTTGTAGTTATTATTACGCTTAGAAAATTTACCACACAAATGCATGGGTCTATTCCTACGTTTGGGTCAAGTTTCGTGGAATTCTGTGAACGTTCAAAATTTAGCTTTTTTACACTGTTTTATTAAAGGAACTTCGTTTCCTTTTTGCGCTAACTTGTAGTTATTATTACGCTTAACAAATTTACTACACAAATGCATGGGTCTATATCTACGTTTGGGTCAAGTTTTTTGGAATTCTGATAAACGTTCAAAATTAAGCTGTTTTGCACGGTTTTATTAAAGCAAGTTCGTTTCCCTTTTACACTAACTTGTAGTTATTATTACGCTTAGCAAATTTAGCATAGAAATACATGGGTCTAGACCAACGTTTGGTTCGAGTTTCCTGAAATTCTTAGAACAATCAAAATTTAGCTATTTTGCATGGTTTTTGTAAAGCAAGTTCGTTTCCCTTATACACTAACTTGTATTTATTATTACGCTTTGCAAATTTACAACACAAATGCATGGGTGTAGACCAACGTTTGGGGTCAAGTTTCATCGAATTCTAAGAACGTTCAAAATTTAGCTGTTGTGCACGGTTTTATTAAAGCAAGTTCTTTTTCCTTTTACACTAACTTGTTTTTAGAATTACGCTTCGCAAATTTACCACAGAAATGCATGGGTACCTACGTTTGGGTGAAGTTTCGGGGAATTCTGAGAACGTTCAAAATTTAGCTGTTTTGCTTGGTTTTAGTAAAGCTAGTTCGTTTACCTTTTACACTAGCTTGTAGTTATCATTACGCTTTGCAAATTTACCACACAAATGCATGAGTTTAGACCTACGTTTTGGTCATGTTTCGTAGAATTCTATGAACCGTCAATATTTAGCTGTTTTACACGGTTTATTAAAGCAAGTTCGTTTCTATTTTTACACTAACTTGTAGTTATTATTACGCTTAGCAAATTTACCATACAAATACATGGGTCTAGACCAACATTTGGGTCAAGTTTCGTGGAATTCTATGAACGTTCAAAATATAGCTGTTTTGCTCGGTTTTATTAAAGCAAGTTCGTTTCTATTTTTACAACGCTTAGCAATGTACCACACAAATACATGGGTCTACACCAACGTTTTGCTCAAGTTTCGTAGAATTCTATGAACGTTCAATATTTAGCTGTTTTGCACGGTTTTATTAAAGAAAGTTCATTTCCCTTTTACACTAATTTCTAATTATTATTATGCTTAGCAAATTTACCACACAGGTGCATGGGTCTAGTCCAACGTTTGGATCAAGTTTCGTGGATTTCTGAGAACGTCCAAAATTTAGCTTTTTTGCACGGTTTTATTAAAGGAACATCGTTTCCTTTTTACACTAACTTGTAGTTATTATTACGCTTAGTAAATTTACTACACAAATAAATGGGTCTATATCTACGTTTGGGTCAGGTTTCATGAAATTCTGAAAACGTTCAAAATTAAGTTGTTTTGCGCGGTTTATTAAAGCAAGTTCTTTTCCCTTTTACACTAACTTGTAGTTATTATTACGCTTAGAAAATTTACCACACAAATGCATGGGTCTATTCCTACGTTTGGGTCAAGTTTCGTGGAATTCTGTGAACGTTCAAAATTTAGCTTTTTTACACTGTTTTATTAAAGGAACTTCGTTTCCTTTTTGCGCTAACTTGTAGTTATTATTACGCTTAACAAATTTACTACACAAATGCATGGGTCTATATCTACGTTTGGGTCAAGTTTCTTGGAATTCTGATAAACGTTCAAAATTAAGCTGTTTTGCACGGTTTTATTAAAGCAAGTTCGTTTCCCTTTTACACTAACTTGTAGTTATTATTACGCTTAGCAAATTTAGAATAGAAATACATGGGTCTAGACCAACGTTTGGTTCGAGTTTCCTGAAATTCTTAGAACAATCAAAATTTAGCTATTTTGCATGCTTTTTGTAAAGCAAGTTCGTTTCCTTTATACACTGACTTGTATTTATTATTACCGTTTCCAAATTTACAACACAAATGCATGGGTGTAGACCAACGTTTGGGGTCAAGTTTCATCGAATTCTAAGAACGTTCAAAATTTAGCTGTTGTGCACGGTTTTATTAAAGCAAATTCTTTTTCCTTTTACACTAACTTGTTTTTAGAATTACGCTTCGCAAATTTACCACACAAATGCATGAGTACCTACGTTTGGGTCAAGTTTCGTGGAATTCGGAGAACGTTCAAAATTTAGCTGTTTTGCACGGCTTTATTACAGCAAATTCGTTTTCCGTTTACACTAACTTGTAGTTATTATTACGCTTAGCAAATTTACCACACAAATACATGGGTCCAGACCAACGTTTGGGGTCAAGTTTCGTCGAATTCTAAGAACGTTCAAAATTTAGCTGTTGTGCACGGTGTATTAAAGCAAGTTCGTTTCCATTTTAAACTAACTTGTAGTTATTATTACATTTAGCAAATTTACCACACAAATACATGGGTCTAGACCAACGTTTGGGTCAAGTTTCGTGGAATTCTATGAACGTTCAAAATTTAGCTGTTTTGCTTGGTTTTATTAAAGCAAGTTCGTTTCCATTTTTACAATGCTTAGCAAATGTACCACACAAATACATGGGTCTATACCAATGTTTTGGTCAAGTTACGTAGAATTCTATGAACGTTCAATATTTAGCTGTTTTGCACGGTTTTATTAAACCTAGTTCATTTCCCTTTTACACTAACTTGTAGTTATTATTACGCTTAGCAAATTTACCATAGAAATACATGGGTCTAGTCCTACGTTTGGTTCGAGTTTCCTGAAATTCTTAGAACATTCAAAATTTATTTTTTTTTTTTGGGTAAATGTAAGTTTCATTAAAAAAAATAGGTAAAGAGTACAAAGTACAACATACAACAATCAAATGGTGGTACCCCCAACAGACCAAGGGATACGCCAAATTCTATAGAGTGCACATGTACTAATAGAACTGGAAAGATTGATACTAATAATCCTCTGTCTAACGTCTTCAATGATGCAAGTAGCTAATACAGCTTCCGGCCGATGGGTGTGCTCAAATCGTCTCAAATTCCTCTCTCGCCAAATATGATATATGCATGCACCAAGTAATGCTCGATAAGCAACATTAACAATATGCTTCCCCCTCCACTTCCTCGATGCCCATTCCACGTCTTTTGTCCACTGACGATTGGGCCAGGCAAATCGGATATGATGTCGTATAGCTGCAAGGCATACTCTGCTATATCGACATCGGAAGAACATGTGAGTGTGAGTCTCCGCTGCACCCTCGTCACAGAGAATACATCCCCCTAGATGCGTCATCCATGGTTTATCAGTTGTCGGTAGCTTCTCCTGAATTGCTAACCAAAGAATGAAGTTATGACGGGGAATCTTTAAAGAACCCGAAAGTAGTGAAGACCATCCTACTTTCGGTCCCGGTGGGCAGAAAAGTCTATATAGGGATTGTGTAGTGGGTCGTCCCTCTGAAAACCGCCAGTTGATCCTGTCATCCCCTCCATGAATCTGGGGTAACATGTAGATAATCTCCATACATTCCAAATCGGTAATGAAGGGCCACTGCCATTGTCCCTCATTAATGACCACTTGTAGTTTGGTGGATTCATCAAGTCCTAAGAGGCTCGGTCCCCTAGGGAATCTAGTAATAAGTGGGCCCAAGTGGTGCCACGGGTCCTTCCACAAGTAGAATGACCTCCCCTCTCCAATAAGAAACTCTGTCATAGGTCGTATAGAGCTGCGAAGTCGGAGTAGTTTTCGCCATCCCCATGATCCTCCCTTCTCATTAATTGTCCAAATTGAGGTGTTGTGCAATCGAGTCTGCTTCAACCATTCAACCCATATAGATGTTCGGTCACATCTAATAACATCACATAACTTCTTTGCCATTAATGAGCGGTTAAGGATTCCAATATCCTTAATTCCTTGGCCTCCTTCATTAATAGGTTTACACACATCCTTCCACGCTACCTTGGCGTATCCCGACGTAGAAGTGCCTTTCCAAAGAAAAGTTCTGAGCCGTTTCTCAATTTGTTTAATAATAGCCTTTGGTAAGATGAATGCAGACGCCCAATAAATGCTCATTGCTGAAAGTACAGATTTAATGATTTGTATACGTCCAGCATATGATAATGAAATTCCTTCCCAGCCATTAATGCGAGCATCAATTTTCAAGAGAAGTGGTTGACAATCGGATATAGACAATCTAGAAGATAGTAGGGGGAGACCCAAGTACCTCATTGGTAGTTGGCCCTCTTGGAAGCCCATTATTGTTAAAATCTGATCCTTCCAACCTTGTGCCGATCGAGAGATAATGACATGACTTTTTTGTACATTCAGCCGCAGTCCCGACTGTTCCGTCTCCGTCGCACTCCGTCGGAGCCTCGCCGGCAGTCTCCCCGTCGCCGGCCGGAAGTGAGGATGATGAAGATTGAGATTTTGGGGGGTTCATTTTTGAGAGAGAAAAATTCTAGTGAGACATATTTTACATGTTTTTGTAAAGCAAGTTCGTTTCCCTTATACACTAACTTGTATTTATTATTACGCTTTGCAAATTTACAACACAAATGCATGGGTGTAGACCAACGTTTGGGGTCAAGTTTCATCGAATTCTAAGAACGTTCAAAATTTAGCTGTTGTGCACGGTTTTATTAAAGCAAGTTCTTTTTCCTTTTACACTAACTTGTTTTTAGAATTACGCTTCGCAAATTTACCACAGAAATGCATGGGTACCTACGTTTGGGTGAAGTTTCGGGGAATTCTGAGAACGTTCAAAATTTAGCTGTTTTGCTTGGTTTTAGTAAAGCTAGTTCGTTTACCTTTTACACTAGCTTGTAGTTATCATTACGCTTTGCAAATTTACCACACAAATGCATGAGTTTAGACCTACGTTTTGGTCATGTTTCGTAGAATTCTATGAACCGTCAATATTTAGCTGTTTTACACGGTTTATTAAAGCAAGTTCGTTTCCATTTTTACACTAACTTGTAGTTATTATTACGCTTAGCAAATTTACCATACAAATACATGGGTCTAGACCAACATTTGGGTCAAGTATCGTGGAATTCTATGAACGTTCAAAATATAGCTGTTTTGCTCGGTTTTATTAAAGCAAGTTCGTTTCTATTTTTACAACGCTTAGCAATGTACCACACAAATACATGGGTCTACACCAACGTTTTGCTCAAGTTTCGTAGAATTCTATGAACGTTCAATATTTAGCTGTTTTGCACGGTTTTATTAAAGAAAGTTCATTTCCCTTTTACACTAATTTTTAATTATTATTATGCTTAGCAAATTTACCACACAGGTGCATGGGTCTAGTCCAACGTTTGGATCAAGTTTCGTGGATTTCTGAGAACGTCCAAAATTTAGCTTTTTTGCACGGTTTTATTAAAGGAACATCGTTTCCTTTTTACACTAACTTGTAGTTATTATTACGCTTAGTAAATTTACTACACAAATAAATGGGTCTATATCTACGTTTGGGTCAGGTTTCATGAAATTCTGAAAACGTTCAAAATTAAGTTGTTTTGCGCGGTTTATTAAAGCAAGTTCTTTTCCCTTTTACACTAACTTGTAGTTATTATTACGCTTAGAAAATTTACCACACAAATGCATGGGTCTATTCCTACGTTTGGGTCAAGTTTCGTGGAATTCTGTGAACGTTCAAAATTTAGCTTTTTTACACTGTTTTATTAAAGGAACTTCGTTTCCTTTTTGCGCTAACTTGTAGTTTTTATTACGCTTAACAAATTTACTACACAAATGCATGGGTCTATATCTACGTTTGGGTCAAGTTTTTTGGAATTCTGATAAACGTTCAAAATTAAGCTGTTTTGCACGGTTTTATTAAAGCAAGTTCGTTTCCCTTTTACACTAACTTGTAGTTATTATTACGCTTAGCAAATTTAGCATAGAAATACATGGGTCTAGACCAACGTTTGGTTCGAGTTTCCTGAAATTCTTAGAACAATCAAAATTTAGCTATTTTGCATGGTTTTTGTAAAGCAAGTTCGTTTCCCTTATACACTAACTTGTATTTATTATTACGCTTTGCAAATTTACAACACAAATGCATGGGTGTAGACCAACGTTTGGGGTCAAGTTTCATCGAATTCTAAGAACGTTCAAAATTTAGCTGTTGTGCACGGTTTTATTAAAGCAAGTTCTTTTTCCTTTTACACTAACTTGTTTTTAGAATTACGCTTCGCAAATTTACCACAGAAATGCATGGGTACCTACGTTTGGGTGAAGTTTCGGGGAATTCTGAGAACGTTCAAAATTTAGCTGTTTTGCTTGGTTTTAGTAAAGCTAGTTCGTTTACCTTTTACACTAGCTTGTAGTTATCATTACGCTTTGCAAATTTACCACACAAATGCATGAGTTTAGACCTACGTTTTGGTCATGTTTCGTAGAATTCTATGAACCGTCAATATTTAGCTGTTTTACAAGGTTTATTAAAGCAAGTTCGTTTCCATTTTTACACTAACTTGTAGTTATTATTACGCTTAGCAAATTTACCATACAAATACATGGGTCTAGACCAACATTTGGGTCAAGTATCGTGGAATTCTATGAACGTTCAAAATATAGCTGTTTTGCTCGGTTTTATTAAAGCAAGTTCGTTTCTATTTTTACAACGCTTAGCAATGTACCACACAAATACATGGGTCTACACCAACGTTTTGCTCAAGTTTCGTAGAATTCTATGAACGTTCAATATTTAGCTGTTTTGCACGGTTTTATTAAAGAAAGTTCATTTCCCTTTTACACTAATTTCTAATTATTATTATGCTTAGCAAATTTACCACACAGGTGCATGGGTCTAGTCCAACGTTTGGATCAAGTTTCGTGGATTTCTGAGAACGTCCAAAATTTAGCTTTTTTGCACGGTTTTATTAAAGGAACATCGTTTCCTTTTTACACTAACTTGTAGTTATTATTACGCTTAGTAAATTTACTACACAAATAAATGGGTCTATATCTACGTTTGGGTCAGGTTTCATGAAATTCTGAAAACGTTCAAAATTAAGTTGTTTTGCGCGGTTTATTAAAGCAAGTTCTTTTCCCTTTTACACTAACTTGTAGTTATTATTACGCTTAGAAAATTTACCACACAAATGCATGGGTCTATTCCTACGTTTGGGTCAAGTTTCGTGGAATTCTGTGAACGTTCAAAATTTAGCTTTTTTACACTGTTTTATTAAAGGAACTTCGTTTCCTTTTTGCGCTAACTTGTAGTTTTTATTACGCTTAACAAATTTACTACACAAATGCATGGGTCTATATCTACGTTTGGGTCAAGTTTTTTGGAATTCTGATAAACGTTCAAAATTAAGCTGTTTTGCACGGTTTTATTAAAGCAAGTTCGTTTCCCTTTTACACTAACTTGTAGTTATTATTACGCTTAGCAAATTTAGCATAGAAATACATGGGTCTAGACCAACGTTTGGTTCGAGTTTCCTGAAATTCTTAGAACAATCAAAATTTAGCTATTTTGCATGGTTTTTGTAAAGCAAGTTCGTTTCCCTTATACACTAACTTGTATTTATTATTACGCTTTGCAAATTTACAACACAAATGCATGGGTGTAGACCAACGTTTGGGGTCAAGTTTCATCGAATTCTAAGAACGTTCAAAATTTAGCTGTTGTGCACGGTTTTATTAAAGCAAGTTCTTTTTCCTTTTACACTAACTTGTTTTTAGAATTACGCTTCGCAAATTTACCACAGAAATGCATGGGTACCTACGTTTGGGTGAAGTTTCGGGGAATTCTGAGAACGTTCAAAATTTAACTGTTTTGCTTGGTTTTAGTAAAGCTAGTTCGTTTACCTTTTACACTAGCTTGTAGTTATCATTACGCTTTGCAAATTTACCACACAAATGCATGAGTTTAGACCTACGTTTTGGTCATGTTTCGTAGAATTCTATGAACCGTCAATATTTAGCTGTTTTACAAGGTTTATTAAAGCAAGTTCGTTTCCATTTTTACACTAACTTGTAGTTATTATTACGCTTAGCAAATTTACCATACAAATACATGGGTCTAGACCAACATTTGGGTCAAGTATCGTGGAATTCTATGAACGTTCAAAATATAGCTGTTTTGCTCGGTTTTATTAAAGCAAGTTCGTTTCTATTTTTACAACGCTTAGCAATGTACCACACAAATACATGGGTCTACACCAACGTTTTGCTCAAGTTTCGTAGAATTCTATGAACGTTCAATATTTAGCTGTTTTGCACGGTTTTATTAAAGAAAGTTCATTTCCCTTTTACACTAATTTCTAATTATTATTATGCTTAGCAAATTTACCACACAGGTGCATGGGTCTAGTCCAACGTTTGGATCAAGTTTCGTGGATTTCTGAGAACGTCCAAAATTTAGCTTTTTTGCACGGTTTTATTAAAGGAACATCGTTTCCTTTTTACACTAACTTGTAGTTATTATTACGCTTAGTAAATTTACTACACAAATAAATGGGTCTATATCTACGTTTGGGTCAGGTTTCATGAAATTCTGAAAACGTTCAAAATTAAGTTGTTTTGCGCGGTTTATTAAAGCAAGTTCTTTTCCCTTTTACACTAACTTGTAGTTATTATTACGCTTAGAAAATTTACCACACAAATGCATGGGTCTATTCCTACGTTTGGGTCAAGTTTCGTGGAATTCTGTGAACGTTCAAAATTTAGCTTTTTTACACTGTTTTATTAAAGGAACTTCGTTTCCTTTTTGCGCTAACTTGTAGTTATTATTACGCTTAACAAATTTACTACACAAATGCATGGGTCTATATCTACGTTTGGGTCAAGTTTTTTGGAATTCTGATAAACGTTCAAAATTAAGCTGTTTTGCACGGTTTTATTAAAGCAAGTTCGTTTCCCTTTTACACTAACTTGTAGTTATTATTACGCTTAGCAAATTTAGCATAGAAATACATGGGTCTAGACCAACGTTTGGTTCGAGTTTCCTGAAATTCTTAGAACAATCAAAATTTAGCTATTTTGCATGGTTTTTGTAAAGCAAGTTCGTTTCCCTTATACACTAACTTGTATTTATTATTACGCTTTGCAAATTTACAACACAAATGCATGGGTGTAGACCAACGTTTGGGGTCAAGTTTCATCGAATTCTAAGAACGTTCAAAATTTAGCTGTTGTGCACGGTTTTATTAAAGCAAGTTCTTTTTCCTTTTACACTAACTTGTTTTTAGAATTACGCTTCGCAAATTTACCACAGAAATGCATGGGTACCTACGTTTGGGTGAAGTTTCGGGGAATTCTGAGAACGTTCAAAATTTAGCTGTTTTGCTTGGTTTTAGTAAAGCTAGTTCGTTTACCTTTTACACTAGCTTGTAGTTATCATTACGCTTTGCAAATTTACCACACAAATGCATGAGTTTAGACCTACGTTTTGGTCATGTTTCGTAGAATTCTATGAACCGTCAATATTTAGCTGTTTTACACGGTTTATTAAAGCAAGTTCGTTTCCATTTTTACACTAACTTGTAGTTATTATTACGCTTAGCAAATTTACCATACAAATACATGGGTCTAGACCAACATTTGGGTCAAGTATCGTGGAATTCTATGAACGTTCAAAATATAGCTGTTTTGCTCGGTTTTATTAAAGCAAGTTCGTTTCTATTTTTACAACGCTTAGCAATGTACCACACAAATACATGGGTCTACACCAACGTTTTGCTCAAGTTTCGTAGAATTCTATGAACGTTCAATATTTAGCTGTTTTGCACGGTTTTATTAAAGAAAGTTCATTTCCCTTTTACACTAATTTTTAATTATTATTATGCTTAGCAAATTTACCACACAGGTGCATGGGTCTAGTCCAACGTTTGGATCAAGTTTCGTGGATTTCTGAGAACGTCCAAAATTTAGCTTTTTTGCACGGTTTTATTAAAGGAACATCGTTTCCTTTTTACACTAACTTGTAGTTATTATTACGCTTAGTAAATTTACTACACAAATAAATGGGTCTATATCTACGTTTGGGTCAGGTTTCATGAAATTCTGAAAACGTTCAAAATTAAGTTGTTTTGCGCGGTTTATTAAAGCAAGTTCTTTTCCCTTTTACACTAACTTGTAGTTATTATTACGCTTAGAAAATTTACCACACAAATGCATGGGTCTATTCCTACGTTTGGGTCAAGTTTCGTGGAATTCTGTGAACGTTCAAAATTTAGCTTTTTTACACTGTTTTATTAAAGGAACTTCGTTTCCTTTTTGCGCTAACTTGTAGTTATTATTACGCTTAACAAATTTACTACACAAATGCATGGGTCTATATCTACGTTTGGGTCAAGTTTTTTGGAATTCTGATAAACGTTCAAAATTAAGCTGTTTTGCACGGTTTTATTAAAGCAAGTTCGTTTCCCTTTTACACTAACTTGTAGTTATTATTACGCTTAGCAAATTTAGCATAGAAATACATGGGTCTAGACCAACGTTTGGTTCGAGTTTCCTGAAATTCTTAGAACAATCAAAATTTAGCTATTTTGCATGGTTTTTGTAAAGCAAGTTCGTTTCCCTTATACACTAACTTGTATTTATTATTACGCTTTGCAAATTTACAACACAAATGCATGGGTGTAGACCAACGTTTGGGGTCAAGTTTCATCGAATTCTAAGAACGTTCAAAATTTAGCTGTTGTGCACGGTTTTATTAAAGCAAGTTCTTTTTCCTTTTACACTAACTTGTTTTTAGAATTACGCTTCGCAAATTTACCACAGAAATGCATGGGTACCTACGTTTGGGTGAAGTTTCGGGGAATTCTGAGAACGTTCAAAATTTAGCTGTTTTGCTTGGTTTTAGTAAAGCTAGTTCGTTTACCTTTTACACTAGCTTGTAGTTATCATTACGCTTTGCAAATTTACCACACAAATGCATGAGTTTAGACCTACGTTTTGGTCATGTTTCGTAGAATTCTATGAACCGTCAATATTTAGCTGTTTTACAAGGTTTATTAAAGCAAGTTCGTTTCCATTTTTACACTAACTTGTAGTTATTATTACGCTTAGCAAATTTACCATACAAATACATGGGTCTAGACCAACATTTGGGTCAAGTATCGTGGAATTCTATGAACGTTCAAAATATAGCTGTTTTGCTCGGTTTTATTAAAGCAAGTTCGTTTCTATTTTTACAACGCTTAGCAATGTACCACACAAATACATGGGTCTACACCAACGTTTTGCTCAAGTTTCGTAGAATTCTATGAACGTTCAATATTTAGCTGTTTTGCACGGTTTTATTAAAGAAAGTTCATTTCCCTTTTACACTAATTTCTAATTATTATTATGCTTAGCAAATTTACCACACAGGTGCATGGGTCTAGTCCAACGTTTGGATCAAGTTTCGTGGATTTCTGAGAACGTCCAAAATTTAGCTTTTTTGCACGGTTTTATTAAAGGAACATCGTTTCCTTTTTACACTAACTTGTAGTTATTATTACGCTTAGTAAATTTACTACACAAATAAATGGGTCTATATCTACGTTTGGGTCAGGTTTCATGAAATTCTGAAAACGTTCAAAATTAAGTTGTTTTGCGCGGTTTATTAAAGCAAGTTCTTTTCCCTTTTACACTAACTTGTAGTTATTATTACGCTTAGAAAATTTACCACACAAATGCATGGGTCTATTCCTACGTTTGGGTCAAGTTTCGTGGAATTCTGTGAACGTTCAAAATTTAGCTTTTTTACACTGTTTTATTAAAGGAACTTCGTTTCCTTTTTGCGCTAACTTGTAGTTATTATTACGCTTAACAAATTTACTACACAAATGCATGGGTCTATATCTACGTTTGGGTCAAGTTTTTTGGAATTCTGATAAACGTTCAAAATTAAGCTGTTTTGCACGGTTTTATTAAAGCAAGTTCGTTTCCCTTTTACACTAACTTGTAGTTATTATTACGCTTAGCAAATTTAGCATAGAAATACATGGGTCTAGACCAACATTTGGTTCGAGTTTCCTGAAATTCTTAGAACAATCAAAATTTAGCTATTTTGAATGGTTTTTGTAAAGCAAGTTCGTTTCCCTTATACACTAACTTGTATTTATTATTACCCTTTGCAAATTTACAACACAAATGCATGGGTGTAGACCAACGTTTGGGGTCAAGTTTCATCGAATTGTAAGAACGTTCAAAATTTAGCTGTTGTGCACGGTTTTATTAAAGCAAGTTCTTTTTCCTTTTACACTAACTTGTTTTTAGAATTACGTTTCGCAAATTTACCACACAAATGCATGGGTACCTACGTTTGGGTGAAGTTTCGGGGAATTCTGAGAACGCTCAAAATTTAAATGTTTTGCTTGGTTTTAGTAAAGCTAATTCGTTTACCTTTTACACTAGCTTGTAGTTATAATTACGCTTTGCAAATTTACCACACAAATGCATGAGTTTAGACCTACGTTTGGGTCATGTTTCGTAGAATTCTATGAACCGTCAATATTTAGCTGTTTTACACTGTTTATTAAAGCAAGTTCGTTTCTATTTTTACACTAACTTTTAGTTATTATTACGCTTAGAGAATTTACCATACAAATACATGGGTCTAGACCAACGTTTGGGTCAAGTATCGTGGAATTCTATGAACGTTCAAAATATAGCTGTTTTGCTCGGTTTTATTAAAGCAAGTTCGTTTCTATTTTTACAACGCTTAGCAATGTACCACACAAATACATGGGTCTACACCAACGTTTTGCTCAAGTTTCGTAGAATTCTATGAACGTTCAATATTTAGCTGTTTTGCACGGTTTTATTAAAGAAAGTTCATTTCCCTTTTACACTAATTTCTAATTATTATTATGCTTAGCAAATTTACCACACAGGTGCATGGGTCTAGTCCAACGTTTGGGTCAAGTTTCGTGGATTTCTGAGAACGTCCAAAATTTAGCTTTTTTGCACGGTTTTATTAAAGGAACATCGTTTCCTTTTTACACTAACTTGTAGTTATTATTACGCTTAGTAAATTTACTACACAAATAAATGGGTCTATATCTACGTTTGGGTCAGGTTTCATGGAATTCTGAAAACGTTCAAAATTAAGTTGTTTTGCGCGGTTTATTAAAGCAAGTTCTTTTCCCTTTTACACTAACTTGTAGTTATTATTACGCTTAGAAAATTTACCACACAAATGCATGGGTCTATTCCTACGTTTGGGTCATGTTTCGTGGAATTCTGTGAACGTTCAAAATTTAGCTTTTTTACACTGTTTTATTAAAGGAACTTCGTTTCCTTTTTGCGCTAACTTGTAGTTATTATTACGCTTAACAAATTTACTACACAAATGCATAGGTCTATATCTACGTTTGGGTCAAGTTTCTTGGAATTCTGATAAACGTTCAAAATTAAGCTGTTTTGCACGATTTTATTAAAGCAAGTTCGTTTCCCTTTTACACTAACTTGTAGTTATTATTACGCTTAGCAAATTTAGCATAGAAATACATGGGTCTAGGCCAACGTTTGGTTCGAGTTTCCTGAAATTCTTAGAACAATCAAAATTTAGCTATTTTGCATGGTTTTTGTAAAGCAAGTTCGTTTCCTTTATACACTGACTTGTATTTATTATTACCCTTTGCAAATTTACAACACAAATGCATGGGTGTAGACCAACGTTTGGGGTCAAGTTTCATCGAATTCTAAGAACGTTCAAAATTTAGCTGTTGTGCACGGTTTTATTAAAGCAAATTCTTTTTCCTTTTACACTAACTTGTTTTTAGAATTACGCTTCGCAAATTTACCACACAAATGCATGAGTACCTACGTTTGGGTCAAGTTTCGTGGAATTCGGAGAACGTTCAAAATTTAGCTGTTTTGCACGGCTTTATTACAGCAAATTCGTTTTCCGTTTACACTAACTTGTAGTTATTATTACGCTTAGCTAATTTACCACACAAATACATGGGTCTAGACCAACGTTTCGATCAAATTTCATAGAATTCTATGAACCTTCAATATTTAGCTGTTTTACACGGTTTATTAAAGCAAGTTCGTTTCCATTTTAAACTAACTTGTAGTTATTATTACATTTAGCAAATTTACCACACAAATACATGGGTCTAGACCAACGTTTGGGTCAAGTTTCGTGGAATTCTATGAACGTTCAAAATTTAGCTGTTTTGCTCGGTTTTATTAAAGCAAGTTCGTTTCCATTTTTACAATGCTTAGCAAATGTACCACACAAATACATGGGTCTACACCAATGTTTTGGTCAAGTTACGTAGAATTCTATGAACGTTCAATATTTAGCTGTTTTGCACGGTTTTATTAAACCTAGTTCATTTCCCTTTTACACTAACTTGTAGTTATTATTACGCTTAGCAAATTTACCATAGAAATAAATGGGTCTAGTCCTACGTTTGGTTCGAGTTTCCTGAAATTCTTAGAACATTCAAAATTTAGCTATTTTACATGGTTTTTGTAAAGCAAGTTCGTTTCCCTTATACACTAACTTGTATTTATTATTACGCTTTGCAAATTTACAACACAAATGCATGGGTGTAGACGAACGTTTGGGGTCAAGTTTCATCGAATTCTAAGAACGTTCAAAATTTAGCTGTTGTGCACAGTTTTATTAAAGCAAGTTCTTTTTCCTTTTACACTAACTTGTTTTTAGAATTACGTTTCGCAAATTTACCACACAAATGCATGGGTACCTACGTTTGGGTGAAGTTTCGGGGAATTCTGAGAACGCTCAAAATTTAGCTGTTTTGCTTGGTTTTAGTAAAGCTAGTTCGTTTACCTATTACACTAGCTTGTAGTTATTATTACGCTTTGCAAATTTACCACACAAATGCATGAGTTTAGACCTACGTTTTGGTCATGTTTCGTAGAATTCTATGAACCGTCAATATTTAGCTGTTTTACACGGTTTATTAAAGCAAGTTCGTTTCCATTTTTACACTAACTTGTAGTTATTATTACGCTTAGCAAATTTACCATACAAATACATGGGTCTAGACCAACATTTGGGTCAAGTATCGTGGAATTCTATGAACGTTCAAAATATAGCTGTTTTGCTCGGTTTTATTAAAGCAAGTTCGTTTCTATTTTTACAACGCTTAGCAATGTACCACACAAATACATGGGTCTACACCAACGTTTTGCTCAAGTTTCGTAGAATTCTATGAACGTTCAATATTTAGCTGTTTTGCACGGTTTTATTAAAGAAAATTCATTTCCCTTTTACACTAATTTCTAATTATTATTATGCTTAGCAAATTTACCACACAGGTGCATGGGTCTAGTCCAACGTTTGGGTCAAGTTTCGTGGATTTCTGAGAACGTCCAAAATTTAGCCTTTTTGCACGGTTTTATTAAAGGAACATCGTTTCCTTTTTACACTAACTTGTAGTTATTATTACGCTTAGTAAATTTACTACACAAATAAATGGGTCTATATCTACGTTTGGGTCAGGTTTCATGGAATTCTGAAAACGTTCAAAATTAAGTTGTTTTGCGCGGTTTATTAAAGCAAGTTCTTTTCCCTTTTACACTAACTTGTAGTTATTATTACGCTTAGAAAATTTACCACACAAATGCATGGGTCTATTCTACGTTTGGGTCAAGTTTCGTGGAATTCTGTGAACGTTCAAAATTTAGCTTTTTTACACTGTTTTATTAAAGGAACTTCGTTTCCTTTTTGCGCTAACTTGTAGTTATTATTACGCTTAACAAATTTACTACACAAATGCATGGGTCTATATCTACGTTTGGGTCAAGTTTCTTGGAATTCTGATAAACGTTCAAAATTAAGCTGTTTTGCACGGTTTTATTAAAGCAAGTTCGTTTCCCTTTTACACTAACTTGTAGTTATTATTACGCTTAGCAAATTTAGCATAGAAATACATGGGTCTAGACCAACGTTTGGTTCGAGTTTCCTGAAATTCTTAGAACAATCAAAATTTAGCTATTTTGCATGGTTTTTGTAAAGCAAGTTCGTTTCCTTTATACACTGACTTGTATTTATTATTACCCTTTGCAAATTTACAACACAAATGCATGGGTGTAGACCAACGTTTGGGGTCAAGTTTCATCGAATTCTAAGAACGTTCAAAATTTAGCTGTTGTGCACGGTTTTATTAAAGCAAATTCTTTTTCCTTTTACACTAACTTGTTTTTAGAATTACGCTTCGCAAATTTACCACACAAATGCATGAGTACCTACGTTTGGGTCAAGTTTCGTGGAATTCGGAGAACGTTCAAAATTTAGCTGTTTTGCACGGCTTTATTACAGCAAATTCGTTTTCCGTTTACACTAACTTGTAGTTATTATTACGCTTAGCAAATTTACCACACAAATACATGGGTCTAGACCAACGTTTCGATCAAATTTCATAGAATTCTATGAACCTTCAATATTTAGCTGTTTTACACGGTTTATTAAAGCAAGTTCGTTTCCATTTTAAACTAACTTGTAGTTATTATTACATTTAGCAAATTTACCACACAAATACATGGGTTTAGACCAACGTTTGGGTCAAGTTTCGTGGAATTCTATGAACGTTCAAAATTTAGCTGTTTTGCTCGGTTTTATTAAAGCAAGTTCGTTTCCATTTTTACAATGCTTAGCAAATGTACCACACAAATACATGGGTCTACACCAATGTTTTGGTCAAGTTACGTAGAATTCTATGAACGTTCAATATTTAGCTGTTTTGCACGGTTTTATTAAACCTAGTTCATTTCCCTTTTACACTAACTTGTAGTTATTAATACGCTTAGCAAATTTACCATAGAAATACATGGGTCTAGTCCTACGTTTGGTTCGAGTTTCCTGAAATTCTTAGAACATTCAAAATTTAGCTATTTTACATGGTTTTTGTAAAGCAAGTTCGTTTCCCTTATACACTAACTTGTATTTATTATTATTACGCTTTGCAAATTTACAACACAAATGCATGGGTGTAGACGAACGTTTAGGGTCAAGTTTCATCGAATTCTAAGAACGTTCAAAATTTAGCTGTTGTGCACAGTTTTATTAAAGCAAGTTCTTTTTCCTTTTACACTAACTTGTTTTTAGAATTACGCTTCGCAAATTTACCACACAAATGCATGGGTACCTATGTTTGGGTGAAGTTTCGGGGAATTCTGAGAACGCTCAAAATTTAGCTGTTTTGCTTGGTTTTAGTAAAGCTAGTTCGTTTACCTTTTACACTAGCTTGTAGTTATTATTACGCTTTGCAAATTTACCACACAAATGCATGAGTTTAGACCTACGTTTTGGTCATGTTTCGTAGAATTCTATGAACCGTCAATATTTAGCTGTTTTACACGGTTTATTAAAGCAAGATCGTTTCCATTTTTACACTAACTTGTAGTTATTATTACGCTTAGGAAATTTACCATACAAATACATGGGTCTAGACCAACATTTGGGTCAAGTATCGTGGAATTCTATGAACGTTCAAAATATAGTTGTTTTTGCTCGGTTTTATTAAAGCAAGTTCGTTTCTATTTTTACAACGCTTAGCAATGTACCACACAAATACATGGGTCTACACCGACGTTTTGCTCAAGTTTCGTAGAATTCTATGAACGTTCAATATTTAGCTGTTTTGCACGGTTTTATTAAAGAAAGTTCATTTCCCTTTTACACTAATTTCTAATTATTATTATGCTTAGCAAATTTACCACACAGGTGCATGGGTCTAGTCCAACGTTTGGGTCAAGTTTCGTGGATTTCTGAGAACGTCCAAAATTTAGCTTTTTTGCACGGTTTTATTAAAGGAACATCGTTTCCTTTTTACACTAACTTGTAGTTATTATTACGCTTAGTAAATTTACTACACAAATAACTGGGTCTATATCTACGTTTGGGTCAGGTTTCATGGAATTCTGAAAACGTTCAAAATTAAGTTGTTTTGCGCGGTTTATTAAAGCAAGTTCTTTTCCCTTTTACACTAACTTGTAGTTATTATTACGCTTAGAAAATTTACCACACAAATGCATGGGTCTATTCCTACGTTTGGGTCAAGTTTCGTGGAATTCTGTGAACGTTCAAAATTTAGCTTTTTTACACTGTTTTATTAAAGGAACTTCGTTTCCTTTTTGCGCTAACTTGTAGTTATTATTACGCTTAACAAATTTACTACACAAATGCATGGGTCTATATCTACGTTTGGGACAAGTTTCTTGGAATTCTGATAAACGTTCAAAATTAAGCTGTTTTGCACGGTTTTATTAAAGCAAGTTCGTTTTCCTTTTACACTAACTTGTAGTTATTATTACACTTAGCAAATTTACCATAGAAATACATGGGTTTAGACCAACATTTGGTTCGAGTTTCCTGAAATTCTTAGAACAATCAAAATTTAGCTATTTTGCATGGTTTTTGTAAAGCAAGTTCGTTTCCTTTATACACTGACTTGTATTTATTATTACCCTTTGCAAATTTACAACACAAATGCATGGGTGTAGACCAACGTTTGGGGTCAAGTTTCATCGAATTCTAAGAACGTTCAAAATTTAGCTGTTGTGCACGGTTTTATTAAAGCAAATTCTTTTTCCTTTTACACTAACTTGTTTTTAGAATTACGCTTCGCAAATTTACCACACAAATGCATGAGTACCTACGTTTGGGTCAAGTTTCGTGGAATTCGGAGAACGTTCAAAATTTAGCTGTTTTGCACGGCTTTATTACAGCAAATTCGTTTTCCATTACACTAACTTGTAGTTATTATTACGCTTAGCAAATTTACCACACAAATACATGGGTCTAGACCAACGTTTCGATCAAATTTCATAGAATTCTATGAACCTTCAATATTTAGCTGTTTTACACGGTTTATTAAAGCAAGTTCGTTTCCATTTTAAACTAACTTGTAGTTATTATTACATTTAGCAAATTTACCACACAAATACATGGGTTTAGACCAACGTTTGGGTCAAGTTTCGTGGAATTCTATGAACGTTCAATTTTGCTCGGTTTTATTAAAGCAAGTTCGTTTCCATTTTTACAATGCTTAGCAAATGTACCACACAAATACATGGGTCTACACCAATGTTTTGGTCAAGTTACGTAGAATTCTATGAACGTTCAATATTTAGCTGTTTTGCACGGTTTTATTAAACCTAGTTCATTTCCCTTTTACACTAACTTGTAGTTATTAATACGCTTAGCAAATTTACCATAGAAATACATGGGTCTAGTCCTACGTTTGGTTCGAGTTTCCTGAAATTCTTAGAACATTCAAAATTTAGCTATTTTACATGGTTTTTGTAAAGCAAGTTCGTTTCCCTTATACACTAACTTGTATTTATTATTATTACGCTTTGCAAATTTACAACACAAATGCATGGGTGTAGACCAACGTTTAGGGTCAAGTTTCATCGAATTCTAAGAACGTTCAAAATTTAGCTGTTGTGCACAGTTTTATTAAAGCAAGTTCTTTTTCCTTTTACACTAACTTGTTTTTAGAATTACGCTTCGCAAATTTACCACACAAATGCATGGGTACCTATGTTTGGGTGAAGTTTCGGGGAATTCTGAGAACGCTCAAAATTTAGCTGTTTTGCTTGGTTTTAGTAAAGCTAGTTCGTTTACCTTTTACACTAGCTTGTAGTTATTATTACGCTTTGCAAATTTACCACACAAATGCATGAGTTTAGACCTACGTTTTGGTCATGTTTCGTAGAATTCTATGAACCGTCAATATTTAGCTGTTTTACACGGTTTATTAAAGCAAGATCGTTTCCATTTTTACACTAACTTGTAGTTATTATTACGCTTAGGAAATTTACCATACAAATACATGGGTCTAGACCAACATTTGGGTCAAGTATCGTGGAATTCTATGAACGTTCAAAATATAGTTGTTTTTGCTCGGTTTTATTAAAGCAAGTTCGTTTCTATTTTTACAACGCTTAGCAATGTACCACACAAATACATGGGTCTACACCGACGTTTTGCTCAAGTTTCGTAGAATTCTATGAACGTTCAATATTTAGCTGTTTTGCACGGTTTTATTAAAGAAAGTTCATTTCCCTTTTACACTAATTTCTAATTATTATTATGCTTAGCAAATTTACCACACAGGTGCATGGGTCTAGTCCAACGTTTGGGTCAAGTTTCGTGGATTTCTGAGAACGTCCAAAATTTAGCTTTTTTGCACGGTTTTATTAAAGGAACATCGTTTCCTTTTTACACTAACTTGTAGTTATTATTACGCTTAGTAAATTTACTACACAAATAACTGGGTCTATATCTACGTTTGGGTCAGGTTTCATGGAATTCTGAAAACGTTCAAAATTAAGTTGTTTTGCGCGGTTTATTAAAGCAAGTTCTTTTCCCTTTTACACTAACTTGTAGTTATTATTACGCTTAGAAAATTTACCACACAAATGCATGGGTCTATTCCTACGTTTGGGTCAAGTTTCGTGGAATTCTGTGAACGTTCAAAATTTAGCTTTTTTACACTGTTTTATTAAAGGAACTTCGTTTCCTTTTTGCGCTAACTTGTAGTTATTATTACGCTTAACAAATTTACTACACAAATGCATGGGTCTATATCTACGTTTGGGACAAGTTTCTTGGAATTCTGATAAACGTTCAAAATTAAGCTGTTTTGCACGGTTTTATTAAAGCAAGTTCGTTTTCCTTTTACACTAACTTGTAGTTATTATTACACTTAGCAAATTTACCATAGAAATACATGGGTTTAGACCAACATTTGGTTCGAGTTTCCTGAAATTCTTAGAACAATCAAAATTTAGCTATTTTGCATGGTTTTTGTAAAGCAAGTTCGTTTCCTTTATACACTGACTTGTATTTATTATTACCCTTTGCAAATTTACAACACAAATGCATGGGTGTAGACCAACGTTTGGGGTCAAGTTTCATCGAATTCTAAGAACGTTCAAAATTTAGCTGTTGTGCACGGTTTTATTAAAGCAAATTCTTTTTCCTTTTACACTAACTTGTTTTTAGAATTACGCTTCGCAAATTTACCACACAAATGCATGAGTACCTACGTTTGGGTCAAGTTTCGTGGAATTCGGAGAACGTTCAAAATTTAGCTGTTTTGCACGGCTTTATTACAGCAAATTCGTTTTCCATTACACTAACTTGTAGTTATTATTACGCTTAGCAAATTTAACACACAAATACATGGGTCTAGACCAACGTTTCGATCAAATTTCATAGAATTCTATGAACCTTCAATATTTAGCTGTTTTACACGGTTTATTAAAGCAAGTTCGTTTCCATTTTAAACTAACTTGTAGTTATTATTACATTTAGCAAATTTACCACACAAATACATGGGTTTAGACCAACGTTTGGGTCAAGTTTCGTGGAATTCTATGAACGTTCAATTTTGCTCGGTTTTATTAAAGCAAGTTCGTTTCCATTTTTACAATGCTTAGCAAATGTACCACACAAATACATGGGTCTACACCAATGTTTTGGTCAAGTTACGTAGAATTCTATGAACGTTCAATATTTAGCTGTTTTGCACGGTTTTATTAAACCTAGTTCATTTCCCTTTTACACTAACTTGTAGTTATTAATACGCTTAGCAAATTTACCATAGAAATACATGGGTCTAGTCCTACGTTTGGTTCGAGTTTCCTGAAATTCTTAGAACATTCAAAATTTAGCTATTTTACATGGTTTTTGTAAAGCAAGTTCGTTTCCCTTATACACTAACTTGTATTTATTATTATTACGCTGTGCAAATTTACAACACAAATGCATGGGTGTAGACCAACGTTTAGGGTCAAGTTTCATCGAATTCTAAGAACGTTCAAAATTTAGCTGTTGTGCACGGTTTTATTAAAGCAAGTTCTTTTTCCTTTTACACTAACTTGTTTTTAGAATTACGCTTCGCAAATTTACCACACAAATGCATGGGTACCTACGTTTGGGTGAAGTTTCGGGGAATTCTGAGAACGCTCAAAATTTAGCTGTTTTGCTTGGTTTTAGTAAAGCTAGTTCGTTTACCTTTTACACTAGCTTGTAGTTATTATTACGCTTTGCAAATTTACCACACAAATGCATGAGTTTAGACCTACGTTTTGGTCATGTTTCGTAGAATTCTATGAACCGTCAATATTTAGCTGTTTTACACGGTTTATTAAAGCAAGATCGTTTCCATTTTTACACTAACTTGTAGTTATTATTACGCTTAGGAAATTTACCATACAAATACATGGGTCTAGACCAACATTTGGGTCAAGTATCGTGGAATTCTATGAACGTTCAAAATATAGTTGTTTTTGCTCGGTTTTATTAAAGCAAGTTCGTTTCTATTTTTACAACGCTTAGCAATGTACCACACAAATACATGGGTCTACACCGACGTTTTGCTCAAGTTTCGTAGAATTCTATGAACGTTCAATATTTAGCTGTTTTGCACGGTTTTATTAAAGAAAGTTCATTTCCCTTTTACACTAATTTCTAATTATTATTATGCTTAGCAAATTTACCACACAGGTGCATGGGTCTAGTCCAACGTTTGGGTCAAGTTTCGTGGATTTCTGAGAACGTCCAAAATTTAGCTTTTTTGCACGGTTTTATTAAAGGAACATCGTTTCCTTTTTACACTAACTTGTAGTTATTATTACGCTTAGTAAATTTACTACACAAATAACTGGGTCTATATCTACGTTTGGGTCAGGTTTCATGGAATTCTGAAAACGTTCAAAATTAAGTTGTTTTGCGCGGTTTATTAAAGCAAGTTCTTTTCCCTTTTACACTAACTTGTAGTTATTATTACGCTTAGAAAATTTACCACACAAATGCATGGGTCTATTCCTACGTTTGGGTCAAGTTTCGTGGAATTCTGTGAACGTTCAAAATTTAGCTTTTTTACACTGTTTTATTAAAGGAACTTCGTTTCCTTTTTGCGCTAACTTGTAGTTATTATTACGCTTAACAAATTTACTACACAAATGCATGGGTCTATATCTACGTTTGGGACAAGTTTCTTGGAATTCTGATAAACGTTCAAAATTAAGCTGTTTTGCACGGTTTTATTAAAGCAAGTTCGTTTTCCTTTTACACTAACTTGTAGTTATTATTACACTTAGCAAATTTACCATAGAAATACATGGGTCTAGACCAACATTTGGTTCGAGTTTCCTGAAATTCTTAGAACAATCAAAATTTAGCTATTTTGCATGGTTTTTGTAAAGCAAGTTCGTTTCCTTTATACACTGACTTGTATTTATTATTACCCTTTGCAAATTTACAACACAAATGCATGGGTGTAGACCAACGTTTGGGGTCAAGTTTCATCGAATTCTAAGAACGTTCAAAATTTAGCTGTTGTGCACGGTTTTATTAAAGCAGATTCTTTTTCCTTTTACACTAACTTGTTTTTAGAATTACGCTTCGCAAATTTACCACACAAATGCATGAGTACCTACGTTTGGGTCAAGTTTCGTGGAATTCGGAGAACGTTCAAAATTTAGCTGTTTTGCACGGCTTTATTACAGCAAATTCGTTTTCCATTACACTAACTTGTAGTTATTATTACGCTTAGCAAATTTACCACACAAATACATGGGTCTAGACCAACGTTTCGATCAAATTTCATAGAATTCTATGAACCTTCAATATTTAGCTGTTTTACACGATTTATTAAAGCAAGTTCGTTTCCATTTTAAACTAACTTGTAGTTATTATTACATTTAGCAAATTTACCACACAAATACATGGGTCTAGACCAACGTTTGGGTCAAGTTTCGTGGAATTCTATGAACGTTCAATTTTGCTCGGTTTTATTAAAGCAAGTTCGTTTCCATTTTTACAATGCTTAGCAAATGTACCACACAAATACATGGGTCTACACCAATGTTTTGGTCAAGTTACGTAGAATTCTATGAACGTTCAATATTTAGCTGTTTTGCACGGTTTTATTAAACCTAGTTCATTTTCCTTTTACACTAACTTGTAGTTATTATTACGCTTAGCAAATTTACCATAGAAATACATGGGTCTAGTCCTACGTTTGGTTCGAGTTTCCTGAAATTCTTAGAACATTCAAAATTTAGCTATTTTACATGGTTTTTGTAAAGCAAGTTCATTTCCCTTATACACTAACTTGTATTTATTATTATTACGCTTTGCAAATTTACAACACAAATGCATGGGTGTAGACCAACGTTTAGGGTCAAGTTTCATCGAATTCTAAGAACGTTCAAAATTTAGCTGTTGTGCACGGTTTTATTAAAGCAAGTTCTTTTTCCTTTTACACTAACTTGTTTTTAGAATTACGTTTCGCAAATTTACCACACAAATGCATGGGTACCTACGTTTGGGTGAAGTTTCGGAGAATTCTGAGAACGCTCAAAATTTAGCTGTTTTGCTTGGTTTTAGTAAAGCTAGTTCGTTTACCTTTTACACTAGCTTGTAGTTATTATTACGCTTTGCAAATTTACCACACAAATGCATGAGTTTAGACCTACATTTTGGTCATGTTTCGTAGAATTCTATGAACCGTCAATATTTAGCTGTTTTACACGGTTTATTAAAGCAAGATCGTTTCCATTTTTACACTAACTTGTAGTTATTATTACGCTTAGAAAATTTACCATACAAATACATGGGTCTAGACCAACATTTGGGTCAAGTATCGTGGAATTCTATGAACGTTCAAAATATAGTTGTTTTGCTCGGTTTTATTAAAGCAAGTTCGTTTCTATTTTTACAACGCTTAGCAATGTACCACACAAATACATGGGTCTACACCAACGTTTTGCTCAAGTTTCGTAGAATTCTATGAACGTTCAATATTTAGCTGTTTTGCACGGTTTTATTAAAGAAAGTTCATTTCCCTTTTACACTAATTTCTAATTATTATTATGCTTAGCAAATTTACCACACAGGTGTATGGGTCTAGTCCAACGTTTGGGTCAAGTTTCGTGGATTTCTGAGAACGTCCAAAATTTAGCTTTTTTGCACGGTTTTATTAAAGGAACATCGTTTCCTTTTTACACTAACTTGTAGTTATTATTACGCTTAGTAAATTTACTACACAAATAACTGGGTCTATATCTACGTTTGGGTCAGGTTTCATGGAATTCTGAAAACGTTCAAAATTAAGTTGTTTTGCGCGGTTTATTAAAGCAAGTTCTTTTCCCTTTTACACTAACTTGTAGTTATTATTACGCTTAGAAAATTTACCACACAAATGCATGGGTCTATTCCTACGTTTGGGTCAAGTTTCGTGGAATTCTGTGAACGTTCAAAATTTAGCTTTTTTACACTGTTTTATTAAAGGAACTTCGTTTCCTTTTTGCGCTAACTTGTAGTTATTATTACGCTTAACAAATTTACTACACAAATGCATGGGTCTATATCTACGTTTGGGTCAAGTTTCTTGGAATTCTGATAAACGTTCAAAATTAAGCTGTTTTGCACGGTTTTATTAAAGCAAGTTCGTTTCCCTTTTACACTAACTTGTAATTATTATTACGCTTAGCAAATTTAGCATAGAAATACATGGGTCTAGTCCTACGTTTGGTTCGAGTTTCCTGAAATTCTTAGAACATTCAAAATTTAGCTATTTTACATGGTTTTTGTAAAGCAAGTTCGTTTCCCTTATACACTAACTTGTATTTATTATTATTACGCTTTGCAAATTTACAACACAAATGCATGGGTGTAGACCAACGTTTAGGGTCAAGTTTCATCGAATTCTAAGAACGTTCAAAATTTAGCTGTTGTGCACGGTTTTATTAAAGCAAGTTCTTTTTCCTTTTACACTAACTTGTTTTTAGAATTACGCTTCGCAAATTTACCACACAAATGCATGGGTACCTACGTTTGGGTGAAGTTTCGGAGAATTCTGAGAACGCTCAAAATTTAGCTGTTTTGCTTGGTTTTAGTAAAGCTAGTTCGTTTACCTTTTACACTAGCTTGTAGTTATTATTACGCTTTGCAAATTTACCACACAAATGCATGAGTTTAGACCTACATTTTGGTCATGTTTCGTAGAATTCTATGAACCGTCAATATTTAGCTGTTTTACACGGTTTATTAAAGCAAGATCGTTTCCATTTTTACACTAACTTGTAGTTATTATTACGCTTAGAAAATTTACCATACAAATACATGGGTCTAGACCAACATTTGGGTCAAGTATCGTGGAATTCTATGAACGTTCAAAATATAGTTGTTTTGCTCGGTTTTATTAAAGCAAGTTCGTTTCTATTTTTACAACGCTTAGCAATGTACCACACAAATACATGGGTCTACACCAACGTTTTGCTCAAGTTTCGTAGAATTCTATGAACGTTCAATATTTAGCTGTTTTGCACGGTTTTATTAAAGAAAGTTCATTTCCCTTTTACACTAATTTCTAATTATTATTATGCTTAGCAAATTTACCACACAGGTGTATGGGTCTAGTCCAACGTTTGGGTCAAGTTTCGTGGATTTCTGAGAACGTCCAAAATTTAGCTTTTTTGCACGGTTTTATTAAAGGAACATCGTTTCCTTTTTACACTAACTTGTAGTTATTATTACGCTTAGTAAATTTACTACACAAATAACTGGGTCTATATCTACGTTTGGGTCAGGTTTCATGGAATTCTGAAAACGTTCAAAATTAAGTTGTTTTGCGCGGTTTATTAAAGCAAGTTCTTTTCCCTTTTACACTAACTTGTAGTTATTATTACGCTTAGAAAATTTACCACACAAATGCATGGGTCTATTCCTACGTTTGGGTCAAGTTTCGTGGAATTCTGTGAACGTTCAAAATTTAGCTTTTTTACACTGTTTTATTAAAGGAACTTCGTTTCCTTTTTGCGCTAACTTGTAGTTATTATTACGCTTAACAAATTTACTACACAAATGCATGGGTCTATATCTACGTTTGGGTCAAGTTTCTTGGAATTCTGATAAACGTTCAAAATTAAGCTGTTTTGCACGGTTTTATTAAAGCAAGTTCGTTTCCCTTTTACACTAACTTGTAATTATTATTACGCTTAGCAAATTTAGCATAGAAATACATGGGTCTAGTCCTACGTTTGGTTCGAGTTTCCTGAAATTCTTAGAACATTCAAAATTTAGCTATTTTACATGGTTTTTGTAAAGCAAGTTCGTTTCCCTTATACACTAACTTGTATTTATTATTATTACGCTTTGCAAATTTACAACACAAATGCATGGGTGTAGACCAACGTTTAGGGTCAAGTTTCATCGAATTCTAAGAACGTTCAAAATTTAGCTGTTGTGCACGGTTTTATTAAAGCAAGTTCTTTTTCCTTTTACACTAACTTGTTTTTAGAATTACGCTTCGCAAATTTACCACACAAATGCATGGGTACCTACGTTTGGGTGAAGTTTCGGAGAATTCTGAGAACGCTCAAAATTTAGCTGTTTTGCTTGGTTTTAGTAAAGCTAGTTCGTTTACCTTTTACACTAGCTTGTAGTTATTATTACGCTTTGCAAATTTACCACACAAATGCATGAGTTTAGACCTACATTTTGGTCATGTTTCGTAGAATTCTATGAACCGTCAATATTTAGCTGTTTTACACGGTTTATTAAAGAAAGATCGTTTCCATTTTTACACTAACTTGTAGTTATTATTACGCTTAGAAAATTTACCATACAAATACATGGGTCTAGACCAACATTTGGGTCAAGTATCGTGGAATTCTATGAACGTTCAAAATATAGTTGTTTTGCTCGGTTTTATTAAAGCAAGTTCGTTTCTATTTTTACAACGCTTAGCAATGTACCACACAAATACATGGGTCTACACCAACGTTTTGCTCAAGTTTCGTAGAATTCTATGAACGTTCAATATTTAGCTGTTTTGCACGGTTTTATTAAAGAAAGTTCATTTCCCTTTTACACTAATTTCTAATTATTATTATGCTTAGCAAATTTACCACACAGGTGTATGGGTCTAGTCCAACGTTTGGGTCAAGTTTCGTGGATTTCTGAGAACGTCCAAAATTTAGCTTTTTTGCACGGTTTTATTAAAGGAACATCGTTTCCTTTTTACACTAACTTGTAGTTATTATTACGCTTAGTAAATTTACTACACAAATAACTGGGTCTATATCTACGTTTGGGTCAGGTTTCATGGAATTCTGAAAACGTTCAAAATTAAGTTGTTTTGCGCGGTTTATTAAAGCAAGTTCTTTTCCCTTTTACACTAACTTGTAGTTATTATTACGCTTAGAAAATTTACCACACAAATGCATGGGTCTATTCCTACGTTTGGGTCAAGTTTCGTGGAATTCTGTGAACGTTCAAAATTTAGCTTTTTTACACTGTTTTATTAAAGGAACTTCGTTTCCTTTTTGCGCTAACTTGTAGTTATTATTACGCTTAACAAATTTACTACACAAATGCATGGGTCTATATCTACGTTTGGGTCAAGTTTCTTGGAATTCTGATAAACGTTCAAAATTAAGTTGTTTTGCACGGTTTTATTAAAGCAAGTTCGTTTCCCTTTTACACTAACTTGTAGTTATTATTACGCTTAGCAAATTTAGCATAGAAATACATGGGTCTAGACCAACATTTGGTTCGAGTTACCTGAAATTCTTAGAACAATCAAAATTTAGCTATTTTGCATGGTTTTTGTAAAGCAAGTTCGTTTCCTTTATACACTGACTTGTATTTATTATTACCCTTTGCAAATTTACAACACAAATGCATGGGTGTAGACCAACGTTTGGGGTCAAGTTTCATCGAATTCTAAGAACGTTCAAAATTTAGCTGTTGTGCACGGTTTTATTAAAGCAAATTCTTTTTCCTTTTACACTAACTTGTTTTTAGAATTACGCTTCGCAAATTTACCACACAAATGCATGAGTACCTACGTTTGGGTCAAGTTTCGTGGAATTCGGAGAACGTTCAAAATTTAGCTGTTTTGCACGGCTTTATTACAGCAAATTCGTTTTCCGTTTACACTAACTTGTAGTTATTATTACGTTTAGCAAATTTACCACACAAATACATGGGTCTAGACCAACGTTTCGATCAAATTTCATAGAATTCTATGAACCTTCAATATTTAGCTGTTTTACACGGTTTATTAAAGCAAGTTCGTTTCCATTTTAAACTAACTTGTAGTTATTATTACATTTAGCAAATTTACCACACAAATACATGGGTCTAGACCAACGTTTGGGTCAAGTTTCGTGGAATTCTATGAACGTTCAATTTTGCTCGGTTTTATTAAAGCAAGTTCGTTTCCATTTTTACAATGCTTAGCAAATGTACCACACAAATACATGGGTCTACACCAATGTTTTGGTCAAGTTACGTAGAATTCTATGAGCGTTCAATATTTAGCTGTTTTGCACGGTTTTATTAAACCTAGTTCATTTCCCTTTTACACTAACTTGTAGTTATTATTACGCTTAGCAAATTTACCATAGAAATACATGGGTCTAGTCCTACGTTTGGTTCGAGTTTCCTGAAATTCTTAGAACATTCAAAATTTAGCTATTTTACATGGTTTTTATAAAGCAAGTTCGTTTCCCTTATACACTAACTTGTATTTATTATTATTACGCTTTGCAAATTTACAACACAAATGCATGGGTGTAGACCAACGTTTAGGGTCAAGTTTCATCGAATTCTAAGAACGTTCAAAATTTAGCTGTTGTGCACGGTTTTATTAAAGCAAGTTCTTTTTCCTTTTACACTAACTTGTTTTTAGAATTACGCTTCGCAAATTTACCACACAAATGCATGGGTACCTACGTTTGGGTGAAGTTTCGGGGAATTCTGAGAACGCTCAAAATTTAGCTGTTTTGCTTGGTTTTAGTAAAGCTAGTTCGTTTACCTTTTACACTAGCTTGTAGTTATTATTACGCTTTGCAAATTTACCACACAAATGCATGAGTTTAGACCTACGTTTTGGTCATGTTTCGTAGAATTCTATGAACCGTCAATATTTAGCTGTTTTACACGGTTTATTAAAGCAAGATCGTTTCCATTTTTACACTAACTTGTAGTTATTATTACGCTTAGCAAATTTACCATACAAATACATGGGTCTAGACCAACATTTGGGTCAAGTATCGTGGAATTCTATGAACGTTCAAAATATAGCTGTTTTGCTCGGTTTTATTAAAGCAAGTTCGTTTCTATTTTTACAACGCTTAGCAATGTACCACACAAATACATGGGTCTACACCAACGTTTTGCTCAAGTTTCGTAGAATTCTATGAACGTTCAATATTTAGCTGTTTTGCACGGTTTTATTAAAGAAAGTTCATTTCCCTTTTACACTAATTTCTAATTATTATTATGCTTAGCAAATTTACCACAAAGGTGCATGGGTCTAGTCCAACGTTTGGGTCAAGTTTCGTGGATTTCTGAGAACGTCCAAAATTTAGCTTTTTTGCACGGTTTTATTAAAGGAACATCGTTTCCTTTTTACACTAACTTGTAGTTATTATTACGCTTAGTAAATTTACTACACAAATAACTGGGTCTATATCTACATTTGGGTCAGGTTTCATGGAATTCTGAAAACGTTCAAAATTAAGTTGTTTTGCGCGGTTTATTAAAGCAAGTTCTTTTCCCTTTTACACTAACTTGTAGTTATTATTACGCTTAGAAAATTTACCACACAAATGCATGGGTCTATTCCTACGTTTGGGTCAAGTTTCGTGGAATTCTGTGAACGTTCAAAATTTAGCTTTTTTACACTGTTTTATTAAAGGAACTTCGTTTCCTTTTTGCGCTAACTTGTAGTTATTATTACGCTTAACAAATTTACTACACAAATGCATGGGTCTATATCTACGTTTGGGTCAAGTTTCTTGGAATTCTGATAAACGTTCAAAATTAAGCTGTTTTGCACGGTTTTATTAAAGCAAGTTCGTTTCCCTTTTACACTAACTTGTAGTTATTATTACGCTTAGCAAATTTAGCATAGAATACATGGGTCTAGACCAACATTTGGTTCGAGTTTCCTGAAATTCTTAGAACAATCAAAATTTAGCTATTTTGCATGGTTTTGTAAAGCAAGTTCGTTTCCTTTATACACTGACTTGTATTTATTATTACCCTTTGCAAATTTACAACACAAATGCATGGGTGTAGACCAACGTTTGGGGTCAAGTTTCATCGAATTCTAAGAACGTTCAAAATTTAGCTGTTGTGCACGGTTTTATTAAAGCAAATTCTTTTTCCTTTTACACTAACTTGTTTTTAGAATTACGCTTCGCAAATTTACCACACAAATGCATGAGTACCTACGTTTGGGTCAAGTTTCGTGGAATTCGGAGAATGTTCAAAATTTATCTGTTTTGCACGGCTTTATTACAGCAAATTCGTTTTCCGTTTACACTAACTTGTAGTTATTATTACGCTTAGCAAATTTACCACACAAATACATAGGTCTAGACCAACGTTTCGATCAAATTTCATAGAATTCTATGAACCTTCAATATTTAGCTGTTTTACACGGTTTATTAAACCAAGTTCGTTTCCATTTTAAACTAACTTGTAGTTATTATTACATTTAGCAAATTTACCACACAAATACATGGGTCTAGACCAACGTTTGGGTCAAGTTTCGTGGAATTCTATGAACGTTCAATTTTGCTCGGTTTTATTAAAGCAAGTTCGTTTCCATTTTTACAATGCTTAGCAAACGTACCACACAAATACTTGGGTCTACACCAATGTTTTGGTCAAGTTACGTAGAATTCTATGAACGTTCAATATTTAGCTGTTTTGCACGGTTTTATTAAACCTAGTTCATTTCCCTTTTACACTAACTTGTAGTTATTATTACGCTTAGCAAATTTACCATAGAAATACATGGGTCTAGACCAACATTTGGTTCGAGTTTCCTGAAATTCTTAGAACAATCAAAATTTAGCTATTTTGCATGGTTTTTATAAAGCAAGTTCGTTTCCCTTATACACTAACTTGTATTTATTATTATTACGCTTTGCAAATTTACAACACAAATGCATGGGTGTAGACCAACGTTTGGGGTCAAGTTTCATCGAATTCTAAGAACGTTCAAAATTTAGCTGTTGTGCACGGTTTTATTAAAGCAAATTCTTTTTCCTTTTACACTAACTTATTTTTAGAATTACGCTTCGCAAATTTACCACACAAATGCATGAGTACCTACGTTTGGGTCAAGTTTCGTGGAATTCGGAGAACGTTCAAAATTTAGCTGTTTTGCACGGCTTTATTACAGCAAATTCGTTTTCCGTTTACACTAACATGTAGTTATTATTACGCTTAGCAAATTTACCACACAAATACATGGGTCTAGACCAACGTTTCGATCAAATTTCATAGAATTCTATGAACCTTCAATATTTAGCTGTTTTACACGGTTTATTAAAGCAAGTTCGTTTCCATTTTAAACTAACTTGTAGTTATTATTACATTTAGCAAATTTACCACACAAATACATGGGTCTAGACCAACGTTTGGGTCAAGTTTCGTGGAATTCTATGAACGTTCAATTTTGCTCGGTTTTATTAAAGCAAGTTCGTTTCCATTTTTACAATGCTTAGCAAATGTACCACACAAATACATGGGTCTACACCAATGTTTTGGTCAAGTTACGTAGAATTCTATGAACGTTCAATATTTAGCTGTTTTGCACGGTTTTATTAAACCTAGTTCATTTCCCTTTTACACTAACTTGTAGTTATTATTACGCTTAGCAAATTTACCATAGAAATACATGGGTCTAGTCCTACGTTTGGTTCGAGTTTCCTGAAATTCTTAGAACATTCAAAATTTAGCTATTTTACATGGTTTTTATAAAGCAAGTTCGTTTCCCTTATACACTAACTTGTATTTATTATTATTACGCTTTGCAAATTTACAACACAAATGCATGGGTGTAGACCAACGTTTAGGGTCAAGTTTCATCGAATTCTAAGAACGTTCAAAATTTAGCTGTTGTGCATGGTTTTATTAAAGCAAGTTCTTTTTCCTTTTACACTAACTTATTTTTAGAATTACGCTTCGCAAATTTACCACACAAATGCATGGGTACCTACGTTTGGGTGAAGTTTCGGGGAATTCTGAGAACGCTCAAAATTTAGCTGTTTTGCTTGGTTTTAGTAAAGCTAGTTCGTTTACCTTTTACACTAGCTTGTAGTTATTATTACGCTTTGCAAATTTACCACACAAATGCATGAGTTTAGACCTACGTTTTGGTCATGTTTCGTAGAATTCTATGAACCGTCAATATTTAGCTGTTTTACACGGTTTATTAAAGCAAGATCGTTTCCATTTTTACACTAACTTGTAGTTATTATTACGCTTAGAAAATTTACCATACAAATACATGGGTCTAGACCAACATTTGGGTCAAGTATCGTGGAATTCTATGAACGTTCAAAATATAGCTGTTTTGCTCGGTTTTATTAAAGCAAGTTCGTTTCTATTTTTACAACGCTTAGCAATGTACCCCACAAATACATGGGTCTACACCAACGTTTTGCTCAAGTTTCGTAGAATTCTATGAACGTTCAATATTTAGCTGTTTTGCACGGTTTTATTAAAGAAAAGTTCATTTCCCTTTTACACTAATTTCTAATTATTATTATGCTTAGCAAATTTACCACACAGGTGCATGGGTCTAGTCCAACGTTTGGGTCAAGTTTCGTGGATTTCTGAGAACGTCCAAAATTTAGCTTTTTTGCACGGTTTTATTAAAGGAACATCGTTTCCTTTTTACACTAACTTGTAGTTATTATTACGCTTAGTAAATTTACTACACAAATAACTGGGTCTATATCTACGTTTGGGTCAGGTTTCATGGAATTCTGAAAACGTTCAAAATTAAGTTGTTTTGCGCGGTTTATTAAAGCAAGTTCTTTTCCCTTTTACACTAACTTGTAGTTATTATTACGCTTAGAAAATTTACCACACAAATGCATGGGTCTAGTCCAACGTTTGGGTCAAGTTTCGTGGATTTCTGAGAACGTCCAAAATTTAGCTTTTTTGCACGGTTTTATTAAAGGAACATCGTTTCCTTTTTACACTAACTTGTAGTTATTATTACGCTTAGTAAATTTACTACACAAATAACTGGGTCTATATCTACGTTTGGGTCAGGTTTCATGGAATTCTGAAAACGTTCAAAATTAAGTTGTTTTGCGCGGTTTATTAAAGCAAGTTCTTTTCCCTTTTACACTAACTTGTAGTTATTATTACGCTTAGCAAATTTAGCATAGAAATACATGGGTCTAGACCAACATTTGGTTCGAGTTTCCTGAAATTCTTAGAACAATCAAAATTTAGCTATTTTGCATGGTTTTTGTAAAGCAAGTTCGTTTCCTTTATACACTGACTTGTATTTATTATTACCCTTTGCAAATTTACAACACAAATGCATGGGTGTAGACCAACGTTTGGGGTCAAGTTTCATCGAATTCTAAGAACGTTCAAAATTTAGCTGTTGTGCACGGTTTTATTAAAGCAAATTCTTTTTCCTTTTACACTAACTTGTTTTTAGAATTACGCTTCGCAAATTTACCACACAAATGCATGAGTACCTACGTTTGGGTCAAGTTTCGTGGAATTCGGAGAACGTTCAAAATTTAGCTGTTTTGCACGGCTTTATTACAGCAAATTCGTTTTCCGTTTACACTAACTTGTAGTTATTATTACGCTTAGCAAATTTACCACACAAATACATGGGTCTAGACCAACGTTACGATCAAATTTCATAGAATTCTATGAACCTTCAATATTTAGCTGTTTTACACGTTTTATTAAAGCAAGTTCGTTTCCATTTTAAACTAACTTGTAGTTATTATTACATTTAGCAAATTTACCACACAAATACATGGGTCTAGACCAACTTTTGGGTCAAGTTTCGTGGAATTCTATGAACGTTCAATTTTGCTCGGTTTTATTAAAGCAAGTTCGTTTCCATTTTTACAATGCTTAGCAAATGTACCACACAAATACATGGGTCTACACCAATGTTTTGGTCAAGTTACGTAGAATTCTATGAACGTTCAATATTTAGCTGTTTTGCACGGTTTTATTAAACCTAGTTCATTTCCCTTTTACACTAACTTGTAGTTATTATTACGCTTAGCAAATTTACCATAGAAATACATGGGTCTAGTCCTACGTTTGGTTCGAGTTTCCTGAAATTCTTAGAACATTCAAAATTTAGCTATTTTACATGGTTTTTGTAAAGCAAGTTCGTTTCCCTTATACACTAACTTGTATTTATTATTATTACGCTTTGCAAATTTACAACACAAATGCATGGGTGTAGACCAACGTTTGGGGTCAAGTTTCATCAAATTCTAAGAACGTTCAAAATTTAGCTGTTGTGCACGGTTTTATTAAAGCAAGTTCTTTTTCCTTTTACACTAACTTGTTTTTAGAATTACGCTTCGCAAATTTACCACACAAATGCATGGGTACCTACGTTTGGGTGAAGTTTCGGGGAATTCTAAGAACGCTCAAAATTTAGCTGTTTTGCTTGGTTTTAGTAAAGCTAGTTCGTTTACCTTTTACACTAGCTTGTAGTTATTATTACGCTTTGCAAATTTACCACACAAATGCATGAGTTTAGACCTACGTTTTGGTCATGTTTCGTAGAATTCTATGAACCGTCAATATTTAGCTGTTTTACACGGTTTATTAAAGCAAGTTCGTTTCCATTTTTACACTAACTTGTAGTTATTATTACGCTTAGGAAATTTACCATACAAATACATGGGTCTAGACCAACATTTGGGTCAAGTATCGTGGAATTCTATGAACGCTCAAAATATAGCTGTTTTGCTCGGTTTTATTAAAGCAAGTTCGTTTCTATTTTTACAACGCTTAGCAATGTACCACACAAATACATGGGTCTACACCAACGTTTTGCTCAAGTTTCGTAGAATTCTATGAACGTTCAATATTTAGTTGTTTTGCACGGTTTTATTAAAGAAAGTTCATTTCCCTTTTACACTAATTTCTAATTATTATTATGCTTAGCAAATTTACCACACAGGTGCATGGGTCTAGTCCAACGTTTGGGTCAAGTTTCGTGGATTTCTGAGAACGTCCAAAATTTAGCTTTTTTGCACGATTTTATTAAAGGAACATCGTTTCCTTTTTACATAACTTGTAGTTATTATTACGCTTAGTAAATTTACTACACAAATAAATGGGTCTATATCTACGTTTGGGTCAGGTTTCATGGAATTCTGAAAACGTTCAAAATTAAGTTGTTTTGCGCGGTTTATTAAAGCAAGTTCTTTTCCCTTTTACACTAACTTGTAGTTACTATTACGCTTAAAAAATTTACCACACAAATGCATGGGTCTTTTCCTACGTTTGGGTCAAGTTTCGTGGAATTCTATGAACGTTCAAAATTTAGCTTTTTTACACTGTTTTATTAAAGGAACTTCATTTCCTTTTTGCGCTAACTTGTAGTTATTATTACGCTTAACAAATTTACTACACAAATGCATGGGTCTATATCTACGTTTGGGTCAAGTTTCTTGGAATTCTGATAAACGTTCAAAATTAAGCTGTTTTACACGGTTTTATTAAAGCAAGTTCGTTTCCCTTTTACACTAACTTGTAGTTATTATTACGCTTAGCAAATTTAGCATAGAAATACATGGGTCTAGACCAACATTTGGTTCGAGTTTCCTGAAATTCTTAGAACAATCAAAATTTAGCTATTTTGCATGGTTTTTGTAAAGCAAGTTCGTTTCCTTTATACACTGACCTGTATTTATTATTACCCTTTGCAAATTTACAACACAAATGCATGGGTGTAGACCAACGTTTGGTGTCAAGTTTCATCGAATTGTAAGAACGTTCAAAATTTAGCTGTTGTGCACGGTTTTATTAAAGCAAATTCTTTTTCCTTTTACACTAACTTGTTTTTAGAATTACGCTTCGCAAATTTACCACACAAATGCATGAGTACCTACGTTTGGGTCAAGTTTCGTGGAATTCGGAGAACGTTCAAAATTTAGCTGTTTTGCACGGCTTTATTACAGCAAATTCGTTTTCCGTTTACACTAACTTGTAGTTATTATTACGCTTTGCAAATTTACCACACAAATACATGGGTCTAGACCAACGTTTCGATCAAATTTCATAGAATTCTATGAACCTTCAATATTTAGCTGTTTTACACGGTTTATTAAAGCAAGTTCGTTTCCATTTTAAACTAACTTGTAGTTATTATTACATTTAGCAAATTTACCACACAAATACATGGGTCTAGACCAACGTTTGGGTCAAGTTTCGTGGAATTCTATGAACGTTCAATTTTGCTCGGTTTTATTAAAGCAAGTTCGTTTCCATTTTTACAATGCTTAGCAAATGTACCACACAAATACATGGGTCTACACCAATGTTTTGGTCAAGTTTCGTAGAATTCTATGAACGTTCAATATTTAGCTGTTTTGCACGGTTTTATTAAAGAAAGTTCATTTCCCTTTTACACTAACTTGTAGTTATTATTACGCTTAGCAAATTTACCATAGAAATACATGGGTCTAGTCCTACGTTTGGTTCGAGTTTCCTGAAATTCTTAGAACATTCAAAATTTAGCTATTTTACATGGTTTTTGTAAAGCAAGTTCGTTTCCCTTATACACTAACTTGTATATATTATTACGCTTTGCAAATTTACAACACAAATGCATGGGTGTAGACCAACGTTTGGGGTCAAGTTTCATCGAATTCTAAGAACGTTCAAAATTTAGCTGTTGTGCACGGTTTTATTAAAGCAAGTTCTTTTTCCTTTTACACTAACTTGTTTTTAGAATTACGCTTCGCAAATTTACCACACAAATGCATGGGTACCTACGTTTGGGTGAAGTTTCGGGGAATTCTGAGAACGCTCAAAATTTAGCTGTTTTGCTTGGTTTTAGTAAAGCTAGTTCGTTTACCTTTTACACTAGCTTGTAGTTATTATTACGCTTTGCAAATTTACCACACAAATGCATGAGTTTAGACCTACGTTTTGGTCATGTTTCGTAGAATTCTATGAACCGTCAATATTTAGCTGTTTTACACGGTTTATTAAAGCAAGTTCGTTTCCATTTTTACACTAACTTGTAGTTATTATTACGCTTAGAAAATTTACCATACAAATACATGGGTCTAGACCAACATTTGGGTCAAGTATCGTGGAATTCTATGAACGCTCAAAATATAGCTGTTTTGCTCGGTTTTATTAAAGCAAGTTCGTTTCTATTTTTACAACGCTTAGCAATGTACCACACAAATACATGGGTCTACACCAACGTTTTGCTCAAGTTTCGTAGAATTCTATGAACGTTCAATATTTAGCTGTTTTGCACGGTTTTATTAAAGAAAGTTTATTTCCCTTTTACACTAATTTCTAATTATTATTATTCTTAGCAAATTTACCACACAGGTGCATGGGTCTAGTCCAACGTTTGGGTCAAGTTTCGTGGATTTCTGAGAACGTCCAAAATTTAGCTTTTTTGCACGGTTTTATTAAAGGAACATCATTTTCTTTTTACACTAACTTGTAGTTATTATTACGCTTAATAAATTTACTACACAAATAAATGGGTCTATATCTACGTTTGGGTCAGGTTTCATGGAATTCTGAAAACGTTCAAAATTAAGTTGTTCTGCGCGGTTTATTAAAGCAAGTTCTTTTCCCTTTTACACTAACTTGTAGTTATTATTACGCTTAGAAAATTTACCACACAAATGCATGGGTCTATTCCTACGTTCGGGTCAAGTTTCGTGGAATTCTGTGAACGTTCAAAATTTAGCTTTTTTACACTGTTTTATTAAAGGAACTTCGTTTCCTTTTTGCGCTAACTTGTAGTTATTATTACGCTTAACAAATTTACTACACAAATGCATGGGTCTATATCTACGTTTGGGTCAAGTTTCTTGGAATTCTGATAAACGTTCAAAATTAAGCAGTTTTGCACGGTTTTATTAAAGCAAGTTCGTTTCCCTTTTACACTAACTTGTAGTTATTATTACGCTTAGCAAATTTAGCATAGAAATACATGGGTCTAGACCAACATTTGGTTCGAGTTTCCTGAAATTCTTAGAACAATCAAAATTTAGCTATTTTGCATGGTTTTTGTAAAGCAAGTTCGTTTCCTTTATACACTGACTTGTATTTATTATTACCCTTTGCAAATTTACAACACAAATGCATGGGTGTAGACCAACGTTTGGGGTCAAGTTTCATCGAATTCTAAGAACGTTCAAAATTTAGCTGTTGTGCACGGTTTTATTAAAGCAAATTCTTTTTCCTTTTACACTAACTTGTTTTTAGAATTACGCTTCGCAAATTTACCACACAAATGCATGAGTACCTACGTTTGGGTCAAGTTTCGTGGAATTCGGAGAACGTTCAAAATTTAGCTGTTTTGCACGGCTTTATTACAACAAATTCATTTTCCGTTTACACTAACTTGTAGTTATTATTACGCTTAGCAAATTTACCACACAAATACATGGGTCTAGACCAACGTTTTGATCAAATTTCATAGAATTCTATGAACCTTCAATATTTAGCTGTTTTACACGGTTTATTAAAGCAAGTTCGTTTCCATTTTAAACTAACTTCTAGTTATTATTACATTTAGCAAATTTACCACACAAATACATGGGTCTAGACCAACGTTTGGGTCAAGTTTCGTGGAATTCTACGAACGTTCAATTTTGCTCGGTTTTATTAAAGCAAGTTCGTTTCCATTTTTACAATGCTTAGCAAATGTACCACACAAATACATGGGTCTACACCAATGTTTTGGTCAAGTTACGTAGAATTCTATGAACGTTCAATATTTAGCTGTTTTGCACGGTTTTATTAAACCTAGTTCATTTCCCTTTTACACTAACTTGTAGTTATTATTACGCTTAGCAAATTTACCATAGAAATACATGGGTCTAGTCCTACGTTTGGTTCGAGTTTCCTGAAATTCTTAGAACATTCAAAATTTAGCTATTTTACATGGTTTTTGTAAAGCAAGTTCGTTTCCCTTATACACTAACTTGTATTTATTATTATTACGCTTTGCAAATTTACAACACAAATGCATGGGTGTAGACCAACGTTTAGGGTCAAGTTTCATCGAATTCTAAGAACGTTCAAAATTTAGCTGTTGTGCACGGTTTTATTAAAGCAAGTTCTTTTTCCTTTTACACTAACTTGTTTTTAGAATTACGCTTCGCAAATTTACCACACAAATGCATGGGTACCTACGTTTGGGTGAAGTTTTGGGGAATTCTGAGAACGCTCAAAATTTAGCTGTTTTGCTTGGTTTTAGTAAAGCTAGTTCGTTTACCTTTTACACTAACTTGTAGTTATTATTACGCTTTGCAAATTTACCACACAAATGCATGAGTTTAGACCTACGTTTTGGTCATGTTTCGTAGAATTCTATGAACCGTCAATATTTAGCTGTTTTACACGGTTTATTAAAGCAAGTTCGTTTCCATTTTTACACTAACTTGTAGTTATTATTACGCTTAGGAAATTTACCATACAAATACATGGGTCTAGACCAACATTTGGGTCAAGTATCGTGGAATTCTATGAACGTTCAAAATATAGCTGTTTTGCTCGGTTTTATTAAAGCAAGTTCGTTTCTATTTTTACAACGCTTAGCAATGTACCACACAAATACATGGGTCTACACCAACGTTTTGCTCAAGTTTCGTAGAATTCTATGAACGTTCAATATTTAGCTGTTTTGCACGGTTTTATTAAAAAAAGTTCATTTCCCTTTTACACTAATTTCTAATTATTATTATGCTTAGCAAATTTACCACACAGGTGCATGGGTCTAGTCCAACGTTTGGGTCAAATTTCGTGGATTTATGAGAACGTCCAAAATTTAGCTTTTTTGCACGGTTTTATTAAAGAAACATCGTTTCCTTTTTACACTAACTTGTAGTTATTATTACGCTTAGTAAATTTACTACACAAATAAATGGGTCTATATCTACGTTTGGGTCAGGTTTCATGGAATTCTGAAAATGTTCAAAATTAAGTTGTTTTGCGCGGTTTATTAAAGCAAGTTCTTTTCCCTTTTACACTAACTTGTAGTTATTATTACGCTTAGAAAATTTACCACACAAATGCATGGGTCTATTCCTACGTTTGGGTCAAGTTTCGTGGAATTCTGTGAACGTTCAAAATTTAGCTTTTTTACACTGTTTTATTAAAGGAACTTCGTTTCCTTTTTGCGCTAACTTGTAGTTATTATTACGCTTAACAAATTTACTACACAAATGCATGGGTCTATATCTACGTTTGGGTCAAGTTTCTTGGAATTCTGATAAACGTTCAAAATTAAGCTGTTTTGCACGGTTTTATTAAAGCAAGTTCGTTTCCCTTTTACACTAACTTGTAGTTATTATTACGCTTAGCAAATTTAGCATAGAAATAACTGGGTCTAGACCAACATTTGGTTCGAGTTTCCTGAAATTCTTAGAACAATCAAAATTTAGCTATTTTGCATGGTTTTGTAAAGCAAGTTCGTTTCCTTTATACACTGACTTGTATTTATTATTACCCTTTGCAAATTTACAACACAAATGCATGGGTGTAGACCAACGTTTGGGGTCAAGTTTCATCGAATTCTAAGAACGTTCAAAATTTAGCTGTTGTGCACGGTTTTATTAAAGCAAATTCTTTTTCCTTTTACACTAACTTGTTTTTAGAATTACGCTTCGCAAATTTACCACACAAATGCATGAGTACCTACGTTTGGGTCAAGTTTCGTGGAATTCGGAGAACGTTCAAAATTTAGCTGTTTTGCACGGCTTTATTACAGCAAATTCGTTTTCCGTTTACACTAACTTGTAGTTATTATTACGCTTTGCAAATTTACCACACAAATACATGGGTCTAGACCAACGTTTCGATCAAATTTCATAGAATTCTATGAACCTTCAATATTTAGCTGTTTTACACGGTTTATTAAAGCAAGTTCGTTTCCATTTTAAACTAACTTGTAGTTATTATTACATTTAGCAAATTTACCACACAAATACATGGGTCTAGACCAACGTTTGGGTCAAGTTTCGTGGAATTCTATGAACGTTCAATTTTGCTCGGTTTTATTAAAGCAAGTTCGTTTCCATTTTTACAATGCTTAGCAAATGTACCACACAAATACATGGGTCTACACCAATGTTTTGGTCAAGTTTCGTAGAATTCTATGAACGTTCAATATTTAGCTGTTTTGCACGGTTTTATTAAAGAAAGTTCATTTCCCTTTTACACTAACTTGTAGTTATTATTACGCTTAGCAAATTTACCATAGAAATACATGGGTCTAGTCCTACGTTTGGTTCGAGTTTCCTGAAATTCTTAGAACATTCAAAATTTAGCTATTTTACATGGTTTTTGTAAAGCAAGTTCGTTTCCCTTATACACTAACTTGTATTTATTATTACGCTTTGCAAATTTACAACACAAATGCATGGGTGTAGACCAACGTTTGGGGTCAAGTTTCATCGAATTCTAAGAACGTTCAAAATTTAGCTGTTGTGCACGGTTTTATTAAAGCAAGTTCTTTTTCCTTTTACACTAACTTGTTTTTAGAATTACGCTTCGCAAATTTACCACACAAATGCATGGGTACCTACGTTTGGGTGAAGTTTCGGGGAATTCTGAGAACGCTCAAAATTTAGCTGTTTTGCTTGGTTTTAGTAAAGCTAGTTCGTTTACCTTTTACACTAGCTTGTAGTTATTATTACGCTTTGCAAATTTACCACACAAATGCATGAGTTTAGACCTACGTTTTGGTCATGTTTCGTAGAATTCTATGAACCGTCAATATTTAGCTGTTTTACACGGTTTATTAAAGCAAGTTCGTTTCCATTTTTACACTAACTTGTAGTTATTATTACGCTTAGAAAATTTACCATACAAATACATGGGTCTAGACCAACATTTGGGTCAAGTATCGTGGAATTCTATGAACGTTCAAAATATAGCTGTTTTGCTCGGTTTTATTAAAGCAAGTTCGTTTCTATTTTTACAACGCTTAGCAATGTACCACACAAATACATGGGTCTACACCAACGTTTTGCTCAAGTTTCGTAGAATTCTATGAACGTTCAATATTTAGCTGTTTTGCACGGTTTTATTAAAGAAAGTTTATTTCCCTTTTACACTAATTTCTAATTATTATTATTCTTAGCAAATTTACCACACAGGTGCATGGGTCTAGTCCAACGTTTGGGTCAAGTTTCGTGGATTTCTGAGAACGTCCAAAATTTAGCTTTTTTGCACGGTTTTATTAAAGGAACATCATTTTCTTTTTACACTAACTTGTAGTTATTATTACGCTTAATAAATTTACTACACAAATAAATGGGTCTATATCTACGTTTGGGTCAGGTTTCATGGAATTCTGAAAACGTTCAAAATTAAGTTGTTCTGCGCGGTTTATTAAAGCAAGTTCTTTTCCCTTTTACACTAACTTGTAGTTATTATTACGCTTAGAAAATTTACCACACAAATGCATGGGTCTATTCCTACGTTCGGGTCAAGTTTCGTGGAATTCTGTGAACGTTCAAAATTTAGCTTTTTTACACTGTTTTATTAAAGGAACTTCGTTTCCTTTTTGCGCTAACTTGTAGTTATTATTACGCTTAACAAATTTACTACACAAATGCATGGGTCTATATCTACGTTTGGGTCAAGTTTCTTGGAATTCTGATAAACGTTCAAAATTAAGCAGTTTTGCACGGTTTTATTAAAGCAAGTTCGTTTCCCTTTTACACTAACTTGTAGTTATTATTACGCTTAGCAAATTTAGCATAGAAATACATGGGTCTAGACCAACATTTGGTTCGAGTTTCCTGAAATTCTTAGAACAATCAAAATTTAGCTATTTTGCATGGTTTTTGTAAAGCAAGTTCGTTTCCTTTATACACTGACTTGTATTTATTATTACCCTTTGCAAATTTACAACACAAATGCATGGGTGTAGACCAACGTTTGGGGTCAAGTTTCATCGAATTCTAAGAACGTTCAAAATTTAGCTGTTGTGCACGGTTTTATTAAAGCAAATTCTTTTTCCTTTTACACTAACTTGTTTTTAGAATTACGCTTCGCAAATTTACCACACAAATGCATGAGTACCTACGTTTGGGTCAAGTTTCGTGGAATTCGGAGAACGTTCAAAATTTAGCTGTTTTGCACGGCTTTATTACAACAAATTCATTTTCCGTTTACACTAACTTGTAGTTATTATTACGCTTAGCAAATTTACCACACAAATACATGGGTCTAGACCAACGTTTTGATCAAATTTCATAGAATTCTATGAACCTTCAATATTTAGCTGTTTTACACGGTTTATTAAAGCAAGTTCGTTTCCATTTTAAACTAACTTCTAGTTATTATTACATTTAGCAAATTTACCACACAAATACATGGGTCTAGACCAACGTTTGGGTCAAGTTTCGTGGAATTCTACGAACGTTCAATTTTGCTCGGTTTTATTAAAGCAAGTTCGTTTCCATTTTTACAATGCTTAGCAAATGTACCACACAAATACATGGGTCTACACCAATGTTTTGGTCAAGTTACGTAGAATTCTATGAACGTTCAATATTTAGCTGTTTTGCACGGTTTTATTAAACCTAGTTCATTTCCCTTTTACACTAACTTGTAGTTATTATTACGCTTAGCAAATTTACCATAGAAATACATGGGTCTAGTCCTACGTTTGGTTCGAGTTTCCTGAAATTCTTAGAACATTCAAAATTTAGCTATTTTACATGGTTTTTGTAAAGCAAGTTCGTTTCCCTTATACACTAACTTGTATTTATTATTATTACGCTTTGCAAATTTACAACACAAATGCATGGGTGTAGACCAACGTTTAGGGTCAAGTTTCATCGAATTCTAAGAACGTTCAAAATTTAGCTGTTGTGCACGGTTTTATTAAAGCAAGTTCTTTTTCCTTTTACACTAACTTGTTTTTAGAATTACGCTTCGCAAATTTACCACACAAATGCATGGGTACCTACGTTTGGGTGAAGTTTTGGGGAATTCTGAGAACGCTCAAAATTTAGCTGTTTTGCTTGGTTTTAGTAAAGCTAGTTCGTTTACCTTTTACACTAACTTGTAGTTATTATTACGCTTTGCAAATTTACCACACAAATGCATGAGTTTAGACCTACGTTTTGGTCATGTTTCGTAGAATTCTATGAACCGTCAATATTTAGCTGTTTTACACGGTTTATTAAAGCAAGTTCGTTTCCATTTTTACACTAACTTGTAGTTATTATTACGCTTAGGAAATTTACCATACAAATACATGGGTCTAGACCAACATTTGGGTCAAGTATCGTGGAATTCTATGAACGTTCAAAATATAGCTGTTTTGCTCGGTTTTATTAAAGCAAGTTCGTTTCTATTTTTACAACGCTTAGCAATGTACCACACAAATACATGGGTCTACACCAACGTTTTGCTCAAGTTTCGTAGAATTCTATGAACGTTCAATATTTAGCTGTTTTGCACGGTTTTATTAAAAAAAGTTCATTTCCCTTTTACACTAATTTCTAATTATTATTATGCTTAGCAAATTTACCACACAGGTGCATGGGTCTAGTCCAACGTTTGGGTCAAATTTCGTGGATTTATGAGAACGTCCAAAATTTAGCTTTTTTGCACGGTTTTATTAAAGAAACATCGTTTCCTTTTTACACTAACTTGTAGTTATTATTACGCTTAGTAAATTTACTACACAAATAAATGGGTCTATATCTACGTTTGGGTCAGGTTTCATGGAATTCTGAAAATGTTCAAAATTAAGTTGTTTTGCGCGGTTTATTAAAGCAAGTTCTTTTCCCTTTTACACTAACTTGTAGTTATTATTACGCTTAGAAAATTTACCACACAAATGCATGGGTCTATTCCTACGTTTGGGTCAAGTTTCGTGGAATTCTGTGAACGTTCAAAATTTAGCTTTTTTACACTGTTTTATTAAAGGAACTTCGTTTCCTTTTTGCGCTAACTTGTAGTTATTATTACGCTTAACAAATTTACTACACAAATGCATGGGTCTATATCTACGTTTGGGTCAAGTTTCTTGGAATTCTGATAAACGTTCAAAATTAAGCTGTTTTGCACGGTTTTATTAAAGCAAGTTCGTTTCCCTTTTACACTAACTTGTAGTTATTATTACGCTTAGCAAATTTAGCATAGAAATAACTGGGTCTAGACCAACATTTGGTTCGAGTTTCCTGAAATTCTTAGAACAATCAAAATTTAGCTATTTTGCATGGTTTTGTAAAGCAAGTTCGTTTCCTTTATACACTGACTTGTATTTATTATTACCCTTTGCAAATTTACAACACAAATGCATGGGTGTAGACCAACGTTTGGGGTCAAGTTTCATCGAATTCTAAGAACGTTCAAAATTTAGCTGTTGTGCACGGTTTTATTAAAGCAAATTCTTTTTCCTTTTACACTAACTTGTTTTTAGAATTACGCTTCGCAAATTTACCACACAAATGCATGAGTACCTACGTTTGGGTCAAGTTTCGTGGAATTCGGAGAACGTTCAAAATTTAGCTGTTTTGCACGGCTTTATTACAGCAAATTCGTTTTCCGTTTACACTAACTTGTAGTTATTATTACGCTTTGCAAATTTACCACACAAATACATGGGTCTAGACCAACGTTTCGATCAAATTTCATAGAATTCTATGAACCTTCAATATTTAGCTGTTTTACACGGTTTATTAAAGCAAGTTCGTTTCCATTTTAAACTAACTTGTAGTTATTATTACATTTAGCAAATTTACCACACAAATACATGGGTCTAGACCAACGTTTGGGTCAAGTTTCGTGGAATTCTATGAACGTTCAATTTTGCTCGGTTTTATTAAAGCAAGTTCGTTTCCATTTTTACAATGCTTAGCAAATGTACCACACAAATACATGGGTCTACACCAATGTTTTGGTCAAGTTTCGTAGAATTCTATGAACGTTCAATATTTAGCTGTTTTGCACGGTTTTATTAAAGAAAGTTCATTTCCCTTTTACACTAACTTGTAGTTATTATTACGCTTAGCAAATTTACCATAGAAATACATGGGTCTAGTCCTACGTTTGGTTCGAGTTTCCTGAAATTCTTAGAACATTCAAAATTTAGCTATTTTACATGGTTTTTGTAAAGCAAGTTCGTTTCCCTTATACACTAACTTGTATTTATTATTACGCTTTGCAAATTTACAACACAAATGCATGGGTGTAGACCAACGTTTGGGGTCAAGTTTCATCGAATTCTAAGAACGTTCAAAATTTAGCTGTTGTGCACGGTTTTATTAAAGCAAGTTCTTTTTCCTTTTACACTAACTTTTTTTTAGAATTACGCTTCGCAAATTTACCACACAAATGCATGGGTACCTACGTTTGGGTGAAGTTTCGGGGAATTCTGAGAACGCTCAAAATTTAGCTGTTTTGCTTGGTTTTAGTAAAGCTAGTTCGTTTACCTTTTACACTAGCTTGTAGTTATTATTACGCTTTGCAAATTTACCACACAAATGCATGAGTTTAGACCTACGTTTTGGTCATGTTTCGTAGAATTCTATGAACCGTCAATATTTAGCTGTTTTACACGGTTTATTAAAGCAAGTTCGTTTCCATTTTTACACTAACTTGTAGTTATTATTACGCTTAGAAATTTACCATACAAATACATGGGTCTAGACCAACATTTGGGTCAAGTATCGTGGAATTCTATGAACGTTCAAAATATAGCTGTTTTGCTCGGTTTTATTAAAGCAAGTTCGTTTCTATTTTTACAACGCTTAGCAATGTACCACACAAATACATGGGTCTACACCAACGTTTTGCTCAAGTTTCGTAGAATTCTATGAACGTTCAATATTTAGCTGTTTTGCACGGTTTTATTAAAGAAAGTTCATTTCCCTTTTACACTAATTTCTAATTATTATTATGCTTAGCAAATTTACCACACAGGTGCATGGGTCTAGTCCAACGTTTGGGTCAAGTTTTGTGGATTTCTGAGAACGTCCAAAATTTAGCTTTTTTGCACGGTTTTATTAAAGAAACATCGTTTCCTTTTTACACTAACTTGTAGTTATTAATACGCTTAGTAAATTTACTACACAAATAAATGGGTCTATATCTACGTTTGGGTCAGGTTTCATGGAATTCTGAAAACGTTCAAAATTAAGTTGTTTTGCGCGGTTTATTAAAGCAAGTTCTTTTCCCTTTTACACTAACTTGTAGTTATTATTACGCTTAGAAAATTTACCACACAAATGCATGGGTCTATTCCTACGTTTGGGTCAAGTTTCGTGGAATTCTGTGAACGTTCAAAATTTAGCTTTTTTACACTGTTTTATTAAAGGAACTTCGTTTCCTTTTTGCGCTAACTTGTAGTTATTATTACGCTTAACAAATTTACTACACAAATGCATGGGTCTATATCTACGTTTGGGTCAAGTTTCTTGGAATTCTGATAAACGTTCAAAATTAAGCTGTTTTGCACGGTTTTATTAAAGCAAGTTCGTTTCCCTTTTACACTAACTTGTAGTTATTATTACGCTTAGCAAATTTAGCATAGAAATACATGGGTCTAGACCAACGTTTGGTTCGAGTTTCCTGAAATTCTTAGAACAATCAAAATTTAGCTATTTTGCATGGTTTTTGTAAAGCAAGTTCGTTTCCTTTATACACTGACTTGTATTTATTATTACCCTTTGCAAATTTACAACACAAATGCATGGGTGTAGACCAACGTTTGGGGTCAAGTTTCATCGAATTCTAAGAACGTTCAAAATTTAGCTGTTGTGCACGGTTTTATTAAAGCAAATTCTTTTTCCTTTTACACTAACTTGTTTTTAGAATTACGCTTCGCAAATTTACCACACAAATGCATGAGTACCTACGTTTGGGTCAAGTTTCGTGGAATTCGGAGAACGTTCAAAATTTAGCTGTTTTGCACGGCTTTATTACAGCAAATTCGTTTTCCGTTTACACTAACTTGTAGTTATTATTACGCTTTGCAAATTTACCACACAAATACATGGGTCTAGACCAACGTTTCGATCAAATTTCATAGAATTCTATGAACCTTCAATATTTAGCTGTTTTACACGGTTTATTAAAACAAGTTCGTTTCCATTTTAAACTAACTTGTAGTTATTATTACATTTAGCAAATTTACCACACAAATACATGGGTCTAGACCAACGTTTGGGTCAAGTATCGTGGAATTCTATGAACGTTCAAAATTTAGCTGTTTTGCTCGGTTTTATTAAAGCAAGTTCGTTTCCATTTTTACAATGCTTAGCAAATGTACCACACAAATACATGGGTCTACACCAATGTTTTGGTCAAGTTACGTAGAATTCTATGAACATTCAATATTTAGCTGTTTTGCACGGTTTTATTAAACCTAGTTCATTTCCCTTTTACACTAACTTGTAGTTATTATTACGCTTAGCAAATTAACCATAGAAATACATGGGTCTAGTCCTACGTTTGGTTCGAGTTTCCTGAAATTCTTAGAACATTCAAAATTTAGCTATTTTACATGGTTTTTGTAAAGCAAGTTCGTTTCCCTTATACACTAACTTGTATTTATTATTACGCTTTGCAAATTTACAACACAAATGCATGGGTGTAGACCAACGTTTGGGGTCAAGTTTCATCGAATTCTAAGAACGTTCAAAATTTAGCTGTTGTGCATGGTTTTATTAAAGCAAGTTCTTTTTCCTTTTACACTAACTTGTTTTTAGAATTACGCTTCGCAAATTTACCACACAAATGCATGGGTACCTACGTTTGGGTGAAGTTTCGGGGAATTCTGAGAACGCTCAAAATTTAGCTGTTTTGCTTGGTTTTAGTAAAGCTAGTTCGTTTACCTTTTACACTAGCTTGTAGTTATTATTACGCTTTGCAAATTTACCACACAAATGCATGAGTTTAGACCTACGTTTTGGTCATGTTTCATAGAATTCTATGAACCGTCAATATTTAGCTGTTTTACACGGTTTATTAAAGCAAGTTCGTTTCCATTTTTACACTAACTTGTAGTTATTATTACGCTTAGGAAATTTACCATACAAATACATGGGTCTAGACCAACATTTTGGTCAAGTATCATGGAATTCTATGAACGTTCAAAATATAGCTGTTTTGCTCGGTTTTATTAAAGCAAGTTCGTTTCTATTTTTACAACGCTTAGCAATGTACCACACAAATACATGGGTCTACACCAACGTTTTGCTCAAGTTTCGTAGAATTCTATGAACGTTCAATATTTAGCTGTTTTGCACGGTTTTATTAAAGAAAGTTCATTTCCCTTTTACACTAATTTCTAATTATTATTATGCTTAGCAAATTTACCACACAGGTGCATGGGTCTAGTCCAACGTTTGGGTCAAGTTTTGTGGATTTCTGAGAACGTCCAAAATTTAGCTTTTTTGCACGGTTTTATTAAAGGAACATCGTTTCCTTTTTACACTAACTTGTAGTTATTATTACGGTTAGTAAATTTACTACACAAATAAATGGGTCTATATCTACGTTTGGGTCAGGTTTCATGGAATTCTGAAAACGTTCAAAATTAAGTTGTTTTGCGCGGTTTATTAAAGCAAGTTCTTTTCCCTTTTATACTAACTTGTAGTTATTATTACGCTTAGAAAATTTACCACACAAATGCATGGGTCTATTCCTACGTTTGGGTCAAGTTTCGTGGAATTCTGTGAACGTTCAAAATTTAGCTTTTTTACACTGTTTTATTAAAGGAACTTCGTTTCCTTTTTGCGCTAACTTGTAGTTATTATTACGCTTAACAAATTTACTACACAAATTCATGGGTCTATATCTACGTTTGGGTCAAGTTTCTTGGAATTCTGATAAACGTTCAAAATTAAGCTGTTTTGCACGATTTTATTAAAGCAAGTTCGTTTCCCTTTTACACTAACTTGTAGTTATTATTACGCTTAGCAAATTTAGCATAAAAATACATGGGTCTAGACCAACATTTGGTTCGAGTTTCCTGAAATTCTTAGAACAATCAAAATTTAGCTATTTTGCATGGTTTTTGTAAAGCAAGTTCGTTTCCTTTATACACTGACTTGTATTTATTATTACCCTTTGCAAATTTACAACACAAATGCATGGGTGTAGACCAACGTTTGGGGTCAAGTTTCATCGAATTCTAAGAACGTTCAAAATTTAGCTGTTGTGCACGGTTTTATTAAAGCAAGTTCTTTTTCCTTTTACACTAACTTTCTTTTAGAATTACGCTTCGCAAATTTACCACACAAATGCATGGGTACCTACGTTTGGGTGAAGTTTCGGGGAATTCTGAGAACGCTCAAAATTTAGCTGTTTTGCTTGGTTTTAGTAAAGCTAGTTCGTTTACCTTTTACACTAGCTTGTAGTTATTATTACGCTTTGCAAATTTACCACACAAATGCATGAGTTTAGACCTACGTTTTGGTCATGTTTCGTAGAATTCTATGAACCGTCAATATTTAGCTGTTTTACACGGTTTATTAAAGCAAGTTCGTTTCCATTTTTACACTAACTTGTAGTTATTATTACGCTTAGGAAATTTACCATACAAATACATGGGTCTAGACCAACATTTGGGTCAAGTATCGTGGAATTCTATGAACGTTCAAAATATAGCTGTTTTGCTCGGTTTTATTAAAGCAAGTTCGTTTCTATTTTTACAACGCTTAGCAATGTACCACACAAATACATGGGTCTACACCAACGTTTTGCTCAAGTTTCGTAGAATTTTATGAACGTTCAATATTTAGCTGTTTTGCACGGTTTTATTAAAGAAAGTTCATTTCCCTTTTACACTAATTTCTAATTATTATTATGCTTAGCAAATTTACCACACAGGTGCATGGGTCTAGTCCAACGTTTGGGTCAAGTTTTGTGGATTTCTGAGAACGTCCAAAATTTAGCTTTTTTGCACGGTTTTATTAAAGGAACATCGTTTCCTTTTTACACTAACTTGTAGTTATTAATACGCTTAGTAAATTTACTACACAAATAAATGGGTCTATATCTACGTTTGGGTCAGGTTTCATGGAATTCTGAAAACGTTCAAAATTAAGTTGTTTTGTGCGGTTTATTAAAGCAAGTTCTTTTCCCTTTTACACTAACTTGTAGTTATTATTACGCTTAGAAAATTTACCACACAAATGCATGGGTCTATTCCTACGTTTGGGTCAAGTTTCGTGGAATTCTGTGAACGTTCAAAATTTAGCTTTTTTACACTGTTTTATTAAAGGAACTTCGTTTCCTTTTTGCGCTAACTTGTAGTTATTATTACGCTTAACAAATTTACTACACAAATGCATGGGTCTATATCTACGTTTGGGTCAAGTTTCTTGGAATTCTGATAAACGTTCAAAATTAAGCTGTTTTGCACGGTTTTATTAAAGCAAGTTCGTTTCCCTTTTACACTAACTTGTAGTTATTATTACGCTTAGCAAATTTAAAATAGAAATACATGGGTCTAGACCAACATTTGGTTCGAGTTTCCTGAAATTCTTAGAACAATCAAAATTTAGCTATTTTGCATGGTTTTTGTAAAGCAAGTTCGTTTCCTTTATACACTGACTTGTATTTATTATTACCCTTTGCAAATTTACAACACAAATGCATGGGTGTAGACCAACGTTTGGGGTCAAGTTTCATCGAATTCTAAGAACGTTCAAAATTTAGCTGTTGTGCACGGTTTTATTAAAGCAAATTCTTTTTCCTTTTACACTAACTTGTTTTTAGAATTACGCTTCGCAAATTTACCACACAAATGCATGAGTACCTACGTTTGGGTCAAGTTTCGTGGAATTCGGAGAACGTTCAAAATTTAGCTGTTTTGCACGGCTTTATTACAGCAAATTCGTTTTCCGTTTATACTAACTTGTAGTTATTATTACGCTTTGCAAATTTACCACACAAATACATGGGCCTAGACCAACGTTTCGATCAAATTTCATAGAATTCTATGAACCTTCAATATTTAGCTGTTTTACACGGTTTATTAAAGCAAGTTCGTTTCCATTTTAAACTAACTTGTAGTTATTATTACATTTAGCAAATTTACCACACAAATACATGGGTCTAGACCAACGTTTGGGTCAAGTTTCGTGGAATTCTATGAACGTTCAAAATTTAGCTGTTTTGCTCGGTTTTATTAAAGCAAGTTCGTTTCCATTTTTACAATGCTTAGCAAATGTACCACACAAATACATGGGTCTACACCAATGTTTTGGTCAAGTTACGTAGAATTCTATGAACATTCAATATTTAGCTGTTTTGCACGGTTTTATTAAACCTAGTTCATTTCCCTTTTACACTAACTTGTAGTTATTATTACGCTTAGCAAATTTACCATAGAAATACATGGGTCTAGTCCTACGTTTGGTTCGAGTTTCCTGAAATTCTTAGAACATTCAAAATTTAGCTATTTTACATGGTTTTTGTAAAGCAAGTTCGTTTCCCTTATACACTAACTTGTATTTATTATTACGCTTTGCAAATTTACAACACAAATGCATGGGTGTAGACCAACGTTTGGGGTCAAGTTTCATCGAATTCTAAGAACGTTCAAAATTTAGCTGTTGTGCACGGTTTTATTAAAGCAAGTTCTTTTTCCTTTTACACTAACTTGTTTTTAGAATTACGCTTCGCAAATTTACAACACAAATGCATGGGTACCTACGTTTGGGTGAAGTTTCGGGGAATTCTGAGAACGCTCAAAATTTAGCTGTTTTGCTTGGTTTGAGTAAAGCTAGTTCGTTTACCTTTTACACTAGCTTGTAGTTATTATTACGCTTTGCAAATTTACCACACAAATGCATGAGTTTAGACCTACGTTTTGGTCATGTTTCATAGAATTCTATGAACCGTCAATATTTAGCTGTTTTACACGGTTTATTAAAGCAAGTTCGTTTCCATTTTTACACTAACTTGTAGTTATTATTACGCTTAGGAAATTTACCATACAAATACATGGGTCTAGACCAACATTTTGGTCAAGTATCGTGGAATTCTATGAACGTTCAAAATATAGCTGTTTTGCTCGGTTTTATTAAAGCAAGTTCGTTTCTATTTTTACAACGCTTAGCAATGTACCACACAAATACATGGGTCTACACCAACGTTTTGCTCAAGTTTCGTAGAATTCTATGAACGTTCAATATTTAGCTGTTTTGCACGGTTTTATTAGAGAAAGTTCATTTCCCTTTTACACTAATTTCTAATTATTATTATGCTTAGCAAATTTACCACACAGGTGCATGGGTCTAGTCCAACGTTTGGGTCAAGTTTTGTGGATTTCTGAGAACGTCCAAAATTTAGCTTTTTTGCACGGTTTTATTAAAGGAACATCGTTTCCTTTTTACACTAGCTTGTAGTTATTATTACGCTTAGTAAATTTACTACACAAATAAATGGGTCTATATCTACGTTTGGGTCAGGTTTCATGGAATTCTGAAAACGTTCAAAATTAAGTTGTTTTGCGCGGTTTATTAAAGCAAGTTCTTTTCCCTTTTACACTAACTTGTAGTTATTATTACGCTTAGAAAATTTACCACACAAATGCATGGGCCTATTCCTATGTTTGGGTCAAGTTTCGTGGAATTCTGTGAACGTTCAAAATTTAGCTTTTTTACACTGTTTTATTAAAGGAACTTCGTTTCCTTTTTGCGCTAACTTGTAGTTATTATTACGCTTAACAAATTTACTACACAAATTCATGGGTCTATATCTACGTTTGGGTCAAGTTTCTTGGAATTCTGATAAACGTTCAAAATTAAGCTGTTTTGCACGGTTTTATTAAAGCAAGTTCGTTTCCCTTTTACACTAACTTGTAGTTATTATTACGCTTAGCAAATTTAGCCTAGAAATACATGGGTCTAGACCAACCTTTGGTTCGAGTTTCCTGAAATTCTTAGAACAATCAAAATTTAGCTATTTTGCATGGTTTTTGTAAAGCAAGTTCGTTTCCTTTATACACTGACTTGTATTTATTATTACCCTTTGCAAATTTACAACACAAATGCATGGGTGTAGACCAACGTTTGGGGTCAAGTTTCATCGAATTCTAAGAACGTTCAAAATTTAGCTGTTGTGCACGGTTTTATTAAAGCAAATTCTTTTTCCTTTTACACTAACTTGTTTTTAGAATTACACTTCGCAAATTTACCACACAAATGCATGAGTACCTACGTTTGGGTCAAGTTTCGTGGAATTCGGAGAACGTTCAAAATTTAGCTGTTTTGCACGGCTTTATTACAGCAAATTCGTTTTCCGTTTACACTAACTTGTAGTTATTATTACGCTTAGCAAATTTACCACACAAATACATGGGTCTAGACCAACGTTTTGATCAAATTTCATAGAATTCTATGAACCTTCAATATTTAGCTGTTTTACACGGTTTATTAAAGCAAGTTCGTTTCCATTTTAAACTAACTTGTAGTTATTATTACATTTAGCAAATTTACCACACAAATACATGGGTCTAGACCAACGTTTGGGTCAAGTTTCGTGGAATTCTATGAACGTTCAATTTTGCTCGGTTTTATTAAAGCAAGTTCGTTTCCATTTTTACAATGCTTAGCAAATGTACCACACAAATACATGGGTCTACACCAATGTTTTGGTCAAGTTACGTAGAATTCTATGAACGTTCAATATTTAGCTGTTTTGCACGGTTTTATTAAACCTAGTTCATTTCCCTTTTACACTAACTTGTAGTTATTATTACGCTTAGCAAATTTACCGTAGAAATACATGGGTCTAGTCCTACGTTTGGTTCGAGTTTCCTGAAATTCTTAGAACATTCAATTTAGCTATTTTACATGGTTTTTGTAAAGCAAGTTCGTTTCCCTTATACACTAACTTGTATTTATTATTACGCTTTGCAAATTTACAACACAAATGCATGGGTGTAGACCAACGTTTGGGGTCAAGTTTCATCGAATTCTAAGAACGTTCAAAATTTAGCTGTTGTGCACGGTTTTATTAAAGCAAGTTCTTTTTCCTTTTACACTAACTTGTTTTTAGAATTACGCTTCGCAAATTTACCACACAAATGCATGGGTACCTACGTTTGGGTGAAGTTTCGGGGAATTCTGAGAACGCTCAAAATTTAGCTGTTTTGCTTGGTTTTAGTAAAGCTAGTTCGTTTACCTTTTACACTAGCTTGTAGTTATTATTACGCTTTGCAAATTTACCACACAAATGCATGAGTTTAGACCTACGTTTTGGTCATGTTTCGTAGAATTCTATGAACCGTCAATATTTAGCTGTTTTACACGGTTTATTAAAGCAAGTTCGTTTCCATTTTTACACTAACTTGTAGTTATTATTACGCTTAGGAAATTTACCATACAAATACATGGGTCTAGACCAACATTTGGGTCAAGTATCGTGGAATTCTATGAACGTTCAAAATATAGCTGTTTTGCTCGGTTTTATTAAAGCAAGTTCGTTTCTATTTTTACAACGCTTAGCAATGTACCACACAAATACATGGGTCTACACCAACGTTTTGCTCAAGTTTCGTAGAATTCTATGAACGTTCAATATTTAGCTGTTTTGCACGGTTTTATTAAAGAAAGTTCATTTCCCTTTTACACTAATTTCTAATTATTATTATGCTTAGCAAATTTACCACACAGGTGCATGGGTCTAGTCCAACGTTTGGGTCAAGTTTTGTGGATTTCTGAGAACGTCCAAAATTTAGCTTTTTTGCACGGTTTTATTAAAGGAACATCGTTTCCTTTTTACACTAACTTGTAGTTATTATTACGGTTAGTAAATTTACTACACAAATAAATGGGTCTATATCTACGTTTGGGTCAGGTTTCATGGAATTCTGAAAACGTTCAAAATTAAGTTGTTTTGCGCGGTTTATTAAAGCAAGTTCTTTTCCCTTTTACACTAACTTGTAGTTATTATTACGCTTAGAAAATTTACCACACAAATGCATGGGTCTATTCCTATGTTTGGGTCAAGTTTCGTGGAATTCTGTGAACGTTCAAAATTTAGCTTTTTTACACTGTTTTATTAAAGGAACTTCGTTTCCTTTTTGCGCTAACTTGTAGTTATTATTACGCTTAACAAATTTACTACACAAATTCATGGGTCTATATCTACGTTTGGGTCAAGTTTCTTGGAATTCTGATAAACGTTCAAAATTAAGCTGTTTTGCACGGTTTTATTAAAGCAAGTTCGTTTCCCTTTTACACTAACTTGTAGTTATTATTACGCTTAGCAAATTTAGCATAGAAATACATGGGTCTAGACCAACATTTGGTTCGAGTTTCCTGAAATTCTTAGAACAATCAAAATTTAGCTATTTTGCATGGTTTTTGTAAAGCAAGTTCGTTTCCTTTATACACTGACTTGTATTTATTATTACCCTTTGCAAATTTACAACACAAATGCATGGGTGTAGACCAACGTTTGGGGTCAAGTTTCATCGAATTCTAAGAACGTTCAAAATTTAGCTGTTGTGCACGGTTTTATTAAAGCAAATTCTTTTTCCTTTTACACTAACTTGTTTTTAGAATTACACTTCGCAAATTTACCACACAAATGCATGAGTACCTACGTTTGGGTCAAGTTTCGTGGAATTCGGAGAACGTTCAAAATTTAGCTGTTTTGCACGGCTTTATTACAGCAAATTCGTTTTCCGTTTACACTAACTTGTAGTTATTATTACGCTTAGCAAATTTACCACACAAATACATGGGTCTAGACCAACGTTTTGATCAAATTTCATAGAATTCTATGAACCTTCAATATTTAGCTGTTTTACACGGTTTATTAAAGCAAGTTCGTTTCCATTTTAAACTAACTTGTAGTTATTATTACATTTAGCAAATTTACCACACAAATACATGGGTCTAGACCAACGTTTGGGTCAAGTTTCGTGGAATTCTATGAACGTTCAATTTTGCTCGGTTTTATTAAAGCAAGTTCGTTTCCATTTTTACAATGCTTAGCAAATGTACCACACAAATACATGGGTCTACACCAATGTTTTGGTCAAGTTACGTAGAATTCTATGAACGTTCAATATTTAGCTGTTTTGCACGGTTTTATTAAACCTAGTTCATTTCCCTTTTACACTAACTTGTAGTTATTATTACGCTTAGCAAATTTACCATAGAAATACATGGGTCTAGTCCTACGTTTGGTTCGAGTTTCCTGAAATTCTTAGAAATTCAAAATTTAGCTATTTTACATGGTTTTTGTAAAGCAAGTTCGTTTCCCTTATACACTAACTTGTATTTATTATTACGCTTTGCAAATTTACAACACAAATGCATGGGTGTAGACCAACGTTTGGGGTCAAGTTTCATCGAATTCTAAGAACGTTCAAAATTTAGCTGTTGTGCACGGTTTTATTAAAGCAAGTTCTTTTTCCTTTTACACTAACTTTTTTTTAGAATTACGCTTCGCAAATTTACCACACAAATGCATGGGTACCTACGTTTGGGTGAAGTTTCGGGGAATTCTGAGAACGCTCAAAATTTAGCTGTTTTGCTTGGTTTTAGTAAAGCTAGTTCGTTTACCTTTTACACTAGCTTGTAGTTATTATTACGCTTTGCATATTTACCACACAAATGCATGAGTTTAGACATACGTTTTGGTCATGTTTCGTAGAATTCTATGAACCGTCAATATTTAGCTGTTTTACACGGTTTATTAAAGCAAGTTCGTTTCCATTTTTACACTAACTTGTAGTTATTATTACGCTTAGGAAATTTACCATACAAATACATGGGTCTAGACCAACATTTGGGTCAAGTATCGTGGAATTCTATGAACGTTCAAAATATAGCTGTTTTGCTCGGTTTTATTAAAGCAAGTTCGTTTCTATTTTTACAACGCTTAGCAATGTACCACACAAATACATGGGTCTACACCAACGTTTTGCTCAAGTTTCGTAGAATTCTATGAACGTTCAATATTTAGCTGTTTTGCACGGTTTTATTAAAGAAAGTTCATTTCCCTTTTACACTAATTTCTAATTATTATTATGCTTAGCAAATTTACCACACAGGTGCATGGGTCTAGTCCAACGTTTGGGTCAAGTTTTGTGGATTTCTGAGAACGTCCAAAATTTAGCTTTTTTGCACGGTTTTATTAAAGGAACATCGTTTCCTTTTTACACTAACTTGTAGTTATTAATACGCTTAGTAAATTTACTACACAAATAAATGGGTCTATATCTACGTTTGGGTCAGGTTTCATGGAATTCTGAAAACGTTCAAAATTAAGTTGTTTTGCGCGGTTTATGAAAGCAAGTTCTTTTCCCTTTTACACTAACTTGTAGTTATTATTACGCTTAGAAAATTTACCACACAAATGCATGGGTCTATTCCTACGTTTGGGTCAAGTTTCGTGGAATTCTGTGAACGTTCAAAATTTAGCTTTTTTACACTGTTTTATTAAAGGAACTTCGTTTCCTTTTTGCGCTAACTTGTAGTTATTATTACGCTTAACAAATTTACTACACAAATGCATGGGTCTATATCTACGTTTGGGTCAAGTTTCTTGGAATTCTGATAAACGTTCAAAATTAAGCTGTTTTGCACGGTTTTATTAAAGCAAGTTCGTTTCCCTTTTACACTAACTTGTAGTTATTATTACGCTGAGCAAATTTAGCATAGAAATACATGGGTCTAGACCAACGTTTGGTTCGAGTTTCCTGAAATTCTTAGAACAATCAAAATTTAGCTATTTTGCATGGTTTTTGTAAAGCAAGTTCGTTTCCTTTATACACTGACTTGTATTTATTATTACCCTTTGCAAATTTACAACACAAATGCATGGGTGTAGACCAACGTTTGGGGTCAAGTTTCATCGAATTCTAAGAACGTTCAAAATTTAGCTGTTGTGCACGGTTTTATTAAAGCAAATTCTTTTTCCTTTTACACTAACTTGTTTTTAGAATTACGCTTCGCAAATTTACCACACAAATGCATGAGTACCTGCGTTTGGGTCAAGTTTCGTGGAATTTGGAGAACGTTCAAAATTTAGCTGTTTTGCACGGCTTTATTACAGCAAATTCGTTTTCCGTTTACACTAACTTGTAGTTATTATTACGCTTAGCAAATTTACCACACAAATACATGGGTCTAGACCAACGTTTCGATCAAATTTCATAGAATTCTATGAACCTTCAATATTTAGCTGTTTTACACGGTTTATTAAAGCAAGTTCGTTTCCATTTTAAACTAACTTGTAGTTATTATTACATTTAGCAAATTTACCACACAAATACATGGGTCTAGACAAACGTTTGGGTCAAGTTTCGTGGAATTCTATGAACGTTCAATTTTGCTCGGTTTTATTAAAGCAAGTTCGTTTCCATTTTTACAATGCTTAGCAAATGTACCACACAAATACATGGGTCTACACCAATGTTTTGGTCAAGTTACGTAGAATTCTATGAACGTTCAATATTTAGTTGTTTTGCACGGTTTTATTAAACCTAGTTCATTTCCCTTTTACACTAACTTGTAGTTATTATTACGCTTAGCAAATTTACCATAGAAATACATGGGTCTAGTCCTACGTTTGGTTCGAGTTTCCTGAAATTCTTAGAACATTCAAAATTTAGTTATTTTACATGGGTTTTGTAAAGCAAGTTCGTTTCCCTTATACACTAACTTGTATTTATTATTACGCTTTGCAAATTTACAACACAAATGCATTGGTGTAGACCAACGTTTGGGGTCAAGTTTCATCGAATTCTAAGAACGTTCAAAATTTAGCTGTTGTGCACGGTTTTATTAAAGCAAGTTCTTTTTCCTTTTACACTAACTTGTTTTTAGAATTACGCTTCGCAAATTTACCACACAAATGCATGGGTACCTACGTTTGGGTGAAGTTTCGGGGAATTCTGAGAACGCTCAAAATTTAGCTGTTTTGCTTGGTTTTAGTAAAGCTAGTTCGTTTACCTTTTACACTAGCTTGTAGTTATTATTACGCTTTGCAAATTTACCACACAAATGCATGAGTTTAGACCTACGTTTTGGTCATGTTTCATAGAATTCTATGAACCGTCAATATTTAATTGTTTTACACGGTTTATTAAAGCAAGTTCGTTTCCATTTTTACACTAACTTGTAGTTATTATTACGCTTAGGAAATTTACCATACAAATACATGGGTCTAGACCAACATTTTGGTCAAGTATCGTGGAATTCTATGAGCGTTCAAAATATAGCTGTTTTGCTCGGTTTTATTAAAGCAAGTTCGTTTCTATTTTTACAACGCTTAGCAATGTACCACACAAATACATGGGTCTACACCAACGTTTTGCTCAAGTTTCGTAGAATTCTATGAACGTTCAATATTTAGCTGTTTTGCACGGTTTTATTAAAGAAAGTTCATTTCCCTTTTACACTAATTTCTAATTATTATTATGCTTAGCAAATTTACCACACAGGTGCATGGGTCTAGTCCAACGTTTGGGTCAAGTTTTGTGGATTTCTGAGAACATCCAAAATTTAGCTTTTTTGCACGGTTTTATTAAAGGAACATCGTTTCCTTTTTACACTAACTTGTAGTTATTATTACGCTTAGTAAATTTACTACACAAATAAATGGGTCTATATCTACGTTTGGGTCAGGTTTCATGGAATTCTGAAAACGTTCAAAATTAAGTTGTTTTGCGCGGTTTATTAAAGCAAGTTCTTTTCCCTTTTACACTAACTTGTAGTTATTATTACGCTTAGAAAATTTACCACACAAATGCATGGGTCTATTCCTACGTTTGGGTCAAGTTTCGTGGAATTCTGTGAACGTTCAAAATTTAGCTTTTTTACACTGTTTTATTAAAGGAACTTCGTTTCCTTTTTGCGCTAACTTGTAGTATTATTACGCTTAACAAATTTACTACACAAATGCATGGGTCTATATCTACGTTTGGGTCAAGTTTTTTGGAATTCTGATAAACGTTCAAAATTAAGCTGTTTTGCACGGTTTTATTAAAGCAAGTTCGTTTCCCTTTTACACTAACTTGTAGTTATTATTACGCTTAGCAAATTTAGCATAGAAATACATGGGTCTAGACCAACATTTGGTTCGAGTTTCCTGAAATTCTTAGAACAATCAAAATTTAGCTATTTTGCATGGTTTTTGTAAAGCAAGTTCGTTTCCTTTATACACTGACTTGTATTTATTATTACCGTTTGCAAATTTACAACACAAATGCATGGGTGTAGACCAACGTTTGGGGTCAAGTTTCATCGAATTCTAAGAACGTTCAAAATTTAGCTGTTGTGCACGGTTTTATTAAAGCAAATGCTTTTTCCTTTTACACTAACTTGTTTTTAGAATTACGCTTCGCAAATTTACCACACAAATGCATGAGTACCTACGTTTGGGTCAAGTTTCGTGGAATTCGGAGAACGTTCAAAATTTAGCTGTTTTGCACGGCTTTATTACAGCAAATTCGTTTTCCGTTTACACTAACTTGTAGTTATTATTACGCTTAGCAAATTTACCACACAAATACATGGGTCTAGACCAACGTTTCGATCAAATTTCATAGAATTCTATGAACCTTCAATATTTAGCTGTTTTACACGGTTTATTAAAGCAAGTTCGTTTCCATTTTAAACTAACTTGTAGTTATTATTACATTTAGCAAATTTACCACACAAATACATGGGTCTAGACCAACGTTTGGGTCAAGTTTCGTGGAATTCTATGAACGTTCAATATTTAGCTGTTTTGCACGGTTTTATTAAACCTAGTTCATTTCCCTTTTACACTAACTTGTAGTTATTATTACGCTTAGCAAATTTACCATAGAAATACATGGGTCTAGACCAACGTTTGGTTCGAGTTTCCTGAAATTCTTAGAACAATCAAAATTTAGCTATTTTGCATGGTTTTTGTAAAGCAAGTTCGTTTCCTTTATACACTGACTTGTATTTATTATTACCCTTTGCAAATTTACAACACAAATGCATGGGTGTAGACCAACGTTTGGGGTCAAGTTTCATCGAATTCTAAGAACGTTCAAAATTTAGCTGTTGTGCACGGTTTTATTAAAGCAAGTTCTTTTTCCTTTTACACTAACTTGTTTTTAGAATTACGCTTCGCAAATTTACCACACAAATGCATGGGTACCTACGTTTGGGTGAAGTTTCGGGGAATTCTGAGAACGCTCAAAATTTAGCTGTTTTGCTTGGTTTTAGTAAAGCTAGTTCGTTTACCTTTTACACTAGCTTGTAGTTATTATTACGCTTTGCAAATTTACCACACAAATGCATGAGTTTAGACCTACGTTTTGGTCATGCTTCGTAGAATTCTATGAACCGTCAATATTTAGCTGTTTTACACGGTTTATTAAAGCAAATTCGTTTCCATTTTTACACTAACTTGTAGTTATTATTACGCTTAGGAAATTTACCATACAAATACATGGGTCTAGACCAACATTTGGGTCAAGTAGTGGAATTCTATGAACGTTCAAAATATAGCTGTTTTGCTCGATTTTATTAAAGCAAGTTCGTTTCTATTTTTACAACGCTTAGCAATGTACCACACAAATACATGGGTCTACACCAACGTTTTGCTCAAGTTTCGTAGAATTCTATGAACCTTCAATATTTAGCTGTTTTACACGGTTTATTAAAGCAAGTTCGTTTCCATTTTAAACTAACTTGTAGTTATTATTACATTTAGCAAATTTACCACACAAATACATGGGTCTAGACCAACGTTTGGGTCAAGTTTCGTGGAATTCTATGAACGTTCAATTTTGCTCGGTTTTATTAAAGCAAGTTCGTTTCCATTTTTACAATGCTTAGCAAATGTACCACACAAATACATGGGTCTACACCAATGTTTTGGTCAAGTTACGTAGAATTCTATGAACGTTCAATATTTAGCTGTTTTGCACGGTTTTATTAAACCTAGTTCATTTCCCTTTTACACTAACTTGTAGTTATTATTACGCTTAGCAAATTTACCATAGAAATACATGGGTCTAGTCCTACGTTTGGTTCGAGTTTCCTGAAATTCTTAGAAATTCAAAATTTAGCTATTTTACATGGTTTTTGTAAAGCAAGTTCGTTTCCCTTATACACTAACTTGTATTTATTATTACGCTTTGCAAATTTACAACACAAATGCATGGGTGTAGACCAACGTTTGGGGTCAAGTTTCATCGAATTCTAAGAACGTTCAAAATTTAGCTGTTGTGCACGGTTTTATTAAAGCAAGTTCTTTTTCCTTTTACACTAACTTTTTTTTAGAATTACGCTTCGCAAATTTACCACACAAATGCATGGGTACCTACGTTTGGGTGAAGTTTCGGGGAATTCTGAGAACGCTCAAAATTTAGCTGTTTTGCTTGGTTTTAGTAAAGCTAGTTCGTTTACCTTTTACACTAGCTTGTAGTTATTATTACGCTTTGCAAATTTACCACACAAATGCATGAGTTTAGACATACGTTTTGGTCATGTTTCGTAGAATTCTATGAACCGTCAATATTTAGCTGTTTTACACGGTTTATTAAAGCAAGTTCGTTTCCATTTTTACACTAACTTGTAGTTATTATTACGCTTAGGAAATTTACCATACAAATACATGGGTCTAGACCAACATTTGGGTCAAGTATCGTGGAATTCTATGAACGTTCAAAATATAGCTGTTTTGCTCGGTTTTATTAAAGCAAGTTCGTTTCTATTTTTACAACGCTTAGCAATGTACCACACAAATACATGGGTCTACACCAACGTTTTGCTCAAGTTTCGTAGAATTCTATGAACGTTCAATATTTAGCTGTTTTGCACGGTTTTATTAAAGAAAGTTCATTTCCCTTTTACACTAATTTCTAATTATTATTATGCTTAGCAAATTTACCACACAGGTGCATGGGTCTAGTCCAACGTTTGGGTCAAGTTTTGTGGATTTCTGAGAACGTCCAAAATTTAGCTTTTTTGCACGGTTTTATTAACGGAACATCGTTTCCTTTTTACAGTAACTTGTAGTTATTAATACGCTTAGTAAATTTACTACACAAATAAATGGGTCTATATCTACGTTTGGGTCAGGTTTCATGGAATTCTGAAAACGTTCAAAATTAAGTTGTTTTGCGCGGTTTATGAAAGCAAGTTCTTTTCCCTTTTACACTAACTTGTAGTTATTATTACGCTTAGAAAATTTACCACACAAATGCATGGGTCTATTCCTACGTTTGGGTCAAGTTTCGTGGAATTCTGTGAACGTTCAAAATTTAGCTTTTTTACACTGTTTTATTAAAGGAACTTCGTTTCCTTTTTGCGCTAACTTGTAGTTATTATTACGCTTAACAAATTTACTACACAAATGCATGGGTCTATATCTACGTTTGGGTCAAGTTTCTTGGAATTCTGATAAACGTTCAAAATTAAGCTGTTTTGCACGGTTTTATTAAAGCAAGTTCGTTTCCCTTTTACACTAACTTGTAGTTATTATTACGCTTAGCAAATTTAGCATAGAAATACATGGGTCTAGACCAACGTTTGGTTCGAGTTTCCTGAAATTCTTAGAACAATCAAAATTTAGCTATTTTGCATGGTTTTTGTAAAGCAAGTTCGTTTCCTTTATACACTGACTTGTATTTATTATTACCCTTTGCAAATTTACAACACAAATGCATGGGTGTAGACCAACGTTTGGGGTCAAGTTTCATCGAATTCTAAGAACGTTCAAAATTTAGCTGTTGTGCACGGTTTTATTAAAGCAAATTCTTTTTCCTTTTACACTAACTTGTTTTTAGAATTACGCTTCGCAAATTTACCACACAAATGCATGGGTACCTACGTTTGGGTGAAGTTTCGGGGAATTCTGAGAACGCTCAAAATTTAGCTGTTTTGCTTGGTTTTAGTAAAGCTAGTTCGTTTACCTTTTACACTAGCTTGTAGTTATTATTACGCTTTGCAAATTTACCACACAAATGCATGAGTGTAGACCTACGTTTTGGTCATGCTTCGTAGAATTCTATGAACCGTCAATATTTAGCTGTTTTACACGGTTTATTAAAGCAAATTCGTTTCCATTTTTACACTAACTTGTAGTTATTATTACGCTTAGGAAATTTACCATACAAATACATGGGTCTAGACCAACATTTGGGTCAAGTAGTGGAATTCTATGAACGTTCAAAATATAGCTGTTTTGCTCGATTTTATTAAAGCAAGTTCGTTTCTATTTTTACAACGCTTAGCAATGTACCACACAAATACATGGGTCTACACCAACGTTTTGCTCAAGTTTCGTAGAATTCTATGAACCTTCAATATTTAGCTGTTTTACACGGTTTATTAAAGCAAGTTCGTTTCCATTTTAAACTAACTTGTAGTTATTATTACATTTAGCAAATTTACCACACAAATACATGGGTCTAGACCAACGTTTGGGTCAAGTTTCGTGGAATTCTATGAACGTTCAATTTTGCTCGGTTTTATTAAAGCAAGTTCGTTTCCATTTTTACAATGCTTAGCAAATGTACCACACAAATACATGGGTCTACACCAATGTTTTGGTCAAGTTACGTAGAATTCTATGAACGTTCAATATTTAGCTGTTTTGCACGGTTTTATTAAACCTAGTTCATTTCCCTTTTACACTAACTTGTAGTTATTATTACGCTTAGCAAATTTACCATAGAAATACATGGGTCTAGTCCTACGTTTGGTTCGAGTTTCCTGAAATTCTTAGAAATTCAAAATTTAGCTATTTTACATGGTTTTTGTAAAGCAAGTTCGTTTCCCTTATACACTAACTTGTATTTATTATTACGCTTTGCAAATTTACAACACAAATGCATGGGTGTAGACCAACGTTTGGGGTCAAGTTTCATCGAATTCTAAGAACGTTCAAAATTTAGCTGTTGTGCACGGTTTTATTAAAGCAAGTTCTTTTTCCTTTTACACTAACTTTTTTTTAGAATTACGCTTCGCAAATTTACCACACAAATGCATGGGTACCTACGTTTGGGTGAAGTTTCGGGGAATTCTGAGAACGCTCAAAATTTAGCTGTTTTGCTTGGTTTTAGTAAAGCTAGTTCGTTTACCTTTTACACTAGCTTGTAGTTATTATTACGCTTTGCAAATTTACCACACAAATGCATGAGTTTAGACATACGTTTTGGTCATGTTTCGTAGAATTCTATGAACCGTCAATATTTAGCTGTTTTACACGGTTTATTAAAGCAAGTTCGTTTCCATTTTTACACTAACTTGTAGTTATTATTACGCTTAGGAAATTTACCATACAAATACATGGGTCTAGACCAACATTTGGGTCAAGTATCGTGGAATTCTATGAACGTTCAAAATATAGCTGTTTTGCTCGGTTTTATTAAAGCAAGTTCGTTTCTATTTTTACAACGCTTAGCAATGTACCACACAAATACATGGGTCTACACCAACGTTTTGCTCAAGTTTCGTAGAATTCTATGAACGTTCAATATTTAGCTGTTTTGCACGGTTTTATTAAAGAAAGTTCATTTCCCTTTTACACTAATTTCTAATTATTATTATGCTTAGCAAATTTACCACACAGGTGCATGGGTCTAGTCCAACGTTTGGGTCAAGTTTTGTGGATTTCTGAGAACGTCCAAAATTTAGCTTTTTTGCACGGTTTTATTAAAGGAACATCGTTTCCTTTTTACACTAACTTGTAGTTATTAATACGCTTAGTAAATTTACTACACAAATAAATGGGTCTATATCTACGTTTGGGTCAGGTTTCATGGAATTCTGAAAACGTTCAAAATTAAGTTGTTTTGCGCGGTTTATGAAAGCAAGTTCTTTTCCCTTTTACACTAACTTGTAGTTATTATTACGCTTAGAAAATTTACCACACAAATGCATGGGTCTATTCCTACGTTTGGGTCAAGTTTCGTGGAATTCTGTGAACGTTCAAAATTTAGCTTTTTTACACTGTTTTATTAAAGGAACTTCGTTTCCTTTTTGCGCTAACTTGTAGTTATTATTACGCTTAACAAATTTACTACACAAATGCATGGGTCTATATCTACGTTTGGGTCAAGTTTCTTGGAATTCTGATAAACGTTCAAAATTAAGCTGTTTTGCACGGTTTTATTAAAGCAAGTTCGTTTCCCTTTTACACTAACTTGTAGTTATTATTACGCTTAGCAAATTTAGCATAGAAATACATGGGTCTAGACCAACGTTTGGTTCGAGTTTCCTGAAATTCTTAGAACAATCAAAATTTAGCTATTTTGCATGGTTTTTGTAAAGCAAGTTCGTTTCCTTTATAAACTGACTTGTATTTATTATTACCCTTTGCAAATTTACAACACAAATGCATGGGTGTAGACCAACGTTTGGGGTCAAGTTTCATCGAATTCTAAGAACGTTCAAAATTTAGCTGTTGTGCACGGTTTTATTAAAGCAAATTCTTTTTCCTTTTACACTAACTTGTTTTTAGAATTACGCTTCGCAAATTTACCACACAAATGCATGAGTACCTGCGTTTGGGTCAAGTTTCGTGGAATTTGGAGAACGTTCAAAATTTAGCTGTTTTGCACGGCTTTATTACAGCAAATTCGTTTTCCGTTTACACTAACTTGTAGTTATTATTACGCTTAGCAAATTTACCACACAAATACATGGGTCTAGACCAACGTTTCGATCAAATTTCATAGAATTCTATGAACCTTCAATATTTAGCTGTTTTACACGGTTTATTAAAGCAAGTTCGTTTCCATTTTAAACTAACTTGTAGTTATTATTACATTTAGCAAATTTACCACACAAATACATGGGTCTAGACAAACGTTTGGGTCAAGTTTCGTGGAATTCTATGAACGTTCAATTTTGCTCGGTTTTATTAAAGCAAGTTCGTTTCCATTTTTACAATGCTTAGCAAATGTACCACACAAATACATGGGTCTACACCAATGTTTTGGTCAAGTTACGTAGAATTCTATGAACGTTCAATATTTAGTTGTTTTGCACGGTTTTATTAAACCTAGTTCATTTCCCTTTTACACTAACTTGTAGTTATTATTACGCTTAGCAAATTTACCATAGAAATACATGGGTCTAGTCCTACGTTTGGTTCGAGTTTCCTGAAATTCTTAGAACATTCAAAATTTAGTTATTTTACATGGGTTTTGTAAAGCAAGTTCGTTTCCCTTATACACTAACTTGTATTTATTATTACGCTTTGCAAATTTACAACACAAATGCATTGGTGTAGACCAACGTTTGGGGTCAAGTTTCATCGAATTCTAAGAACGTTCAAAATTTAGCTGTTGTGCACGGTTTTATTAAAGCAAGTTCTTTTTCCTTTTACACTAACTTGTTTTTAGAATTACGCTTTGCAAATTTACCACACAAATGCATGGGTACCTACGTTTGGGTGAAGTTTCGGGGAATTCTGAGAACGCTCAAAATTTAGCTGTTTTGCTTGGTTTTAGTAAAGCTAGTTCGTTTACCTTTTACACTAGCTTGTAGTTATTATTACACTTTGCAAATTTACCACACAAATGCATGAGTTTAGACCTACGTTTTGGTCATGTTTCATAGAATTCTATGAACCGTCAATATTTAATTGTTTTACACGGTTTATTAAAGCAAGTTCGTTTCCATTTTTACACTAACTTGTAGTTATTATTACGCTTAGGAAATTTACCATACAAATACATGGGTCTAGACCAACATTTTGGTCAAGTATCGTGGAATTCTATGAGCGTTCAAAATATAGCTGTTTTGCTCGGTTTTATTAAAGCAAGTTCGTTTCTATTTTTACAACGCTTAGCAATGTACCACACAAATACATGGGTCTACACCAACGTTTTGCTCAAGTTTCGTAGAATTCTATGAACGTTCAATATTTAGCTGTTTTGCACGGTTTTATTAAAGAAAGTTCATTTCCCTTTTACACTAATTTCTAATTATTATTATGCTTAGCAAATTTACCACACAGGTGCATGGGTCTAGTCCAACGTTTGGGTCAAGTTTTGTGGATTTCTGAGAACATCCAAAATTTAGCTTTTTTGCACGGTTTTATTAAAGGAACATCGTTTCCTTTTTACACTAACTTGTAGTTATTATTACGCTTAGTAAATTTACTACACAAATAAATGGGTCTATATCTACGTTTGGGTCAGGTTTCATGGAATTCTGAAAACGTTCAAAATTAAGTTGTTTTGCGCGGTTTATTAAAGCAAGTTCTTTTCCCTTTTACACTAACTTGTAGTTATTATTACGCTTAGAAAATTTACCACACAAATGCATGGGTCTATTCCTACGTTTGGGTCAAGTTTCGTGGAATTCTGTGAACGTTCAAAATTTAGCTTTTTTACACTGTTTTATTAAAGGAACTTCGTTTCCTTTTTGCGCTAACTTGTAGTATTATTACGCTTAACAAATTTACTACACAAATGCATGGGTCTATATCTACGTTTGGGTCAAGTTTTTTGGAATTCTGATAAACGTTCAAAATTAAGCTGTTTTGCACGGTTTTATTAAAGCAAGTTCGTTTCCCTTTTACACTAACTTGTAGTTATTATTACGCTTAGCAAATTTAGCATAGAAATACATGGGTCTAGACCAACATTTGGTTCGAGTTTCCTGAAATTCTTAGAACAATCAAAATTTAGCTATTTTGCATGGTTTTTGTAAAGCAAGTTCGTTTCCTTTATACACTGACTTGTATTTATTATTACCGTTTGCAAATTTACAACACAAATGCATGGGTGTAGACCAACGTTTGGGGTCAAGTTTCATCGAATTCTAAGAACGTTCAAAATTTAGCTGTTGTGCACGGTTTTATTAAAGCAAATGCTTTTTCCTTTTACACTAACTTGTTTTTAGAATTACGCTTCGCAAATTTACCACACAAATGCATGAGTACCTACGTTTGGGTCAAGTTTCGTGGAATTCGGAGAACGTTCAAAATTTAGCTGTTTTGCACGGCTTTATTACAGCAAATTCGTTTTCCGTTTACACTAACTTGTAGTTATTATTACGCTTAGCAAATTTACCACACAAATACATGGGTCTAGACCAACGTTTCGATCAAATTTCATAGAATTCTATGAACCTTCAATATTTAGCTGTTTTACACGGTTTATTAAAGCAAGTTCGTTTCCATTTTAAACTAACTTGTAGTTATTATTACATTTAGCAAATTTACCACACAAATACATGGGTCTAGACCAACGTTTGGGTCAAGTTTCGTGGAATTCTATGAACGTTCAATATTTAGCTGTTTTGCACGGTTTTATTAAACCTAGTTCATTTCCCTTTTACACTAACTTGTAGTTATTATTACGCTTAGCAAATTTACCATAGAAATACATGGGTCTAGACCAACGTTTGGTTCGAGTTTCCTGAAATTCTTAGAACAATCAAAATTTAGCTATTTTGCATGGTTTTTGTAAAGCAAGTTCGTTTCCTTTATACACTGACTTGTATTTATTATTACCCTTTGCAAATTTACAACACAAATGCATGGGTGTAGACCAACGTTTGGGGTCAAGTTTCATCGAATTCTAAGAACGTTCAAAATTTAGCTGTTGTGCACGGTTTTATTAAAGCAAGTTCTTTTTCCTTTTACACTAACTTGTTTTTAGAATTACGCTTTGCAAATTTACCACACAAATGCATGGGTACCTACGTTTGGGTGAAGTTTCGGGGAATTCTGAGAACGCTCAAAATTTAGCTGTTTTGCTTGGTTTTAGTAAAGCTAGTTCGTTTACCTTTTACACTAGCTTGTAGTTATTATTACGCTTTGCAAATTTACCACACAAATGCATGAGTTTAGACCTACGTTTTGGTCATGCTTCGTAGAATTCTATGAACCGTCAATATTTAGCTGTTTTACACGGTTTATTAAAGCAAATTCGTTTCCATTTTTACACTAACTTGTAGTTATTATTACGCTTAGGAAATTTACCATACAAATACATGGGTCTAGACCAACATTTGGGTCAAGTAGTGGAATTCTATGAACGTTCAAAATATAGCTGTTTTGCTCGATTTTATTAAAGCAAGTTCGTTTCTATTTTTACAACGCTTAGCAATGTACCACACAAATACATGGGTCTACACCAACGTTTTGCTCAAGTTTCGTAGAATTCTATGAACGTTCAATATTTAGCTGTTTTGCACGGTTTTATTAAAGAAAGTTCATTTCCCTTTTACACTAATTTCTAATTATTATTATGCTTAGCAAATTTACCACACAGGTGCATGGGTCTAGTCCAACGTTTGGGTCAAGTTTTGTGGATTTCTGAGAACGTCCAAAATTTAGCTTTTTTGCACGGTTTTATTAAAGGAACATCGTTTCCTTTTTACACTAACTTGTAGTTATTATTACGCTTAGTAAATTTACTACACAAATAAATGGGTCTATATCTACGTTTGGGTCAGGTTTCATTGAATTCTGAAAACGTTCAAAATTAAGTTGTTTTGCGCGGTTTATTAAAGCAAGTTCTTTTCCCTTTTACACTAACTTGTAGTTATTATTACGCTTAGAAAATTTACCACACAAATGCATGGGTCTATTCCTACGTTTGGGTCAAGTTTCGTGGAATTCTGTGAACGTTCAAAATTTAGCTTTTTTACACTGTTTTATTAAAGGAACTTCGTTTCCTTTTTGCGCTAACTTGTAGTTATTATTACGCTTAACAAATTTACTACACAAATGCATGGGTCTATATCTACGTTTGGGTCAAGTTTCTTGGAATTCTGATAAACGTTCAAAATTAAGCTGTTTTGCACGGTTTTATTAAAGCAAGTTCGTTTCCCTTTTACACTAACTTGTAGTTATTATTACGCTTAGCAAATTTAGCATAGAAATACATGGGTCTAGACCAACGTTTGGTTCGAGTTTCCTGAAATTCTTAGAACAATCAAAATTTAGCTATTTTGCATGGTTTTTGTAAAGCAAGTTCGTTTCCTTTATACACTGACTTGTATTTATTATTACCGTTTGCAAATTTACAACACAAATGCATGGGTGTAGACCAACGTTTGGGGTCAAGTTTCATCGAATTCTAAGAACGTTCAAAATTTAGCTGTTGTGCACGGTTTTATTAAAGCAAATTCTTTTTCCTTTTACACTAACTTGTTTTTAGAATTACGCTTCGCAAATTTACCACACAAATGCATGAGTACCTACGTTTGGGTCAAGTTTCGTGGAATTCGGAGAACGTTCAAAATTTAGCTGTTTTGCACGGCTTTATTACAGCAAATTCGTTTTCCATTTCCACTAACTTGTAGTTATTATTACGCTTAGCAAATTTACCACACAAATACATGGGTCCAGACCAACGTTTGGGGTCAAATTTCGTCGAATTCTAAGAACGTTCAAAATTTAGCTGTTTTGCACGGCTTTATTACAGCAAATTCGTTTTCCGTTTACACTAACTTGTAGTTATTATTACGCTTAGCAAATTTACCACGCAAATACATGGGTCTAGACCAACGTTTCGATCAAATTTCATAGAATTCTATGAACCTTCAATATTTAGCTGTTTTACACGGTTTATTAAAGCAAGTTCGTTTCCATTTTAAACTAACTTGTAGTTATTATTACATTTAGCAAATTTACCACACAAATACATGGGTGTAGACCAACGTTTGGGTCAAGTTTTGTGGAATTCTATGAACGTTCAATTTTGCTCGGTTTTATTAAAGCAAGTTCGTTTCCATTTTGACAATGCTTAGCAAATGTACCACACAAATACATGGGTCTACACCAATGTTTTGGTCAAGTTACGTAGAATTCTATGAACGTTCAATATTTAGCTGTTTTGCACGGTTTTATTAAACCTAGTTCATTTCCCTTTTACACTAACTTGTAGTTATTATTACGCTTAGCAAATTTAGCATAGAAATACATGGGTCTAGACCAACGTTTGGTTCGAGTTTCCTGAAATTCTTAGAACAATCAAAATTTACCACACAAATGCATGAGTACCTACGTTTGGGTCAAGTTTCGTGGAATTCGGAGAACGTTCAAAATTTAGCTGTTTTGCACGGCTTTATTACAACAAATTCGTTTTCCATTTCCACTAACTTGTAGTTATTATTACGCTTAGCAAATTTACCACACAAATACATGGGTCCAGACCAACGTTTGGGGTCAAGTTTCGTCGAATTCTAAGAACGTTCAAAATTTAGCTGTTTTGCACGGCTTTATTACAGCAAATTCGTTTTCCGTTTACACTAACTTGTAGTTATTATTACGCTTAGCAAATTTACCACGCAAATACATGGGTCTAGACCAACGTTTCGATCAAATTTCATAGAATTCTATGAACCTTCAATATTTAGCTGTTTTACACGGTTTATTAAAGCAAGTTCGTTTCCATTTTAAACTAACTTGTAGTTATTATTACATTTAGCAAATTTACCACACAAATACATGGGTCTAGACCAACGTTAGGGTCAAGTTTCGTGGAATTCTATGAACGTTCAATATTTAGCTGTTTTGCACGGTTTTATTAAACCTAGTTCATTTCCCTTTTACACTAACTTGTAGTTATTATTACGCTTAGCAAATTTAGCATAGAAATACATGGGTCTAGACCAACGTTTGGTTCGAGTTTCCTGAAATTCTTAGAACAATCAAAATTTAGCTATTTTGCATGGTTTTTGTAAAGCAAGTTCGTTTCCTTTATACACTGACTTGTATTTATTATTACCCTTTGCAAATTTACAACACAAATGCATGGGTGTAGACCAACGTTTGGGGTCAAGTTTCATCGAATTCTAAGAACGTTCAAAATTTAGCTGTTGTGCACGGTTTTATTAAAGCAAATTCTTTTTCCTTTTACACTAACTTGTTTTTAGAATTACGCTTCGCAAATTTACCACACAAATGCATGAGTACCTACGTTTGGGTCAAGTTTCGTGGAATTCGGAGAACGTTCAAAATTTAGCTGTTTTGCACGGCTTTATTACAGCAAATTCGTTTTCCATTTCCACTAACTTGTAGTTATTATTACGCTTAGCAAATTTACCACACAAATACATGGGTCCAGACCAACGTTTGGGGTCAAGTTTCGTCGAATTCTAAGAACGTTCAAAATTTAGCTGTTTTGCACGGCTTTATTACAGCAAATTCGTTTTCCGTTTACACTAACTTGTAGTTATTATTACGCTTAGCAAATTTACCACACAAATACATGGGTCTAGACCAACGTTTTGATCAAATTTCATAGAATTCTATGAACCTTCAATATTTAGCTGTTTTACACGGTTTATTAAAGCAAGTTCGTTTCCATTTTAAACTAACTTGTAGTTATTATTACATTTAGCAAATTTACCACACAAATACATGGGTCTAGACCAACGTTTGGGTCAAGTTTCGTGGAATTCTATGAACGTTCAATTTTGCTCGGTTTTATTAAAGCAAGTTCGTTTCCATTTTTACAATGCTTAGCAAATGTACCACACAAATACATGGGTCTACACCAATGTTTTGGTCAAGTTACGTAGAATTCTATGAACGTTCAATATTTAGCTGTTTTGCACGGTTTTATTAAACCTAGTTCATTTCCCTTTTACACTAACTTGTAGTTATTATTACGCTTAGCAAATTTACCATAGAAATACATGGGTCTAGTCCTACGTTTGGTTCGAGTTTCCTGAAATTCTTAGAACATTCAATTTAGCTATTTTACATGGTTTTTGTAAAGCATGTTCGTTTCCCTTATACACTAACTTGTATTTATTATTACGCTTTGCAAATTTACAACACAAATGCATGGGTGTAGACCAACGTTTGGGGTCAAGTTTCATCGAATTCTAAGAACGTTCAAAATTTAGCTGTTGTGCACGGTTTTATTAAAGCAAGTTCTTTTTCCTTTTACACTAACTTGTTTTTAGAATTACGCTTCGCAAATTTACCACACAAATGCATGGGTACCTACGTTTGGGTGAAGTTTCGGGGAATTCTGAGAACGCTCAAAATTTAGCTGTTTTGCTTGGTTTTAGTAAAGCTAGTTCGTTTACCTTTTACACTAGCTTGTAGTTATTATTACGCTTTGCAAATTTACCACACAAATGCATGAGTTTAGACCTACGTTTTGGTCATGCTTCGTAGAATTCTATGAACCGTCAATATTTAGCTGTTTTACACGGTTTATTAAAGCAAATTCGTTTCCATTTTTACACTAACTTGTAGTTATTATTACGCTTAGAAAATTTACCACACAAATGCATGGGTCTATTCCTACGTTTGGGTCAAGTTTCGTGGATTTCTGAGAACGTCCAAAATTTAGCTTTTTTGCACGGTTTTATTAAAGGAACATCGTTTCCTTTTTACACTAACTTGTAGTTATTATTACGCTTAGTAAATTTACTACACAAATAAATGGGTCTATATCTACGTTTGGGTCAGGTTTCATGGAATTCTGAAAACGTTCAAAATTAAGTTGTTTTGCGCGGTTTATTAAAGCAAGTTCTTTTCCCTTTTACACTAACTTGTAGTTATTATTACGCTTAGAAAATTTACCACACAAATGCATGGGTCTATTCCTACGTTTGGGTCAAGTTTCGTGGAATTCTGTGAACGTTCAAAATTTAGCTTTTTTACACTGTTTTATTAAAGGAACTTCGTTTCCTTTTTGCGCTAACTTGTAGTTATTATTACGCTTAACAAATTTACTACACAAATGCATGGGTCTATATCTACGTTTGGGTCAAGTTTCTTGGAATTCTGATAAACGTTCAAAATTAAGCTGTTTTGCACGGTTTTATTAAAGCAAGTTCGTTTCCCTTTTACACTAACTTGTAGTTATTATTACGCTTAGCAAATTTAGCATAGAAATACATGGGTCTAGACCAACGTTTGGTTCGAGTTTCCTGAAATTCTTAGAACAATCAAAATTTAGCTATTTTGCATGGTTTTTGTAAAGCAAGTTCGTTTCCTTTATACACTGACTTGTATTTATTATTACCGTTTGCAAATTTACAACACAAATGCATGGGTGTAGACCAACGTTTGGGGTCAAGTTTCATCGAATTCTAAGAACGTTCAAAATTTAGCTGTTGTGCACGGTTTTATTAAAGCAAATTCTTTTTCCTTTTACACTAACTTGTTTTTAGAATTACGCTTCGCAAATTTACCACACAAATGCATGAGTACCTACGTTTGGGTCAAGTTTCGTGGAATTCGGAGAACGTTCAAAATTTAGCTGTTTTGCACGGCTTTATTACAGCAAATTCGTTTTCCATTTCCACTAACTTGTAGTTATTATTACGCTTAGCAAATTTACCACACAAATACATGGGTCCAGACCAACGTTTGGGGTCAAGTTTCGTCGAATTCTAAGAACGTTCAAAATTTAGCTGTTTTGCACGGCTTTATTACAGCAAATTCGTTTTCCGTTTACACTAACTTGTAGTTATTATTACGCTTAGCAAATTTACCACGCAAATACATGGGTCTAGACCAACGTTTCGATCAAATTTCATAGAATTCTATGAACCTTCAATATTTAGCTGTTTTACACGGTTTATTAAAGCAAGTTCGTTTCCATTTTAAACTAACTTGTAGTTATTATTACATTTAGCAAATTTACCACACAAATACATGGGTCTAGACCAACGTTTGGGTCAAGTTTCGTGGAATTCTATGAACGTTCAATTTTGCTCGGTTTTATTAAAGCAAGTTCGTTTCCATTTTTACAATGCTTAGCAAATGTACCACACAAATACATGGGTCTACACCAATGTTTTGGTCAAGTTACGTAGAATTCTATGAACGTTCAATATTTAGCTGTTTTGCACGGTTTTATTAAACCTAGTTCATTTCCCTTTTACACTAACTTGTAGTTATTATTACGCTTAGCAAATTTAGCATAGAAATACATGGGTCTAGACCAACGTTTGGTTCGAGTTTCCTGAAATTCTTAGAACAATCAAAATTTAGCTATTTTGTATGGTTTTTGTAAAGCAAGTTCGTTTCCTTTATACACTGACTTGTATTTATTATTACCCTTTGCAAATTTACAACACAAATGCATGGGTGTAGACCAACGTTTGGGGTCAAGTTTCATCGAATTCTAAGAACGTTCAAAATTTAGCTGTTGTGCACGGTTTTATTAAAGCAAATTCTTTTTCCTTTTACACTAACTTGTTTTTAGAATTACGCTTCGCAAATTTACCACACAAATGCATGAGTACCTACGTTTGGGTCAAGTTTCGTGGAATTCGGAGAACGTTCAAAATTTAGCTGTTTTGCACGGTTTTATTACAGCAAATTCGTTTTCCGTTTACACTAACTTGTAGTTATTATTACGCTTAGCAAATTTACCACACAAATACATGGGTCCAGACCAACGTTTGGGGTCAAGTTTCGTCGAATTCTAAGAACGTTCAAAATTTAGCTGTTGTGCACGGTTTTATTCAAGCAAGTTCTTTTTCCTTTTACACTAACTTGTTTTTAGAATTACGCTTCGCAAATTTACCACACAAATGCATGGGTACCTACGTTTGGGTGAAGTTACGGGGAATTCTGAGAACGCTCAAAATTTAGCTGTTTTGCTTGGTTTTACTAAAGCAAGTTCGTTTACCTTTTACACTAGCTTGTAGTTATTATGACGGTTTGCAAATTTACCACACAAATGCATGGGTCTAGACCAACATTTCGATCAAATTTCATAGAATTCTATGAACCGTCAATATTTAGCTGTTTTACACGGTTTATTAAAGCAAGTTCGTTTCCATTTTTACACTAACTTGTAGTTATTATTACGCTTAGAGAATTTACCATACAAATACATGGGTCTTGACCAACGTTTGGGTCAAGTATCGTGGAATTCTATGAACGTTCAAAATTTAGCTGTTTTGCTCGGTTTTATTAAAGCAAGTTCGTTTCTATTTTTACAACGCTTAGCAATGTACCACACAAATACATGGGTCTACACCAACGTTTTGCTCAAGTTTCGTAGAATTCTATGAACGTTCAATATTTAGCTGTTTTGCACGGTTTTATTAAAGAAAGTTCATTTCCCTTTTACACTAATTTCTAATTATTATTATGCTTAGCAAATTTACCACACAGGTGCATGGGTCTAGTCCAACGTTTGGGTCAAGTTTCGTGGATTTCTGAGAACGTCCAAAATTTAGCTTTTTTGCACGGTTTTATTAAAGGAACATCGTTTCCTTTTTACACTAACTTGTAGTTATTATTACGCTTAGTAAATTTACTACACAAATAAATGGGTCTATATCTACGTTTGGGTCAGGTTTCATGGAATTCTGAAAACGTTCAAAATTAAGTTGTTTTGCGCAGTTTATTAAAGCAAGTTCTTTTCCCTTTTACACTAACTTGTAGTTATTATTACGCTTAGAAAATTTACCACACAAATGTATGGGTCTATTCCTACGTTTGGGTCAAGTTTCGTGGAATTCTGTGAACGTTCAAAATTTAGCTTTTTTACACTGTTTTATTAAAGGAACTTCGTTTCCTTTTTGCGCTAACTTGTAGTTATTATTACGCTTAACAAATTTACTACACAAATGCATGGGTCTATATCTACGTTTGGGTCAAGTTTCTTGGAATTCTGATAAACGTTCAAAATTAAGCTGTTTTGCACGGTTTTATTAAAGCAAGTTCGTTTCCCTTTTACACTAACTTGTAGTTATTATTACGCTTAGCAAATTTAGCATAGAAATACATGGGTCTAGACCAACATTTGGTTCGAGTTTCCTGAAATTCTTAGAACAATCAAAATTTAGCTATTTTGCATGGTTTTTGTAAAGCAAGTTCGTTTCCTTTATACACTGACTTGTATTTATTATTACCCTTTGCAAATTTACAACACAAATGCATGGGTGTAGACCAACGTTTGGGGTCAAGTTTCATCGAATTCTAAGAACGTTCAAAATTTAGCTGTTGTGCACGGTTTTATTAAAGCAAATTCTTTTTCCTTTTACACTAACTTGTTTTTAGAATTACGCTTCGCAAATTTACCACACAAATGCATGAGTACCTACGTTTGGGTCAAGTTTCGTGGAATTCGGAGAACGTTTAAAATTTAGCTGTTTTGCACGGCTTTATTACAGCAAATTCGTTTTCCGTTTACACTAACTTGTAGTTATTATTACGCTTAGCAAATTTACCACACAAATACATGGGTCTAGACCAACGGTTCGATCAAATTTCATAGAATTCTATGAACCTTCAATATTTAGCTGTTTTACACGGTTTATTAAAGCAAGTTCGTTTCCATTTTAAACTAACTTGTAGTTATTATTACATTTAGCAAATTTACCACACAAATACATGGGTCTAGACCAATGTTTGGGTCAAGTTTCGTGGAATTCTATGAACGTTCAATTTTGCTCGTTTTATTAAAGCAAGTTCGTTTCCATTTTTACAATGCTTAGCAAATGTACCACACAAATACATGGGTCTACACCAATGTTTTGGTCAAGTTTCGTAGAATTCTATGAACGTTCAATATTTAGCTGTTTTGCACGGTTTTATTAAAGAAAGTTCATTTCCCTTTTACACTAATTTCTAATTATTATTATGCTTAGCAAATTTACCACACAGGTGCATGGGTCTAGTCCAACGTTTGGGTCAAGTTTCGTGGATTTCTGAGAACGTCCAAAATTTAGCTTTTTTGCACGATTTTATTAAAGGAACATCGTTTCCTTTTTACACTAACTTGTAGTTATTATTACGCTTAGTAAATTTACTACACAAATAAATGGGTCTATATCTACGTTTGGGTCAGGTTTCATGGAATTCTGAAAACATTCAAAATTAAGTTGTTTTGCGCGGTTTATTAAAGCAACTTCTTTTCCCTTTTACACTAACTTGTAGTTATTATTACGCTTAGCAAATTTACCACACAAATGCATGGGTCTATTCCTACGTTTGGGTCAAGTTTCGTGGAATTCTGTGAACGTTCAAAATTTAGCTTTTTTACACTGTTTTATTAAAGGAACTTCATTTCCTTTTTGCGCGCTAACTTTTAGTTATTATTACGCTTAACAAATTTACTACACAAATGCATGGGTCTATATCTACGTTTGGGTCAAGTTTCTTGGAATTCTGATAAACGTTCAAAATTAAGCTGTTTTGGACGGTTTTATTAAAGCAAGTTCGTTTCCCTTTTACACTAACTTGTAGTTATTATTACGCTTAGCAAATTTAGCATAGAAATACATGGGTCTAGACCAACGTTTGGTTCGAGTTTCCTGAAATTCTTAGAACAATCAAAATTTAGCTATTTTGCATGGTTTTTGTAAAGCAAGTTCGTTTCCTTTATACACTGATTTGTATTTATTATTACCCTTTGCAAATTTACAACACAAATGCATGGGTGTAGACCAACGTTTGGGGTCAAGTTTCATCGAATTCTAAGAACGTTCAAAATTTAGCTGTTGTGCACGGTTTTATTAAAGCAAATTCTTTTTCCTTTTACACTAACTTGTTTTTAGAATTACGCTTCGCAAATTTACCACACAAATGCATGAGTACCTACGTTTGGGTCAAGTTTCGTGGAATTCGGAGAACGTTCAAAATTTAGCTGTTTTGCACGGCTTTATTACAGCAAATTCGTTTTCCGTTTACACTAACTTGTAGTTATTATTACGCTTAGCAAATTTACCACACAAATACATGGGTCCAGACCAACGTTTGGGGTCAAGTTTCGTCGAATTCTAAGAACGTTCAAAATTTAGCTGTTGTGCACGGTTTTATTCAAGCAAGTTCTTTTTCCTTTTACACTAACTTGTTTTTAGAATTACGCTTCGCAAATTTACCACACAAATGCATGGGTACCTACGTTTGGGTGAAGTTACGGGGAATTCTGAGAACGCTCAAAATTTAGCTGTTTTGCTTGGTTTTACTAAAGCAAGTTCGTTTACCTTTTACACTAGCTTGTAGTTATTATGACGGTTTGCAAATTTACCACACAAATGCATGGGTCTAGACCAACGTTTCGATCAAATTTCATAGAATTCTATGAACCGTCAATATTTAGCTGTTTTACACGGTTTATTAAAGCAAGTTCGTTTCCATTTTTACACTAACTTGTAGTTATTATTACGCTTAGAGAATTTACCATACAAATACATGGGTCTTGACCAACGTTTGGGTCAAGTATCGTGGAATTCTATGAACGTTCAAAATTTAGCTGTTTTGCTCGGTTTTATTAAAACAAGTTCGTTTCTATTTTTACAACGCTTAGCAATGTACCACACAAATACATGGGTCTACACCAACGTTTTGCTCAAGTTTCGTAGAATTCTATGAACGTTCAATAATTAGCTATTTGGCACGGTTTTATTAAAGAAAGTTCATTTCCCTTTTACACTAATTTCTAATTATTATTATGCTTAGCAAATTTACCACACAGATGCATGGGTCTAGTCCAACGTTTGGGTCAAGTTTCGTGGAATTCTGAGAACGTCCAAAATTTAGCTTTTTTGCACGGTTTTATTAAAGGAACATCGTTTCTTTTTACACTAACTTGTAGTTATTATTACGCTTAGTAAATTTACTACACAAATAAATGGGTCTATATCTACGTTTGGGTCAAGTTTCATGGAATTCTTAGAACGTTCAAAATTAAGCTGTTTTGCGCGGTTTATTAAAGCAAGTTCTTTTCCCTTTTACACTAACTTGTAGTTATTATTACGCTTAGAAAATTTACCACACAAATGCATGGGTCTATTCCTACGTTTGGGTCAACTTTCGTGGAATTCTGAGAACTCTCAAAATTTAGCTGTTTTGCTTGGTTTTACTAAAGCAAGTTCGTTTCCCTTTTACACTAGCTTGTAGTTATTATTACGCTTTGCAAATTTACCACACGAATGCATTAGTTTAGACCTACGTTTGGGTCAAGTTTCGTGGAATTCTGAGAACGTTCAAAATTTAGCTGTTTTGCACGGCTTTATTACAGCAAATTCGTTTCCCGTTTACACTAACTTGTAGTTATTATTACGCTTAGCAAATTTACCACACAAATACATGGGTCTAGACCAACGTTTCGATCCAATTTCATAGAATTCTATGAACCTTCAATATTTAGCTGTTTTACACGGTTTATTAAAGCAAGTTCATTTCCATTTTAAACTAACTTGTAGTTATTATTACATTTAGCAAATTTACCACACAAATACATGGGTCTAGACCAACGTTTGGGTCAAGTTTCGTGGAATTCTATGAACGTTCAAAATTTAGCTGTTTTGCTCGGTTTTATTAAAGCAAGTTCGTTTCCATTTTTACAATGCTTAGCAAATGTACCACACAAATACATGGGTCTACACCAATGTTTTGGTCAAGTTACGTAGAATTCTATGAACGTTCAATATTTAGCTATTTGGCACGGTTTTATTAAAGAAAGTTCATTTCCCTTTTACACTAATTTCTAATTATTATTATGCTTAGCAAATTTACCACACAGATGCATGGGTCTAGTCCAACGTTTGGGTCAAGTTTCGTGGAATTCTGAGAACGTCCAAAATTTAGCTTTTTTGCACGGTTTTATTAAAGGAACATCGTTTCTTTTTACACTAACTTGTAGTTATTATTACGCTTAGTAAATTTACTACACAAATAAATGGGTCTATATCTACGTTTGGGTCAAGTTTCATGGAATTCTTAGAACGTTCAAAATTAAGCTGTTTTGCGCGGTTTATTAAAGCAAGTTCTTTTCCCTTTTACACTAACTTGTAGTTATTATTACGCTTAGAAAATTTACCACACAAATGCATGGGTCTATTCCTACGTTTGGGTCAACTTTCGTGGAATTCTGAGAACTCTCAAAATTTAGCTGTTTTGCTTGGTTTTTACTAAAGCAAGTTCGTTTCCCTTTTACACTAGCTTGTAGTTATTATTACGCTTTGCAAATTTACCACACGAATGCATTAGTTTAGACCTACGTTTGGGTCAAGTTTCGTGGAATTCTGAGAACGTTCAAAATTTAGCTGTTTTGCACGGCTTTATTACAGCAAATTCGTTTCCCGTTTACACTAACTTGTAGTTATTATTACGCTTAGCAAATTTACCACACAAATACATGGGTCTAGACCAACGTTTCGATCCAATTTCATAGAATTCTATGAACCTTCAATATTTAGCTGTTTTACACGGTTTATTAAAGCAAGTTCATTTCCATTTTAAACTAACTTGTAGTTATTATTACATTTAGCAAATTTACCACACAAATACATGGGTCTAGACCAACGTTTGGGTCAAGTTTCGTGGAATTCTATGAACGTTCAAAATTTAGCTGTTTTGCTCGGTTTTATTAAAGCAAGTTCGTTTCCATTTTTACAATGCTTAGCAAATGTACCACACAAATACATGGGTCTACACCAATGTTTTGGTCAAGTTACGTAGAATTCTATGAACGTTCAATATTTAGCTGTTTTGCACGGTTTTATTAAACCTAGTTCATTTCCCTTTTACACTAACTTGTAGTTATTATTATGCTTAGCAAATTTACCATAGAAATACATGGGTCTAGTCCTACGTTTGGTTCGAGTTTCCTGAAATTCTTAGAACATTCAAAATTTAGCTATTTTACATGGTTTTTGTAAAGCAAGTTCGTTTCCCTTATACACTAACTTGTATTTATTATTACGCTTTGCAAATTTACAACACAAATGCATGGGTGTAGACCAACGTTTGGGGTCAAGTTTCATCAAATTCTAAGAACGTTGAAAATTTAGCTGTTGTGCACGGTTTTATTAAAGCAAGTTCTTTTTCCTTTTACACTAACTTGTTTTTAGAATTACGCTTCGCAAATTTACCACACAAATGCATGGGTACCTACGTTTGGGTGAAGTTTCGGGGAATTCTGAGAACGTTCAAAATTTAGCTGTTTTGCTTGGTTTTAGTAAAGCTAGTTCGTTTACCTTTTACACTAGCTTGTAGTTATCATTACGCTTTGCAAATTTACCACATAAATGCATGAGTTTAGACCTACGTTTTGGTCATGTTTCGTAGAATTCTATGAACCGTCAATATTTAGCTATTTTACACGGTTTATTAAAGCAAGTTCGTTTCCATTTTTACACTAACTTGTAGTTATTATTACGCTTAGGGAATTTACCATACAAATACATGGGTCTAGACCAACGTTTGGGTCAAGTATCGTGGAATTCTATGAACGTTCAAAATATAGCTGTTTTGCTCGGTTTTATTAAAGCAAGTTCGTTTCTATTTTTACAACGCTTAGCAATGTACCACACAAATACATGGGTCTACACCAACGTTTTGCTCAAGTTTCGGAGAATTCTATGAACGTTCAATATTTAGCTATTTTGCACGGTTTTATTAAAGAAAGTTCATTTCCCTTTTACACTAATTTCTAATTATTATTATGCTTAGCAAATTTACCACACAGATGCATGGGTCTAGTCCAACGTTTGGGTCAAGTTTCGTGGAATTCTGAGAACGTCCAAAATTTAGCTTTTTTGCACGGTTTTATTAAAGGAACATCGTTTCCTTTATACACTAACTTGTAGTTATTATTACGCTTAGTAAATTTACTACACAAACAAATGGGTCTATATCTACGTTTGGGTCAAGTTTCATGGAATTCTGAGAACGTTCAAAATTAAGCTGTTTTGCGCGGTTTATTAAAGCAAGTTCTTTTCCCTTTTACACTAACTTGTAGTTATTATTACGCTTAGAAAATTTACCACACAAATGCATGGGTCTATTCCTACGTTTGGGTCAAGTTTCGTGGAATTCTGTGAACGTTCAAAATTTAGCTTTTTTACACTGTTTTATTAAAGGAACTTCGTTTCCTTTTTGCGCTAACTTGTAGTTATTATTACGCTTAGCAAATTTACTACACAAATGCATGGGTCTATATCTACGTTTGGGTCAAGTTTCTTGGAATTCTGATAAACGTTCAAAATTAAGCTGTTTTGCACGGTTTTATTAAAGCAAGTTCGTTTCCCTTTTACACTAACTTGTAGTTATTATTACGTTTAGCAAATTTAGCATAGAAATACATGGGTCTAGTAGACCAACGTTTGGTTCGAGTTTCCTGAAATTCTTAGAACAATCAAAATTTAGCTATTTTGCATGGTTTTGTAAAGCAAGTTCGTTTCCCTTATACACTAACTTGTATTTATTTTTAGGCTTTGCAAATTTACAACACAAATGCATGGGTGTAGACCAACGTTTGGGGTCAAGTTTCATCGAATTCTAGGAACGTTCAAAATTTGGCTGTTGTGCACGGTTTGATTAAAGCAAGTTCTTTTTCCTTTTACACTAACTTGTTTTTAGAATTACGCTTCGCAAATTTACCACACAAATGCATGGGTACCTACGTTTGGGTCAAGTTTCGTGGAATTCTGAGAACGCTCAAAATTTAGCTGTTTTGCTTGGTTTTACTAAAGCAAGTTCGTTTCCCTTTTACACTAGCTTGTAGTTATTATTACGCTTTGCAAATTTACCACACGAATGCATTAGTTTAGACCTACGTTTGGGTCAAGTTTCGTGAAATTCTGAGAACGTTCAAAATTTAGCTGTTTTGCACGGCTTTATTACAGCAAATTCGTTTCCCGTTTACACTAACTTGTAGTTATTATTACGCTTAGCAAATTTACCACACAAATACATGGGTCTAGACCAACGTTTCGATCAAATTTCATAGAATTCTATGAACCTTCAATATTTAGTTGTTTTACACGGTTTATTAAAGCAAGTTCGTTTCCATTTTAAACTAACTTGTAGTTATTATTACGTTTAGCAAATTTACCACACAAATACATGGGTCTACACCAACGTTTGGGTCAAGTTTCGTGGAATTCTATGAACATTCAAAATTTAGCTGTTTTGCTCGATTTTATTAAAGCAAGTTCGTTTCCATTTTTACAATGCTTAGCAAATGTACCACACAAATACATGGGTCTACACCAATGTTTTGGTCAAGTTACATAGAATTCTATGAACGTTCAATATTTAGCTGTTTTGCACGGTTTATTAAACCTAGTTCATTTCCCTTTTACACTAACTTCTAGTTATTATTACGCTTAGCAAATTTACCATAGAAATACATGGGTCTAGTCCTACGTTTGGTTCGAGTTTCCTGAAATTCTTAGAACATTCAAAATTTAGCTATTTTGCATGGTTTTTGTAAAGCATGTTCGCTTCCCTTATACACTAACTTGTATTTATTATTACGCTTTGCAAATTTACAACACAAATACATGGGTGTAGACCAACGTTTGGGGTCAAGTTTCATCGAATTCTAAGAATGTTCAAAATTTAGCTGTTGTGCACGGTTTTATTAAAACAAGTTCTTTTTCCTTTTACACTAACTTGTTTTTAGAATTACGCTTCGCAAATTTACCACACAAATGCATGGGTACCTACGTTTGGGTGAAGTTTCGGGGAATTCTGAGAACGCTCAAAATTTAGCTGTTTTGCTTGGTTTTAGTAAAGCTAGTTCGTTTACCTTTTACACTAGCTTGTAGTTATTATTACGCTTTGCAAATTTACAACACAAATGCATGAGTTTAGACCTACGTTTGGGTCATGTTTCGTAGAATTCTATGAACCGTCAGTATTTAGCTGTTTTACACTATTTATTAAAGCAAGTTACAACACAAATGCATGAGTTTAGACCTACGTTTGGGTCATGTTTCGTAGAATTCTATGAACCGTCAGTATTTAGCTGTTTTACACTGTTTATTAAAGCAAGTTCGTTTCCATTTTTACACTAACTTGTAGTTATTATTACGCTTAGGGAATTTACCATACAAATACATGGGTCTAGACCAACGTTTGGGTCAAGTATCGTGGAATTCTATGAACGTTCAAAATACAGCTGTTTTGCTCGGTTTTATTAAAGCAAGTTCGTTTCTATTTTTACAACGCTTAGCAATGTACCACACAAAAACATGGGTCTACACAAACGTTTTACTCAAGTTTCGTAGAATTCTATGAACGTTCAATATTTAGCTGTTTTGCACGGTTTTATTAAAGAAAGTTCATTTCCCTTTTATACTAATTTCTAATTATTATTATGCTTAGCAAATTTACCACACAAATGCATGGGTCTATTCCTACGTTTGGGTCAAGTTTCGTGGATTTCTGAGAACGTTCAAAATTTAGCTTTTTTGCACGGTTTTATTAAAGGAACATCGTTTCCTTTTTACACTAACTTGTAGTTATTATTACGCTTAGTAAATTTACAACACAAATAAATGGGTCTATATCTACGTTTGGGTCAGGTTTCATGGAATTCTGAAAACGTTCAAAATTAAGTTGTTTTGCGCGGTTTATTAAAGCAAGTTCTTTTCCCTTTTACACTAACTTGTAGTTATTATTACGCTTAGCAAATTTACCACACAAATGCATGGGTCTATTCCTACGTTTGGGTCAAGTTTCGTGGAATTCTGTGAACGTTCAAAATTTAGCTTTTTTACACTGTTTTATTAAAGGAACTTCGTTTCCTTTTTGCGCTAACTTGTAGTTATTATTACGCTTAAGAAATTTACTACACAAATGCATGGGTCTATATCTACGTTTGGGTCAAGTTTCTTGGAATTCTGATAAACGTTCAAAATTAAGCTGTTTTGCACGGTTTTATTAAAGCAAGTTCGTTTCCCTTTTACACTAACTTGTAGTTATTATTACGCTTAGCAAATTTACCATAGAAATACATGGGTCTAGACCTACATTTGGTTCGAGTTTCCTGAAATTCTTAGAACATTCAAAATTTAGCTATTTTGCATGGTTTTTGTAAAGCAAGTTCGTTTCCTTTATACACTGACTTGTATTTATTATTACCCTTTGCAAATTTACAACACAAATGCATGGGTGTAGACCAACGTTTGGGGTCAAGTTTCATCGAAATCTAAGAACGTTCAAAATTTAGCTGTTGTGCACGGTTTTATTAAAGCAAGTTCTTTTTCCTTTTACACTAACTTGTTTTTAGAATTACGCTTCGCAAATTTACCACACAAATGCATGAGTACCTACGTTTGGGTCAAGTTTCGTGGAATTCGGAGAACGTTCAAAATTTAGCTGTTTTGCACGGCTTTATTACAGCAAATTCGTTTCCCGTTTACACTAACTTGTAGTTATTATTACGTTTAGCAAATTTACCACACAAATACATGTCTAGACCAACGTTTGGGGTCAAAATTTAGCTGTTGTGCACGGTTTTATTCAAGCAAGATCTTTTTCCTTTTACACTAACTTGTTTTTAGAATTACGCTTCGCAAATTTACCACACAAATGCATGGGTACCTACGTTTAGGTGAAGTTTCGGGGAATTCTGAGAACGCTCAAAATTTAGCTGTTTTGCTTGGTTTTACTAAAGCAAGTTCGTTTACCTTTTACACTAGTTTGTAGTTATTATGACGGTTTGTAAATTTACCACACAAATGCATGGGTCTAGTTATTATTACGCTTAGCAAATTTACCACACAAATACATGGGTCTAGACCAACGTTTCGATCGAATTTCATAGAATTCTATGAACCTTCAATATTTAGCTGTTTTACACGGTTTATTTAGGCAAGTTCGTTTCCATTTTTAAACTAACTTGTAGTTATTATTACGTTTAGCAAATTTAGCACACAAATACATGGGTCTAGACCAACGTTTGGGTCAAGTTTCGTGGAATTCTATGAACGTTCAAAATTTAGCTATTTTGCTCGGTTTTATTAAAGCAAGTTCGTTTCCATTTTTACAACGCTTAGCAAATGTACGACACCAATACATGGGTCTACACCAACGTTTTGGTCAAGTTTCGTAGAATTCTATGAACGTTCAGTATTTAGCTGTTTTGCACGGTTTTATTAAAGCAAGTTCATTTCCCTTTTACCTAACTTGTAGTTATTATTACGCTTAGCAAATTTACCATAGAAATACATGGGTCTAGACCTACGTTTGGATCGAGTTTCCTGAAATTCTTAGAACATTCAAAATATTAGCTATTTTGCATGGTTTTTGTAAAGCAAGTTCGTTTCCCTTATACACTAACTTGTATTTATTATTACGCTTTGCAAATTTACAACACAAATGCATGGGTGTAGACCAACGTTTGGGGTCAAGTTTCGTCGAATTCTAAGAACGTTCAAAATTTAGCTGTTGTGCACGATTTTTTTTTTTTTTTTGGTAAAAGTAAGTTTCATTGAGTAAAAATGTTACAGTACAACATTATGGTCCCAAAATGGTTTATCCCTCGACAGGCCAAGGGATTCGCCATAATCAAAATAAAGCATGTGTACTGACTGATCTAGAGAGTGAGATGCTATGGATTCGCTGTCGAATGTCCTCAATGATCAGTAATGCTATGGTAGTAGGCGTCCTCTCGGTGTTATCGAATCGTCTCAGGTTTCTTTCCTTCCAAATGTGGTATACACATGCTGCAAGTAGTGCTCTATAAGACATGTTGATTATGTGTGTCCATCTCTGTGAAGCCCATGTAATGTCATCTTTCCACTCTCTATTGGGCCATAAGAATCGTACTGTTCTTCGAATTTCCGTGAGACATCTTCGACTAAATCTGCATTGGAAGAATAAATGTGCATGTGTCTCTGTCAGTCCTTCATTACATAGGACACATGGGCCAAGGTGAGCAAGCCATGGTTTGTCTGTCGTAGCCAACTTGTCTTGGATGGCAAGCCAAAGAATAAATATGTGACGTGGGATTTTAAGTGATCCTGAAAGTAGTGAAGCCCAGCCTACTTTCGGTCCTGGTGGGTCACATAACTCATAAATAGCCTGTGTTGTTGGTCGCCCATTCTCAAATCTCCAAATTATACGATCTTCCCCTCCAAAAATAGTGGGTAGTACATGTGTGATCGCCAAGCACTCAATATCCGTGATAAGGGGCCACTGCCATACTCCTTCATGAATCACCGTGCTTAGTTTGCATGACTCATCTAGTCCAAGAAGCCTCGGTCCTCGTGGGAAGGTGTCACATAGAGGGCCAAGGTGGTGCCACGGATCCTGCCACAAGAAGAAATTCCTCCCATCTCCAATCCGGTAGTCTACCATGGTTCGGAGAAACATCCGTAATCGAAGGATTTTCCTCCATCTCCATGAGCCGCCATGGTCCATAATCGTCCATATAGAGGTGTGTTGTAGGTGTCCCTTGTACAGCCATTCAACCCAAATCGATGTCCTGTCGCATCTAATGACATCACATAGTTTTTTGGTCATCAATGCACGGTTCAAGGTACTGATATCCTTGAATCCAAGTCCTCCCTCCTCCTTAGGTCGGCATATATCCTTCCACGCAACCTTGGCATAGCCACTATTCGTCGTTCCCTTCCACAAGAAAGCTCGCAACCTTTTCTCAATTTCATTAATAACTTTCTTCGGTAATATAAATGCCGATGTCCAATAAAGACTCAGTGATATAAGTACAGATTTAATAATTTGTACTCTACCAGCATAAGATATAGTGGCACCTTCCCATCCAGCGATCCGTTTGTCAATCTTCTGTAATAGTGGATGGCAATCTGCAATAGTTAGTCGAGACGATATAAGTGGTAACCCCAGATACCTCATTGGAAGAACCCCTTCCTGAAATTCGAGTAGTGCCAACATCTCCTCACGTAATGTTTGCGCTGAGCATGATATAATCAAGTGGCTTTTCTGTACGTTCAGTCTAAGACCCGACCATTCGGCAAAACGATCCAGACCTGCTTTAAAGATTCTTAGAGATTCCATATCAGCACGGCTAAATAATATCACATCATCAGCAAACCCCAACTGAAAGATCCTGGCTGCCTCGCATTTCCAGTGATAGGAAAATGACTCCTCCTGATCAATCAACTGTAGGAAGCCTAAGTGTAGGACTTCCATCACAAGCACAAATAGGTAGGGTGATAAAGGGTCACCCTGCCTAAGTCCTCTGGCTCCTCGAAAAAATCCATGGGGCTTCCCATTTAGCCCAACAGAGAATGAAGGTGTTGTCACACACTCCTCAATCCACTTCACAAACGTGATAGGGAACCCAAACATCTCCAAAACTTCTATCAAGAAATCCCAATCCACTGTGTCATATGCCTTCCGGATGTCTACTTTCAGAGCACATCTAGGAGGTAGACGAGTCTGGTTGTATCCCGTAAATAGTTCCTGTGCTAGCATAATGTTATCTCCAATGCTGCGTCCCGGCACAAATGCCGCTTGGCATAGGCTGATCAGTTTGTCCATTATCACACTCAACCTTTGGACAATGATCTTTGTAATGATCTTATAAAGCACATTACAGCATGCTATGGGCCGAAAATCACTAACCGTCTTAGGTGTATGTACTTTTGATATGAGCACCAAAAGTGTAGTATTTATCTGCTTCAGAAGTCGGCCTGTACTAAAGAAGTCCAGTACTGCCGAACTCACCTCCTGTCCAACTATAGGCTATGCTGCTTTGAAGAAGCCCGATTAGTATCCGTCCGGGCCTGGGGCCTTGTCCTCAGTAATGTCAAAAACCGCCTGTTTGACATCTGCTGGTGTGAACGGTAATAGTAAAGCGGTTGACTCCTCATTACTCAGAATGTGCCTAGCCCACGGTCTAAGAAACCGAATGTCAATACGTGCTCTTCGTCTATCTCCTCCTCGCAGGTTTTGGTAGTATGTGATAAACTCATTAATAACTTCTTTTGGATCAGTGTGAGTAGATCACTGTTCATCATTAATCTGGAAGATCCTCCTTGATGATCTTCGTTGGGCAATCTTCCGAAAGAACACTCGGGAGCACTGATCGCCTCCCTTCATCCACTGCATCTTCACTCGTTGATTTAACATAATCTGCTCCAATTTTGTTGCTTTGGCCAGTACGAGTCGACAACAGTGTTCAAGTTGTATGTATAGCTCATCTCGCCTTCTTGAGCTAACCAGTAGTTGTGCTGCTTCAAGAAACCCTTTCGCCATTTGGACATTATGCGATAGATCCCCCTTATTCCTCCTTTGCTCTCGGAAGATTGGTTTCAATGCTTTGAGTTTGCATGTCACAGCATACATAGGCATACCAATAATGTTGTGTTGCCATATATTCTGCACACTAGGAATAAACTCAGGTGAACGAGCGAGATAGTTATCAAATCGGAACATACCTCCATATTGTTGTTGTTGGTCCCCATTTAGTACCATCGGTGAGTGGTTTGAAGTGCGTGGTGTAAGGACCGAGTAGAATGTGTTAGGGAACCGTGCCATCCACCTATCATTTATCAACATGCGGTCCAGTCTTTTCCAGAGGTTCCGTGGTGTCGCACTGTGGTTGTGCCATGTGTACCACTCTCCCTGCATGGGTAGTGGTAGTAATCCTGTATTTTGAATGGCAGCATTAAAATCTTCAATAGCTATTCGAATATCCCCTGATGTGCCACATACTTCGCTGAGGTCGCGAACTGCATTAAAATTCCCTCCAATCAACCATGGGATATCAGTACACTGTATAGCTAAACTTTCCAGGGCATTCCATAGCTCTCTCCTGTCAATCACCTCAGTAGCTCCATAAGCGACAGTAACAGCGACTGACTCATGAATTGCACGGATATTAACAAGACAATGGATAAATTGCATTCCACATTCAACCACATTAACATCAATAAAATTATCATCCCACGCTATCCACACCTGATTACCAGAAGATCCATAATCCATATACCATTTCCAATGGGGTAATAGGAAAGATTGAATTTGAGCTGCATTATTAAATCGAACACGAGTTTCAAGGAGGTCGAGAAATTGTAACCTGAACTCAGCAACGATGTCTCTGACTGCCAACTGATGATCTCTTTTGTTCAGGCCCTATACATTCCATATTGCTGCATTTAACATGGATCACTAGGTATGGGGCTGCTGTTTTTAGGACCCTGAGTCGACTCATCTGTATCATCCAGTATGTGTAGTGCATCAAATGTATTATATATAACAACCGCTTTACCCCTCTCCTCTCGACTTGGGCCTGTTGCATCTCTAGGGGATTCACGGCCCTCTCTCTTCTTTTCTACCACTGGGGCTTGTGGTGGTCTGCTTATCTTCCGATCCGGCAAACGTGGTGGCCGAGATGGTATATAAGTTGTATCGCCATCCTCCCTAGGATGGTTCCTACTCCGTTCAGACTTTGCTGTTTCATGCGGTGTCCCCAGTTTGGGTATGTATACAGCAATCGGTGGTTTAACTGGTTTTGGTTTGTTAAGACCACACTCTTTGGCAGAGTGCCCCAATGTCATATAGCTTTTGCACTTCGGGGGTATCCATTCGTACTCAACATCTACTTTACATGGGGATTCTCCTCCTTCTTCATCCGGTGTCATAATTATGATGTGTTTCGGTAAATTTGAGGTCACATCCAACATTACGCATACACGAGCGAAGTCCAGTCTCGTGCATGCTCTCGTAATCGCATCCGAGTAAAGTGGTTTACCCACTCCACTGGCCACCGTACTAAGACCTTCCTCTGTCCACAACTCGACTAGAAGGTGTCGTATTTTGATCCACACAGGAACCTCTGTATGCTGAAGTTTCCTCAATACCATCCCTGGCCCATTTTTGAAGAATAATAGGCTGCCCCTGATATAGCCACGGACCTCCTTCAATAACATCTTCCATAGCAACTACTGATTTGAATTGGAAGAAAAAGAATCCATTATTTGTACCAGTGACCTCCTTTAAGTCTGGCCATATCGACTTTGCAAATTCCTTTAGATGGTGAAAGTATGGTCTTTTTTCAAGGAAATATCCCACCGCGGTAGCCATCCATCTTTTAGACCCATTCCGTATAATATCCAGTGTTGGTCGCACAATCACCTCTCCTTTTTGTACCGTTGGAGCCACATAGGATAGGGTCTTTCGAGTTGAATTGTGGAATGCATGACCTATTTTATCATCGTTAATCGTGTCCGAGCATGTATGCAACGGAATGTTTCCAATGAACAAACCCGTAGGAGCGCGATAATCAAAAGTAGAAATCTGTTTTTTTGTCTTTTTGTGCAGGATGATGTCATCCATGATGTCAGCAGTGATGTCATTTGGAGTCATCTGCAGTGATGTCAGTAGTGATGTCATCTGCAGTGATGTAAGCAGTGATGTTACCTACAGTGATGTCAGCAGTGATGTCATCTTCAGTGATGTTAGCAGTGATGTCAGCAGAGGTCATGCTAGCATCACCAGTGACATCACCATCCTTGTCAACTGCCACCGTACTTTCCACCTCACCGTCCACGTCACCCACAGAAGCCACGTCAGCAGATGTTGGAATGCCAACCGTCGTCGGACTGGTGAGTCGCCAGTCACCCTTCACCGGAGCTGCCATATCAGTCGACGGCGGCAGCAAAGCAAGTTCATTTCCGGCGAAAAGTCGCGAAATCTCAGGCACCAGCGACTGTAGATCTGAATCTGTCGAGTTCCCATCAGTTTCCGTCGCTCCACTGCTTGTTCCCGACGGCAATAAGCATCTCATAGCCGGACGTAAACCACCCACACGTGGCGGCGCATCTCTTTTCTCAACCAACGAACGCAGCGACAGGACTCTTCGAAATCTCTCCTTCCATCTAGTTTTCAGATCTCTGAGTGCTGTAATGGTTTGCTCGTCTCCTTTGTCGATGACAGCGTTGGCCAATTTCAGGAACTCATCAAGATTAAACGGCTCAAATCTCCTTCCGCCATTGATGAAAGGTGAAGCTTCACCAAACCCTAGTCTAGGCGGCGCTCGGAACGAAGATGAGTCACAGGCCAAGTTCTCACCTTTCTCGTTTATAGTCGTTTCCACTTCCTCCACAGAGTCCGGCGTACCTTCATCAGCCTGAATAGTGCCAGTTTCCGACGGGTATTGGCTATGCGACCCTTCGTCTCCCAAAAACCCTAACAGCGGCGTCTGCAATTTTCCCCTTGTTTCAACCCTCAAAAAACGATCACTCGACGTTAGTCTTCCATTCCCATCCTCTGAAGTCACTGCGTCATCGTTCCCAAATGTCTGATATGCCATTGTTGCCGGCAAACTGCCCAAAATCGGCGATGTACGTTCCAATCGCAAATGTCCTATTTTTGCTCTCGGGTCGCCGGAAAACTGACCAAAGCAGTCCGTCTCTCGCCGTCCTTCATCACCGTCAGCCTCCCCCTCGCCGGCCGAAGCTCCTTCCTCGTCGCCGGAAGCGGTTTTAGTTGTTAGGGTTTGTGTGTGTGTGTTTTGTGGTGTAGTAGTGTGTGAGAGAGAATAGAGAGGGTCCATTTTTTTGAGAGAGAATTTTTTAGTGAGAGAATTTTTTTTGTGCACGGTTTTATTAAAGCAAGTTTTTTTGCCTTTTACACTAACTTTTTTTTAGATTACGCTTCGCAAATTTACCACACAAATGCATGGGTACCTACGTTTCGGTGAAGTTTCGGGGAATTATGAGAACGCTCAAAATTTAGCTGTTTTGCTTGGTTTTTTTTTGGGTAAATGTAAATTTCATTAATAAAGAGTAATGGTACAGTACAACATGGGATTATCAACTGGTTTCTCCCTCTACCCAAGGGATACGCCATAATCTATACAATGCTCGTGTACTGACTGACGATGCTAAGTCAACGCTAAGAATCCTCTGTCTGACGTCATTGATGATTAGGATGCTCAATGTGGCCGGTGTCCGCTCAGTATGATCAAATCTCCTCAAGTTCCTCTCCTTCCATATGTGGTAGACACACGCTGCCAGTAGTGTACAGTAAGCTCTATTAATAATGTGCTTACCTCTCCATTTCCGTGTCGCCCATTCAATATCTGTTGCCCAATCTCTATTGGGCCAGTGAAAGCGAATCCTTCTGCGAATCTCATAAAGGCACTGACGACTAAATCTGCATCGGAAGAATAAATGTGGATGAGATTCCGTAGCTCCCTCATCGCACAATATGCACACCCCCAGGTGAGATAGCCATGATTTGTCTGTGGTAGGTAGTTTGCCAAGGATTGCTAGCCATAAGATGAACGAATGACGAGGAATCTTCAAGGAGCCCAAAAGTAGTGAAGACCATCCTACTTTCGGCTCAGGGTGAGCGAATAATCGGTAGAGGGCCTGAGTAGTAGGTTGCCCTTCGTCACATCTCCGCACCACCCGATCCTCTCCTCCGAAAATAAACGGTAGGTTATGTGTGATTTCCAAACATTCAAAGTCAGTGATGGTAGGCCATTGCCATTCTCCTGCTGAAATCACCAAACTGAGTTTTGCTGATTCTTCAAGTCTAAGATGGCGAGGACCTTGAGGGAATCGCTCGATAAGTGGACCCAAGTGATGCCACGGGTCCTGCCAAACAAAGAATCTGTCTCCATTTTCAATCTGGTAATCCACGATAGCGCGAAGTAAAGGACGAAGCCTGAGTATTTTTCGCCATCCCCAAGAACCTCCATGTTCACGGATAGTCCAAATCGATCTCTCACGTAATCGGTCTTGGTAGAGCCACTGAACCCATATGGATGTCCTGTCACACTGGATAACATCACATAATTTCTTGCTCATTAATGCGCGATTTAAGGTGGAGATGTCCTTGAACCCAAGTCCCCCCTCATCCATCGTCGACACACATCTTTCCAGGCTACCTTAGCGTACCCACTAGATGTCGTACCCTTCCATAGGAAAGTCCTCAACCTCTTCTCAATTCCATTAATGACTTTCTTAGGTAATATGAATGCAGAAGCCCAATATAAGCTTAATGCTGAAAGTACAGATTTGATGATTTGTACCCGCCCAGCATATGATAATGAAATCCCTTCCCATCCATTAATACGTGGATCAATTTTTGAAATAAGCGGTTGGCAATCAGAGATGGTCAACCTAGACGAGATTAAGGGAAGACCCAGGTACCTCATTGGAAGGTGGCCCTCCTGAAAGCCCAAAATATCCAACATCTGGTCCTTCAAATTTTGAGCCGAATGTGAAATGATTAAGTGACTTTTTTGGACATTCAACCGAAGGCTCGACAACTCCGCAAACCAGTCCAATCCCTCTTTGAAGACTCTGATGGAGTCTAAGTCAGCTCTGCACAGTAAGAGGAGGTCGTCTGCAAATCCCATCTGAAAAACCTTAGAACTCTCACACTTCCAATGATAAGTGAATTGGATGTCCTCTTCAATTCGTTGCAAGAATCCCAGATGTAAAGCTTCCATAACAAGAACAAACAGATAAGGAGAAAGTGGGTCTCCCTGTCGTAGTCCTCTCGCTCCAGCAAAGAACCCATGAGGTTTTCCATTGAGCCTAATCGAGAATGATGTCGTGGAAACACACTCCTCAATCCACCTTGTAAACGTAGGTGGAAACCCGAACAATTGCAAAACTGCTAAGAGGAAGTCCCACTCCACCGTATCATAGGCCTTCCTGATGTCCACTTTAAGTGCGCATCTCGGGGGTAGGCGCATCTGGTTATATCTCGAGAATAATTCCTGGGCTAACATAATATTGTCCCCAATGCTTCTTCCCGGAATAAAAGCTGTCTGACATGGGCTAACTATCTTGTCCAGTAGCACACTAATTTTTTGGACGAGTAGTTTCGCAATGATCTTGTATAAAACATTGCAGCATGAAATTGGTCTAAAATCATTAACCGACATAGGAGTATGTACCTTTGGGATCAGGGCCAAGATCGTGGAGTTGATCTGCTTCAGAAGTTTTCCGGTAGAAAAGAAATCTAGTACCGCCCTCGTAACTTCTTCCCCCACCACAGGCCAAGCCGCCTTGAAAAACCTTGACGAGTAACCATCAGGTCCCAGTGCCTTGTCATCAGCAATATCGAACATTGCTTGCTTCACATCATCCGCCGAGAGTGGAAGGAGTAATTGATTAGCTTCCTCATCAGTGATACAGTGCCTTGCCCACGGTCTAAGATAACGAATATCCACTGACAGTCGTCTTCTGGTGCCTCCTAAGAGGTTCTGATAGTATGAGACAAACTCATCGACGACTTCCCCTAGATCCGTGTGTGTGAAACCATTCTCATCATTGATCTGTAAGATTCTTCTCATTACTCGTCTCTGTGCAATTTTACGAAAGAAAACCCGGGAACATTGGTCTCCGTCTTTCATCCACTGCATCTTGGCTCTCTGTTGCAGCATAATTTGTTCAAGTTTTGCCGCTTTAGCATAAACGACTCGACAACAATGCTCCAGAAGTAAATATAGCTCATTTTGTCTGTCAGAGCTCACCAACTGTTGTGCCTCATCAAGAAAACCTTTGGTTAGTTGGACATTCATCGTCAAATCTCTCTTATTTCTCCTTTGTAGTCTAAAGACTGGTTTAAGTGCCTTCAGTTTACGTGTCACAGCATACATAGGAATACCAACAATCTCATGATGCCAAATATTCTGCACATTGTGGATAAACTCAGGTGAATGGGCAAGATAGTTATCAAATCGAAACATGCCTCCATTATGTTGTTGTATATCCCCATGTAAAACCAGTGGAGAGTGGTCAGATGTCCGTGGAGTAAGGCTGCGATAATATGCGCTCGGGAACCTTGCCAGCCAGCCGTCATTAATAAGAATCCGATCCAGCCGCTTCCATAAACTCCTCATAGACGTACTGCAATTATGCCACGTGAACCATTCACCTTGCATAGGAAGTGGGATCAGCCCCGCCTCCAGAATACCGGCATTAAATTCTTCGGTGGCCATCCTTATATCTCCTGAGATGCCACATACTTCGTTAAGGTCACGTACTGCATTAAAATCCCCTCCCACCATCCACGGGATGTCAGAGCATTGCTGAGCTAGCGTCTCCAGTGCAGTCCATAAATTCCGACAATCACCTCAGATGCCCCATAAACAACAGTGATAATAACAGATTCATTGTCAGCCATATTAGTAACCCGACAGTGAATAAATTGATCTGCCGAGTCTAAGATATGGACATCAACAACATTCTCATCCCAAGCTAGCCAGATGCGATTACCAACAGAAGAATAATCGACAAACCATTTCCAATGTGGAAGTAGAAACGATTGAATATGCATAACATTATTCAAACGAACACGAGTTTCAAGAATGCCTAGGAAGTGTAACCTGTATTCAGAGACCAAGTCCTTCAAAGCGAGCTGATGGTCTCGTTTGTTCAGCCCACGGACATTCCACACAACGATGTTCAACATGGATCATTGTCCATGGGGCTGCTTGTGTTAGGTACCCCTGAATGCTCACCTGCATCATCAATTAAGTGCAAAGCGTCAAAAACATTATAAATAACAATTGCCTTACCTCTCTCGTCTTGCTTGGAGTGGTTCTGGTCCACATGTCTATCTCCCGCATCTGCTTTGGGTATATCTTCAACCACTGGTTTCATCGTCTTACGTCCCTTAGTCGGAAGTTGTGGCTGTGATACATTGACTTTCGGCACATACACATTTACTGTTGGCTTCGCCGGTTTGCGGGTTTTGTTTAGTGCACAATCCTTATCCGAATGTCCCAATGACATGCACGCTGTGCACTTTGGCGGGAGCCATTCGTACTCAACGTCAACTTTGCAAGGTGTCTCCCCTCCTTCTTCATCAGGTGCCATGACAATAATATGTTTATGCAACTTTTGTGTTGCATCAATCATCACACATACACGAGCAAAGTCCAGTCTCGTGCATGCTCTTGTAATCGCGTCGGGGTAAAGGGGCTTCCCCACACCACTCGCTACAGTGCTCAATCCTTCTGTCGTCCAAAATTCCATCGGAAGGTGTCGTAATTTAATCCAGACGGGCACTTGTGTATGCTTCAACTTTCTCATGGCCATCCCCGGTTCCCACTATTGAAGTACTATCGGCTGCCCTTGGAACAACCACGGGCCTCCCTCAATTATCTCCTCCATATCAAAAACTGTTTTAAACTGAAAAAAGAAGAATCCGTTTGTGGTCGCTGTCACCTCCCTTAGTGCTGGCCAGACCGAATGTGCAAACTCCTTAAGGTGATGATAATATGGCCGTTTGCTCAAGAAATAGCCAACTGCAGTAGATTTCCAACGTTTAGACCCATTACGTACCGCATCTAAAGAAGGTCGAACGACAACCTCTCCGTTTTGCATTGTTGGGGCAATGAATGATAAGGTTTTCCAGGTCGAATGATTAAATGCATGCGCTATTTTGTCGTCAATGATTGTTTCCGGGTATGCGTGCAACGGGATATTTCCAACGTACAATCCCGTTGGAACAGGAGCATCATGCATAGCTTGTTTTCTTTCCACAGAATTGCTGACATCAGCCCTATTTTTGCATGTGTCCGCGCTGATGTCAGCCCTAGCTTTCCTTGTGTCATTGATGATGTCAGCCCTAGATTTAATAGTGTCATTGTTGACATCAGCATCAATGTAATCGCTGATGTCAGCCCTAGGAGCAGCGATGATGTCAGCCCTAGCAGCAGAGATGATGTCAGCCCTAGCATCAGTGATGATGTCAGCCCTAGCAGCAGCGATGATGTCAGCCCTACTAGGGCTGATGTCAGCAGTATGTTCCAAGCAAGCCTCCATGTCACTCACATTCCCCGCCACATCAGCTCCATGTCAGCAACATTGCGCACGTCATCCTTCGTCGGAATTCCAACGGTCGCCGGCGAGATCTGGTTCTCGTTGCTGCTGTGCAAAGCCACCGGCGAAGTCTGGTTCGTGTTGCTGCTGTGCAAAGCCGCCGGCGAGGTCTGGTTCGCGTTTCTCAAAGCCGCCGCCGAGATTTGGTTTGCGTTGTTGCTGTGCAAAGCCGCCGGCGGAGAAGGTGTGATTATTCTCCCACGCACAGCCGGTCGACGCTGAAATGTCGCTGCCATTCCAGTCCCTAGTATCGTCGTCGCCTGTGTTGTACGTCTCCGGCATACCTGTTTCAACTCGCGAGCAAACGGGTGTTCGTCAACATTCAAGCTTTCCGCCGGCAACCGCACTTCTCAATCCCAAATCGAGCCTCCCATCGTCGTTTCAGTTCGTTCAGAGCATCCATTGCCTGTGAGTCGCCATGGTCGATTACTTTGTGTGCGAGAGTGAGGAACTCGTCCAAGTTGAAGTCGCGTGGAGACGAAGACCCATTTCCGCCATTGTTGTCGGCGCGAGACCTCAGTTCCAGATCCGGCTGTTCACCGCCCATTTCTTCACCATTTCTCATCACCAACGTTCCTTCCACCTCCACAGACGTTGGGCTGCCATGGGAGTCACCTTCGGTCGCCGGATCAGAGGAGGCCGGCTCTTCATCTTCCATGGCGAGTTGGGGTTCTTCTTCGCGCAGCAACTGTTCATCTTCCTCCCCTCCATCCCCGGCCACCGGACGGCTGTCGGCGTCCTCTCCACCATAGTTGTCGCCAGCCGGCGCTTCTCCTCCATCGTCGGTCGGATTTTTCATGGGGAAGACAATAGTGTGTGTTTTTGGTGGTGTAGTAGTGTGTGTAGTAGGGAGAGAATTTTTGCATTTTTTGTTTTGCTTGGTTTTACTAAAGCAAGTTTGTTTCCCTTTTACACTAGCTTGTAGTTATTATTACGCTTTGCAAATTTACAACACAAATGCATGAGTTTAGACCTACGTTTGGGTCAAGTTTCGTGGAATTCTGAGAACGTTCAAAATTTAGCTGTTTTGCACGGCTTTATTACAGCAAATTCGTTTCCCGTTTACACTAACTTGTAGTTATTATTACGCTTAGTAAATTTACCTCACAAATACATGAGTCTAGACCAACGTTTCGACCAAGTTTCGTAGAATTCTATGAACCTTCAATATTTAGCTGTTTTACACGGTTTATTAAAGCAAGTTCGTTTCCATTTTTACACTAACTTGTAGTTATTATTACGCTTAGGAATTTACCATACAAATACATGGGTCTAGACCAACGTTTGGGTCAAGTATCGTGGAATTCTATGAACGTTCAAAATTTAGTTGTTTTGCTCGGTTTTATTAAAGCAAGTTCGTTTCTATTTTTACAACGCTTAGCAAATGTACCACACAAATACATGGGTCTACACCAACGTTTTGGTCAAGTTTCGTAGCTATACCCATGCATTTGTGTTGTAAATTTGCAAAGGGTAATAATAAATACAAGTCAGTGTATAAAGGAAACGAACTTGCTTTACAAAAACCATGCAAAATAGCTAAATTTTGATTGTTCTATGAATTTCAGGAAACTCGAACCAAACGTTGGTCTAGACCCATGTATTTCTATGCTAAATTTGCTAAGCGTAATAATAACTACAAGTTAGTGTAAAAGGGAAACGAACTTGCTTTAATAAAACCGTGCAAAACAGCTTAATTTTGAACGTTTATCAGAATTCCAAGAAACTTGACCCAAACGTAGATATAGACCCATGCATTTGTGTAGTAAATTTGTTAAGCGTAATAATAACTACAAGTTAGCGCAAAAAGGAAACGAAGTTCCTTTAATAAAACAGTGTAAAAAAGCTAAATTTTGAACGTTCACAGAATTCCACGAAACTTGACCCAAACGTAGGAATAGACCCATGCATTTGTGTGGTAAATTTTCTAAGCGTAATAATAACTACAAGTTAGTGTAAAAGGGAAAAGAACTTGCTTTAATAAACCGCGCAAAACAACTTAATTTTGAACGTTTTCAGAATTCCATGAAACCTGACCCAAACGTAGATATAGACCCATTTATTTGTGTAGTAAATTTACTAAGCGTAATAATAACTACAAGTTAGTGTAAAAAGGAAACGATGTTCCTTTAATAAAACCGTGCAAAAAAGCTAAATTTTGGACGTTCTCAGAAATCCACGAAACTTGACCCAAACGTTGGACTAGACCCATGCACCTGTGGGGTAAATTTGCTAAGCATAATAATAATTAGAAATTAGTGTAAAAGGGAAATGAACTTTCTTTAATAAAACCGTGCAAAACAGCTAAATATTGAACGTTCATAGAATTCTACGAAACTTGAGCAAAACGTTGGTGTAGACCCATGTATTTGTGTGGTACATTGCTAAGCGTTGTAAAAATAGAAACGAACTTGCTTTAATAAAACCGAGCAAAACAGCTATATTTTGAACGTTCATAGAATTCCACGATACTTGACCCAAATGTTGGTCTAGACCCATGATTTGTATGGTAAATTTCCTAAGCGTAATAATAACTACAAGTTAGTGTAAAAATGGAAACGAACTTGCTTTAATAAACCGTGTAAAACAGCTAAATATTGACGATTCATAGAATTCTACGAAACATGACCAAAACGTAGGTCTAAACTCATGCATTTGTGTGGTAAATTTGCAAAGCGTAATAATAACTACAAGCTAGTGTAAAAGGTAAACGAACTAGCTTTACTAAAACCAAGCAAAACAGCTAAATTTTGAGCGTTCTCAGAATTCCCCGAAACTTCACCCAAACGTAGGTACCCATGCATTTGTGTGGTAAATTTGCGAAGCGTAATTCTAAAAACAAGTTAGTGTAAAAGGAAAAAGAACTTGCTTTAATAAAACCGTGCACAACAGCTAAATTTTGAACGTTCTTAGAATTCGATGAAACTTGACCCCAAACGTTGGTCTACACCCATGCATTTGTGTTGTAAATTTGCAAACGGTAATAATAAATACAAGTCAGTGTATAAAGGAAACGAACTTGCTTTACAAAAACCATGCAAAATAGCTAAATTTTGATTGTTCTAAGAATTTCAGGAAACTCGAACCAAACGTTGGTCTAGACCCATGTATTTCTATGCTAAATTTGCTAAGCGTAATAATAACTACAAGTTAGTGTAAAAGGGAAACGAACTTGCTTTAATAAAACCGTGCAAAACAGCTTAATTTTGAACGTTTATCAGAATTCCAAGAAACTTGACCCAAACGTAGATATAGACCCATGCATTTGTGTAGTAAATTTGTTAAGCGTAATAATAACTACAAGTTAGCGCAAAAAGGAAACGAAGTTCCTTTAATAAAACAGTGTAAAAAAGCTAAATTTTGAACGTTCACAGAATTCCACGAAACTTGACCCAAACGTAGGAATAGACCCATGCATTTGTGTGGTAAATTTTCTAAGCGTAATAATAACTACAAGTTAGTGTAAAAGGGAAAAGAACTTGCTTTAATAAACCGCGCAAAACAACTTAATTTTGAACGTTTTCAGAATTCCATGAAACCTGACCCAAACGTAGATATAGACCCATTTATTTGTGTAGTAAATTTACTAAGCGTAATAATAACTACAAGTTAGTGTAAAAAGGAAACGATGTTCCTTTAATAAAACCGTGCAAAAAAGCTAAATTTTGGACGTTCTCAGAAATCCACGAAACTTGACCCAAACGTTGGACTAGACCCATGCACCTGTGGGGTAAATTTGCTAAGCATAATAATAATTAGAAATTAGTGTAAAAGGGAAATGAACTTTCTTTAATAAAACCGTGCAAAACAGCTAAATATTGAACGTTCATAGAATTCTACGAAACTTGAGCAAAACGTTGGTGTAGACCCATGTATTTGTGTGGTACATTGCTAAGCGTTGTAAAAATAGAAACGAACTTGCTTTAATAAAACCGAGCAAAACAGCTATATTTTGAACGTTCATAGAATTCCACGATACTTGACCCAAATGTTGGTCTAGACCCATGATTTGTATGGTAAATTTCCTAAGCGTAATAATAACTACAAGTTAGTGTAAAAATGGAAACGAACTTGCTTTAATAAACCGTGTAAAACAGCTAAATATTGACGATTCATAGAATTCTACGAAACATGACCAAAACGTAGGTCTAAACTCATGCATTTGTGTGGTAAATTTGCAAAGCGTAATAATAACTACAAGCTAGTGTAAAAGGTAAACGAACTAGCTTTACTAAAACCAAGCAAAACAGCTAAATTTTGAGCGTTCTCAGAATTCCCCGAAACTTCACCCAAACGTAGGTACCCATGCATTTGTGTGGTAAATTTGCGAAGCGTAATTCTAAAAACAAGTTAGTGTAAAAGGAAAAAGAACTTGCTTTAATAAAACCGTGCACAACAGCTAAATTTTGAACGTTCTTAGAATTCGATGAAACTTGACCCCAAACGTTGGTCTACACCCATGCATTTGTGTTGTAAATTTGCAAACGGTAATAATAAATACAAGTCAGTGTATAAAGGAAACGAACTTGCTTTACAAAAACCATGCAAAATAGCTAAATTTTGATTGTTCTAAGAATTTCAGGAAACTCGAACCAAACGTAGGACTAGACCCATGTATTTCTATGGTAAATTTGCTAAGCGTAATAATAGCTACAAGTTAGTGTAAAAGGGAAATGAACTAGGTTTAATAAAACCGTGCAAAACAGCTAAATATTGAACGTTCATAGAATTCTACGTAACTTGACCAAAACATTGGTGTAGACCATGTATTTGTGTGGTACATTTGCTAAGCATTGTAAAAATGGAAACGAACTTGCTTTAATAAAACCGAGCAAAATTGAACGTTCATAGAATTCCACGAAACTTGACCCAAACGTTGGTCTAGACCCATGTATTTGTGTGGTAAATTTGCTAAATGTAATAATAACTACAAGTTAGTTTAAAATGGAAACGAACTTGCTTTAATAAACCGTGTAAAACAGCTAAATATTGAAGGTTCATAGAATTCTATGAAATTTGATCGAAACGTTGGTCTAGACACATGTATTTGTGTGGTAAATTTGCTAAGCGTAATAATAACTACAAGTTAGTGTAAACGGAAAACGAATTTGCTGTAATAAAGCCGTGCAAAACAGCTAAATTTTGAACGTTCTCCGAATTCCACGAAACTTGACCCAAATGTAGGTACTCATGCATTTGTGTGGTAAATTTGCGAAGCGTAATTCTAAAAACAAGTTAGTGTAAAAGGAAAAAGAATTTGCTTTAATAAAACCGTGCACAACAGCTAAATTTTGAACGTTCTTAGAATTCGATGAAACTTGACCCCAAACGTTGGTCTATACCCATGCATTTGTGTTGTAAATTTGCAAAGGGTAATAATAAATACAAGTCAGTGTATAAAGGAAACGAACTTGCTTTACAAAAACCATGCAAAATAGCTAAATTTTGATTGTTCTAAGAATTTCAGGAAACTCGAACCAAACGTTGGTCTAGACCCATGTATTTCTATGCTAAATTTGCTAAGCGTAATAATAACTACAAGTTAGTGTAAAAGGGAAACGAACTTGCTTTAATAAAACCGTGCAAAACAGCTTAATTTTGAACGTTTATCAGAATTCCAAGAAACTTGACCCAAACGTAGATATAGACCCATGCATTTGTGTAGTAAATTTGTTAAGCGTAATAATAACTACAAGTTAGCGCAAAAAGGAAACGAAGTTCCTTTAATAAAACAGTGTAAAAAAGCTAAATTTTGAACGTTCACAGAATTCCACGAAACTTGACCCAAACGTAGGAATAGACCCATGCATTTGTGTGGTAAATTTTCTAAGCGTAATAATAACTACAAGTTAGTGTAAAAGGGAAAAGAACTTGCTTTAATAAACCGCGCAAAACAACTTAATTTTGAACGTTTTCAGAATTCCATGAAACCTGACCCAAACGTAGATATAGACCCATTTATTTGTGTAGTAAATTTACTAAGCGTAATAATAACTACAAGTTAGTGTAAAAAGGAAACGATGTTCCTTTAATAAAACCGTGCAAAAAAGCTAAATTTTGGACGTTCTCAGAAATCCACGAAACTTGACCCAAACGTTGGACTAGACCCATGCACCTGTGGGGTAAATTTGCTAAGCATAATAATAATTAGAAATTAGTGTAAAAGGGAAATGAACTTTCTTTAATAAAACCGTGCAAAACAGCTAAATATTGAACGTTCATAGAATTCTACGAAACTTGAGCAAAACGTTGGTGTAGACCCATGTATTTGTGTGGTACATTGCTAAGCGTTGTAAAAATAGAAACGAACTTGCTTTAATAAAACCGAGCAAAACAGCTATATTTTGAACGTTCATAGAATTCCACGATACTTGACCCAAATGTTGGTCTAGACCCATGATTTGTATGGTAAATTTCCTAAGCGTAATAATAACTACAAGTTAGTGTAAAAATGGAAACGAACTTGCTTTAATAAACCGTGTAAAACAGCTAAATATTGACGATTCATAGAATTCTACGAAACATGACCAAAACGTAGGTCTAAACTCATGCATTTGTGTGGTAAATTTGCAAAGCGTAATAATAACTACAAGCTAGTGTAAAAGGTAAACGAACTAGCTTTACTAAAACCAAGCAAAACAGCTAAATTTTGAGCGTTCTCAGAATTCCCCGAAACTTCACCCAAACGTAGGTACCCATGCATTTGTGTGGTAAATTTGCGAAGCGTAATTCTAAAAACAAGTTAGTGTAAAAGGAAAAAGAACTTGCTTTAATAAAACCGTGCACAACAGCTAAATTTTGAACGTTCTTAGAATTCGATGAAACTTGACCCCAAACGTTGGTCTACACCCATGCATTTGTGTTGTAAATTTGCAAACGGTAATAATAAATACAAGTCAGTGTATAAAGGAAACGAACTTGCTTTACAAAAACCATGCAAAATAGCTAAATTTTGATTGTTCTAAGAATTTCAGGAAACTCGAACCAAACGTAGGACTAGACCCATGTATTTCTATGGTAAATTTGCTAAGCGTAATAATAGCTACAAGTTAGTGTAAAAGGGAAATGAACTAGGTTTAATAAAACCGTGCAAAACAGCTAAATATTGAACGTTCATAGAATTCTACGTAACTTGACCAAAACATTGGTGTAGACCATGTATTTGTGTGGTACATTTGCTAAGCATTGTAAAAATGGAAACGAACTTGCTTTAATAAAACCGAGCAAAATTGAACGTTCATAGAATTCCACGAAACTTGACCCAAACGTTGGTCTAGACCCATGTATTTGTGTGGTAAATTTGCTAAATGTAATAATAACTACAAGTTAGTTTAAAATGGAAACGAACTTGCTTTAATAAACCGTGTAAAACAGCTAAATATTGAAGGTTCATAGAATTCTATGAAATTTGATCGAAACGTTGGTCTAGACACATGTATTTGTGTGGTAAATTTGCTAAGCGTAATAATAACTACAAGTTAGTGTAAACGGAAAACGAATTTGCTGTAATAAAGCCGTGCAAAACAGCTAAATTTTGAACGTTCTCCGAATTCCACGAAACTTGACCCAAATGTAGGTACTCATGCATTTGTGTGGTAAATTTGCGAAGCGTAATTCTAAAAACAAGTTAGTGTAAAAGGAAAAAGAATTTGCTTTAATAAAACCGTGCACAACAGCTAAATTTTGAACGTTCTTAGAATTCGATGAAACTTGACCCCAAACGTTGGTCTATACCCATGCATTTGTGTTGTAAATTTGCAAAGGGTAATAATAAATACAAGTCAGTGTATAAAGGAAACGAACTTGCTTTACAAAAACCATGCAAAATAGCTAAATTTTGATTGTTCTAAGAATTTCAGGAAACTCGAACCAAACGTTGGTCTAGACCCATGTATTTCTATGCTAAATTTGCTAAGCGTAATAATAACTACAAGTTAGTGTAAAAGGGAAACGAACTTGCTTTAATAAAACCGTGCAAAACAGCTTAATTTTGAACGTTTATCAGAATTCCAAGAAACTTGACCCAAACGTAGATATAGACCCATGCATTTGTGTAGTAAATTTGTTAAGCGTAATAATAACTACAAGTTAGCGCAAAAAGGAAACGAAGTTCCTTTAATAAAACAGTGTAAAAAAGCTAAATTTTGAACGTTCACAGAATTCCACGAAACTTGACCCAAACGTAGGAATAGACCCATGCATTTGTGTGGTAAATTTTCTAAGCGTAATAATAACTACAAGTTAGTGTAAAAGGGAAAAGAACTTGCTTTAATAAACCGCGCAAAACAACTTAATTTTGAACGTTTTCAGAATTCCATGAAACCTGACCCAAACGTAGATATAGACCCATTTATTTGTGTAGTAAATTTACTAAGCGTAATAATAACTACAAGTTAGTGTAAAAAGGAAACGATGTTCCTTTAATAAAACCGTGCAAAAAAGCTAAATTTTGGACGTTCTCAGAAATCCACGAAACTTGACCCAAACGTTGGACTAGACCCATGCACCTGTGGGGTAAATTTGCTAAGCATAATAATAATTAGAAATTAGTGTAAAAGGGAAATGAACTTTCTTTAATAAAACCGTGCAAAACAGCTAAATATTGAACGTTCATAGAATTCTACGAAACTTGAGCAAAACGTTGGTGTAGACCCATGTATTTGTGTGGTACATTGCTAAGCGTTGTAAAAATAGAAACGAACTTGCTTTAATAAAACCGAGCAAAACAGCTATATTTTGAACGTTCATAGAATTCCACGATACTTGACCCAAATGTTGGTCTAGACCCATGTATTTGTATGATAAATTTCCTAAGCGTAATAATAACTACAAGTCAGTGTAAAAATGGAAACGAACTTGCTTTAATAAACCGTGTAAAACAGCTAAATATTGACGGTTCATAGAATTCTACGAAACATGACCAAAACGTAGGTCTAAACTCATGCATTTGTGTGGTAAATTTGCAAAGCGTAATAATAACTACAAGCTAGTGTAAAAGGTAAACGAACTAGCTTTACTAAAACCAAGCAAAACAGCTAAATTTTGAGCGTTCTCAGAATTCCACGAAACTTCACCCAAACGTAGGTACCCATGCATTTGTGTGGTAAATTTGCGAAGCGTAATTCTAAAAACAAGTTAGTGTAAAAGGAAAAAGAACTTGCTTTAATAAAACCGTGCACAACAGCTAAATTTTGAACGTTCTTAGAATTCGATGAAACTTGACCCCAAACGTTGGTCTACACCCATGCTTTTGTGTTGTAAATTTGCAAAGCGTAATAATAAATACAAGTTAGTGTATAAGGGAAACGAACTTGCTTTACAAAAACCATGTAAAATAGCTAAATTTTGAATATTCTAAGAATTTCAGGAAACTCGAACCAAACGTAGGACTAGACCCATGTATTTCTATGGTAAATTTGCTAAGCATAATAATAGCTACAAGTTAGTGTAAAAGGGAAATGAACTAGGTTTAATAAAACCGTGCAAAACAGCTAAATATTGAACGTTCATAGAATTCTACGTAACTTGACCAAAACATTGGTGTAGACCCATGTATTTGTGTGGTACATTTGCTAAGCATTGTAAAAATGGAAACGAACTTGCTTTAATAAAACCGAGCAAAATTGAACGTTCATAGAATTCCACGAAACTTGAACCAAACGTTGGTCTAGACCCATGTATTTGTGTGGTAAATTTGCTATATGTAATAATAACTACAAGTTAGTTTAAAATGGAAACGAACTTGCTTTAATAAACCGTGTAAAACAGCTAAATATTGAAGGTTCATAGAATTCTATGAAATTTGATCGAAACGTTGGTCTAGACCCATGTATTTGTGTGGTAAATTTGCTAAGCGTAATAATAACTACAAGTTAGTGTAAACGGAAAACGAATTTGCTGTAATAAAGCCGTGCAAAACAGCTAAATTTTGAACGTTCTCCGAATTCCACGAAACTTGACCCAAACGTAGGTACTCATGCATTTGTGTGGTAAATTTGCGAAGTGTAATTCTAAAAACAAGTTAGTGTAAAAGGAAAAAGAATTTGCTTTAATAAAACCGTGCACAACAGCTAAATTTTGAACGTTCTTAGAATTCGATGAAACTTGACCCCAAACGTTGGTCTACACCCATGCATTTGTGTTGTAAATTTGCAAAGGGTAATAATAAATACAAGTCATTGTATAAAGGAAACGAACTTGCTTTACAAAAACCATGCAAAATAGCTAAATTTTGATTGTTCTAAGAATTTCAGGAAACTCGAACCAAACGTTGGTCTAGACCCATGTATTTCTATGCTAAATTTGCTAAGCGTAATAATAACTACAAGTTAGTGTAAAAGGGAAACGAACTTGCTTTAATAAAACCGTGCAAAACAGCTTAATTTTGAACGTTTATCAGAATTCCAAGAAACTTGACCCAAACGTAGATATAGACCCATGCATTTGTGTAGTAAATTTGTTAAGCGTAATAATAACTACAAGTTAGCGCAAAAAGGAAACGAAGTTCCTTTAATAAAACAATGTAAAAAAGCTAAATTTTGAACGTTCACAGAATTCCACGAAACTTGACCCAAACGTAGGAATAGACCCATGCATTTGTGTGGTAAATTTTCTAAGCGTAATAATAACTACAAGTTAGTGTAAAAGGGAAAAGAACTTGCTTTAATAAACCGCGCAAAACAACTTAATTTTGAACGTTTTCAGAATTCCATGAAACCTGACCCAAACGTAGATATAGACCCATTTATTTGTGTAGTAAATTTATTAAGCGTAATAATAACTACAAGTTAGTGTAAAAAGGAAACGATGTTCCTTTAATAAAACCGTGCAAAAAAGCTAAATTTTGGACGTTCTCAGAAATCCACGAAACTTGACCCAAACGTTGGACTAGACCCATGCACCTGTGGGGTAAATTTGCTAAGCATAATAATAATTAGAAATTAGTGTAAAAGGGAAATGAACTTTCTTTAATAAAACCGTGCAAAACAGCTAAATATTGAACGTTCATAGAATTCTACGAAACTTGAGCAAAACGTTGGTGTAGACCCATGTATTTGTGTGGTACATTGCTAAGCGTTGTAAAAATAGAAACGAACTTGCTTTAATAAAACCGAGCAAAACAGCTATATTTTGAACGTTCATAGAATTCCACGATACTTGACCCAAATGTTGGTCTAGACCCATGTATTTGTATGATAAATTTCCTAAGCGTAATAATAACTACAAGTCAGTGTAAAAATGGAAACGAACTTGCTTTAATAAACCGTGTAAAACAGCTAAATATTGACGGTTCATAGAATTCTACGAAACATGACCAAAACGTAGGTCTAAACTCATGCATTTGTGTGGTAAATTTGCAAAGCGTAATAATAACTACAAGCTAGTGTAAAAGGTAAACGAACTAGCTTTACTAAAACCAAGCAAAACAGCTAAATTTTGAGCGTTCTCAGAATTCCACGAAACTTCACCCAAACGTAGGTACCCATGCATTTGTGTGGTAAATTTGCGAAGCGTAATTCTAAAAACAAGTTAGTGTAAAAGGAAAAAGAACTTGCTTTAATAAAACCGTGCACAACAGCTAAATTTTGAACGTTCTTAGAATTCGATGAAACTTGACCCCAAACGTTGGTCTACACCCATGCTTTTGTGTTGTAAATTTGCAAAGCGTAATAATAAATACAAGTTAGTGTATAAGGGAAACGAACTTGCTTTACAAAAACCATGTAAAATAGCTAAATTTTGAATATTCTAAGAATTTCAGGAAACTCGAACCAAACGTAGGACTAGACCCATGTATTTCTATGGTAAATTTGCTAAGCATAATAATAGCTACAAGTTAGTGTAAAAGGGAAATGAACTAGGTTTAATAAAACCGTGCAAAACAGCTAAATATTGAACGTTCATAGAATTCTACGTAACTTGACCAAAACATTGGTGTAGACCCATGTATTTGTGTGGTACATTTGCTAAGCATTGTAAAAATGGAAACGAACTTGCTTTAATAAAACCGAGCAAAATTGAACGTTCATAGAATTCCACGAAACTTGAACCAAACGTTGGTCTAGACCCATGTATTTGTGTGGTAAATTTGCTAAATGTAATAATAACTACAAGTTAGTTTAAAATGGAAACGAACTTGCTTTAATAAACCGTGTAAAACAGCTAAATATTGAAGGTTCATAGAATTCTATGAAATTTGATCGAAACGTTGGTCTAGACCCATGTATTTGTGTGGTAAATTTGCTAAGCGTAATAATAACTACAAGTTAGTGTAAACGGAAAACGAATTTGCTGTAATAAAGCCGTGCAAAACAGCTAAATTTTGAACGTTCTCCGAATTCCACGAAACTTGACCCAAACGTAGGTACTCATGCATTTGTGTGGTAAATTTGCGAAGTGTAATTCTAAAAACAAGTTAGTGTAAAAGGAAAAAGAATTTGCTTTAATAAAACCGTGCACAACAGCTAAATTTTGAACGTTCTTAGAATTCGATGAAACTTGACCCCAAACGTTGGTCTACACCCATGCATTTGTGTTGTAAATTTGCAAAGGGTAATAATAAATACAAGTCATTGTATAAAGGAAACGAACTTGCTTTACAAAAACCATGCAAAATAGCTAAATTTTGATTGTTCTAAGAATTTCAGGAAACTCGAACCAAACGTTGGTCTAGACCCATGTATTTCTATGCTAAATTTGCTAAGCGTAATAATAACTACAAGTTAGTGTAAAAGGGAAACGAACTTGCTTTAATAAAACCGTGCAAAACAGCTTAATTTTGAACGTTTATCAGAATTCCAAGAAACTTGACCCAAACGTAGATATAGACCCATGCATTTGTGTAGTAAATTTGTTAAGCGTAATAATAACTACAAGTTAGCGCAAAAAGGAAACGAAGTTCCTTTAATAAAACAATGTAAAAAAGCTAAATTTTGAACGTTCACAGAATTCCACGAAACTTGACCCAAACGTAGGAATAGACCCATGCATTTGTGTGGTAAATTTTCTAAGCGTAATAATAACTACAAGTTAGTGTAAAAGGGAAAAGAACTTGCTTTAATAAACCGCGCAAAACAACTTAATTTTGAACGTTTTCAGAATTCCATGAAACCTGACCCAAACGTAGATATAGACCCATTTATTTGTGTAGTAAATTTACTAAGCGTAATAATAACTACAAGTTAGTGTAAAAAGGAAACGATGTTCCTTTAATAAAACCGTGCAAAAAAGCTAAATTTTGGACGTTCTCAGAAATCCACGAAACTTGACCCAAACGTTGGACTAGACCCATGCACCTGTGGGGTAAATTTGCTAAGCATAATAATAATTAGAAATTAGTGTAAAAGGGAAATGAACTTTCTTTAATAAAACCGTGCAAAACAGCTAAATATTGAACGTTCATAGAATTCTACGAAACTTGAGCAAAACGTTGGTGTAGACCCATGTATTTGTGTGGTACATTGCTAAGCGTTGTAAAAATAGAAACGAACTTGCTTTAATAAAACCGAGCAAAACAGCTATATTTTGAACGTTCATAGAATTCCACGATACTTGACCCAAATGTTGGTCTAGACCCATGTATTTGTATGATAAATTTCCTAAGCGTAATAATAACTACAAGTCAGTGTAAAAATGGAAACGAACTTGCTTTAATAAACCGTGTAAAACAGCTAAATATTGACGGTTCATAGAATTCTACGAAACATGACCAAAACGTAGGTCTAAACTCATGCATTTGTGTGGTAAATTTGCAAAGCGTAATAATAACTACAAGCTAGTGTAAAAGGTAAACGAACTAGCTTTACTAAAACCAAGCAAAACAGCTAAATTTTGAGCGTTCTCAGAATTCCACGAAACTTGACCCAAACGTAGGTACTCATGCATTTGTGTGGTAAATTTGCGAAGTGTAATTCTAAAAACAAGTTAGTGTAAAAGGAAAAAGAATTTGCTTTAATAAAACCGTGCACAACAGCTAAATTTTGAACGTTCTTAGAATTCGATGAAACTTGACCCCAAACGTTGGTCTACACCCATGCATTTGTGTTGTAAATTTGCAAAGGGTAATAATAAATACAAGTCATTGTATAAAGGAAACGAACTTGCTTTACAAAAACCATGCAAAATAGCTAAATTTTGATTGTTCTAAGAATTTCAGGAAACTCGAACCAAACGTTGGTCTAGACCCATGTATTTCTATGCTAAATTTGCTAAGCGTAATAATAACTACAAGTTAGTGTAAAAGGGAAACGAACTTGCTTTAATAAAACCGTGCAAAACAGCTTAATTTTGAACGTTTATCAGAATTCCAAGAAACTTGACCCAAACGTAGATATAGACCCATGCATTTGTGTAGTAAATTTGTTAAGCGTAATAATAACTACAAGTTAGCGCAAAAAGGAAACGAAGTTCCTTTAATAAAACAATGTAAAAAAGCTAAATTTTGAACGTTCACAGAATTCCACGAAACTTGACCCAAACGTAGGAATAGACCCATGCATTTGTGTGGTAAATTTTCTAAGCGTAATAATAACTACAAGTTAGTGTAAAAGGGAAAAGAACTTGCTTTAATAAACCGCGCAAAACAACTTAATTTTGAACGTTTTCAGAATTCCATGAAACCTGACCCAAACGTAGATATAGACCCATTTATTTGTGTAGTAAATTTACTAAGCGTAATAATAACTACAAGTTAGTGTAAAAAGGAAACGATGTTCCTTTAATAAAACCGTGCAAAAAAGCTAAATTTTGGACGTTCTCAGAAATCCACGAAACTTGACCCAAACGTTGGACTAGACCCATGCACCTGTGGGGTAAATTTGCTAAGCATAATAATAATTAGAAATTAGTGTAAAAGGGAAATGAACTTTCTTTAATAAAACCGTGCAAAACAGCTAAATATTGAACGTTCATAGAATTCTACGAAACTTGAGCAAAACGTTGGTGTAGACCCATGTATTTGTGTGGTACATTGCTAAGCGTTGTAAAAATAGAAACGAACTTGCTTTAATAAAACCGAGCAAAACAGCTATATTTTGAACGTTCATAGAATTCCACGATACTTGACCCAAATGTTGGTCTAGACCCATGTATTTGTATGATAAATTTCCTAAGCGTAATAATAACTACAAGTCAGTGTAAAAATGGAAACGAACTTGCTTTAATAAACCGTGTAAAACAGCTAAATATTGACGGTTCATAGAATTCTACGAAACATGACCAAAACGTAGGTCTAAACTCATGCATTTGTGTGGTAAATTTGCAAAGCGTAATAATAACTACAAGCTAGTGTAAAAGGTAAACGAACTAGCTTTACTAAAACCAAGCAAAACAGCTAAATTTTGAGCGTTCTCAGAATTCCACGAAACTTGACCCAAACGTAGGTACTCATGCATTTGTGTGGTAAATTTGCGAAGTGTAATTCTAAAAACAAGTTAGTGTAAAAGGAAAAAGAATTTGCTTTAATAAAACCGTGCACAACAGCTAAATTTTGAACGTTCTTAGAATTCGATGAAACTTGACCCCAAACGTTGGTCTACACCCATGCATTTGTGTTGTAAATTTGCAAAGGGTAATAATAAATACAAGTCATTGTATAAAGGAAACGAACTTGCTTTACAAAAACCATGCAAAATAGCTAAATTTTGATTGTTCTAAGAATTTCAGGAAACTCGAACCAAACGTTGGTCTAGACCCATGTATTTCTATGCTAAATTTGCTAAGCGTAATAATAACTACAAGTTAGTGTAAAAGGGAAACGAACTTGCTTTAATAAAACCGTGCAAAACAGCTTAATTTTGAACGTTTATCAGAATTCCAAGAAACTTGACCCAAACGTAGATATAGACCCATGCATTTGTGTAGTAAATTTGTTAAGCGTAATAATAACTACAAGTTAGCGCAAAAAGGAAACGAAGTTCCTTTAATAAAACAATGTAAAAAAGCTAAATTTTGAACGTTCACAGAATTCCACGAAACTTGACCCAAACGTAGGAATAGACCCATGCATTTGTGTGGTAAATTTTCTAAGCGTAATAATAACTACAAGTTAGTGTAAAAGGGAAAAGAACTTGCTTTAATAAACCGCGCAAAACAACTTAATTTTGAACGTTTTCAGAATTCCATGAAACCTGACCCAAACGTAGATATAGACCCATTTATTTGTGTAGTAAATTTACTAAGCGTAATAATAACTACAAGTTAGTGTAAAAAGGAAACGATGTTCCTTTAATAAAACCGTGCAAAAAAGCTAAATTTTGGACGTTCTCAGAAATCCACGAAACTTGACCCAAACGTTGGACTAGACCCATGCACCTGTGGGGTAAATTTGCTAAGCATAATAATAATTAGAAATTAGTGTAAAAGGGAAATGAACTTTCTTTAATAAAACCATGCAAAACAGCTAAATATTGAACGTTCATAGAATTCTACGAAACTTGAGCAAAACGTTGGTGTAGACCCATGTATTTGTGTGGTACATTGCTAAGCGTTGTAAAAATAGAAACGAACTTGCTTTAATAAAACCGAGCAAAACAGCTATATTTTGAACGTTCATAGAATTCCACGATACTTGACCCAAATGTTGGTCTAGACCCATGTATTTGTATGATAAATTTCCTAAGCGTAATAATAACTACAAATCAGTGTAAAAATGGAAACGAACTTGCTTTAATAAACCGTGTAAAACAGCTAAATATTGACGGTTCATAGAATTCTACGAAACATGACCAAAACGTAGGTCTAAACTCATGCATTTGTGTGGTAAATTTGCAAAGCGTAATAATAACTACAAGCTAGTGTAAAAGGTAAACGAACTAGCTTTACTAAAACCAAGCAAAACAGCTAAATTTTGAGCGTTCTCAGAATTCCACGAAACTTCACCCAAACGTAGGTACCCATGCATTTGTGTGGTAAATTTGCGAAGCGTAATTCTAAAAACAAGTTAGTGTAAAAGGAAAAAGAACTTGCTTTAATAAAACCGTGCACAACAGCTAAATTTTGAACGTTCTTAGAATTCGATGAAACTTGACCCCAAACGTTGGTCTACACCCATGCATTTGTGTTGTAAATTTGCAAACGGTAATAATAAATACAAGTCAGTGTATAAAGGAAACGAACTTGCTTTACAAAAACCATGCAAAATAGCTAAATTTTGATTGTTCTAAGAATTTCAGGAAACTCGAACCAAACGTAGGACTAGACCCATGTATTTCTATGGTAAATTTGCTAAGCGTAATAATAGCTACAAGTTAGTGTAAAAGGGAAATGAACTAGGTTTAATAAAACCGTGCAAAACAGCTAAATATTGAACGTTCATAGAATTCTACGTAACTTGACCAAAACATTGGTGTAGACCATGTATTTGTGTGGTACATTTGCTAAGCATTGTAAAAATGGAAACGAACTTGCTTTAATAAAACCGAGCAAAATTGAACGTTCATAGAATTCCACGAAACTTGACCCAAACGTTGGTCTAGACCCATGTATTTGTGTGGTAAATTTGCTAAATGTAATAATAACTACAAGTTAGTTTAAAATGGAAACGAACTTGCTTTAATAAACCGTGTAAAACAGCTAAATATTGAAGGTTCATAGAATTCTATGAAATTTGATCGAAACGTTGGTCTAGACACATGTATTTGTGTGGTAAATTTGCTAAGCGTAATAATAACTACAAGTTAGTGTAAACGGAAAACGAATTTGCTGTAATAAAGGCGTGCAAAACAGCTAAATTTTGAACGTTCTCCGAATTCCACGAAACTTGACCCAAATGTAGGTACTCATGCATTTGTGTGGTAAATTTGCGAAGCGTAATTCTAAAAACAAGTTAGTGTAAAAGGAAAAAGAATTTGCTTTAATAAAACCGTGCACAACAGCTAAATTTTGAACGTTCTTAGAATTCGATGAAACTTGACCCCAAACGTTGGTCTATACCCATGCATTTGTGTTGTAAATTTGCAAAGGGTAATAATAAATACAAGTCAGTGTATAAAGGAAACGAACTTGCTTTACAAAAACCATGCAAAATAGCTAAATTTTGATTGTTCTAAGAATTTCAGGAAACTCGAACCAAACGTTGGTCTAGACCCATGTATTTCTATGCTAAATTTGCTAAGCGTAATAATAACTACAAGTTAGTGTAAAAGGGAAACGAACTTGCTTTAATAAAACCGTGCAAAACAGCTTAATTTTGAACGTTTATCAGAATTCCAAGAAACTTGACCCAAACGTAGATATAGACCCATGCATTTGTGTAGTAAATTTGTTAAGCGTAATAATAACTACAAGTTAGCGCAAAAAGGAAACGAAGTTCCTTTAATAAAACAATGTAAAAAAGCTAAATTTTGAACGTTCACAGAATTCCACGAAACTTGACCCAAACGTAGGAATAGACCCATGCATTTGTGTGGTAAATTTTCTAAGCGTAATAATAACTACAAGTTAGTGTAAAAGGGAAAAGAACTTGCTTTAATAAACCGCGCAAAACAACTTAATTTTGAACGTTTTCAGAATTCCATGAAACCTGACCCAAACGTAGATATAGACCCATTTATTTGTGTAGTAAATTTACTAAGCGTAATAATAACTACAAGTTAGTGTAAAAAGGAAACGATGTTCCTTTAATAAAACCGTGCAAAAAAGCTAAATTTTGGACGTTCTCAGAAATCCACGAAACTTGACCCAAACGTTGGACTAGACCCATGCACCTGTGGGGTAAATTTGCTAAGCATAATAATAATTAGAAATTAGTGTAAAAGGGAAATGAACTTTCTTTAATAAAACCGTGCAAAACAGCTAAATATTGAACGTTCATAGAATTCTACGAAACTTGAGCAAAACGTTGGTGTAGACCCATGTATTTGTGTGGTACATTGCTAAGCGTTGTAAAAATAGAAACGAACTTGCTTTAATAAAACCGAGCAAAACAGCTATATTTTGAACGTTCATAGAATTCCACGATACTTGACCCAAATGTTGGTCTAGACCCATGTATTTGTATGATAAATTTCCTAAGCGTAATAATAACTACAAGTCAGTGTAAAAATGGAAACGAACTTGCTTTAATAAACCGTGTAAAACAGCTAAATATTGACGGTTCATAGAATTCTACGAAACATGACCAAAACGTAGGTCTAAACTCATGCATTTGTGTGGTAAATTTGCAAAGCGTAATAATAACTACAAGCTAGTGTAAAAGGTAAACGAACTAGCTTTACTAAAACCAAGCAAAACAGCTAAATTTTGAGCGTTCTCAGAATTCCACGAAACTTGACCCAAACGTAGGTACTCATGCATTTGTGTGGTAAATTTGCGAAGTGTAATTCTAAAAACAAGTTAGTGTAAAAGGAAAAAGAATTTGCTTTAATAAAACCGTGCACAACAGCTAAATTTTGAACGTTCTTAGAATTCGATGAAACTTGACCCCAAACGTTGGTCTACACCCATGCATTTGTGTTGTAAATTTGCAAAGGGTAATAATAAATACAAGTCATTGTATAAAGGAAACGAACTTGCTTTACAAAAACCATGCAAAATAGCTAAATTTTGATTGTTCTAAGAATTTCAGGAAACTCGAACCAAACGTTGGTCTAGACCCATGTATTTCTATGCTAAATTTGCTAAGCGTAATAATAACTACAAGTTAGTGTAAAAGGGAAACGAACTTGCTTTAATAAAACCGTGCAAAACAGCTTAATTTTGAACGTTTATCAGAATTCCAAGAAACTTGACCCAAACGTAGATATAGACCCATGCATTTGTGTAGTAAATTTGTTAAGCGTAATAATAACTACAAGTTAGCGCAAAAAGGAAACGAAGTTCCTTTAATAAAACAATGTAAAAAAGCTAAATTTTGAACGTTCACAGAATTCCACGAAACTTGACCCAAACGTAGGAATAGACCCATGCATTTGTGTGGTAAATTTTCTAAGCGTAATAATAACTACAAGTTAGTGTAAAAGGGAAAAGAACTTGCTTTAATAAACCGCGCAAAACAACTTAATTTTGAACGTTTTCAGAATTCCATGAAACCTGACCCAAACGTAGATATAGACCCATTTATTTGTGTAGTAAATTTACTAAGCGTAATAATAACTACAAGTTAGTGTAAAAAGGAAACGATGTTCCTTTAATAAAACCGTGCAAAAAAGCTAAATTTTGGACGTTCTCAGAAATCCACGAAACTTGACCCAAACGTTGGACTAGACCCATGCACCTGTGGGGTAAATTTGCTAAGCATAATAATAATTAGAAATTAGTGTAAAAGGGAAATGAACTTTCTTTAATAAAACCGTGCAAAACAGCTAAATATTGAACGTTCATAGAATTCTACGAAACTTGAGCAAAACGTTGGTGTAGACCCATGTATTTGTGTGGTACATTGCTAAGCGTTGTAAAAATAGAAACGAACTTGCTTTAATAAAACCGAGCAAAACAGCTATATTTTGAACGTTCATAGAATTCCACGATACTTGACCCAAATGTTGGTCTAGACCCATGTATTTGTATGATAAATTTCCTAAGCGTAATAATAACTACAAATCAGTGTAAAAATGGAAACGAACTTGCTTTAATAAACCGTGTAAAACAGCTAAATATTGACGGTTCATAGAATTCTACGAAACATGACCAAAACGTAGGTCTAAACTCATGCATTTGTGTGGTAAATTTGCAAAGCGTAATAATAACTACAAGCTAGTGTAAAAGGTAAACGAACTAGCTTTACTAAAACCAAGCAAAACAGCTAAATTTTGAGCGTTCTCAGAATTCCACGAAACTTCACCCAAACGTAGGTACCCATGCATTTGTGTGGTAAATTTGCGAAGCGTAATTCTAAAAACAAGTTAGTGTAAAAGGAAAAAGAACTTGCTTTAATAAAACCGTGCACAACAGCTAAATTTTGAACGTTCTTAGAATTCGATGAAACTTGACCCCAAACGTTGGTCTACACCCATGCATTTGTGTTGTAAATTTGCAAACGGTAATAATAAATACAAGTCAGTGTATAAAGGAAACGAACTTGCTTTACAAAAACCATGCAAAATAGCTAAATTTTGATTGTTCTAAGAATTTCAGGAAACTCGAACCAAACGTAGGACTAGACCCATGTATTTCTATGGTAAATTTGCTAAGCGTAATAATAGCTACAAGTTAGTGTAAAAGGGAAATGAACTAGGTTTAATAAAACCGTGCAAAACAGCTAAATATTGAACGTTCATAGAATTCTACGTAACTTGACCAAAACATTGGTGTAGACCATGTATTTGTGTGGTACATTTGCTAAGCATTGTAAAAATGGAAACGAACTTGCTTTAATAAAACCGAGCAAAATTGAACGTTCATAGAATTCCACGAAACTTGACCCAAACGTTGGTCTAGACCCATGTATTTGTGTGGTAAATTTGCTAAATGTAATAATAACTACAAGTTAGTTTAAAATGGAAACGAACTTGCTTTAATAAACCGTGTAAAACAGCTAAATATTGAAGGTTCATAGAATTCTACGAAATTTGATCGAAACGTTGGTCTAGACCCATGTATTTGTGTGGTAAATTTGCTAAGCGTAATAATAACTACAAGTTAGTGTAAACGGAAAACGAATTTGCTGTAATAAAGCCGTGCAAAACAGCTAAATTTTGAACGTTCTCCGAATTCCACGAAACTTGACCCAAACGTAGGTACTCATGCATTTGTGTGGTAAATTTGCGAAGCGTAATTCTAAAAACAAGTTAGTGTAAAAGGAAAAAGAATTTGCTTTAATAAAACCGTGCACAACAGCTAAATTTTGAACGTTCTTAGAATTCGATGAAACTTAACCCCAAACGTTGGTCTACACCCATGCATTTGTGTTGTAAATTTGCAAAGGGTAATAATAAATACAAGTCAGTGTATAAAGGAAACGAACTTGCTTTACAAAAACCATGCAAAATAGCTAAATTTTGATTGTTCTAAGAATTTCAGGAAACTCGAACCAAACGTTGGTCTAGACCCATGTATTTCTATGCTAAATTTGCTAAGCGTAATAATAACTACAAGTTAGTGTAAAAGGGAAACGAACTTGCTTTAATAAAACCGTGCAAAACAGCTTAATTTTGAACGTTTATCAGAATTCCAAGAAACTTGACCCAAACGTAGATATAGACCCATGCATTTGTGTAGTAAATTTGTTAAGCGTAATAATAACTACAAGTTAGCGCAAAAAGGAAACGAAGTTCCTTTAATAAAACAGTGTAAAAAAGCTAAATTTTGAACGTTCACAGAATTCCACGAAACTTGACCCAAACGTAGGAATAGACCCATGCATTTGTGTGGTAAATTTTCTAAGCGTAATAATAACTACAAGTTAGTGTAAAAGGGAAAAGAACTTGCTTTAATAAACCGCGCAAAACAACTTAATTTTGAACGTTTTCAGAATTCCATGAAACCTGACCCAAACGTAGATATAGACCCATTTATTTGTGTAGTAAATTTACTAAGCGTAATAATAACTACAAGTTAGTGTAAAAAGGAAAGGATGTTCCTTTAATAAAACCGTGCAAAAAAGCTAAATTTTGGACGTTCTCAGAAATCCACGAAACTTGACCCAAACGTTGGACTAGACCCATGCACCTGTGTGGTAAATTTGCTAAGCATAATAATAATTAGAAATTAGTGTAAAAGGGAAATGAACTTTCTTTAATAAAACCGTGCAAAATAGCTAAATATTGAACGTTCATAGAATTCTACGAAACTTGAGCAAAACGTTGGTGTAGACCCATGTATTTGTGTGGTACATTGCTAAGCGTTGTAAAAATAGAAACGAACTTGCTTTAATAAAACCGAGCAAAACAGCTATATTTTGAACGTTCATAGAATTCCACGATACTTGACCCAAATGTTGGTCTAGAATAATAACTACAAGTTAGTGTAAAAATGGAAACGAACTTGCTTTAATAAACCGTGTAAAACAGCTAAATATTGACGGTTCATAGAATTCTACAAAACATGACCAAAACGTAGGTCTAAACTCATGCATTTGTGTGGTAAATTTGCAAAGCGTAATAATAACTACAAGCTAGTGTAAAAGGTAAACGAACTAGCTTTACTAAAATCAAGCAAAACAACTAAATTTTGAGCGTTCTCAGAATTCCCCGAAACTTCACCCAAACGTAGGTACCCATGCATTTGTGTGGTAAATTTGCGAAGCGTAATTCTAAAAACAAGTTAGTGTAAAAGGAAAAAGAACTTGCTTTAATAAAACCGTGCACAACAGCTAAATTTTGAACGTTCTTAGAATTCGATGAAACTTGACCCCAAACGTTGGTCTACACCCATGCATTTGTGTTGTAAATTTGCAAAGCGTAATAATAAATACAAGTTAGTGTATAAGGGAAACGAACTTGCTTTACAAAAACCATGTAAAATAGCTAAATTTTGAATGTTCTAAGAATTTCAGGAAACTCGAACCAAATGTAGGACTAGACCCATGTATTTCTATGGTAAATTTGCTAAGCGTAATAATAACTACAAGTTAGTGTAAAAGGAAAATGAACTAGGTTTAATAAAACCGTGCAAAACAGCTAAATATTGAACGTTCATAGAATTCTACGTAACTTGACCAAAACATTGGTGTAGACCCATGTATTTGTGTGGTACATTTGCTAAGCATTGTAAAAATGGAAACGAACTTGCTTTAATAAAACCGAGCAAAACAACTAAATTTTGAACGTTCATAGAATTCCACGAAACTTGACCCAAACGTTGGTCTAGACCCATGTATTTGTGTGGTAAATTTGCTAAATGTAATAATAACTACAAGTTAGTTTAAAATGGAAACGAACTTGCTTTAATAAACCGTGTAAAACAGCTAAATATTGAAGGTTCATAGAATTCTACGAAATTTGATCGAAACGTTGGTCTAGACCCATGTATTTGTGTGGTAAATTTGCTAAGCGTAATAATAACTACAAGTTAGTGTAAACGGAAAACGAATTTGCTGTAATAAAGCCGTGCAAAACAGCTAAATTTTGAACGTTCTCCGAATTCCACGAAACTTGACCCAAACGTAGGTACTCATGCATTTGTGTGGTAAATTTGCGAAGCGTAATTCTAAAAACAAGTTAGTGTAAAAGGAAAAAGAATTTGCTTTAATAAAACCGTGCACAACAGCTAAATTTTGAACGTTCTTAGAATTCGATGAAACTTAACCCCAAACGTTGGTCTACACCCATGCATTTGTGTTGTAAATTTGCAAAGGGTAATAATAAATACAAGTCAGTGTATAAAGGAAACGAACTTGCTTTACAAAAACCATGCAAAATAGCTAAATTTTGATTGTTCTAAGAATTTCAGGAAACTCGAACCAAACGTTGGTCTAGACCCATGTATTTCTATGCTAAATTTGCTAAGCGTAATAATAACTACAAGTTAGTGTAAAAGGGAAACGAACTTGCTTTAATAAAACTGTGCAAAACAGCTTAATTTTGAACGTTTATCAGAATTCCAAGAAACTTGACCCAAACGTAGATATAGACCCATGCATTTGTGTAGTAAATTTGTTAAGCGTAATAATAACTACAAGTTAGCGCAAAAAGGAAACGAAGTTCCTTTAATAAAACAGTGTAAAAAAGCTAAATTTTGAACGTTCACAGAATTCCACGAAACTTGACCCAAACGTAGGAATAGACCCATGCATTTGTGTGGTAAATTTTCTAAGCGTAATAATAACTACAAGTTAGTGTAAAAGGGAAAAGAACTTGCTTTAATAAACCGCGCAAAACAACTTAATTTTGAACGTTTTCAGAATTCCATGAAACCTGACCCAAACGTAGATATAGACCCATTTATTTGTGTAGTAAATTTACTAAGCGTAATAATAACTACAAGTTAGTGTAAAAAGGAAAGGATGTTCCTTTAATAAAACCGTGCAAAAAAGCTAAATTTTGGACGTTCTCAGAAATCCACGAAACTTGACCCAAACGTTGGACTAGACCCATGCACCTGTGTGGTAAATTTGCTAAGCATAATAATAATTAGAAATTAGTGTAAAAGGGAAATGAACTTTCTTTAATAAAACCGTGCAAAATAGCTAAATATTGAACGTTCATAGAATTCTACGAAACTTGAGCAAAACGTTGGTGTAGACCCATGTATTTGTGTGGTACATTGCTAAGCGTTGTAAAAATAGAAACGAACTTGCTTTAATAAAACCGAGCAAAACAGCTATATTTTGAACGTTCATAGAATTCCACGATACTTGAGCCAAATGTTGGTCTAGAATAATAACTACAAGTTAGTGTAAAAATGGAAACGAACTTGCTTTAATAAACCGTGTAAAACAGCTAAATATTGACGGTTCATAGAATTGTACAAAACATGACCAAAACGTAGGTCTAAACTCATGCATTTGTGTGGTAAATTTGCAAAGCGTAATAATAACTACAAGCTAGTGTAAAAGGTAAACGAACTAGCTTTACTAAAATCAAGCAAAACAACTAAATTTTGAGCGTTCTCAGAATTCCCCGAAACTTCACCCAAACGTAGGTACCCATGCATTTGTGTGGTAAATTTGCGAAGCGTAATTCTAAAAACAAGTTAGTGTAAAAGGAAAAAGAACTTGCTTTAATAAAACCGTGCACAACAGCTAAATTTTGAACGTTCTTAGAATTCGATGAAACTTGACCCCAAACGTTGGTCTACACCCATGCATTTGTGTTGTAAATTTGCAAAGCGTAATAATAAATACAAGTTAGTGTATAAGGGAAACGAACTTGCTTTACAAAAACCATGTAAAATAGCTAAATTTTGAATGTTCTAAGAATTTCAGGAAACTCGAACCAAATGTAGGACTAGACCCATGTATTTCTATGGTAAATTTGCTAAGCGTAATAATAACTACAAGTTAGTGTAAAAGGAAAATGAACTAGGTTTAATAAAACCGTGCAAAACAGCTAAATATTGAACGTTCATAGAATTCTACGTAACTTGACCAAAACATTGGTGTAGACCCATGTATTTGTGTGGTACATTTGCTAAGCATTGTAAAAATGGAAACGAACTTGCTTTAATAAAACCGAGCAAAACAACTAAATTTTGAACGTTCATAGAATTCCACGAAACTTGACCCAAACGTTGGTCTAGACCCATGTATTTGTGTGGTAAATTTGCTAAATGTAATAATAACTACAAGTTAGTTTAAAATGGAAACGAACTTGCTTTAATAAACCGTGTAAAACAGCTAAATATTGAAGGTTCATAGAATTCTACGAAATTTGATCGAAACGTTGGTCTAGACCCATGTATTTGTGTGGTAAATTTGCTAAGCGTAATAATAACTACAAGTTAGTGTAAACGGAAAACGAATTTGCTGTAATAAAGCCGTGCAAAACAGCTAAATTTTGAACGTTCTCCGAATTCCACGAAACTTGACCCAAACGTAGGTACTCATGCATTTGTGTGGTAAATTTGCGAAGCGTAATTCTAAAAACAAGTTAGTGTAAAAGGAAAAAGAATTTGCTTTAATAAAACCGTGCACAACAGCTAAATTTTGAACGTTCTTAGAATTCGATGAAACTTAACCCCAAACGTTGGTCTACACCCATGCATTTGTGTTGTAAATTTGCAAAGGGTAATAATAAATACAAGTCAGTGTATAAAGGAAACGAACTTGCTTTACAAAAACCATGCAAAATAGCTAAATTTTGATTGTTCTAAGAATTTCAGGAAACTCGAACCAAACGTTGGTCTAGACCCATGTATTTCTATGCTAAATTTGCTAAGCGTAATAATAACTACAAGTTAGTGTAAAAGGGAAACGAACTTGCTTTAATAAAACCGTGCAAAACAGCTTAATTTTGAACGTTTATCAGAATTCCAAGAAACTTGACCCAAACGTAGATATAGACCCATGCATTTGTGTAGTAAATTTGTTAAGCGTAATAATAACTACAAGTTAGCGCAAAAAGGAAACGAAGTTCCTTTAATAAAACAGTGTAAAAAAGCTAAATTTTGAACGTTCACAGAATTCCACGAAACTTGACCCAAACGTAGGAATAGACCCATGCATTTGTGTGGTAAATTTTCTAAGCGTAATAATAACTACAAGTTAGTGTAAAAGGGAAAAGAACTTGCTTTAATAAACCGCGCAAAACAACTTAATTTTGAACGTTTTCAGAATTCCATGAAACCTGACCCAAACGTAGATATAGACCCATTTATTTGTGTAGTAAATTTACTAAGCGTAATAATAACTACAAGTTAGTGTAAAAAGGAAAGGATGTTCCTTTAATAAAACCGTGCAAAAAAGCTAAATTTTGGACGTTCTCAGAAATCCACGAAACTTGACCCAAACGTTGGACTAGACCCATGCACCTGTGTGGTAAATTTGCTAAGCATAATAATAATTAGAAATTAGTGTAAAAGGGAAATGAACTTTCTTTAATAAAACCGTGCAAAATAGCTAAATATTGAACGTTCATAGAATTCTACGAAACTTGAGCAAAACGTTGGTGTAGACCCATGTATTTGTGTGGTACATTGCTAAGCGTTGTAAAAATAGAAACGAACTTGCTTTAATAAAACCGAGCAAAACAGCTATATTTTGAACGTTCATAGAATTCCACGATACTTGACCCAAATGTTGGTCTAGACCCATGTATTTGTATGGTAAATTCCCTAAGCGTAATAATAACTACAAGTTAGTGTAAAAATGAAAACGAACTTGCTTTAATAAACCGTGTAAAACAGCTAAATATTGACGGTTCATAGAATTCTACGAAACATGACCAAAACGTAGGTCTAAACTCATGCATTTGTGTGGTAAATTTGCAAAGCGTAATAATAACTACAAGCTAGTGTAAAAGGTAAACGAACTAGCTTTACTAAAACCAAGCAAAACAGCTAAATTTTAAGCGTTCTCAGAATTCCCCGAAACTTCACCCAAACGTAGGTACCCATGCATTTGTGTGGTAAATTTGCGAAGCGTAATTCTAAAAACAAGTTAGTGTAAAAGGAAAAAGAACTTGCTTTAATAAAACCGTGCACAACAGCTAAATTTTGAACGTTCTTAGAATTCGATGAAACTTGACCCCAAACGTTGGTCTACACCCATGCTTTTGTGTTGTAAATTTGCAAAGCGTAATAATAAATACAAGTTAGTGTATAAGGGAAACGAACTTGCTTTACAAAAACCATGTAAAATAGCTAAATTTTGAATGTTCTAAGAATTTCAGGAAACTCGAACCAAACGTAGGACTAGACCCATGTATTTCTATGGTAAATTTGCTAAGCATAATAATAGCTACAAGTTAGTGTAAAAGGGAAATGAACTAGGTTTAATAAAACCGTGCAAAACAGCTAAATATTGAACGTTCATAGAATTCTACGTAACTTGACCAAAACATTGGTGTAGACCCATGTATTTGTGTGGTACATTTGCTAAGCATTGTAAAAATGGAAACGAACTTGCTTTAATAAAACCGAGCAAAATTGAACGTTCATAGAATTCCACGAAACTTGAACCAAACGTTGGTCTAGACCCATGTATTTGTGTGGTAAATTTGCTAAATGTAATAATAACTACAAGTTAGTTTAAAATGGAAACGAACTTGCTTTAATAAACCGTGTAAAACAGCTAAATATTGAAGGTTCATAGAATTCTATGAAATTTGATCGAAACGTTGGTCTAGACCCATGTATTTGTGTGGTAAATTTGCTAAGCGTAATAATAACTACAAGTTAGTGTAAACGGAAAACGAATTTACTGTAATAAAGCCGTGCAAAACAGCTAAATTTTGAACGTTCTCCGAATTCCACGAAACTTGACCCAAACGTAGGTACTCATGCATTTGTGTGGTAAATTTGCGAAGTGTAATTCTAAAAACAAGTTAGTGTAAAAGGAAAAAGAATTTGCTTTAATAAAACCGTGCACAACAGCTAAATTTTGAACGTTCTTAGAATTCGATGAAACTTGACCCCAAACGTTGGTCTACACCCATGCATTTGTGTTGTAAATTTGCAAAGGGTAATAATAAATACAAGTCATTGTATAAAGGAAACGAACTTGCTTTACAAAAACCATGCAAAATAGCTAAATTTTGATTGTTCTAAGAATTTCAGGAAACTCGAACCAAACGTTGGTCTAGACCCATGTATTTCTATGCTAAATTTGCTAAGCGTAATAATAACTACAAGTTAGTGTAAAAGGGAAACGAACTTGCTTTAATAAAACCGTGCAAAACAGCTTAATTTTGAACGTTTATCAGAATTCCAAGAAACTTGACCCAAACGTAGATATAGACCCATGCATTTGTGTAGTAAATTTGTTAAGCGTAATAATAACTACAAGTTAGCGCAAAAAGGAAACGAAGTTCCTTTAATAAAACAGTGTAAAAAAGCTAAATTTTGAACGTTCACAGAATTCCACGAAACTTGACCCAAACGTAGGAATAGACCCATGCATTTGTGTGGTAAATTTTCTAAGCGTAATAATAACTACAAGTTAGTGTAAAAGGGAAAAGAACTTGCTTTAATAAACCGCGCAAAACAACTTAATTTTGAACGTTTTCAGAATTCCATGAAACCTGACCCAAACGTAGATATAGACCCATTTATTTGTGTAGTAAATTTACTAAGCGTAATAATAACTACAAGTTAGTGTAAAAAGGAAACTATGTTCCTTTAATAAAACCGTGCAAAAAAGCTAAATTTTGGACGTTCTCAGAAATCCACGAAACTTGACCCAAACGTTGGACTAGACCCATGCACCTGTGTGGTAAATTTGCTAAGCATAATAATAATTAGAAATTAGTGTAAAAGGGAAATGAACTTTCTTTAATAAAACCGTGCAAAACAGCTAAATATTGAGCGTTCATAGAATTCTACGAAACTTGAGCAAAACGTTGGTGTAGACCCATGTATTTGTGTGGTACATTGCTAAGCGTTGTAAAAATAGAAACGAACTTGCTTTAATAAAACCGAGCAAAACAGCTATATTTTGAACGTTCATAGAATTCCACGATACTTGACCCAAATGTTGGTCTAGAATAATAACTACAAGTTAGTGTAAAAATGGAAACGAACTTGCTTTAATAAACCGTGTAAAACAGCTAAATATTGACGGTTCATAGAATTCTACGAAACATGACCAAAACGTAGGTCTAAACTCATGCATTTGTGTGGTAAATTTGCAAAGCGTAATAATAACTACAAGCTAGTGTAAAAGGTAAACGAACTAGCTTTACTAAAATCAAGCAAAACAACTAAATTTTGAGCGTTCTCAGAATTCCCCGAAACTTCACCCAAACGTAGGTACCCATGCATTTGTGTGGTAAATTTGCGAAGCGTAATTCTAAAAACAAGTTAGTGTAAAAGGAAAAAGAACTTGCTTTAATAAAACCGTGCACAACAGCTAAATTTTGAACGTTCTTAGAATTCGATGAAACTTGACCCCAAACGTTGGTCTACACCCATGCATTTGTGTTGTAAATTTGCAAAGCGTAATAATAAATACAAGTTAGTGTATAAGGGAAACGAACTTGCTTTACAAAAACCATGTAAAATAGCTAAATTTTGAATGTTCTAAGAATTTCAGGAAACTCGAACCAAATGTAGGACTAGACCCATGTATTTCTATGGTAAATTTGCTAAGCGTAATAATAACTACAAGTTAGTGTAAAAGGAAAATGAATTAGGTTTAATAAAACCGTGCAAAACAGCTAAATATTGAACGTTCATAGAATTTTACGTAACTTGACCAAAACATTGGTGTAGACCCATGTATTTGTGTGGTACATTTGCTAAGCATTGTAAAAATGGAAACGAACTTGCTTTAATAAAACCGAGCAAAACAGCTAAATTTTGAACGTTCATAGAATTCCACGAAACTTGACCCAAACGTTGGTCTAGACCCATGTATTTGTGTGGTAAATTTGCTAAATGTAATAATAACTACAAGTTAGTTTAAAATGGAAACGAACTTGCTTTAATAAACCGTGTAAAACAGCTAAATATTGAAGGTTCATAGAATTCTACGAAATTTGATCGAAATGTTGGTCTAGACCCATGTATTTGTGTGGTAAATTTGCTAAGCGTAATAATAACTACAAGTTAGTGTAAACGGAAAACGAATTTGCTGTAATAAAGCCGTGCAAAACAGCAAAATTTTGAACGTTCTCCGAATTCCACGAAACTTGACCCAAACGTAGGTACTCATGCATTTGTGTGGTAAATTTGCGAAGCGTAATTCTAAAAACAAGTTAGTGTAAAAGGAAAAAGAATTTGCTTTAATAAAACCGTGCACAACAGCTAAATTTTGAACGTTCTTAGAATTCGATGAAACTTAACCCCAAACGTTGGTCTACACCCATGCATTTGTGTTGTAAATTTGCAAAGGGTAATAATAAATACAAGTCAGTGTATAAAGGAAACGAACTTGCTTTACAAAAACCATGCAAAATAGCTAAATTTTGATTGTTCTAAGAATTTCAGGAAACTCGAACCAAACGTTGGTCTAGACCCATGTATTTCTATGCTAAATTTGCTAAGCGTAATAATAACTACAAGTTAGTGTAAAAGGGAAACGAACTTGCTTTAATAAAACCGTGCAAAACAGCTTAATTTTGAACGTTTATCAGAATTCCAAGAAACTTGACCCAAACGTAGATATAGACCCATGCATTTGTGTAGTAAATTTGTTAAGCGTAATAATAACTACAAGTTAGCGCAAAAAGGAAACGAAGTTCCTTTAATAAAACAGTGTAAAAAAGCTAAATTTTGAACGTTCACAGAATTCCACGAAACTTGACCCAAACGTAGGAATAGACCCATGCATTTGTGTGGTAAATTTTCTAAGCGTAATAATAACTACAAGTTAGTGTAAAAGGGAAAAGAACTTGCTTTAATAAACCGCGCAAAACAACTTAATTTTGAACGTTTTCAGAATTCCATGAAACCTGACCCAAACGTAGATATAGACCCATTTATTTGTGTAGTAAATTTACTAAGCGTAATAATAACTACAAGTTAGTGTAAAAAGGAAAGGATGTTCCTTTAAAAAAACCGTGCAAAAAAGCTAAATTTTGGACGTTCTCAGAAATTCACGAAACTTGACCCAAACGTTGGACTAGACCCATGCACCTGTGTGGTAAATTTGCTAAGCATAATAATAATTAGAAATTAGTGTAAAAGGGAAATGAACTTTCTTTAATAAAACCGTGCAAAACAGCTAAATATTGAACGTTCATAGAATTCTACGAAACTTGAGCAAAACGTTGGTGTAGACCCATGTATTTGTGTGGTACATTGCTAAGCGTTGTAAAAATAGAAACGAACTTGCTTTAATAAAACGAGCAAAACAGCTATATTTTGAACGTTCATAGAATTCCACGATACTTGACCCAAATGTTGGTCTAGACCCATGTATTTGTATGGTAAATTCCCTAAGCGTAATAATAACTACAAGTTAGTGTAAAAATAAAAACGAACTTGCTTTAATAAACCGTGTAAAACAGCTAAATATTGACGGTTCATAGAATTCTACGAAACATGACCAAAACGTAGGTCTAAACTCATGCATTTGTGTGGTAAATTTGCAAAGCGTAATAATAACTACAAGCTAGTGTAAAAGGTAAACGAACTAGCTTTACTAAAACCAAGCAAAACAGCTAAATTTAAAGCGTTCTCAGAATTCCCCGAAACTTCACCCAAACGTAGGTACCCATGCATTTGTGTGGTAAATTTGCGAAGCGTAATTCTAAAAACAAGTTAGTGTAAAAGGAAAAAGAACTTGCTTTAATAAAACCGTGCACAACAGCTAAATTTTGAACGTTATTAGAATTCGATGAAACTTGACCCCAAACGTTGGTCTACACCCATGCATTTGTGTTGTAAATTTGCAAAGGGTAATAATAAATACAAGTCAGTGTATAAAGGAAACGAACTTGCTTTACAAAAACCATGCAAAATAGCTAAATTTTGATTGTTCTAAGAATTTCAGGAAACTCGAACCAAACGTTGGTCTAGACCCATGTATTTCTATGCTAAATTTGCTAAGCGTAATAATAACTACAAGTTAGTGTAAAAGGAAAATGAACTAGGTTTAATAAAACCGTGCAAAACAGCTAAATATTGAACGTTCATAGAATTCTACGTAACTTGACCAAAACATTGGTGTAGACCCATGTATTTGTGTGGTACATTTGCTAAGCATTGTAAAAATGAAAACGAACTTGCTTTAATAAAACCGAGCAAAATTGAACGTTCATAGAATTCCACGAAACTTGACCCAAACGTTGGTCTAGACCCATGTATTTGTGTGGTAAATTTGCTAAATGTAATAATAACTACAAGTTAGTTTAAAATGGAAACGAACATGCTTTAATAAACCGTGTAAAACAGCTAAATATTGAAGGTTCATAGAATTCTATGAAATTTGATCGAAACGTTGGTCTAGACCCATGTATTTGTGTGGTAAATTTGCCAAGCGTAATAATAACTACAAGTTAGTGTAAACGGAAAATGAATTTGCTGTAATAAAGCTGTGCAAAACAGCTAAATTTTGAACGTTATGAGAATTCCACGAAACTTGACCCAAACGTAGGTACTCATGCATTTGTGTGGTAAATTTGCGAAGCGTAATTCTAAAAACAAGTTAGTGTAAAAGGAAAAAGAATTTGCTTTAATAAAACCGTGCACAACAGCTAAATTTTGAACGTTCTTAGAATTCGATGATTCTACACCCATGCATTTGTGTTGTAAATTTGCAAAGGGTAATAATAAATACAAGTCAGGGTATAAAGGAAACGAACTTGCTTTACAAAAACAATGCAAAATAGCTAAATTTTGATTGTTCTAAGAATTTCAGGAAACTCGAACCAAACGTTGGTCTAGACCCATGTATTTCTATGCTAAATTTGCTAAGCGTAATAATAACTACAAGTTAGTGTAAAAGGGAAACGAACTTGCTTTAATAAAACCGTGCAAAACAGCTTAATTTTGAACGTTTATCAGAATTCCAAGAAACTTGAGCCAAACGTAGATATAGACCCATGCATTTGTGTAGTAAATTTGTTAAGCGTAATAATAACTACAAGTTAGCGCTAAAAGGAAACGAAGTTCCTTTAATAAAACAGTGTAAAAAAGCTAAATTTTGAACGTTCACAGAATTCCACGAAACTTGACCCAAACGTAGGAATAGACCCATGCATTTGTGTGGTAAATTTTCTAAGCGTAATAATAACTACAAGTTAGTGTAAAAGGGAAAAGAACTTGCTTTAATAAACCGCGCAAAACAACTTAATTTTGAACGTTTTCAGAATTCCATGAAACCTGACCCAAACGTAGATATAGACCCATTTATTTGTGTAGTAAATTTACAAAGCGTAATAATAACTACAAGTTAGTGTAAAAAGGAAACGATGTTCCTTTAATAAAACCGTGCAAAAAAGCTAAATTTTGGACGTTTTCAGAAATCCACGAAACTTGACCCAAACGTTGGACTAGACCCATGCACCTGTGTGGTAAATTTGCTAAGCATAATAATAATTAGAAATTAGTGTAAAAGGGAAATGAACTTTCTTTGATAAAACCGTGCAAAACAGCTAAATATTGAATGTTCATAGAATTCTACGAAACTTGAGCAAAACGTTGGTGTAGACCCATGTATTTGTGTGGTACATTGCTAAGCGTTGTAAAAATAGAAACGAACTTGCTTTAATAAAATCGAGCAAAACAGCTATATTTTGAACGTTCATAGAATTCCACGATACTTGACCCAAATGTTGGTCTAGACCCATGTATTTGTATGGTAAATTTTCTAAGCGTAATAATAACTACAAGTTAGTGTAAAAATGGAAAAGAACTTGCTTTAATAAACCGTGTAAAACAGCTAAATATTGACGGTTCATAGAATTCTACGAAACATGACCAAAACGTAGGTCTAAACTCATGCATTTGTGTGGTAAATTTGCAAAGCGTAATAATAACTACAAGCTAGTGTAAAAGGTAAACGAACTAGCTTTACTAAAACCAAGCAAAACAGCTAAATTTTGAGCGTTTCTCAGAATTCCCCGAAACTTCACCCAAACGTAGGTACCCATGCATTTGTGTGGTAAATTTGCGAAGCGTAATTCTAAAAACAAGTTAGTGTAAAAGGAAAAAGAACTTGCTTTAATAAAACCGTGTACAACAGCTAAATTTTGAACGTTCTTAGAATTCGATGAAACTTGACCCCAAACGTTGGTCTACACCCATGCATTTGTGTTGTAAGTTTGCAAAGCGTAATAATAAATACAAGTTAGTGTATAAGGGAAACGAACTTGCTTTACAAAAACCATGTAAAATAGCTAAATTTTGAATGTTCTAAGAATTTCAGGAAACTCGAACCAAACGTAGGACTAGACCCATGTATTTCTATGGTAAATTTGCTAAGCGTAATAATAACTACAAGTTAGTGTAAAAGGAAAATGAACTAGGTTTAATAAAACCGTGCAAAACAACTAAATATTGAACGTTCATAGAATTCTACGTAACTTGACCAAAACATTGGTGTAGACCCATGTATTTGTGTGGTACATTTGCTAAGCATTGTAAAAATGAAAACGAACTTGCTTTAATAAAACCGAGCAAAATTGAACGTTCATAGAATTCCACGAAACTTGACCCAAACGTTGGTCTAGACCCATGTATTTGTGTGGTAAATTTGCTAAATGTAATAATAACTACAAGTTAGTTTAAAATGGAAACGAACATGCTTTAATAAACCGTGTAAAACAGCTAAATATTGAAGGTTCATAGAATTCTATGAAATTTGATCGAAACGTTGGTCTAGACCCATGTATTTGTGTGGTAAATTTGCTAAGTGTAATAATAACTACAAGTTAGTGTAAACGGAAAATGAATTTGCTGTAATAAAGCTGTGCAAAACAGCTAAATTTTGAACGTTCTGAGAATTCCACGAAACTTGACCCAAACGTAGGTACTCATGCATTTGTGTGGTAAATTTGCGAAGCGTAATTCTAAAAACAAGTTAGTGTAAAAGGAAAAAGAATTTGCTTTAATAAAACCGTGCACAACTGCTAAATTTTGAACGTTCTTAGAATTCGATGATTCTACACCCATGCATTTGTGTTGTAAATTTGCAAAGGGTAATAATAAATACAAGTCAGTGTATAAAGGAAACGAACTTGCTTTACAAAAACAATGCAAAATAGCTAAATTTTGATTGTTCGTAGAATTTCAGGAAACTCGAACCAAACGTTGGTCTAGACCCATGTATTTCTATGCTAAATTTGCTAAGCGTAATAATAACTACAAGTTAGTGTAAAAGGGAAACGAACTTGCTTTAATAAAACCGTGCAAAACAGCTTAATTTTGAACGTTTATCAGAATTCCAAGAAACTTGAGCCAAACGTAGATATAGACCCATGCATTTGTGTAGTAAATTTGTTAAGCGTAATAATAACTACAAGTTAGCGCTAAAAGGAAACGAAGTTCCTTTAATAAAACAGTGTAAAAAAGCTAAATTTTGAACGTTCACAGAATTCCACGAAACTTGACCCAAACGTAGGAATAGACCCATGCATTTGTGTGGTAAATTTTCTAAGCGTAATAATAACTACAAGTTAGTGTAAAAGGGAAAAGAACTTGCTTTAATAAACCGCGCAAAACAACTTAATTTTGAACGTTTTCAGAATTCCATGAAACCTGACCCAAACGTAGATATAGACCCATTTATTTGTGTAGTAAATTTACAAAGCGTAATAATAACTACAAGTTAGTGTAAAAAGGAAACGATGTTCCTTTAATAAAACCGTGCAAAAAAGCTAAATTTTGGACGTTCTCAGAAATCCACGAAACTTGACCCAAACGTTGGACTAGACCCATGCACCTGTGTGGTAAATTTGCTAAGCATAATAATAATTAGAAATTAGTGTAAAAGGGAAATGAACTTTCTTTAATAAAACCGTGCAAAACAGCTAAATATTGAACGTTCATAGAATTCTACGAAACTTGAGCAAAACGTTGGTGTAGACCCATGTATTTGTGTGGTACATTGCTAAGCGTTGTAAAAATAGAAACGAACTTGCTTTAATAAAACCGAGCAAAACAGCTATATTTTGAACGTTCATAGAATTCCACGATACTTGACCCAAATGTTGGTCTAGACCCATGTATTTGTATGGTAAATTCCCTAAGCGTAATAATAACTACAAGTTAGTGTAAAAATAAAAACGAACTTGCTTTAATAAACCGTGTAAAACAGCTAAATATTGACGGTTCATAGAATTCTACGAAACATGACCAAAACGTAGGTCTAAACTCATGCATTTGTGTGGTAAATTTGCAAAGCGTAATAATAACTACAAGCTAGTGTAAAAGGTAAACGAACTAGCTTTACTAAAACCAAGCAAAACAGCTAAATTTTAAGCGTTCTCAGAATTCCCCGAAACTTCACCCAAACGTAGGTACCCATGCATTTGTGTGGTAAATTTGCGAAGCGTAATTCTAAAAACAAGTTAGTGTAAAAGGAAAAAGAACTTGCTTTAATAAAACCGTGCACAACAGCTAAATTTTGAACGTTATTAGAATTCGATGAAACTTGACCCCAAACGTTGGTCTACACCCATGCATTTGTGTTGTAAATTTGCAAAGGGTAATAATAAATACAAGTCAGTGTATAAAGGAAACGAACTTGCTTTACAAAAACCATGCAAAATAGCTAAATTTTGATTGTTCTAAGAATTTCAGGAAACTCGAACCAAACGTTGGTCTAGACCCATGTATTTCTATGCTAAATTTGCTAAGCGTAATAATAACTACAAGTTAGTGTAAAAGGAAAATGAACTAGGTTTAATAAAACCGTGCAAAACAGCTAAATATTGAACGTTCATAGAATTCTACGTAACTTGACCAAAACATTGGTGTAGACCCATGTATTTGTGTGGTACATTTGCTAAGCATTGTAAAAATGAAAACGAACTTGCTTTAATAAAACCGAGCAAAATTGAACGTTCATAGAATTCCACGAAACTTGACCCAAACGTTGGTCTAGACCCATGTATTTGTGTGGTAAATTTGCTAAATGTAATAATAACTACAAGTTAGTTTAAAATGGAAACGAACATGCTTTAATAAACCGTGTAAAACAGCTAAATATTGAAGGTTCATAGAATTCTATGAAATTTGATCGAAACGTTGGTCTAGACCCATGTATTTGTGTGGTAAATTTGCCAAGCGTAATAATAACTACAAGTTAGTGTAAACGGAAAATGAATTTGCTGTAATAAAGCTGTGCAAAACAGCTAAATTTTGAACGTTCTGAGAATTCCACGAAACTTGACCCAAACGTAGGTACTCATGCATTTGTGTGGTAAATTTGCGAAGCGTAATTCTAAAAACAAGTTAGTGTAAAAGGAAAAAGAATTTGCTTTAATAAAACCGTGCACAACAGCTAAATTTTGAACGTTCTTAGAATTCGATGATTCTACACCCATGCATTTGTGTTGTAAATTTGCAAAGGGTAATAATAAATACAAGTCAGGGTATAAAGGAAACGAACTTGCTTTACAAAAACAATGCAAAATAGCTAAATTTTGATTGTTTCTAAGAATTTCAGGAAACTCGAACCAAACGTTGGTCTAGACCCATGTATTTCTATGCTAAATTTGCTAAGCGTAATAATAACTACAAGTTAGTGTAAAAGGGAAACGAACTTGCTTTAATAAAACCGTGCAAAACAGCTTAATTTTGAACGTTTATCAGAATTCCAAGAAACTTGAGCCAAACGTAGATATAGACCCATGCATTTGTGTAGTAAATTTGTTAAGCGTAATAATAACTACAAGTTAGCGCTAAAAGGAAACGAAGTTCCTTTAATAAAACAGTGTAAAAAAGCTAAATTTTGAACGTTCACAGAATTCCACGAAACTTGACCCAAACGTAGGAATAGACCCATGCATTTGTGTGGTAAATTTTCTAAGCGTAATAATAACTACAAGTTAGTGTAAAAGGGAAAAGAACTTGCTTTAATAAACCGCGCAAAACAACTTAATTTTGAACGTTTTCAGAATTCCATGAAACCTGACCCAAACGTAGATATAGACCCATTTATTTGTGTAGTAAATTTACAAAGCGTAATAATAACTACAAGTTAGTGTAAAAAGGAAACGATGTTCCTTTAATAAAACCGTGCAAAAAAGCTAAATTTTGGACGTTCTCAGAAATCCACGAAACTTGACCCAAACGTTGGACTAGACCCATGCACCTGTGTGGTAAATTTGCTAAGCATAATAATAATTAGAAATTAGTGTAAAAGGGAAATGAACTTTCTTTGATAAAACCGTGCAAAACAGCTAAATATTGAATGTTCATAGAATTCTACGAAACTTGAGCAAAACGTTGGTGTAGACCCATGTATTTGTGTGGTACATTGCTAAGCGTTGTAAAAATAGAAACGAACTTGCTTTAATAAAATCGAGCAAAACAGCTATATTTTGAACGTTCATAGAATTCCACGATACTTGACCCAAATGTTGGTCTAGACCCATGTATTTGTATGGTAAATTTTCTAAGCGTAATAATAACTACAAGTTAGTGTAAAAATGGAAAAGAACTTGCTTCAATAAACCGTGTAAAACAGCTAAATATTGACGGTTCATAGAATTCTACGAAACATGACCAAAACGTAGGTCTAAACTCATGCATTTGTGTGGTAAATTTGCAAAGCGTAATAATAACTACAAGCTAGTGTAAAAGGTAAACGAACTAGCTTTACTAAAACCAAGCAAAACAGCTAAATTTTGAGCGTTCTCAGAATTCCCCGAAACTTCACCCAAACGTAGGTACCCATGCATTTGTGTGGTAAATTTGCGAAGCGTAATTCTAAAAACAAGTTAGTGTAAAAGGAAAAAGAACTTGCTTTAATAAAACCGTGCACAACAGCTAAATTTTGAACGTTCTTAGAATTCGATGAAACTTGACCCCAAACGTTGGTCTACACCCATGCATTTGTGTTGTAAATTTGCAAAGCGTAATAATAAATACAAGTTAGTGTATAAGGGAAACGAACTTGCTTTACAAAAACCATGTAAAATAGCTAAATTTTGAATGTTCTAAGAATTTCAGGAAACTCGAACCAAACGTAGGACTAGACCCATGTATTTCTATGGTAAATTTGCTAAGCGTAATAATAACTACAAGTTAGTGTAAAAGGAAAATGAACTAGGTTTAATAAAACCGTGCAAAACAGCTAAATATTGAACGTTCATAGAATTCTACGTAACTTGACCAAAACATTGGTGTAGACCCATGTATTTGTGTGGTACATTTGCTAAGCATTGTAAAAATGAAAACGAACTTGCTTTAATAAAACCGAGCAAAATTGAACGTTCATAGAATTCCACGAAACTTGACCCAAACGTTGGTCTAGACCCATGTATTTGTGTGGTAAATTTGCTAAATGTAATAATAACTACAAGTTAGTTTAAAATGGAAACGAACATGCTTTAATAAACCGTGTAAAACAGCTAAATATTGAAGGTTCATAGAATTCTATGAAATTTGATCGAAACGTTGGTCTAGACCCATGTATTTGTGTGGTAAATTTGCTAAGTGTAATAATAACTACAAGTTAGTGTAAACGGAAAATGAATTTGCTGTAATAAAGCTGTGCAAAACAGCTAAATTTTGAACGTTCTGAGAATTCCACGAAACTTGACCCAAACGTAGGTACTCATGCATTTGTGTGGTAAATTTGCGAAGCGTAATTCTAAAAACAAGTTAGTGTAAAAGGAAAAAGAATTTGCTTTAATAAAACCGTGCACAACAGCTAAATTTTGAACGTTCTTAGAATTCGATGATTCTACACCCATGCATTTGTGTTGTAAATTTGCAAAGGGTAATAATAAATACAAGTCAGTGTATAAAGGAAACGAACTTGCTTTACAAAAACAATGCAAAATAGCTAAATTTTGATTGTTCGTAGAATTTCAGGAAACTCGAACCAAACGTTGGTCTAGACCCATGTATTTCTATGCTAAATTTGCTAAGCGTAATAATAACTACAAGTTAGTGTAAAAGGGAAACGAACTTGCTTTAATAAAACCGTGCAAAACAGCTTAATTTTGAACGTTTATCAGAATTCCAAGAAACTTGAGCCAAACGTAGATATAGACCCATGCATTTGTGTAGTAAATTTGTTAAGCGTAATAATAACTACAAGTTAGCGCTAAAAGGAAACGAAGTTCCTTTAATAAAACAGTGTAAAAAACCTAAATTTTGAACGTTCACAGAATTCCACGAAACTTGACCCAAACGTAGGAATAGACCCATGCATTTGTGTGGTAAATTTTCTAAGCGTAATAATAACTACAAGTTAGTGTAAAAGGGAAAAGAACTTGCTTTAATAAACCGCGCAAAACAACTTAATTTTGAACGTTTTCAGAATTCCATGAAACCTGACCCAAACGTAGATATAGACCCATTTATTTGTGTAGTAAATTTACAAAGCGTAATAATAACTACAAGTTAGTGTAAAAAGGAAACGATGTTCCTTTAATAAAACCGTGCAAAAAAGCTAAATTTTGGACGTTCTCAGAAATCCACGAAACTTGACCCAAACGTTGGACTAGACCCATGCACCTGTGTGGTAAATTTGCTAAGCATAATAATAATTAGAAATTAGTGTAAAAGGGAAATGAACTTTCTTTAATAAAACCGTGCAAAACAGCTAAATATTGAACGTTCATAGAATTCTACGAAACTTGAGCAAAACGTTGGTGTAGACCCATGTATTTGTGTGGTACATTGCTAAGCGTTGTAAAAATAGAAACGAACTTGCTTTAATAAAACCGAGCAAAACAGCTATATTTTGAACGTTCATAGAATTCCACGATACTTGACCCAAATGTTGGTCTAGACCCATGTATTTGTATGGTAAATTTTCTAAGCGTAATAATAACTACAAGTTAGTGTAAAAATGGAAACGAACTTGCTTTAATAAACCGTGTAAAACAGCTAAATATTGACGGTTCATAGAATTCTACGAAACATGACCAAAACGTAGGTCTAAACTCATGCATTTGTGTGGTAAATTTGCAAAGCGTAATAATAACTACAAGCTAGTGTAAAAGGTAAACGAACTAGCTTTACTAAAACCAAGCAAAACAGCTAAATTTTGAGCGTTCTCAGAATTCCCCGAAACTTCACCCAAACGTAGGTACCCATGCATTTGTGTGGTAAATTTGCGAAGCGTAATTCTAAAAACAAGTTAGTGTAAAAGGAAAAAGAACTTGCTTTAATAAAACCGTGCACAACAGCTAAATTTTGAACGTTCTTAGAATTCGATGAAACTTGACACCAAACGTTGGTCTACACCCATGCATTTGTGTTGTAAATTTGCAAAGCGTAATAATAAATACAAGTTAGTGTATAAGGGAAACGAACTTGCTTTACAAAAACCATGTAAAATAGCTAAATTTTGAATGTTCTAAGAATTTCAGGAAACTCGAACCAAACGTAGGACTAGACCCATGTATTTCTATGGTAAATTTGCTAAGCGTAATAATAACTACAAGTTAGTGTAAAAGGAAAATGAACTAGGTTTAATAAAACCGTGCAAAACAGCTAAATATTGAACGTTCATAGAATTCTACGTAACTTGACCAAAACATTGGTGTAGACCCATGTATTTGTGTGGTACATTTGCTAAGCATTGTAAAAATGGAAACGAACTTGCTTTAATAAAACCGAGCAAAATTGAACGTTCATAGAATTCCACGAAACTTGACCCAAACGTTGGTCTAGACCCATGTATTTGTGTGGTAAATTTGCTAAATGTAATAATAACTACAAGTTAGTTTAAAATGGAAACGAACTTGCTTTAATAAACCGTGTAAAACAGCTAAATATTGAAGGTTCATAGAATTCTATGAAATTTGATCGAAACGTTGGTCTAGACCATGTATTTGTGTGGTAAATTTGCTAAGCGTAATAATAACTACAAGTTAGTGTAAACGGAAAACGAATTTGCTGTAATAAAGCTGTGCAAAACAGCTAAATTTTGAACGTTCTCCGAATTCCACGAAACTTGACCCAAACGTAGGTACTCATGCATTTGTGTGGTAAATTTGCGAAGCGTAATTCTAAAAACAAGTTAGTGTAAAAGGAAAAAGAATTTGCTTTAATAAAACCGTGCACAACAGCTAAATTTTGAACGTTCTTAGAATTCGATGAAACTTGACCCCAAACGTTGGTCTACACCCATGCATTTGTGTTGTAAATTTGCAAAGGGTAATAATAAATACAAGTCAGTGTATAAAGGAAACGAACTTGCTTTACAAAAACCATGCAAAATAGCTAAATTTTGATTGTTCTAAGAATTTCAGGAAACTCGAACCAAACGTTGGTCTAGACCCATGTATTTCTATGCTAAATTTGCTAAGCGTAATAATAACTACAAGTTAGTGTAAAAGGGAAACGAACTTGCTTTAATAAAACCGTGCAAAACAGCTTAATTTTGAACGTTTATCAGAATTCCAAGAAACTTGACCCAAACGTAGATATAGACCCATGCATTTGTGTAGTAAATTTGTTAAGCGTAATAATAACTACAAGTTAGCGCAAAAAGGAAACGAAGTTCCTTTAATAAAACAGTGTAAAAAAGCTAAATTTTGAACGTTCACAGAATTCCACGAAACTTGACCCAAACGTAGGAATAGACCCATGCATTTGTGTGGTAAATTTTCTAAGCGTAATAATAACTACAAGTTAGTGTGAAAGGGAAAAGAACTTGCTTTAATAAACCGCGCAAAACAACTTAATTTTGAACGTTTTCAGAATTCCATGAAACCTGACCCAAACGTAGATATAGACCCATTTATTTGTGTAGTAAATTTACAAAGCGTAATAATAACTACAAGTTAGTGTAAAAAGGAAACGATGTTCCTTTAATAAAACCGTGCAAAAAAGCTAAATTTTGGACGTTCTCAGAAATCCACGAAACTTGACCCAAACGTTGGACTAGACCCATGCACCTGTGTGGTAAATTTGCTAAGCATAATAATAATTAGAAATTAGTGTAAAAGGGAAATGAACTTTCTTTAATAAAACCGTGCAAAACAGCTAAATATTGAACGTTCATAGAATTCTACGAAACTTGAGCAAAACGTTGGTGTAGACCCATGTATTTGTGTGGTACATTGCTAAGCGTTGTAAAAATAGAAACGAACTTGCTTTAATAAAACCGAGCAAAACAGCTATATTTTGAACGTTCATAGAATTCCACGATACTTGACCCAAATGTTGGTCTAGACCCATGTATTTGTATGGTAAATTTTCTAAGCGTAATAATAACTACAAGTTAGTGTAAAAATGGAAACGAACTTGCTTTAATAAACCGTGTAAAACAGCTAAATATTGACGGTTCATAGAATTCTACGAAACATGACCAAAACGTAGGTCTAAACTCATGCATTTGTGTGGTAAATTTGCAAAGCGTAATAATAACTACAAGCTAGTGTAAAAGGTAAACGAACTAGCTTTACTAAAACCAAGCAAAACAGCTAAATTTTGAGCGTTCTCAGAATTCCCCGAAACTTCACCCAAACGTAGGTACCCATGCATTTGTGTGGTAAATTTGCGAAGCGTAATTCTAAAAACAAGTTAGTGTAAAAGGAAAAAGAACTTGCTTTAATAAAACCGGGCACAACAGCTAAATTTTGAACGTTCTTAGAATTCGATGAAACTTGACACCAAACGTTGGTTTACACCCATGCATTTGTGTTGTAAATTTGCAAAGCGTAATAATAAATACAAGTTAGTGTATAAGGGAAACGAACTTGCTTTACAAAAATCATGTAAAATAGCTAAATTTTGAATGTTCTAAGAATTTCAGGAAACTCGAACCAAACGTAGGACTAGACCCATGTATTTCTATGGTAAATTTGCTAAGCGTAATAATAACTACAAGTTAGTGTAAAAGGAAAATGAACTAGGTTTAATAAAACCGTGCAAAACAGCTAAATATTGAACGTTCATAGAATTCTACGTAACTTGACCAAAACATTGGTGTAGACCCATGTATTTGTGTGGTACATTTGCTAAGCATTGTAAAAATGAAAACGAACTTGCTTTAATAAAACCGAGCAAAATTGAATGTTCATAGAATTCCACGAAACTTGACCCAAACGTTGGTCTAGACCCATGTATTTGTGTGGTAAATTTGCTAAATGTAATAATAACTACAAGTTAGTTTAAAATGGAAACGAACATGCTTTAATAAACCGTGTAAAACAGCTAAATATTGAAGGTTCATAGAATTCTATGAAATTTGATCGAAACGTTGGTCTAGACCCATGTATTTGTGTGGTAAAATTGCTAAGCGTAATAATAACTACAAGTTAGTGTAAACGGAAAATGAATTTGCTGTAATAAAGCTGTGCAAAACAGCTAAATTTTGAATGTTCTGAGAATTCCACGAAACTTGACCCAAACGTAGGTACTCATGCATTTGTGTGGTAAATTTGCGAAGCGTAATTCTAAAAACAAGTTAGTGTAAAAGGAAAAAGAATTTGCTTTAATAAAACCGTGCACAACAGCTAAATTTTGAACGTTCTTAGAATTCGATGATTCTACACCCATGCATTTGTGTTGTAAATTTGCAAAGGGTAATAATAAATACAAGTCAGTGTATAAAGGAAACGAACTTGCTTTACAAAAACAATGCAAAATAGCTAAATTTTGATTGTTCGTAGAATTTCAGGAAACTCGAACCAAACGTTGGTCTAGACCCATGTATTTCTATGCTAAATTTGCTAAGCGTAATAATAACTACAAGTTAGTGTAAAAGGGAAACGAACTTGCTTTAATAAAACCGTGCAAAACAGCTTAATTTTGAACGTTTATCAGAATTCCAAGAAACTTGAGCCAAACGTAGATATAGACCCATGCATTTGTGTAGTAAATTTGTTAAGCGTAATAATAACTACAAGTTAGCGCTAAAAGGAAACGAAGTTCCTTTAATAAAACAGTGTAAAAAACCTAAATTTTGAACGTTCACAGAATTCCACGAAACTTGACCCAAACGTAGGAATAGACCCATGCATTTGTGTGGTAAATTTTCTAAGCGTAATAATAACTACAAGTTAGTGTAAAAGGGAAAAGAACTTGCTTTAATAAACCGCGCAAAACAACTTAATTTTGAACGTTTTCAGAATTCCATGAAACCTGACCCAAACGTAGATATAGACCCATTTATTTGTGTAGTAAATTTACAAAGCGTAATAATAACTACAAGTTAGTGTAAAAAGGAAACGATGTTCCTTTAATAAAACCGTGCAAAAAAGCTAAATTTTGGACGTTCTCAGAAATCCACGAAACTTGACCCAAACGTTGGACTAGACCCATGCACCTGTGTGGTAAATTTGCTAAGCATAATAATAATTAGAAATTAGTGTAAAAGGGAAATGAACTTTCTTTAATAAAACCGTGCAAAACAGCTAAATATTGAACGTTCATAGAATTCTACGAAACTTGAGCAAAACGTTGGTGTAGACCCATGTATTTGTGTGGTACATTGCTAAGCGTTGTAAAAATAGAAACGAACTTGCTTTAATAAAACCGAGCAAAACAGCTATATTTTGAACGTTCATAGAATTCCACGATACTTGACCCAAATGTTGGTCTAGACCCATGTATTTGTATGGTAAATTTTCTAAGCGTAATAATAACTACAAGTTAGTGTAAAAATGGAAACGAACTTGCTTTAATAAACCGTGTAAAACAGCTAAATATTGACGGTTCATAGAATTCTACGAAACATGACCAAAACGTAGGTCTAAACTCATGCATTTGTGTGGTAAATTTGCAAAGCGTAATAATAACTACAAGCTAGTGTAAAAGGTAAACGAACTAGCTTTACTAAAACCAAGCAAAACAGCTAAATTTTGAGCGTTCTCAGAATTCCCCGAAACTTCACCCAAACGTAGGTACCCATGCATTTGTGTGGTAAATTTGCGAAGCGTAATTCTAAAAACAAGTTAGTGTAAAAGGAAAAAGAACTTGCTTTAATAAAACCGTGCACAACAGCTAAATTTTGAACGTTCTTAGAATTCGATGAAACTTGACACCAAACGTTGGTCTACACCCATGCATTTGTGTTGTAAATTTGCAAAGCGTAATAATAAATACAAGTTAGTGTATAAGGGAAACGAACTTGCTTTACAAAAACCATGTAAAATAGCTAAATTTTGAATGTTCTAAGAATTTCAGGAAACTCGAACCAAACGTAGGACTAGACCCATGTATTTCTATGGTAAATTTGCTAAGCGTAATAATAACTACAAGTTAGTGTAAAAGGAAAATGAACTAGGTTTAATAAAACCGTGCAAAACAGCTAAATATTGAACGTTCATAGAATTCTACGTAACTTGACCAAAACATTGGTGTAGACCCATGTATTTGTGTGGTACATTTGCTAAGCATTGTAAAAATGGAAACGAACTTGCTTTAATAAAACCGAGCAAAATTGAACGTTCATAGAATTCCACGAAACTTGACCCAAACGTTGGTCTAGACCCATGTATTTGTGTGGTAAATTTGCTAAATGTAATAATAACTACAAGTTAGTTTAAAATGGAAACGAACTTGCTTTAATAAACCGTGTAAAACAGCTAAATATTGAAGGTTCATAGAATTCTATGAAATTTGATCGAAACGTTGGTCTAGACCATGTATTTGTGTGGTAAATTTGCTAAGCGTAATAATAACTACAAGTTAGTGTAAACGGAAAACGAATTTGCTGTAATAAAGCTGTGCAAAACAGCTAAATTTTGAACGTTCTCCGAATTCCACGAAACTTGACCCAAACGTAGGTACTCATGCATTTGTGTGGTAAATTTGCGAAGCGTAATTCTAAAAACAAGTTAGTGTAAAAGGAAAAAGAATTTGCTTTAATAAAACCGTGCACAACAGCTAAATTTTGAACGTTCTTAGAATTCGATGAAACTTGACCCCAAACGTTGGTCTACACCCATGCATTTGTGTTGTAAATTTGCAAAGGGTAATAATAAATACAAGTCAGTGTATAAAGGAAACGAACTTGCTTTACAAAAACCATGCAAAATAGCTAAATTTTGATTGTTCTAAGAATTTCAGGAAACTCGAACCAAACGTTGGTCTAGACCCATGTATTTCTATGCTAAATTTGCTAAGCGTAATAATAACTACAAGTTAGTGTAAAAGGGAAACGAACTTGCTTTAATAAAACCGTGCAAAACAGCTTAATTTTGAACGTTTATCAGAATTCCAAGAAACTTGACCCAAACGTAGATATAGACCCATGCATTTGTGTAGTAAATTTGTTAAGCGTAATAATAACTACAAGTTAGCGCAAAAAGGAAACGAAGTTCCTTTAATAAAACAGTGTAAAAAAGCTAAATTTTGAACGTTCACAGAATTCCACGAAACTTGACCCAAACGTAGGAATAGACCCATGCATTTGTGTGGTAAATTTTCTAAGCGTAATAATAACTACAAGTTAGTGTAAAAGGGAAAAGAACTTGCTTTAATAAACCGCGCAAAACAACTTAATTTTGAACGTTTTCAGAATTCCATGAAACCTGACCCAAACGTAGATATAGACCCATTTATTTGTGTAGTAAATTTACAAAGCGTAATAATAACTACAAGTTAGTGTAAAAAGGAAACGATGTTCCTTTAATAAAACCGTGCAAAAAAGCTAAATTTTGGACGTTCTCAGAAATCCACGAAACTTGACCCAAACGTTGGACTAGACCCATGCACCTGTGTGGTAAATTTGCTAAGCATAATAATAATTAGAAATTAGTGTAAAAGGGAAATGAACTTTCTTTAATAAAACCGTGCAAAACAGCTAAATATTGAACGTTCATAGAATTCTACGAAACTTGAGCAAAACGTTGGTGTAGACCCATGTATTTGTGTGGTACATTGCTAAGCGTTGTAAAAATAGAAACGAACTTGCTTTAATAAAACCGAGCAAAACAGCTATATTTTGAACGTTCATAGAATTCCACGATACTTGACCCAAATGTTGGTCTAGACCCATGTATTTGTATGGTAAATTTTCTAAGCGTAATAATAACTACAAGTTAGTGTAAAAATGGAAACGAACTTGCTTTAATAAACCGTGTAAAACAGCTAAATATTGACGGTTCATAGAATTCTACGAAACATGACCAAAACGTAGGTCTAAACTCATGCATTTGTGTGGTAAATTTGCAAAGCGTAATAATAACTACAAGCTAGTGTAAAAGGTAAACGAACTAGCTTTACTAAAACCAAGCAAAACAGCTAAATTTTGAGCGTTCTCAGAATTCCCCGAAACTTCACCCAAACGTAGGTACCCATGCATTTGTGTGGTAAATTTGCGAAGCGTAATTCTAAAAACAAGTTAGTGTAAAAGGAAAAAGAACTTGCTTTAATAAAACCGGGCACAACAGCTAAATTTTGAACGTTCTTAGAATTCGATGAAACTTGACACCAAACGTTGGTTTACACCCATGCATTTGTGTTGTAAATTTGCAAAGCGTAATAATAAATACAAGTTAGTGTATAAGGGAAACGAACTTGCTTTACAAAAATCATGTAAAATAGCTAAATTTTGAATGTTCTAAGAATTTCAGGAAACTCGAACCAAACGTAGGACTAGACCCATGTATTTCTATGGTAAATTTGCTAAGCGTAATAATAACTACAAGTTAGTGTAAAAGGAAAATGAACTAGGTTTAATAAAACCGTGCAAAACAGCTAAATATTGAACGTTCATAGAATTCTACGTAACTTGACCAAAACATTGGTGTAGACCCATGTATTTGTGTGGTACATTTGCTAAGCATTGTAAAAATGAAAACGAACTTGCTTTAATAAAACCGAGCAAAATTGAATGTTCATAGAATTCCACGAAACTTGACCCAAACGTTGGTCTAGACCCATGTATTTGTGTGGTAAATTTGCTAAATGTAATAATAACTACAAGTTAGTTTAAAATGGAAACGAACATGCTTTAATAAACCGTGTAAAACAGCTAAATATTGAAGGTTCATAGAATTCTATGAAATTTGATCGAAACGTTGGTCTAGACCCATGTATTTGTGTGGTAAAATTGCTAAGCGTAATAATAACTACAAGTTAGTGTAAACGGAAAATGAATTTGCTGTAATAAAGCTGTGCAAAACAGCTAAATTTTGAATGTTCTGAGAATTCCACGAAACTTGACCCAAACGTAGGTACTCATGCATTTGTGTGGTAAATTTGCGAAGCGTAATTCTAAAAACAAGTTAGTGTAAAAGGAAAAAGAATTTGCTTTAATAAAACCGTGCACAACAGCTAAATTTTGAACGTTCTTAGAATTCGATGATTCTACACCCATGCATTTGTGTTGTAAATTTGCAAAGGGTAATAATAAATACAAGTCAGTGTATAAAGGAAACGAACTTGCTTTACAAAAACAATGCAAAATAGCTAAATTTTGATTGTTCGTAGAATTTCAGGAAACTCGAACCAAACGTTGGTCTAGACCCATGTATTTCTATGCTAAATTTGCTAAGCGTAATAATAACTACAAGTTAGTGTAAAAGGGAAACGAACTTGCTTTAATAAAACCGTGCAAAACAGCTTAATTTTGAACGTTTATCAGAATTCCAAGAAACTTGAGCCAAACGTAGATATAGACCCATGCATTTGTGTAGTAAATTTGTTAAGCGTAATAATAACTACAAGTTAGCGCTAAAAGGAAACGAAGTTCCTTTAATAAAACAGTGTAAAAAACCTAAATTTTGAACGTTCACAGAATTCCACGAAACTTGACCCAAACGTAGGAATAGACCCATGCATTTGTGTGGTAAATTTTCTAAGCGTAATAATAACTACAAGTTAGTGTAAAAGGGAAAAGAACTTGCTTTAATAAACCGCGCAAAACAACTTAATTTTGAACGTTTTCAGAATTCCATGAAACCTGACCCAAAGGTAGATATAGACCCATTTATTTGTGTAGTAAATTTACAAAGCGTAATAATAACTACAAGTTAGTGTAAAAAGGAAACGATGTTCCTTTAATAAAACCGTGCAAAAAAGCTAAATTTTGGACGTTCTCAGAAATCCACGAAACTTGACCCAAACGTTGGACTAGACCCATGCACCTGTGTGGTAAATTTGCTAAGCATAATAATAATTAGAAATTAGTGTAAAAGGGAAATGAACTTTCTTTAATAAAACCGTGCAAAACAGCTAAATATTGAACGTTCATAGAATTCTACGAAACTTGAGCAAAACGTTGGTGTAGACCCATGTATTTGTGTGGTACATTGCTAAGCGTTGTAAAAATAGAAACGAACTTGCTTTAATAAAACCGAGCAAAACAACTATATTTTGAACGTTCATAGAATTCCACGATACTTGACCCAAATGTTGGTCTAGACCCATGTATTTGTATGGTAAATTTTCTAAGCGTAATAATAACTACAAGTTAGTGTAAAAATGGAAACGAACTTGCTTTAATAAACCGTGTAAAACAGCTAAATATTGACGGTTCATAGAATTCTACGAAACATGACCAAAACGTAGGTCTAAACTCATGCATTTGTGTGGTAAATTTGCAAAGCGTAATAATAACTACAAGCTAGTGTAAAAGGTAAACGAACTAGCTTTACTAAAACCAAGCAAAACAGCTAAATTTTGAGCGTTCTCAGAATTCCCCGAAACTTCACCCAAACGTAGGTACCCATGCATTTGTGTGGTAAATTTGCGAAGCGTAATTCTAAAAACAAGTTAGTGTAAAAGGAAAAAGAACTTGCTTTAATAAAATCGTGCACAACAGCTAAATTTTGAACGTTCTTAGAATTCGATGAAACTTGACCCCAAACGTTGGTCTACACCCATGCATTTGTGTTGTAAATTTGCAAAGCGTAATAATAAATACAAGTTAGTGTATAAGGGAAACGAACTTGCTTTACAAAAACCATGTAAAATAGCTAAATTTTGAATGTTCTAAGAATTTCAGGAAACTCGAACCAAACGTAGGACTAGACCCATGTATTTCTATGGTAAATTTGCTAAGCGTAATAATAACTACAAGTTAGTGTAAAAGGAAAATGAACTAGGTTTAATAAAACCGTGCAAAACAGCTAAATATTGAACGTTCATAGAATTCTACGTAACTTGACCAAAACATTGGTGTAGACCCATGTATTTGTGTGGTACATTTGCTAAGCATTGTAAAAATGGAATCGAACTTGCTTTAATAAAACCGAGCAAAATTGAACGTTCATAGAATTCCACGAAACTTGACCCAAACGTTGGTCTAGACCCATGTATTTGTGTGGTAAATTTGCTAAATGTAATAATAACTACAAGTTAGTTTAAAATGGAAACGAACTTGCTTTAATAAACCGTGTAAAACAGCTAAATATTGAAGATTCATAGAATTCTATGAAATTTGATCGAAACGTTGGTCTAGACCATGTATTTGTGTGGTAAATTTGCTAAGCGTAATAATAACTACAAGTTAGTGTAAACGGAAAACGAATTTGCTGTAATAAAGCTGTGCAAAACAGCTAAATTTTGAACGTTCTCCGAATTCCACGAAACTTGACCCAAACGTAGGTACTCATGCATTTGTGTGGTAAATTTGCGAAGCGTAATTCTAAAAACTAGTTAGTGTAAAAGGAAAAAGAATTTGCTTTAATAAAACCGTGCACAACAGCTAAATTTTGAACGTTCTTAGAATTCGATGAAACTTGACCCCAAACGTTGGTCTACACCCATGCATTTGTGTTGTAAATTTGCAAAGGGTAATAATAAATACAAGTCAGTGTATAAAGGAAACGAACTTGCTTTACAAAAACCATGCAAAATAGCTAAATTTTGATTGTTCTAAGAATTTCAGGAAACTCGAACCAAACGTTGGTCTAGACCCATGTATTTCTATGCTAAATTTGCTAAGCGTAATAATAACTACAAGTTAGTGTAAAAGGGAAACGAACTTGCTTTAATAAAACAGTGCAAAACAGCTTAATTTTGAACGTTTATCAGAATTCCAAGAAACTTGACCCAAACGTAGATATAGACCCATGCATTTGTGTAGTAAATTTGTTAAGCGTAATAATAACTACAAGTTAGCGCAAAAAGGAAACGAAGTTCCTTTAATAAAACAGTGTAAAAAAGCTAAATTTTGAACGTTCACAGAATTCCACGAAACTTGACCCAAACGTAGGAATAGACCCATGCATTTGTGTGGTAAATTTTCTAAGCGTAATAATAACTACAAGTTAGTGTAAAAGGGAAAAGAACTTGCTTTAATAAACCGCGCAAAACAACTTAATTTTGAACGTTTTCAGAGTTCCATGAAACCTGACCCAAACGTAGATATAGACCCATTTATTTGTGTAGTAAATTTACTAAGCGTAATAATAACTACAAGTTAGTGTAAAAAGGAAACGATGTTCCTTTAATAAAACTGTGCAAAAAAGCTAAATTTTGGACGTTCTCAGAAATCCACGAAACTTGACCCAAACGTTGGACTAGACCCATGCACCTGTGTGGTAAATTTGCTAAGCATAATAATAATTAGAAATTAGTGTAAAAGGGAAATGAACTTTCTTTAATAAAACCGTGCAAAACAGCTAAATATACGTTCATAGAATTCTACGAAACTTGAGCAAAACGTTGGTGTAGACCCATGTATTTGTGTGGTACATTGCTAAGCGTTGTAAAAATAGAAACGAACTTGCTTTAATAAAACCGAGCAAAACAGCTATATTTTGAACGTTCATAGAATTCCACGATACTTGACCCAAATGTTGGTCTAGACCCATGTATTTGTATGGTAAATTTCCTAAGCGTAATAATAACTACAAGTTAGTGTAAAAATGGAAACGAACTTGCTTTAATAAACCGTGTAAAACAGCTAAATATTGACGATTCATAGAATTCTACGAAACATGACCAAAACGTAGGTCTAAACTCATGCATTTGTGTGGTAAATTTGCAAAGCGTAATAATAACTACAAGCTAGTGTAAAAGGTAAACGAACTAGCTTTACTAAAACCAAGCAAAACAGCTAAATTTTGAGCGTTCTCAGAATTCCCCGAAACTTCACCCAAACATAGGTACCCATGCATTTGTGTGGTAAATTTGCGAAGCGTAATTCTAAAAACAAGTTAGTGTAAAAGGAAAAAGAACTTGCTTTAATAAAACCGTGCACAATAGCTAAATTTTGAACGTTCTTTGAATTCGATGAAACTTGACCCCAAACGTTGGTTTACACCCATGCATTTGTGTTGTAAATTTGCAAAGCGTAATAATAAATACAAGTTAGTGTATAAGGGAAACGAACTTGCTTTACAAAAACCATGTAAAATAGCTAAATTTTGAATGTTCTAAGAATTTCAGTAAACTCGAACCAAACATAGGACTAGACCCATGTATTTCTATGGTAAATTTGCTAAGCGTAATAATAACTACAAGTTAGTGTAAAAGAAAAATGAACTAGGTTTAATAAAACCGTGCAAAACAGCTAAATATTGAACGTTCATAGAATTCTACGTAACTTGACCAAAACATTGGTGTAGACCCATGTATTTGTGTGGTACATTTGCTAAGCATTGTAAAAATGAAAACGAACTTGCTTTAATAAAACCGAGCAAAATTGAACGTTCATAGAATTCCACGAAACTTGACCCAAACGTTGGTCTAGACCCATGTATTTGTGTGGTAAATTTGCTAAATGTAATAATAACTACAAGTTAGTTTAAAATGGAAACGAACATGCTTTAATAAACCGTGTAAAACAGCTAAATATTGAAGGTTCATAGAATTCTATGAAATTTGATCGAAACGTTGGTCTAGACCCATGTATTTGTGTGGTAAATTTGCTAAGCGTAATAATAACTACAAGTTAGTGTAAACGGAAAATGAATTTGCTGTAATAAAGCTGTGCAAAACAGCTAAATTTTGAATGTTCTGAGAATTCCACGAAACTTGACCCAAACGTAGGTACTCATGCTTTTGTGTGGTAAATTTGCGAAGCGTAATTCTAAAAACAAGTTAGTGTAAAAGGAAAAAGAATTTGCTTTAATAAAACCGTGCACAACAGCTAAATTTTGAACGTTCTTAGAATTCGATGATTCTACACCCATGCATTTGTGTTGTAAATTTGCAAAGGGTAATAATAAATACAAGTCAGTGTATAAAGGAAACGAACTTGCTTTACAAAAACAATGCAAAATAGCTAAATTTTGATTGTTCTAAGAATTTCAGGAAACTCGAACCAAACGTTGGTCTAGACCCATGTATTTCTATGCTAAATTTGCTAAGCGTAATAATAACTACAAGTTAGTGTAAAAGAGAAACGAACTTGCTTTAATAAAACCGTGCAAAACAGCTTAATTTTGAACGTTTATCAGAATTCCAAGAAACTTGAGCCAAACGTAGATATAGACCCATGCATTTGTGTAGTAAATTTGTTAAGCGTAATAATAACTACAAGTTAGCGCTAAAAGGAAACGAAGTTCCTTTAATAAAACAGTGTAAAAAAGCTAAATTTTGAACGTTCACAGAATTCCACGAAACTTGACCCAAACGTAGGAATAGACCCATGCATTTGTGTGGTAAATTTTCTAAGCGTAATAATAACTACAAGTTAGTGTAAAAGGGAAAAGAACTTGCTTTAATAAACCGCGCAAAATAACTTAATTTTGAACGTTTTCAGAATTCCATGAAACCTGACCCAAACGTAGATATAGACCCATTTATTTGTGTAGTAAATTTACAAAGCGTAATAATAACTACAAGTTAGTGTAAAAAGGAAACGATGTTCCTTTAATAAAACCGTGCAAAAAAGCTAAATTTTGGACGTTCTCAGAAATCCACGAAACTTGACCCAAACGTTGGACTAGACCCATGCACCTGTGTGGTAAATTTGCTAAGCATAATAATAATTAGAAATTAGTGTAAAAGGGAAATGAACTTTCTTTAATAAAACCGTGCAAAACAGCTAAATATTGAACGTTCATAGAATTCTACGAAACTTGAGCAAAACGTTGGTGTAGACCCATGTATTTGTGTGGTACATTGCTAAGCGTTGTAAAAATAGAAACGAACTTGCTTTAATAAAACCGAGCAAAACAGCTATATTTTGAACGTTCATAGAATTCCACGATACTTGACCCAAATGTTGGTCTAGACCCATGTATTTGTATGGTAAATTTTCTAAGCGTAATAATAACTACAAGTTAGTGTAAAAATGGAAACGAACTTGCTTTAATAAACCGTGTAAAACAGCTAAATATTGACGGTTCATAGAATTCTACGAAACATGCCCAAAACGTAGGTCTAAACTCATGCATTTGTGTGGTAAATTTGCAAAGCGTAATAATAACTACAAGCTAGTGTAAAAGGTAAACGAACTAGCTTTACTAAAACCAAGCAAAACAGCTAAATTTTGAGCGTTCTCAGAATTCCCCGAAACTTCACCCAAACGTAGGTACCCATGCATTTGTGTGGTAAATTTGCGAAGCGTAATTCTAAAAACAAGTTAGTGTAAAAGGAAAAAGAACTTGCTTTAATAAAACCGTGCACAACAGCTAAATTTTGAACGTTCTTAGAATTCGATGAAACTTGACCCCAAACGTTGGTCTACACCCATGCATTTGTGTTGTAAATTTGCAAAGGGTAATAATAAATACAAGTCAGTGTATAAAGGAAACGAACTTGCTTTACAAAAACCATGCAAAATAGCTAAATTTTGATTGTTCTAAGAATTTCAGGAAACTCGAACCAAACGTTGGCCTAGACCCATATATTTCTATGCTAAATTTGCTAAGCGTAATAATACCTACAAGTTAGTGTAAAAGGGAAACGAACTTGCTTTAATAAAACCGTGCAAAACAGCTTAATTTTGAACGTTTATCAGAACTCCAAGAAACTTGACCCAAACGTAGATATAGACCCATGCATTTGTGTAGTAAATTTGTTAAGCGTAATAATAACTACAAGTTAGCGCAAAAAGGAAACGAAGTTCCTTTAATAAAACAGTGTAAAAAAGCTAAATTTTGAACGTTCACAGAATTCCACGAAACTTGACCCAAACGTAGGAATAGACCCATGCATTTGTGTGGTAAATTTTCTAAGCGTAATAATAACTACAAGTTAGTGTAAAAGGGAAAAGAACTTGCTTTAATAAACCGCGCAAAACAACTTAATTTTGAACGTTTTCAGAATTCCATGAAACCTGACCCAAACGTAGATATAGACCCATTTATTTGTGTAGTAAATTTACTAAGCGTAATAATAACTACAAGTTAGTGTAAAAAGAAAACGATGTTCCTTTAATAAAACCGTGCAAAAAAGCTAAATTTTGGACGTTCTCAGAAATCCACGAAACTTGACCCAAACGTTGGACTAGACCCATGCACCTGTGTGGTAAATTTGCTAAGCATAATAATAATTAGAAATTAGTGTAAAAGGGAAATGAACTTTCTTTAATAAAACCGTGCAAAACAGCTAAATATTGAACGTTCATAGAATTCTACGAAACTTGAGCAAAACGTTGGTGTAGACCCATGTATTTGTGTGGTACATTGCTAAGGGTTGTAAAAATAGAAACGAACTTGCTTTAATAAAACCGAGCAAAACAGCTATATTTTGAACGTTCATAGAATTCCACGATACTTGACCCAAATGTTGGTCTAGACCCATGTATTTGTATGGTAAATTTCCTAAGCGTAATAATAACTACAAGTTAGTGTAAAAATGGAAACGAACTTGCTTTAATAAACCGTGTAAAACAGCTAAATATTGACGATTCATAGAATTCTACGAAACATGACCAAAACGTAGGTCTAAACTCATGCATTTGTGTGGTAAATTTGCAAAGCGTAATAATAACTACAAGCTAGTGTAAAAGGTAAACGAACTAGCTTTACTAAAACCAAGCAAAACAGCTAAATTTTGAGCGTTCTCAGAATTCCCCGAAACTTCACCAAAACATAGGTACCCATGCATTTGTGTGGTAAATTTGCGAAGCGTAATTCTAAAAACAAGTTAGTGTAAAAGGAAAAAGAACTTGCTTTAATAAAACCGTGCACAACAGCTAAATTTTGAACGTTCTTAGAATTCGATGAAACTTGACCCCAAACGTTGGTCTACACCCATGCATTTGTGTTGTAAATTTGCAAAGCGTAATAATAAATACAAGTTAGTGTATAAGGGAAACGAACTTGCTTTACAAAAACCATGTAAAATAGCTAAATTTTGAATGTTCTAAGAATTTCAGGAAACTCGAACCAACCGTAGGACTAGACCCATGTATTTCTATGGTAAATTTGCTAAGCGTAATAATAACTACAAGTTAGTGTAAAAGGAAAATGAACTAGGTTTAATAAAACCGTGCAAAACAGCTAAATATTGAACGTTCATAGAATTCTACGTAACTTGACCAAAACATTGGTGTAGACCCATGTATTTGTGTGGTACATTTGCTAAGCATTGTAAAAATGAAAACGAACTTGCTTTAATAAAACCGAGCAAAATTGAACGTTCATAGAATTCCACGAAACTTGACCCAAACGTTGGTCTAGACCCATGTATTTGTGTGGTAAATTTGCTAAATGTAATAATAACTACAAGTTAGTTTAAAATGGAAACGAACATGCTTTAATAAACCGTGTAAAACAGCTAAATATTGAAGGTTCATAGAATTCTATGAAATTTGATCGAAACGTTGGTCTAGACCCATGTATTTGTGTGGTAAATTTGCTAAGCGTAATAATAACTACAAGTTAGTGTAAACGGAAAATGAATTTGCTGTAATAAAGCTGTGCAAAACAGCTAAATTTTGAACGTTCTGAGAATTCCACGAAACTTGACCCAAACGTAGGTACTCATGCATTTGTGTGGTAAATTTGCGAAGCGTAATTCTAAAAACAAGTTAGTGTAAAAGGAAAAAGAATTTGCTTTAATAAAACCGTGCACAACAGCTAAATTTTGAACGTTCTTAGAATTCGATGATTCTACACCCATGCATTAGTGTTGTAAATTTGCAAAGGGTAATAATAAATACAAGTCAGTGTATAAAGGAAACGAACTTGCTTTACAAAAACAATGCAAAATAGCTAAATTTTGATTGTTCTAAGAATTTCAGGAAACTCGAACCAAACGTTGGTCTAGACCCATGTATTTCTATGCTAAATTTGCTAAGCGTAATAATAACTACAAGTTAGTGTAAAAGGGAAACGAACTTGCTTTAATAAAACCGTGCAAAACAGCTTAATTTTGAACGTTTATCAGAATTCCAAGAAACTTGAGCCAAACGTAGATATAGACCCATGCATTTGTGTAGTAAATTTGTTAAGCGTAATAATAACTACAAGTTAGCGCTAAAAGGAAACGAAGTTCCTTTAATAAAACAGTGTAAAAAAGCTAAATTTTGAACGTTCACAGAATTCCACGAAACTTGACCCAAACATAGGAATAGACCCATGCATTTGTGTGGTAAATTTTCTAAGCGTAATAATAACTACAAGTTAGTGTAAAAGGGAAAAGAACTTGCTTTAATAAACCGCGCAAAACAACTTAATTTTGAACGTTTTCAGAATTCCATGAAACCTGACCCAAACGTAGATATAGACCCATTTATTTGTGTAGTAAATTTACAAAGCGTAATAATAACTACAAGTTAGTGTAAAAAGGAAACGATGTTCCTTTAATAAAACCGTGCAAAAAAGCTAAATTTTGGACGTTCTCAGAAATCCACGAAACTTGACCCAAACGTTGGACTAGACCCATGCACCTGTGTGGTAAATTTGCTAAGCATAATAATAATTAGAAATTAGTGTAAAAGGGAAATGAATTTTCTTTAATAAAACCGTGCAAAACAGCTAAATATTGAACGTTCATAGAATTCTACGAAACTTGAGCAAAACGTTGGTGTAGACCCATGTATTTGTGTGGTACATTGCTAAGCGTTGTAAAAATAGAAACGAACTTGCTTTAATAAAACCGAGCAAAACAGCTATATTTTGAACGTTCATAGAATTCCACGATACTTGACCCAAATGTTGGTCTAGACCCATGTATTTGTATGGTAAATTTTCTAAGCGTAATAATAACTACAAGTTAGTGTAAAAATGGAAACGAACTTGCTTTAATAAACCGTGTAAAACAGCTAAATATTGACGGTTCATAGAATTCTACGAAACATGCCCAAAACGTAGGTCTAAACTCATGCATTTGTGTGGTAAATTTGCAAAGCGTAATAATAACTACAAGCTAGTGTAAAAGGTAAACGAACTAGCTTTACTAAAACCAAGCAAAACAGCTAAATTTTGAGCGTTCTCAGAATTCCCCGAAACTTCACCCAAACGTAGGTACCCATGCATTTGTGTGGTAAATTTGCGAAGCGTAATTCTAAAAACAAGTTAGTGTAAAAGGAAAAAGAACTTGCTTTAATAAAACCGTGCACAACAGCTAAATTTTGAACGTTCTTAGAATTCGATGAAACTTGACCCCAAACGTTGGTCTACACCCATGCATTTGTGTTGTAAATTTGCAAAGGGTAATAATAAATACAAGTCAGTGTATAAAGGAAACGAACTTGCTTTACAAAAACCATGCAAAATAGCTAAATTTTGATTGTTCTAAGAATTTCAGGAAACTCGAACCAAACGTTGGCCTAGACCCATATATTTCTATGCTAAATTTGCTAAGCGTAATAATACCTACAAGTTAGTGTAAAAGGGAAACGAACTTGCTTTAATAAAACCGTGCAAAACAGCTTAATTTTGAACGTTTATCAGAACTCCAAGAAACTTGACCCAAACGTAGATATAGACCCATGCATTTGTGTAGTAAATTTGTTAAGCGTAATAATAACTACAAGTTAGCGCAAAAAGGAAACGAAGTTCCTTTAATAAAACAGTGTAAAAAAGCTAAATTTTGAACGTTCACAGAATTCCACGAAACTTGACCCAAACGTAGGAATAGACCCATGCATTTGTGTGGTAAATTTTCTAAGCGTAATAATAACTACAAGTTAGTGTAAAAGGGAAAAGAACTTGCTTTAATAAACCGCGCAAAACAACTTAATTTTGAACGTTTTCAGAATTCCATGAAACCTGACCCAAACGTAGATATAGACCCATTTATTTGTGTAGTAAATTTACTAAGCGTAATAATAACTACAAGTTAGTGTAAAAAGAAAACGATGTTCCTTTAATAAAACCGTGCAAAAAAGCTAAATTTTGGACGTTCTCAGAAATCCACGAAACTTGACCCAAACGTTGGACTAGACCCATGCACCTGTGTGGTAAATTTGCTAAGCATAATAATAATTAGAAATTAGTGTAAAAGGGAAATGAACTTTCTTTAATAAAACCGTGCAAAACAGCTAAATATTGAACGTTCATAGAATTCTACGAAACTTGAGCAAAACGTTGGTGTAGACCCATGTATTTGTGTGGTACATTGCTAAGCGTTGTAAAAATAGAAACGAACTTGCTTTAATAAAACCGAGCAAAACAGCTATATTTTGAACGTTCATAGAATTCCACGATACTTGACCCAAATGTTGGTCTAGACCCATGTATTTGTATGGTAAATTTCCTAAGCGTAATAATAACTACAAGTTAGTGTAAAAATGGAAACGAACTTGCTTTAATAAACCGTGTAAAACAGCTAAATATTGACGATTCATAGAATTCTACGAAACATGACCAAAACGTAGGTCTAAACTCATGCATTTGTGTGGTAAATTTGCAAAGCGTAATAATAACTACAAGCTAGTGTAAAAGGTAAACGAACTAGCTTTACTAAAACCAAGCAAAACAGCTAAATTTTGAGCGTTCTCAGAATTCCCCGAAACTTCACCAAAACATAGGTACCCATGCATTTGTGTGGTAAATTTGCGAAGCGTAATTCTAAAAACAAGTTAGTGTAAAAGGAAAAAGAACTTGCTTTAATAAAACCGTGCACAACAGCTAAATTTTGAACGTTCTTAGAATTCGATGAAACTTGACCCCAAACGTTGGTCTACACCCATGCATTTGTGTTGTAAATTTGCAAAGCGTAATAATAAATACAAGTTAGTGTATAAGGGAAACGAACTTGCTTTACAAAAACCATGTAAAATAGCTAAATTTTGAATGTTCTAAGAATTTCAGGAAACTCGAACCAACCGTAGGACTAGACCCATGTATTTCTATGGTAAATTTGCTAAGCGTAATAATAACTACAAGTTAGTGTAAAAGGAAAATGAACTAGGTTTAATAAAACCGTGCAAAACAGCTAAATATTGAACGTTCATAGAATTCTACGTAACTTGACCAAAACATTGGTGTAGACCCATGTATTTGTGTGGTACATTTGCTAAGCATTGTAAAAATGAAAACGAACTTGCTTTAATAAAACCGAGCAAAATTGAACGTTCATAGAATTCCACGAAACTTGACCCAAACGTTGGTCTAGACCCATGTATTTGTGTGGTAAATTTGCTAAATGTAATAATAACTACAAGTTAGTTTAAAATGGAAACGAACATGCTTTAATAAACCGTGTAAAACAGCTAAATATTGAAGGTTCATAGAATTCTATGAAATTTGATCGAAACGTTGGTCTAGACCCATGTATTTGTGTGGTAAATTTGCTAAGCGTAATAATAACTACAAGTTAGTGTAAACGGAAAATGAATTTGCTGTAATAAAGCTGTGCAAAACAGCTAAATTTTGAACGTTCTGAGAATTCCACGAAACTTGACCCAAACGTAGGTACTCATGCATTTGTGTGGTAAATTTGCGAAGCGTAATTCTAAAAACAAGTTAGTGTAAAAGGAAAAAGAATTTGCTTTAATAAAACCGTGCACAACAGCTAAATTTTGAACGTTCTTAGAATTCGATGATTCTACACCCATGCATTAGTGTTGTAAATTTGCAAAGGGTAATAATAAATACAAGTCAGTGTATAAAGGAAACGAACTTGCTTTACAAAAACAATGCAAAATAGCTAAATTTTGATTGTTCTAAGAATTTCAGGAAACTCGAACCAAACGTTGGTCTAGACCCATGTATTTCTATGCTAAATTTGCTAAGCGTAATAATAACTACAAGTTAGTGTAAAAGGGAAACGAACTTGCTTTAATAAAACCGTGCAAAACAGCTTAATTTTGAACGTTTATCAGAATTCCAAGAAACTTGAGCCAAACGTAGATATAGACCCATGCATTTGTGTAGTAAATTTGTTAAGCGTAATAATAACTACAAGTTAGCGCTAAAAGGAAACGAAGTTCCTTTAATAAAACAGTGTAAAAAAGCTAAATTTTGAACGTTCACAGAATTCCACGAAACTTGACCCAAACATAGGAATAGACCCATGCATTTGTGTGGTAAATTTTCTAAGCGTAATAATAACTACAAGTTAGTGTAAAAGGGAAAAGAACTTGCTTTAATAAACCGCGCAAAACAACTTAATTTTGAACGTTTTCAGAATTCCATGAAACCTGACCCAAACGTAGATATAGACCCATTTATTTGTGTAGTAAATTTACAAAGCGTAATAATAACTACAAGTTAGTGTAAAAAGGAAACGATGTTCCTTTAATAAAACCGTGCAAAAAAGCTAAATTTTGGACGTTCTCAGAAATCCACGAAACTTGACCCAAACGTTGGACTAGACCCATGCACCTGTGTGGTAAATTTGCTAAGCATAATAATAATTAGAAATTAGTGTAAAAGGGAAATGAATTTTCTTTAATAAAACCGTGCAAAACAGCTAAATATTGAACGTTCATAGAATTCTACGAAACTTGAGCAAAACGTTGGTGTAGACCCATGTATTTGTGTGGTACATTGCTAAGCGTTGTAAAAATAGAAACGAACTTGCTTTAATAAAACCGAGCAAAACAGCTATATTTTGAACGTTCATAGAATTCCACGATACTTGACCCAAATGTTGGTCTAGACCCATGTATTTGTATGGTAAATTTTCTAAGCGTAATAATAACTACAAGTTAGTGTAAAAATGGAAACGAACTTGCTTTAATAAACCGTGTAAAACAGCTAAATATTGACGGTTCATAGAATTCTACGAAACATGCCCAAAACGTAGGTCTAAACTCATGCATTTGTGTGGTAAATTTGCAAAGCGTAATAATAACTACAAGCTAGTGTAAAAGGTAAACGAACTAGCTTTACTAAAACCAAGCAAAACAGCTAAATTTTGAGCGTTCTCAGAATTCCCCGAAACTTCACCCAAACGTAGGTACCCATGCATTTGTGTGGTAAATTTGCGAAGCGTAATTCTAAAAACAAGTTAGTGTAAAAGGAAAAAGAACTTGCTTTAATAAAACCGTGCACAACAGCTAAATTTTGAACGTTCTTAGAATTCGATGAAACTTGACCCCAAACGTTGGTCTACACCCATGCATTTGTGTTGTAAATTTGCAAAGGGTAATAATAAATACAAGTCAGTGTATAAAGGAAACGAACTTGCTTTACAAAAACCATGCAAAATAGCTAAATTTTGATTGTTCTAAGAATTTCAGGAAACTCGAACCAAACGTTGGCCTAGACCCATATATTTCTATGCTAAATTTGCTAAGCGTAATAATACCTACAAGTTAGTGTAAAAGGGAAACGAACTTGCTTTAATAAAACCGTGCAAAACAGCTTAATTTTGAACGTTTATCAGAACTCCAAGAAACTTGACCCAAACGTAGATATAGACCCATGCATTTGTGTAGTAAATTTGTTAAGCGTAATAATAACTACAAGTTAGCGCAAAAAGGAAACGAAGTTCCTTTAATAAAACAGTGTAAAAAAGCTAAATTTTGAACGTTCACAGAATTCCACGAAACTTGACCCAAACGTAGGAATAGACCCATGCATTTGTGTGGTAAATTTTCTAAGCGTAATAATAACTACAAGTTAGTGTAAAAGGGAAAAGAACTTGCTTTAATAAACCGCGCAAAACAACTTAATTTTGAACGTTTTCAGAATTCCATGAAACCTGACCCAAACGTAGATATAGACCCATTTATTTGTGTAGTAAATTTACTAAGCGTAATAATAACTACAAGTTAGTGTAAAAAGAAAACGATGTTCCTTTAATAAAACCGTGCAAAAAAGCTAAATTTTGGACGTTCTCAGAAATCCACGAAACTTGACCCAAACGTTGGACTAGACCCATGCACCTGTGTGGTAAATTTGCTAAGCATAATAATAATTAGAAATTAGTGTAAAAGGGAAATGAACTTTCTTTAATAAAACCGTGCAAAACAGCTAAATATTGAACGTTCATAGAATTCTACGAAACTTGAGCAAAACGTTGGTGTAGACCCATGTATTTGTGTGGTACATTGCTAAGCGTTGTAAAAATAGAAACGAACTTGCTTTAATAAAACCGAGCAAAACAGCTATATTTTGAACGTTCATAGAATTCCACGATACTTGACCCAAATGTTGGTCTAGACCCATGTATTTGTATGGTAAATTTCCTAAGCGTAATAATAACTACAAGTTAGTGTAAAAATGGAAACGAACTTGCTTTAATAAACCGTGTAAAACAGCTAAATATTGACGATTCATAGAATTCTACGAAACATGACCAAAACGTAGGTCTAAACTCATGCATTTGTGTGGTAAATTTGCAAAGCGTAATAATAACTACAAGCTAGTGTAAAAGGTAAACGAACTAGCTTTACTAAAACCAAGCAAAACAGCTAAATTTTGAGCGTTCTCAGAATTCCCCGAAACTTCACCAAAACATAGGTACCCATGCATTTGTGTGGTAAATTTGCGAAGCGTAATTCTAAAAACAAGTTAGTGTAAAAGGAAAAAGAACTTGCTTTAATAAAACCGTGCACAACAGCTAAATTTTGAACGTTCTTAGAATTCGATGAAACTTGACCCCAAACGTTGGTTTACACCCATGCATTTGTGTTGTAAATTTGCAAAGCGTAATAATAAATACAAGTTAGTGTATAAGGGAAACGAACTTGCTTTACAAAAACCATGTAAAATAGCTAAATTTTGAATGTTCTAAGAATTTCAGGAAACTCGAACCAAACGTAGGACTAGACCCATGTATTTCTATGGTAAATTTGCTAAGCGTAATAATAACTACAAGTTAGTGTAAAAGGAAAATGAACTAGGTTTAATAAAACCGTGCAAAACAGCTAAATATTGAACGTTCATAGAATTCTACGTAACTTGACCAAAACATTGGTGTAGACCCATGTATTTGTGTGGTACATTTGCTAAGCATTGTAAAAATGAAAACGAACTTGCTTTAATAAAACCGAGCAAAATTGAACGTTCATAGAATTCCACGAAACTTGACCCAAACGTTGGTCTAGACCCATGTATTTGTGTGGTAAATTTGCTAAATGTAATAATAACTACAAGTTAGTTTAAAATGGAAACGAACATGCTTTAATAAACCGTGTAAAACAGCTAAATATTGAAGATTCATAGAATTCTATGAAATTTGATCGAAACGTTGGTCTAGACCCATGTATTTGTGTGGTAAATTTGCTAAGCGTAATAATAACTACAAGTTAGTGTAAACGGAAAATGAATTTGCTGTAATAAAGCTGTGCAAAACAGCTAAATTTTGAACGTTCTGAGAATTCCACGAAACTTGACCCAAACGTAGGTACTCATGCATTTGTGTGGTAAATTTGCGAAGCGTAATTCTAAAAACAAGTTAGTGTAAAAGGAAAAAGAATTTGCTTTAATAAAACCGTGCACAACAGCTAAATTTTGAACGTTCTTAGAATTCGATGATTCTACACCCATGCATTTGTGTTGTAAATTTGCAAAGGGTAATAATAAATACAAGTCAGTGTATAAAGGAAACGAACTTGCTTTACAAAAACAATGCAAAATAGCTAAATTTTGATTGTTCTAAGAATTTCAGGAAACTCGAACCAAACGTTGGTCTAGACCCATGTATTTCTATGCTAAATTTGCTAAGCGTAATAATAACTACAAGTTAGTGTAAAAGGGAAACGAACTTGCTTTAATAAAACCGTGCAAAACAGCTTAATTTTGAACGTTTATCAGAATTCCAAGAAACTTGAGCCAAACGTAGATATAGACCCATGCATTTGTGTAGTAAATTTGTTAAGCGTAATAATAACTACAAGTTAGCGCTAAAAGGAAACGAAGTTCCTTTAATAAAACAGTGTAAAAAAGCTAAATTTTGAACGTTCACAGAATTCCACGAAACTTGACCCAAACATAGGAATAGACCCATGCATTTGTGTGGTAAATTTTCTAAGCGTAATAATAACTACAAGTTAGTGTAAAAGGGAAAAGAACTTGCTTTAATAAACCGCGCAAAACAACTTAATTTTGAACGTTTTCAGAATTCCATGAAACCTGACCCAAACGTAGATATAGACCCATTTATTTGTGTAGTAAATTTACAAAGCGTAATAATAACTACAAGTTAGTGTAAAAAGGAAACGATGTTCCTTTAATAAAACCGTGCAAAAAAGCTAAATTTTGGACGTTCTCAGAAATCCACGAAACTTGACCCAAACGTTGGACTAGACCCATGCACCTGTGTGGTAAATTTGCTAAGCATAATAATAATTAGAAATTAGTGTAAAAGGGAAATGAATTTTCTTTAATAAAACCGTGCAAAACAGCTAAATATTGAACGTTCATAGAATTCTACGAAACTTGAGCAAAACGTTGGTGTAGACCCATGTATTTGTGTGGTACATTGCTAAGCGTTGTAAAAATAGAAACGAACTTACTTTAATAAAACCGAGCAAAACAGCTATATTTTGAACGTTCATAGAATTCCACGATACTTGACCCAAATGTTGGTCTAGACCCATGTATTTGTATGGTAAATTTCCTAAGCGTAATAATAACTACAAGTTAGTGTAAAAATGGAAACGAACTTGCTTTAATAAACCGTGTAAAACAGCTAAATATTGACGATTCATAGAATTCTACGAAACATGACCAAAACGTAGGTCTAAACTCATGCATTTGTGTGGTAAATTTGCAAAGCGTAATAATAACTACAAGCTAGTGTAAAAGGTAAACGAACTAGCTTTACTAAAACCAAGCAAAACAACTAAATTTTGAGCGTTCTCAGAATTCCCCGAAACTTCACCAAAACATAGGTACCCATGCATTTGTGTGGTAAATTTGCGAAGCGTAATTCTAAAAACAAGTTAGTGTAAAAGGAAAAAGAACTTGCTTTAATAAAACCGTGCACAACAGCTAAATTTTGAACGTTCTTAGAATTCGATGAAACTTGACCCCAAACGTTGGTCTACACCCATGCATTTGTGTTGTAAATTTGCAAAGCGTAATAATAAATACAAGTTAGTGTATAAGGGAAACGAACTTGCTTTACAAAAACCATGTAAAATAGCTAAATTTTGAATGTTCTAAGAATTTCAGGAAACTCGAACCAAACGTAGGACTAGACCCATGTATTTCTATGGTAAATTTGCTAAGCGTAATAATAACTACAAGTTAGTGTAAAAGGAAAATGAACTAGGTTTAATAAAACCGTGCAAAACAGCTAAATATTGAACGTTCATAGAATTCTACGTAACTTGACCAAAACATTGGTGTAGACCCATGTATTTGTGTGGTACATTTGCTAAGCATTGTAAAAATGAAAACGAACTTGCTTTAATAAAACCGAGCAAAATTGAACGTTCATAGAATTCCACGAAACTTGACCCAAACGTTGGTCTAGACCCATGTATTTGTGTGGTAAATTTGCTAAATGTAATAATAACTACAAGTTAGTTTAAAATGGAAACGAACATGCTTTAATAAACCGTGTAAAACAGCTAAATATTGAAGGTTCATAGAATTCTATGAAATTTGATCGAAACGTTGGTATAGACCCATGTATTTGTGTGGTAAATTTGCTAAGCGTAATAATAACTACAAGTTAGTGTAAACGGAAAATGAATTTGCTGTAATAAAGCTGTGCAAAACAGCTAAATTTTGAACGTTCTGAGAATTCCACGAAACTTGACCCAAACGTAGGTACTCATGCATTTGTGTGGTAAATTTGCGAAGCGTAATTCTAAAAACAAGTTAGTGTAAAAGGAAAAAGAATTTGCTTTAATAAAACCGTGCACAACAGCTAAATTTTGAACGTTCTTAGAATTCGATGATTCTACACCCATGCATTTGTGTTGTAAATTTGCAAAGGGTAATAATAAATACAAGTCAGTGTATAAAGGAAACGAACTTGCTTTACAAAAACAATGCAAAATAGCTAAATTTTGATTGTTCTAAGAATTTCAGGAAACTCGAACCAAACGTTGGTCTAGACCCATGTATTTCTATGCTAAATTTGCTAAGCGTAATAATAACTACAAGTTAGTGTAAAAGGGAAACGAACTTGCTTTAATAAAACCGTGCAAAACAGCTTAATTTTGAACGTTTATCAGAATTCCAAGAAACTTGAGCCAAACGTAGATATAGACCCATGCATTTGTGTAGTAAATTTGTTAAGCGTAATAATAACTACAAGTTAGCGCTAAAAGGAAACGAAGTTCCTTTAATAAAACAGTGTAAAAAAGCTAAATTTTGAACGTTCACAGAATTCCACGAAACTTGACCCAAACATAGGAATAGACCCATGCATTTGTGTGGTAAATTTTCTAAGCGTAATAATAACTACAAGTTAGTGTAAAAGGGAAAAGAACTTGCTTTAATAAACCGCGCAAAACAACTTAATTTTGAACGTTTTCAGAATTCCATGAAACCTGACCCAAACGTAGATATAGACCCATTTATTTGTGTAGTAAATTTACAAAGCGTAATAATAACTACAAGTTAGTGTAAAAAGGAAACGATGTTCCTTTAATAAAACCGTGCAAAAAAGCTAAATTTTGGACGTTCTCAGAAATCCACGAAACTTGACCCAAACGTTGGACTAGACCCATGCACCTGTGTGGTAAATTTGCTAAGCATAATAATAATTAGAAATTAGTGTAAAAGGGAAATGAATTTTCTTTAATAAAACCGTGCAAAACAGCTAAATATTGAACGTTCATAGAATTCTACGAAACTTGAGCAAAACGTTGGTGTAGACCCATGTATTTGTGTGGTACATTGCTAAGCGTTGTAAAAATAGAAACGAACTTGCTTTAATAAAACCGAGCAAAACAGCTATATTTTGAACGTTCATAGAATTCCACGATACTTGACCCAAATGTTGGTCTAGACCCATGTATTTGTATGGTAAATTCCCTAAGCGTAATAATAACTACAAGTTAGTGTAAAAATGGAAACGAACTTGCTTTAATAAACCGTGTAAAACAGCTAAATATTGACGATTCATAGAATTCTACGAAACATGACCAAAACGTAGGTCTAAACTCATGCATTTGTGTGGTAAATTTGCAAAGCGTAATAATAACTACAAGCTAGTGTAAAAGGTAAACGAACTAGCTTTACTAAAACCAAGCAAAACAGCTAAATTTTGAGCGTTCTCAGAATTCCCCGAAACTTCACCAAAACATAGGTACCCATGCATTTGTGTGGTAAATTTGCGAAGCGTAATTCTAAAAACAAGTTAGTGTAAAAGGAAAAAGAACTTGCTTTAATAAAACCGTGCACAACAGCTAAATTTTGAACGTTCTTAGAATTCGATGAAACTTGACCCCAAACGTTGGTCTACACCCATGCATTTGTGTTGTAAATTTGCAAAGCGTAATAATAAATACAAGTTAGTGTATAAGGGAAACGAACTTGCTTTACAAAAACCATGTAAAATAGCTAAATTTTGAATGTTCTAAGAATTTCAGGAAACTCGAACCAAACGTAGGACTAGACCCATGTATTTCTATGGTAAATTTGCTAAGCGTAATAATAACTACAAGTTAGTGTAAAAGGAAAATGAACTAGGTTTAATAAAACCGTGCAAAACAGCTAAATATTGAACGTTCATAGAATTCTACGTAACTTGACCAAAACATTGGTGTAGACCCATGTATTTGTGTGGTACATTTGCTAAGCATTGTAAAAATGAAAACGAACTTGCTTTAATAAAACCGAGCAAAATTGAACGTTCATAGAATTCCACGAAACTTGACCCAAACGTTGGTCTAGACCCATGTATTTGTGTGGTAAATTTGCTAAATGTAATAATAACTACAAGTTAGTTTAAAATGGAAACGAACATGCTTTAATAAACCGTGTAAAACAGCTAAATATTGAAGGTTCATAGAATTCTATGAAATTTGATCGAAACGTTGGTCTAGACCCATGTATTTGTGTGGTAAATTTGCTAAGCGTAATAATAACTACAAGTTAGTGTAAACGGAAAATGAATTTGCTGTAATAAAGCTGTGCAAAACAGCTAAATTTTGAACGTTCTGAGAATTCCACGAAACTTGACCCAAACGTAGGTACTCATGCATTTGTGTGGTAAATTTGCGAAGCGTAATTCTAAAAACAAGTTAGTGTAAAAGGAAAAAGAATTTGCTTTAATAAAACCGTGCACAACAGCTAAATTTTGAACGTTCTTAGAATTCGATGATTCTACACCCATGCATTTGTGTTGTAAATTTGCAAAGGGTAATAATAAATACAAGTCAGTGTATAAAGGAAACGAACTTGCTTTACAAAAACAATGCAAAATAGCTAAATTTTGATTGTTCTAAGAATTTCAGGAAACTCGAACCAAACGTTGGTCTAGACCCATGTATTTCTATGCTAAATTTGCTAAGCGTAATAATAACTACAAGTTAGTGTAAAAGGGAAACGAACTTGCTTTAATAAAACCGTGCAAAACAGCTTAATTTTGAACGTTTATCAGAATTCCAAGAAACTTGAGCCAAACGTAGATATAGACCCATGCATTTGTGTAGTAAATTTGTTAAGCGTAATAATAACTACAAGTTAGCGCTAAAAGGAAACGAAGTTCCTTTAATAAAACAGTGTAAAAAAGCTAAATTTTGAACGTTCACAGAATTCCACGAAACTTGACCCAAACATAGGAATAGACCCATGCATTTGTGTGGTAAATTTTCTAAGCGTAATAATAACTACAAGTTAGTGTAAAAGGGAAAAGAACTTGCTTTAATAAACCGCGCAAAACAACTTAATTTTGAACGTTTTCAGAATTCCATGAAACCTGACCCAAACGTAGATATAGACCCATTTATTTGTGTAGTAAATTTACAAAGCGTAATAATAACTACAAGTTAGTGTAAAAAGGAAACGATGTTCCTTTAATAAAATCGTGCAAAAAAGCTAAATTTAAGACGTTCTCAGAAATCCACGAAACTTGACCCAAACGTTGGACTAGACCCATGCACCTGTGTGGTAAATTTGCTAAGCATAATAATAATTAGAAATTAGTGTAAAAGGGAAATGAATTTTCTTTAATAAAACCGTGCAAAACAGCTAAATATTGAACGTTCATAGAATTCTACGAAACTTGAGCAAAACGTTGGTGTAGACCCATGTATTTGTGTGGTACATTGCTAAGCGTTGTAAAAATAGAAACGAACTTGCTTTAATAAAACCGAGCAAAACAGCTATATTTTGAACGTTCATAGAATTCCACGATACTTGACCCAAATGTTGGTCTAGACCCATGTATTTGTATGGTAAATTTTCTAAGCGTAATAATAACTACAAGTTAGTGTAAAAATGGAAACGAACTTGCTTTAATAAACCGTGTAAAACAGCTAAATATTGACGGTTCATAGAATTCTACGAAACATGCCCAAAACGTAGGTCTAAACTCATGCATTTGTGTGGTAAATTTGCAAAGCGTAATAATAACTACAAGCTAGTGTAAAAGGTAAACGAACTAGCTTTACTAAAACCAAGCAAAACAGCTAAATTTTGAGCGTTCTCAGAATTCCCCGAAACTTCACCCAAACGTAGGTACCCATGCATTTGTGTGGTAAATTTGCGAAGCGTAATTCTAAAAACAAGTTAGTGTAAAAGGAAAAAGAACTTGCTTTAATAAAACCGTGCACAACAGCTAAATTTTGAACGTTCTTAGAATTCGATGAAACTTGACCCCAAACGTTGGTCTACACCCATGCATTTGTGTTGTAAATTTGCAAAGGGTAATAATAAATACAAGTCAGTGTATAAAGGAAACGAACTTGCTTTACAAAAACCATGCAAAATAGCTAAATTTTGATTGTTCTAAGAATTTCAGGAAACTCGAACCAAACGTTGGCCTAGACCCATATATTTCTATGCTAAATTTGCTAAGCGTAATAATACCTACAAGTTAGTGTAAAAGGGAAACGAACTTGCTTTAATAAAACCGTGCAAAACAGCTTAATTTTGAACGTTTATCAGAACTCCAAGAAACTTGACCCAAACGTAGATATAGACCCATGCATTTGTGTAGTAAATTTGTTAAGCGTAATAATAACTACAAGTTAGCGCAAAAAGGAAACGAAGTTCCTTTAATAAAACAGTGTAAAAAAGCTAAATTTTGAACGTTCACAGAATTCCACGAAACTTGACCCAAACGTAGGAATAGACCCATGCATTTGTGTGGTAAATTTTCTAAGCGTAATAATAACTACAAGTTAGTGTAAAAGGGAAAAGAACTTGCTTTAATAAACCGCGCAAAACAACTTAATTTTGAACGTTTTCAGAATTCCATGAAACCTGACCCAAACGTAGATATAGACCCATTTATTTGTGTAGTAAATTTACTAAGCGTAATAATAACTACAAGTTAGTATAAAAAGAAAACGATGTTCCTTTAATAAAACCGTGCAAAAAAGCTAAATTTTGGACGTTCTCAGAAATCCACGAAACTTGACCCAAACGTTGGACTAGACCCATGCACCTGTGTGGTAAATTTGCTAAGCATAATAATAATTAGAAATTAGTGTAAAAGGAAAATGAACTTTCTTTAATAAAACCGTGCAAAACAGCTAAATATTGAACGTTCATAGAATTCTACGAAACTTGAGCAAAACGTTGGTGTAGACCCATGTATTTGTGTGGTACATTGCTAAGCGTTGTAAAAATAGAAACGAACTTGCTTTAATAAAACCGAGCAAAACAGCTATATTTTGAACGTTCATAGAATTCCACGATACTTGACCCAAATGTTGGTCTAGACCCATGTATTTGTATGGTAAATTTCCTAAGCGTAATAATAACTACAAGTTAGTGTAAAAATGGAAACGAACTTGCTTTAATAAACCGTGTAAAACAGCTAAATATTGACGATTCATAGAATTCTACGAAACATGACCAAAACGTAGGTCTAAACTCATGCATTTGTGTGGTAAATTTGCAAAGCGTAATAATAACTACAAGCTAGTGTAAAAGGTAAACGAACTAGCTTTACTAAAACCAAGCAAAACAGCTAAATTTTGAGCGTTCTCAGAATTCCCCGAAACTTCACCAAAACATAGGTACCCATGCATTTGTGTGGTAAATTTGCGAAGCGTAATTCTAAAAACAAGTTAGTGTAAAAGGAAAAAGAACTTGCTTTAATAAAACCGTGCACAACAGCTAAATTTTGAACGTTCTTAGAATTCGATGAAACTTGACCCCAAACGTTGGTCTACACCCATGCATTTGTGTTGTAAATTTGCAAAGCGTAATAATAAATACAAGTTAGTGTATAAGGGAAACGAACTTGCTTTACAAAAACCATGTAAAATAGCTAAATTTTGAATGTTCTAAGAATTTCAGGAAACTCGAACCAAACGTAGGACTAGACCCATGTATTTCTATGGTAAATTTGCTAAGCGTAATAATAACTACAAGTTAGTGTAAAAGGAAAATGAAATAGGTTTAATAAAACCGTGCAAAACAGCTAAATATTGAACGTTCATAGAATTCTACGTAACTTGACCAAAACATTGGTGTAGACCCATGTATTTGTGTGGTACATTTGCTAAGCATTGTAAAAATGAAAACGAACTTGCTTTAATAAAACCGAGCAAAATTGAACGTTCATAGAATTCCACGAAACTTGACCCAAACGTTGGTCTAGACCCATGTATTTGTGTGGTAAATTTGCTAAATGTAATAATAACTACAAGTTAGTTTAAAATGGAAACGAACATGCTTTAATAAACCGTGTAAAACAGCTAAATATTGAAGGTTCATAGAATTCTATGAAATTTGATCGAAACGTTGGTCTAGACCCATGTATTTGTGTGGTAAATTTGCTAAGCGTAATAATAACTACAAGTTAGTGTAAACGGAAAATGAATTTGCTGTAATAAAGCTGTGCAAAACAGCTAAATTTTGAACGTTCTGAGAATTCCACGAAACTTGACCCAAACGTAGGTACTCATGCATTTGTGTGGTAAATTTGCGAAGCGTAATTCTAAAAACAAGTTAGTGTAAAAGGAAAAAGAATTTGCTTTAATAAAACCGTGCACAACAGCTAAATTTTGAACGTTCTTAGAATTCGATGATTCTACACCCATGCATTTGTGTTGTAAATTTGCAAAGGGTAATAATAAATACAAGTCAGTGTATAAAGGAAACGAACTTGCTTTACAAAAACAATGCAAAATAGCTAAATTTTGATTGTTCTAAGAATTTCAGGAAACTCGAACAAAACGTTGGTCTAGACCCATGTATTTCTATGCTAAATTTGCTAAGCGTAATAATAACTACAAGTTAGTGTAAAAGGGAAACGAACTTGCTTTAATAAAACCGTGCAAAACAGCTTAATTTTGAACGTTTATCAGAATTCCAAGAAACTTGAGCCAAACGTAGATATAGACCCATGCATTTGTGTAGTAAATTTGTTAAGCGTAATAATAACTACAAGTTAGCGCTAAAAGGAAACGAAGTTCCTTTAATAAAACAGTGTAAAAAAGCTAAATTTTGAACGTTCACAGAATTCCACGAAACTTGACCCAAACATAGGAATAGACCCATGCATTTGTGTGGTAAATTTTCTAAGCGTAATAATAACTACAAGTTAGTGTAAAAGGGAAAAGAACTTGCTTTAATAAACCGCGCAAAACAACTTAATTTTGAACGTTTTCAGAATTCCATGAAACCTGACCCAAACGTAGATATAGACCCATTTATTTGTGTAGTAAATTTACAAAGCGTAATAATAACTACAAGTTAGTGTAAAAAGGAAACGATGTTCCTTTAATAAAACCGTGCAAAAAAGCTAAATTTTGGACGTTCTCAGAAATCCACGAAACTTGACCCAAACGTTGGACTAGACCCATGCACCTGTGTGGTAAATTTGCTAAGCATAATAATAATTAGAAATTAGTGTAAAAGGGAAATGAATTTTCTTTAATAAAACCGTGCAAAACAGCTAAATATTGAACGTTCATAGAATTCTACGAAACTTGAGCAAAACGTTGGTGTAGACCCATGTATTTGTGTGGTACATTGCTAAGCGTTGTAAAAATAGAAACGAACTTGCTTTAATAAAACCGAGCAAAACAGCTATATTTTGAACGTTCATAGAATTCCACGATACTTGACCCAAATGTTGGTCTAGACCCATGTATTTGTATGGTAAATTTTCTAAGCGTAATAATAACTACAAGTTAGTGTAAAAATGGAAACGAACTTGCTTTAATAAACCGTGTAAAACAGCTAAATATTGACGGTTCATAGAATTCTACGAAACATGACCAAAACGTAGGTCTAAACTCATGCATTTGTGTGGTAAATTTGCAAAGCGTAATAATAACTACAAGCTAGTGTAAAAGGTAAACGAACTAGCTTTACTAAAACCAAGCAAAACAGCTAAATTTTGAGCGTTCTCAGAATTCCCCGAAACTTCACCCAAACGTAGGTACCCATGCATTTGTGTGGTAAATTTGCGAAGCGTAATTCTAAAAACAAGTTAGTGTAAAAGGAAAAAGAACTTGCTTTAATAAAACCGTGCACAACAGCTAAATTTTGAACGTTCTTAGAATTCGATGAAACTTGACCCCAAACGTTGGTCTACACCCATGCATTTGTGTTGTAAATTTGCAAAGCGTAATAATAAATACAAGTTAGTGTATAAGGGAAACGAACTTGCTTTACAAAAACCATGTAAAATAGCTAAATTTTGAATGTTCTAAGAATTTCAGGAAACTCGAACCAAACGTAGGACTAGACCCATGTATTTCTATGGTAAATTTGCTAAGCGTAATAATAACTACAAGTTAGTGTAAAAGGAAAATGAACTAGGTTTAATAAAACCGTGCAAAACAGCTAAATATTGAACGTTCATAGAATTCTACGTAACTTGACCAAAACATTGGTGTAGACCCATGTATTTGTGTGGTACATTTGCTAAGCATTGTAAAAATGGAAACGAACTTGCTTTAATAAAACCGAGCAAAATTGAACGTTCATAGAATTCCACGAAACTTGACCCAAACGTTGGTCTAGACCCATGTATTTGTGTGGTAAATTTGCTAAATGTAATAATAACTACAAGTTAGTTTAAAATGGAAACGAACTTGCTTTAATAAACCGTGTAAAACAGCTAAATATTGAAGGTTCATAGAATTCTATGAAATTTGATCGAAACGTTGGTCTAGACCCATGTATTTGTGTGGTAAATTTGCTAAGCGTAATAATAACTACAAGTTAGTGTAAACGGAAAACGAATTTGCTGTAATAAAGCTGTGCAAAACAGCTAAATTTTGAACGTTCTCCGAATTCCACGAAACTTGACCCAAACGTAGGTACTCATGCATTTGTGTGGTAAATTTGCGAAGCGTAATTCTAAAAACAAGTTAGTGTAAAAGGAAAAAGAATTTGCTTTAATAAAACCGTGCACAACAGCTAAATTTTGAACGTTCTTAGAATTCGATGAAACTTGACCCCAAACGTTGGTCTACACCCATGCATTTGTGTTGTAAATTTGCAAAGGGTAATAATAAATACAAGTCAGTGTATAAAGGAAACGAACTTGCTTTACAAAAACCATGCAAAATAGCTAAATTTTGATTGTTCTAAGAATTTCAGGAAACTCGAACCAAACGTTGGTCTAGACCCATGTATTTCTATGCTAAATTTGCTAAGCGTAATAATAACTACAAGTTAGTGTAAAAGGGAAACGAACTTGCTTTAATAAAACAGTGCAAAACAGCTTAATTTTGAACGTTTATCAGAATTCCAAGAAACTTGACCCAAACGTAGATATAGACCCATGCATTTGTGTAGTAAATTTGTTAAGCGTAATAATAACTACAAGTTAGCGCAAAAAGGAAACGAAGTTCCTTTAATAAAACAGTGTAAAAAAGCTAAATTTTGAACGTTCACAGAATTCCACGAAACTTGACCCAAACGTAGGAATAGACCCATGCATTTGTGTGGTAAATTTTCTAAGCGTAATAATAACTACAAGTTAGTGTAAAAGGGAAAAGAACTTGCTTTAATAAACCGCGCAAAACAACTTAATTTTGAACGTTTTCAGAATTCCATGAAACCTGACCCAAACGTAGATATAGACCCATTTATTTGTGTAGTAAATTTACTAAGCGTAATAATAACTACAAGTTAGTGTAAAAAGGAAACGATGTTCCTTTAATAAAACCGTGCAAAAAAGCTAAATTTTGGACGTTCTCAGAAATCCACGAAACTTGACCCAAACGTTGGACTAGACCCATGCACCTGTGTGGTAAATTTGCTAAGCATAATAATAATTAGAAATTAGTGTAAAAGGGAAATGAATTTTCTTTAATAAAACCGTGCAAAACAGCTAAATATTGAACGTTCATAGAATTCTACAAAACTTGAGCAAAACGTTGGTGTAGACCCATGTATTTGTGTGGTACATTGCTAAGCGTTGTAAAAATAGAAACGAACTTGCTTTAATAAAACCGAGCAAAACAGCTATATTTTGAACGTTCATAGAATTCCACGATACTTGACCCAAATGTTGGTCTAGACCCATGTATTTGTATGGTAAATTTCCTAAGCGTAATAATAACTACAAGTTAGTGTAAAAATGGAAACGAACTTGCTTTAATAAACCGTGTAAAACAGCTAAATATTGACGATTCATAGAATTCTACGAAACATGACCAAAACGTAGGTCTAAACTCATGCATTTGTGTGGTAAATTTGCAAAGCGTAATAATAACTACAAGCTAGTGTAAAAGGTAAACGAACTAGCTTTACTAAAACCAAGCAAAACAGCTAAATTTTGAGCGTTCTCAGAATTCCCCGAAACTTCACCCAAACATAGGTACCCATGCATTTGTGTGGTAAATTTGCGAAGCGTAATTCTAAAAACAAGTTAGTGTAAAAGGAAAAAGAACTTGCTTTAATAAAACCGTGCACAACAGCTAAATTTTGAACGTTCTTAGAATTCGATGAAACTTGACCCCAAACGTTGGTCTACACCCATGCATTTGTGTTGTAAATTTGCAAAGCGTAATAATAAATACAAGTTAGTGTATAAGGGAAACGAACTTGCTTTACAAAAACCATGTAAAATAGCTAAATTTTGAATGTTCTAAGAATTTCAGGAAACTCGAACCAAACGTAGGACTAGACCCATGTATTTCTATGGTAAATTTGCTAAGCGTAATAATAACTACAAGTTAGTGTAAAAGGAAAATGAACTAGGTTTAATAAAACCGTGCAAAACAGCTAAATATTGAACGTTCATAGAATTCTACGTAACTTGACCAAAACATTGGTGTAGACCCATGTATTTGTGTGGTACATTTGCTAAGCATTGTAAAAATGGAAACGAACTTGCTTTAATAAATCCGAGCAAAATTGAACGTTCATAGAATTCCACGAAACTTGACCCAAACGTTGGTCTAGACCCATGTATTTGTGTGGTAAATTTGCTAAATGTAATAATAACTACAAGTTAGTTTAAAATGGAAACGAACTTGCTTTAATAAACCGTGTAAAACAGCTAAATATTGAAGGTTCATAGAATTCTATGAAATTTGATCGAAACGTTGGTCTAGACCCATGTATTTGTGTGGTAAATTTACTAAGCGTAATAATAACTACAAGTTAGTGTAAAAAGAAAACGATGTTCCTTTAATAAAACCGTGCAAAAAAGCTAAATTTTGGACGTTCTCAGAAATCCACGAAACTTGACCCAAACGTTGGACTAGACCCATGCACCTGTGTGGTAAATTTGCTAAGCATAATAATAATTAGAAATTAGTGTAAAAGGGAAATGAACTTTCTTTAATAAAACCGTGCAAAACAGCTAAATATTGAACGTTCATAGAATTCTACGAAACTTGAGCAAAACGTTGGTGTAGACCCATGTATTTGTGTGGTACATTGCTAAGCGTTGTAAAAATAGAAACGAACTTGCTTTAATAAAACCGAGCAAAACAGCTATATTTTGAACGTTCATAGAATTCCACGATACTTGACCCAAATGTTGGTCTAGACCCATGTATTTGTATGGTAAATTTCCTAAGCGTAATAATAACTACAAGTTAGTGTAAAAATGGAAACGAACTTGCTTTAATAAACCGTGTAAAACAGCTAAATATTGACGATTCATAGAATTCTACGAAACATGACCAAAACGTAGGTCTAAACTCATGCATTTGTGTGGTAAATTTGCAAAGCGTAATAATAACTACAAGCTAGTGTAAAAGGTAAACGAACTAGCTTTACTAAAACCAAGCAAAACAACTAAATTTTGAGCGTTCTCAGAATTCCCCGAAACTTCACCCAAACGTAGGTACCCATGCATTTGTGTGGTAAATTTGCGAAGCGTAATTCTAAAAACAAGTTAGTGTAAAAGGAAAAAGAACTTGCTTTAATAAAACCGTGCACAACAGCTAAATTTTGAACGTTCTTAGAATTCGATGAAACTTGACCCCAAACGTTGGTCTACACCCATGCATTTGTGTTGTAAATTTGCAAAGGGTAATATTAAATACAAGTCAGTGTATAAAGGAAACGAACTTGCTTTACAAAAACCATGCAAAATAGCTAAATTTTGATTGTTCTAAGAATTTCAGGAAACTCGAACCAAACGTAGGACTAGACCCATGTATTTCTATGGTAAATTTGCTAAGCGTAATAATAACTACAAGTTAGTGTAAAAGGAAAATGAACTAGGTTTAATAAAACCGTGCAAAACAGCTAAATATTGAACGTTCATAGAATTCTACGTAACTTGACCAAAACATTGGTGTAGACCCATGTATTTGTGTGGTACATTTGCTAAGCATTGTAAAAATGGAAATGAACTTGCTTTAATAAAACCGAGCAAAATTGAACGTTCATAGAATTCCACGAAACTTGACCCAAACGTTGGTCTAGACCCATGTATTTGTGTGGTAAATTTGCTAAATGTAATAATAACTACAAGTTAGTTTAAAATGGAAACGAACTTGCTTTAATAAACCGTGTAAAACAGCTAAATATTGAAGGTTCATAGAATTCTATGAAATTTGATCGAAACGTTGGTCTAGACCCATGTATTTGTGTGGTAAATTTGCTAAGCGTAATAATAACTACAAGTTAGTGTAAACGGAAAACGAATTTGCTGTAATAAAGCTGTGCAAAACAGCTAAATTTTGAACGTTCTCCGAATTCCACGAAACTTGACCCAAACGTAGGTACTCATGCATTTGTGTGGTAAATTTGCGAAGCGTAATTCTAAAAACAAGTTAGTGTAAAAGGAAAAAGAATTTGCTTTAATAAAACCGTGCACAACAGCTAAATTTTGAACGTTCTTAGAATTCGATGAAACTTGACCCCAAACGTTGGTCTACACCCATGCATTTGTGTTGTAAATTTGCAAAGGGTAATAATAAATACAAGTCAGTGTATAAAGGAAACGAACTTGCTTTACAAAAACCATGCAAAATAGCTAAATTTTGATTGTTCTAAGAATTTCAGGAAACTCGAACCAAACGTTGGTCTAGACCCATGTATTTCTATGCTAAATTTGCTAAGCGTAATAATAACTACAAGTTAGTGTAAAAGGGAAACGAACTTGCTTTAATAAAACAGTGCAAAACAGCTTAATTTTGAACGTTTATCAGAATTCCAAGAAACTTGACCCAAACGTAGATATAGACCCATGCATTTGTGTAGTAAATTTGTTAAGCGTAATAATAACTACAAGTTAGCGCAAAAAGGAAACGAAGTTCCTTTAATAAAACAGTGTAAAAAAGCTAAATTTTGAACGTTCACAGAATTCCACGAAACTTGACCCAAACGTAGGAATAGACCCATGCATTTGTGTGGTAAATTTTCTAAGCGTAATAATAACTACAAGTTAGTGTAAAAGGGAAAAGAACTTGCTTTAATAAACCGCGCAAAACAACTTAATTTTGAACGTTTTCAGAATTCCATGAAACCTGACCCAAACGTAGATATAGACCCATTTATTTGTGTAGTAAATTTACTAAGCGTAATAATAACTACAAGTTAGTGTAAAAAGGAAACGATGTTCCTTTAATAAAACCGTGCAAAAAAGCTAAATTTTGGACGTTCTCAGAAATCCACGAAACTTGACCCAAACGTTGGACTAGACCCATGCACCTGTGTGGTAAATTTGCTAAGCATAATAATAATTAGAAATTAGTGTAAAAGGGAAATGAATTTTCTTTAATAAAACCGTGCAAAACAGCTAAATATTGAACGTTCATAGAATTCTACGAAACTTGAGCAAAACGTTGGTGTAGACCCATGTATTTGTGTGGTACATTGCTAAGCGTTGTAAAAATAGAAACGAACTTGCTTTAATAAAACCGAGCAAAACAGCTATATTTTGAACGTTCATAGAATTCCACGATACTTGACCCAAATGTTGGTCTAGACCCATGTATTTGTATGGTAAATTTCCTAAGCGTAATAATAACTACAAGTTAGTGTAAAAATGGAAACGAACTTGCTTTAATAAACCGTGTAAAACAGCTATATATTGACGATTCATAGAATTCTACGAAACATGACCAAAACGTAGGTCTAAACTCATGCATTTGTGTGGTAAATTTGCAAAGCGTAATAATAACTACAAGCTAGTGTAAAAGGTAAACGAACTAGCTTTACTAAAACCAAGCAAAACAGCTAAATTTTGAGCGTTCTCAGAATTCCCCGAAACTTCACCCAAACATAGGTACCCATGCATTTGTGTGGTAAATTTGCGAAGCGTAATTCTAAAAACAAGTTAGTGTAAAAGGAAAAAGAACTTGCTTTAATAAAACCGTGCACAACAGCTAAATTTTGAACGTTCTTAGAATTCGATGAAACTTGACCCCAAACGTTGGTCTACACCCATGCATTTGTGTTGTAAATTTGCAAAGCGTAATAATAAATACAAGTTAGTGTATAAGGGAAACGAACTTGCTTTACAAAAACCATGTAAAATAGCTAAATTTTGAATGTTCTAAGAATTTCAGGAAACTCGAACCAAACGTAGGACTAGACCCATGTATTTCTATGGTAAATTTGCTAAGCGTAATAATAACTACAAGTTAGTGTAAAAGGAAAATGAACTAGGTTTAATAAAACCGTGCAAAACAGCTAAATATTGAACGTTCATAGAATTCTACGTAACTTGACCAAAACATTGGTGTAGACCCATGTATTTGTGTGGTACATTTGCTAAGCATTGTAAAAATGGAAACGAACTTGCTTTAATAAATCCGAGCAAAATTGAACGTTCATAGAATTCCACGAAACTTGACCCAAACGTTGGTCTAGACCCATGTATTTGTGTGGTAAATTTGCTAAATGTAATAATAACTACAAGTTAGTTTAAAATGGAAACGAACTTGCTTTAATAAACCGTGTAAAACAGCTAAATATTGAAGGTTCATAGAATTCTATGAAATTTGATCGAAACGTTGGTCTAGACCCATGTATTTGTGTGGTAAATTTACTAAGCGTAATAATAACTACAAGTTAGTGTAAAAAGAAAACGATGTTCCTTTAATAAAACCGTGCAAAAAAGCTAAATTTTGGACGTTCTCAGAAATCCACGAAACTTGACCCAAACGTTGGACTAGACCCATGCACCTGTGTGGTAAATTTGCTAAGCATAATAATAATTAGAAATTAGTGTAAAAGGGAAATGAACTTTCTTTAATAAAACCGTGCAAAACAGCTAAATATTGAACGTTCATAGAATTCTACGAAACTTGAGCAAAACGTTGGTGTAGACCCATGTATTTGTGTGGTACATTGCTAAGCGTTGTAAAAATAGAAACGAACTTGCTTTAATAAAACCGAGCAAAACAGCTATATTTTGAACGTTCATAGAATTCCACGATACTTGACCCAAATGTTGGTCTAGACCCATGTATTTGTATGGTAAATTTCCTAAGCGTAATAATAACTACAAGTTAGTGTAAAAATGGAAACGAACTTGCTTTAATAAACCGTGTAAAACAGCTAAATATTGACGATTCATAGAATTCTACGAAACATGACCAAAACGTAGGTCTAAACTCATGCATTTGTGTGGTAAATTTGCAAAGCGTAATAATAACTACAAGCTAGTATAAAAGGTAAACGAACTAGCTTTACTAAAACCAAGCAAAACAGCTAAATTTTGAGCGTTCTCAGAATTCCCCGAAACTTCACCCAAACGTAGGTACCCATGCATTTGTGTGGTAAATTTGCGAAGCGTAATTCTAAAAACAAGTTAGTGTAAAAGGAAAAAGAACTTGCTTTAATAAAACCGTGCACAACAGCTAAATTTTGAACGTTCTTAGAATTCGATGAAACTTGACCCCAAACGTTGGTCTACACCCATGCATTTGTATTGTAAATTTGCAAAGGGTAATATTAAATACAAGTCAGTGTATAAAGGAAACGAACTTGCTTTACAAAAACCATGCAAAATAGCTAAATTTTGATTGTTCTAAGAATTTCAGGAAACTCGAACCAAACGTTGGTCTAGACCCATGTATTTCTATGCTAAATTTGCTAAGCGTAATAATAACTACAAGTTAGTGTAAAAGGAAAATGAACTAGGTTTAATAAAACCGTGCAAAACAGCTAAATATTGAACGTTCATAGAATTCTACGTAACTTGACCAAAACATTGGTGTAGACCCATGTATTTGTGTGGTACATTTGCTAAGCATTGTAAAAATGGAAACGAACTTGCTTTAATAAAACCGAGCAAAATTGAACGTTCATAGAATTCCACGAAACTTGACCCAAACGTTGGTCTAGACCCATGTATTTGTGTGGTAAATTTGCTAAATGTAATAATAACTACAAGTTAGTTTAAAATGGAAACGAACTTGCTTTAATAAACCGTGTAAAACAGCTAAATATTGAAGGTTCATAGAATTCTATGAAATTTGATCGAAACGTTGGTCTAGACCCATGTATTTGTGTGGTAAATTTGCTAAGCGTAATAATAACTACAAGTTAGTGTAAACGGAAAACGAATTTGCTGTAATAAAGCTGTGCAAAACAGCTAAATTTTGAACGTTCTCCGAATTCCACGAAACTTGACCCAAACGTAGGTACTCATGCATTTGTGTGGTAAATTTGCGAAGCGTAATTCTAAAAACAAGTTAGTGTAAAAGGAAAAAGAATTTGCTTTAATAAAACCGTGCACAACAGCTAAATTTTGAACGTTCTTAGAATTCGATGAAACTTGACCCCAAACGTTGGTCTACACCCATGCATTTGTGTTGTAAATTTGCAAAGGGTAATAATAAATACAAGTCAGTGTATAAAGGAAACGAACTTACTTTACAAAAACCATGCAAAATAGCTAAATTTTGATTGTTCTAAGAATTTCAGGAAACTCGAACCAAACGTTGGTCTAGACCCATGTATTTCTATGCTAAATTTGCTAAGCGTAATAATAACTACAAGTTAGTGTAAAAGGGAAACGAACTTGCTTTAATAAAACAGTGCAAAACAGCTTAATTTTGAACGTTTATCAGAATTCCAAGAAACTTGACCCAAACGTAGATATAGACCCATGCATTTGTGTAGTAAATTTGTTAAGCGTAATAATAACTACAAGTTAGCGCAATAAGGAAACGAAGTTCCTTTAATAAAACAGTGTAAAAAAGCTAAATTTTGAACGTTCACAGAATTCCACGAAACTTGACCCAAACGTAGGAATAGACCCATGCATTTGTGTGGTAAATTTTCTAAGCGTAATAATAACTACAAGTTAGTGTAAAAGGGAAAAGAACTTGCTTTAATAAACCGCGCAAAACAACTTAATTTTGAACGTTTTCAGAGTTTCATGAAACCTGACCCAAACGTAGATATAGACCCATTTATTTGTGTAGTAAATTTACTAAGCGTAATAATAACTACAAGTTAGTGTAAAAAGGAAACGATGTTCCTTTAATAAAACCGTGCAAAAAAGCTAAATTTTGGACGTTCTCAGAAATCCACGAAACTTGACCCAAACGTTGGACTAGACCCATGCACCTGTGTGGTAAATTTGCTAAGCATAATAATAATTAGAAATTAGTGTAAAAGGGAAATGAACTTTCTTTAATAAAACCGTGCAAAACAGCTAAATATTGAACGTTCATAGAATTCTACGAAACTTGAGCAAAACGTTGGTGTAGACCCATGTATTTGTGTGGTACATTGCTAAGCGTTGTAAAAATAGAAACGAACTTGCTTTAATAAAACCGAGCAAAACAGCTATATTTTGAACGTTCATAGAATTCCACGATACTTGACCCAAATGTTGGTCTAGACCCATGTATTTGTATGGTAAATTTCCTAAGCGTAATAATAACTACAAGTTAGTGTAAAAATGGAAACGAACTTGCTTTAATAAACCGTGTAAAACAGCTAAATATTGACGATTCATAGAATTCTACGAAACATGACCAAAACGTAGGTCTAAACTCATGCATTTGTGTGGTAAATTTGCAAAGCGTAATAATAACTACAAGCTAGTGTAAAAGGTAAACGAACTAGCTTTACTAAAACCAAGCAAAACAGCTAAATTTTGAGCGTTCTCAGAATTCCACGAAACTTCACCCAAACATAGGTACCCATGCATTTGTGTGGTAAATTTGCGAAGCGTAATTCTAAAAATAAGTTAGTGTAAAAGGAAAAAGAACTTGCTTTAATAAAACCGTGCACAACAGTTAAATTTTAAACGTTCTTAGAATTCGATGAAACTTGACCCCAAACGTTGGTCTACACCCATGCATTTGTGTTGTAAATTTGCAAAGCGTAATAATAAATACAAGTTAGTGTATAAGGGAAACGAACTTGCTTTACAAAAACCATGTAAAATAGCTAAATTTTGAATGTTCTAAGAATTTCAGGAAACTCGAACCAAACGTAGGACTAGACCCATGTATTTCTATGGTAAATTTGCTAAGCGTAATAATAACTACAAGTTAGTGTAAAAGGAAAATGAACTAGGTTTAATAAAACCGTGCAAAACAGCTAAATATTGAACGTTCATAGAATTCTACGTAACTTGACCAAAACATTGGTGTAGACCCATGTATTTGTGTGGTACATTTGCTAAGCATTGTAAAAATGGAAATGAACTTGCTTTAATAAATCCGAGCAAAATTGAACGTTCATAGAATTCCACGAAACTTGACCCAAACGTTGGTCTAGACCCATGTATTTGTGTGGTAAATTTGCTAAATGTAATAATAACTACAAGTTAGTTTAAAATGGAAACGAACTTGCTTTAATAAACCGTGTAAAACAGCTAAATATTGAAGGTTCATAGAATTCTATGAAATTTGATCGAAACGTTGGTCTAGACCCATGTATTTGTGTGGTAAATTTGCTAAGCGTAATAATAACTACAAGTTAGTGTAAACGGAAAACGAATTTGCTGTAATAAAGCTGTGCAAAACAGCTAAATTTTGAACGTTCTCCGAATTCCACGAAACTTGACCCAAACGTAGGTACTCATGCATTTGTGTGGTAAATTTGCGAAGCGTAATTCTAAAAACAAGTTAGTGTAAAAGGAAAAAGAATTTGCTTTAATAAAACCGTGCACAACAGCTAAATTTTGAACGTTCTTAGAATTCGATGAAACTTGACCCCAAACGTTGGTCTACACCCATGCATTTGTGTTGTAAATTTGCAAAGGGTAATAATAAATACAAGTCAGTGTATAAAGGAAACGAACTTGCTTTACAAAAACCATGCAAAATAGCTAAATTTTGATTGTTCTAAGAATTTCAGGAAACTCGAACCAAACGTTGGTCTAGACCCATGTATTTCTATGCTAAATTTGCTAAGCGTAATAATAACTACAAGTTAGTGTAAAAGGGAAACGAACTTGCTTTAATAAAACCGTGCAAAACAGCTTAATTTTGAACGTTTATCAGAATTCCAAGAAACTTGACCCAAACGTAGATATAGACCCATGCATTTGTGTAGTAAATTTGTTAAGCGTAATAATAACTACAAGTTAGCGCAAAAAGGAAACGAAGTTCCTTTAATAAAACAGTGTAAAAAAGCTAAATTTTGAACGTTCACAGAATTCCACGAAACTTGACCCAAACGTAGGAATAGACCCATGCATTTGTGTGGTAAATTTTCTAAGCGTAATAATAACTACAAGTTAGTGTAAAAGGGAAAAGAACTTGCTTTAATAAACCGCGCAAAACAACTTAATTTTGAACGTTTTCAGAATTCCATGAAACCTGACCCAAACGTAGATATAGACCCATTTATTTGTGTAGTAAATTTACTAAGCGTAATAATAACTACAAGTTAGTGTAAAAAGGAAACGATGTTCCTTTAATAAAACCGTGCAAAAAAGCTAAATTTTGGACGTTCTCAGAAATCCACGAAACTTGACCCAAACGTTGGACTAGACCCATGCACCTGTGTGGTAAATTTGCTAAGCATAATAATATTTAGAAATTAGTGTAAAAGGGAAATGAACTTTCTTTAATAAAACCGTGCAAAACAGCTAAATATTGAACGTTCATAGAATTCTACGAAACTTGAGCAAAACGTTGGTGTAGACCCATGTATTTGTGTGGTACATTGCTAAGCGTTGTAAAAATAGAAACGAACTTGCTTTAATAAAACCGAGCAAAACAGCTATATTTTGAACGTTCATAGAATTCCACGATACTTGACCCAAATGTTGGTCTAGACCCATGTATTTGTATGGTAAATTTCCTAAGCGTAATAATAACTACAAGTTAGTGTAAAAATGGAAACGAACTTGCTTTAATAAACCGTGTAAAACAGCTAAATATTGACGATTCATAGAATTCTACGAAACATGACCAAAACGTAGGTCTAAACTCATGCATTTGTGTGGTAAATTTGCAAAGCGTAATAATAACTACAAGCTAGTGTAAAAGGTAAACGAACTAGCTTTACTAAAACCAAGCAAAACAGCTAAATTTTGAGCGTTCTCAGAATTCCCCGAAACTTCACCCAAACATAGGTACCCATGCATTTGTGTGGTAAATTTGCGAAGCGTAATTCTAAAAACAAGTTAGTGTAAAAGGAAAAAGAACTTGCTTTAATAAAACCGTGCACAACAGCTAAATTTTGAACGTTCTTAGAATTCGATGAAACTTGACCCCAAACGTTGGTCTACACCCATGCATTTGTGTTGTAAATTTGCAAAGCGTAATAATAAATACAAGTTAGTGTATAAGGGAAACGAACTTGCTTTACAAAAACCATGTAAAATAGCTAAATTTTGAATGTTCTAAGAATTTCAGGAAACTCGAACCAAACGTAGGACTAGACCCATGTATTTCTATGGTAAATTTGCTAAGCGTAATAATAACTACAAGTTAGTGTAAAAGGAAAATGAACTAGGTTTAATAAAACCGTGCAAAACAGCTAAATATTGAACGTTCATAGAATTCTACGTAACTTGACCAAAACATTGGTGTAGACCCATGTATTTGTGTGGTACATTTGCTAAGCATTGTAAAAATGGAAATGAACTTGCTTTAATAAATCCGAGCAAAATTGAACGTTCATAGAATTCCACGAAACTTGACCCAAACGTTGGTCTAGACCCATGTATTTGTGTGGTAAATTTGCTAAATGTAATAATAACTACAAGTTAGTTTAAAATGGAAACGAACTTGCTTTAATAAACCGTGTAAAACAGCTAAATATTGAAGGTTCATAGAATTCTATGAAATTTGATCGAAACGTTGGTCTAGACCCATGTATTTGTGTGGTAAATTTGCTAAGCGTAATAATAACTACAAGTTAGTGTAAACGGAAAACGAATTTGCTGTAATAAAGCTGTGCAAAACAGCTAAATTTTGAACGTTCTCCGAATTCCACGAAACTTGACCCAAACGTAGGTACTCATGCATTTGTGTGGTAAATTTGCGAAGCGTAATTCTAAAAACAAGTTAGTGTAAAAGGAAAAAGAATTTGCTTTAATAAAACCGTGCACAACAGCTAAATTTTGAACGTTCTTAGAATTCGATGAAACTTGACCCCAAACGTTGGTCTACACCCATGCATTTGTGTTGTAAATTTGCAAAGGGTAATAATAAATACAAGTCAGTGTATAAAGGAAACGAACTTGCTTTACAAAAACCATGCAAAATAGCTAAATTTTGATTGTTCTAAGAATTTCAGGAAACTCGAACCAAACGTTGGTCTAGACCCATGTATTTCTATGCTAAATTTGCTAAGCGTAATAATAACTACAAGTTAGTGTAAAAGGGAAACGAACTTGCTTTAATAAAACCGTGCAAAACAGCTTAATTTTGAACGTTTATCAGAATTCCAAGAAACTTGACCCAAACGTAGATATAGACCCATGCATTTGTGTAGTAAATTTGTTAAGCGTAATAATAACTACAAGTTAGCGCAAAAAGGAAACGAAGTTCCTTTAATAAAACAGTGTAAAAAAGCTAAATTTTGAACGTTCACAGAATTCCACGAAACTTGACCCAAACGTAGGAATAGACCCATGCATTTGTGTGGTAAATTTTCTAAGCGTAATAATAACTACAAGTTAGTGTAAAAGGGAAAAGAACTTGCTTTAATAAACCGCGCAAAACAACTTAATTTTGAACGTTTTCAGAATTCCATGAAACCTGACCCAAACGTAGATATAGACCCATTTATTTGTGTAGTAAATTTACTAAGCGTAATAATAACTACAAGTTAGTGTAAAAAGGAAACGATGTTCCTTTAATAAAACCGTGCAAAAAAGCTAAATTTTGGACGTTCTCAGAAATCCACGAAACTTGACCCAAACGTTGGACTAGACCCATGCACCTGTGTGGTAAATTTGCTAAGCATAATAATATTTAGAAATTAGTGTAAAAGGGAAATGAACTTTCTTTAATAAAACCGTGCAAAACAGCTAAATATTGAACGTTCATAGAATTCTACGAAACTTGAGCAAAACGTTGGTGTAGACCCATGTATTTGTGTGGTACATTGCTAAGCGTTGTAAAAATAGAAACGAACTTGCTTTAATAAAACCGAGCAAAACAGCTATATTTTGAACGTTCATAGAATTCCACGATACTTGACCCAAATGTTGGTCTAGACCCATGTATTTGTATGGTAAATTTCCTAAGCGTAATAATAACTACAAGTTAGTGTAAAAATGGAAACGAACTTGCTTTAATAAACCGTGTAAAACAGCTAAATATTGACGATTCATAGAATTCTACGAAACATGACCAAAACGTAGGTCTAAACTCATGCATTTGTGTGGTAAATTTGCAAAGCGTAATAATAACTACAAGCTAGTGTAAAAGGTAAACGAACTAGCTTTACTAAAACCAAGCAAAACAGCTAAATTTTGAGCGTTCTCAGAATTCCCCGAAACTTCACCCAAACATAGGTACCCATGCATTTGTGTGGTAAATTTGCGAAGCGTAATTCTAAAAACAAGTTAGTGTAAAAGGAAAAAGAACTTGCTTTAATAAAACCGTGCACAACAGCTAAATTTTGAACGTTCTTAGAATTCGATGAAACTTGACCCCAAACGTTGGTCTACACCCATGCATTTGTGTTGTAAATTTGCAAAGCGTAATAATAAATACAAGTTAGTGTATAAGGGAAACGAACTTGCTTTACAAAAACCATGTAAAATAGCTAAATTTTGAATGTTCTAAGAATTTCAGGAAACTCGAACCAAACGTAGGACTAGACCCATGTATTTCTATGGTAAATTTGCTAAGCGTAATAATAACTACAAGTTAGTGTAAAAGGAAAATGAACTAGGTTTAATAAAACCGTGCAAAACAGCTAAATATTGAACGTTCATAGAATTCTACGTAACTTGACCAAAACATTGGTGTAGACCCATGTATTTGTGTGGTACATTTGCTAAGCATTGTAAAAATGGAAATGAACTTGCTTTAATAAATCCGAGCAAAATTGAACGTTCATAGAATTCCACGAAACTTGACCCAAACGTTGGTCTAGACCCATGTATTTGTGTGGTAAATTTGCTAAATGTAATAATAACTACAAGTTAGTTTAAAATGGAAACGAACTTGCTTTAATAAACCGTGTAAAACAGCTAAATATTGAAGGTTCATAGAATTCTATGAAATTTGATCGAAACGTTGGTCTAGACCCATGTATTTGTGTGGTAAATTTGCTAAGCGTAATAATAACTACAAGTTAGTGTAAACGGAAAACGAATTTGCTGTAATAAAGCTGTGCAAAACAGCTAAATTTTGAACGTTCTCCGAATTCCACGAAACTTGACCCAAACGTAGGTACTCATGCATTTGTGTGGTAAATTTGCGAAGCGTAATTCTAAAAACAAGTTAGTGTAAAAGGAAAAAGAATTTGCTTTAATAAAACCGTGCACAACAGCTAAATTTTGAACGTTCTTAGAATTCGATGAAACTTGACCCCAAACGTTGGTCTACACCCATGCATTTGTGTTGTAAATTTGCAAAGGGTAATAATAAATACAAGTCAGTGTATAAAGGAAACGAACTTGCTTTACAAAAACCATGCAAAATAGCTAAATTTTGATTGTTCTAAGAATTTCAGGAAACTCGAACCAAACGTTGGTCTAGACCCATGTATTTCTATGCTAAATTTGCTAAGCGTAATAATAACTACAAGTTAGTGTAAAAGGGAAACGAACTTGCTTTAATAAAACCGTGCAAAACAGCTTAATTTTGAACGTTTATCAGAATTCCAAGAAACTTGACCCAAACGTAGATATAGACCCATGCATTTGTGTAGTAAATTTGTTAAGCGTAATAATAACTACAAGTTAGCGCAAAAAGGAAACGAAGTTCCTTTAATAAAACAGTGTAAAAAAGCTAAATTTTGAACGTTCACAGAATTCCACGAAACTTGACCCAAACGTAGGAATAGACCCATGCATTTGTGTGGTAAATTTTCTAAGCGTAATAATAACTACAAGTTAGTGTAAAAGGGAAAAGAACTTGCTTTAATAAACCGCGCAAAACAACTTAATTTTGAACGTTTTCAGAATTCCATGAAACCTGACCCAAACGTAGATATAGACCCATTTATTTGTGTAGTAAATTTACTAAGCGTAATAATAACTACAAGTTAGTGTAAAAAGGAAACGATGTTCCTTTAATAAAACCGTGCAAAAAAGCTAAATTTTGGACGTTCTCAGAAATCCACGAAACTTGACCCAAACGTTGGACTAGACCCATGCACCTGTGTGGTAAATTTGCTAAGCATAATAATATTTAGAAATTAGTGTAAAAGGGAAATGAACTTTCTTTAATAAAACCGTGCAAAACAGCTAAATATTGAACGTTCATAGAATTCTACGAAACTTGAGCAAAACGTTGGTGTAGACCCATGTATTTGTGTGGTACATTGCTAAGCGTTGTAAAAATAGAAACGAACTTGCTTTAATAAAACCGAGCAAAACAGCTATATTTTGAACGTTCATAGAATTCCACGATACTTGACCCAAATGTTGGTCTAGACCCATGTATTTGTATGGTAAATTTCCTAAGCGTAATAATAACTACAAGTTAGTGTAAAAATGGAAACGAACTTGCTTTAATAAACCGTGTAAAACAGCTAAATATTGACGATTCATAGAATTCTACGAAACATGACCAAAACGTAGGTCTAAACTCATGCATTTGTGTGGTAAATTTGCAAAGCGTAATAATAACTACAAGCTAGTGTAAAAGGTAAACGAACTAGCTTTACTAAAACCAAGCAAAACAGCTAAATTTTGAGCGTTCTCAGAATTCCCCGAAACTTCACCCAAACATAGGTACCCATGCATTTGTGTGGTAAATTTGCGAAGCGTAATTCTAAAAACAAGTTAGTGTAAAAGGAAAAAGAACTTGCTTTAATAAAACCGTGCACAACAGTTAAATTTTAAACGTTCTTAGAATTCGATGAAACTTGACCCCAAACGTTGGTCTACACCCATGCATTTGTGTTGTAAATTTTCAAAGCGTAATAATAAATACAAGTTAGTGTATAAGGGAAACGAACTTGCTTTACAAAAACCATGTAAAATAGCTAAATTTTGAATGTTCTAAGAATTTCAGGAAACTCGAACCAAACGTAGGACTAGACCCATGTATTTCTATGGTAAATTTGCTAAGCGTAATAATAACTACAAGTTAGTGTAAAAGGAAAATGAACTAGGTTTAATAAAATCGTGCAAAACAGCTAAATATTGAACGTTCATAGAATTCTACGTAACTTGACCAAAACATTGGTGTAGACCCATGTATTTGTGTGGTACATTTGCTAAGCATTGTAAAAATGGAAATGAACTTGCTTTAATAAATCCGAGCAAAATTGAACGTTCATAGAATTCCACGAAACTTGACCCAAACGTTGGTCTAGACCCATGTATTTGTGTGGTAAATTTGCTAAATGTAATAATAACTACAAGTTAGTTTAAAATGGAAACGAACTTGCTTTAATAAACCGTGTAAAACAGCTAAATATTGAAGGTTCATAGAATTCTATGAAATTTGATCGAAACGTTGGTCTAGACCCATGTATTTGTGTGGTAAATTTGCTAAGCGTAATAATAACTACAAGTTAGTGTAAACGGAAAACGAATTTGCTGTAATAAAGCTGTGCAAAACAGCTAAATTTTGAACGTTCTCCGAATTCCACGAAACTTGACCCAAACATAGGTACTCATGCATTTGTGTGGTAAATTTGCGAAGCGTAATTCTAAAAACAAGTTAGTGTAAAAGGAAAAAGAATTTGCTTTAATAAAACCGTGCACAACAGCTAAATTTTGAACGTTCTTAGAATTCGATGAAACTTGACCCCAAACGTTGGTCTACACCCATGCATTTGTGTTGTAAATTTGCAAAGGGTAATAATAAATACAAGTCAGTGTATAAAGGAAACGAACTTGCTTTACAAAAACCATGCAAAATAGCTAAATTTTGATTGTTCTAAGAATTTCAGGAAACTCGAACCAAACGTTGGTCTAGACCCATGTATTTCTATGCTAAATTTGCTAAGCGTAATAATAACTACAAGTTAGTGTAAAAGGGAAACGAACTTGCTTTAATAAAACAGTGCAAAACAGCTTAATTTTGAACGTTTATCAGAATTCCAAGAAACTTGACCCAAACGTAGATATAGACCCATGCATTTGTGTAGTAAATTTGTTAAGCGTAATAATAACTACAAGTTAGCGCAAAAAGGAAACGAAGTTCCTTTAATAAAACAGTGTAAAAAAGCTAAATTTTGAACGTTCACAGAATTCCACGAAACTTGACCCAAACGTAGGAATAGACCCATGCATTTGTGTGGTAAATTTTCTAAGCGTAATAATAACTACAAGTTAGTGTAAAAGGGAAAAGAACTTGCTTTAATAAACCGCGCAAAACAACTTAATTTTGAACGTTTTCAGAGTTCCATGAAACCTGACCCAAACGTAGATATAGACCCATTTATTTGTGTAGTAAATTTACTAAGCGTAATAATAACTACAAGTTAGTGTAAAAAGGAAACGATGTTCCTTTAATAAAACCGTGCAAAAAAGCTAAATTTTGGACGTTCTCAGAAATCCACGAAACTTGACCCAAACGTTGGACTAGACCCATGCACCTGTGTGGTAAATTTGCTAAGCATAATAATAATTAGAAATTAGTGTAAAAGGGAAATGAACTTTCTTTAATAAAACCGTGCAAAACAGCTAAATATTGAACGTTCATAGAATTCTACGAAACTTGAGCAAAACGTTGGTGTAGACCCATGTATTTGTGTGGTACATTGCTAAGCGTTGTAAAAATAGAAACGAACTTGCTTTAATAAAACCGAGCAAAACAGCTATATTTTGAACGTTCATAGAATTCCACGATACTTGACCCAAATGTTGGTCTAGACCCATGTATTTGTATGGTAAATTTCCTAAGCGTAATAATAACTACAAGTTAGTGTAAAAATGGAAACGAACTTGCTTTAATAAACCGTGTAAAACAGCTAAATATTGACGATTCATAGAATTCTACGAAACATGACCAAAACGTAGGTCTAAACTCATGCATTTGTGTGGTAAATTTGCAAAGCGTAATAATAACTACAAGCTAGTGTAAAAGGTAAACGAACTAGCTTTACTAAAACCAAGCAAAACAGCTAAATTTTGAGCGTTCTCAGAATTCCACGAAACTTCACCCAAACATAGGTACCCATGCATTTGTGTGGTAAATTTGCGAAGCGTAATTCTAAAAACAAGTTAGTGTAAAAGGAAAAAGAACTTGCTTTAATAAAACCGTGCACAACAGCTAAATTTTGAACGTTCTTAGAATTCGATGAAACTTGACCCCAAACGTTGGTCTACACCCATGCATTTGTGTTGTAAATTTTCAAAGCGTAATAATAAATACAAGTTAGTGTATAAGTGAAACGAACTTGCTTTACAAAAACCATGTAAAATAGCTAAATTTTGAATGTTCTAAGAATTTCAGGAAACTCGAACCAAACGTAGGACTAGACCCATGTATTTCTATGGTAAATTTGCTAAGCGTAATAATAACTACAAGTTAGTGTAAAAGGAAAATGAACTAGGTTTAATAAAACCGTGCAAAACAGCTAAATATTGAACGTTCATAGAATTCTACGTAACTTGACCAAAACATTGGTGTAGACCCATGTATTTGTGTGGTACATTTGCTAAGCATTGTAAAAATGGAAATGAACTTGCTTTAATAAATCCGAGCAAAATTGAACGTTCATAGAATTCCACGAAACTTGACCCAAACGTTGGTCTAGACCCATGTATTTGTGTGGTAAATTTGCTAAATGTAATAATAACTACAAGTTAGTTTAAAATGGAAACGAACTTGCTTTAATAAACCGTGTAAAACAGCTAAATATTGAAGGTTCATAGAATTCTATGAAATTTGATCGAAACGTTGGTCTAGACCCATGTATTTGTGTGGTAAATTTGCTAAGCGTAATAATAACTACAAGTTAGTGTAAACGGAAAACGAATTTGCTGTAATAAAGCTGTGCAAAACAGCTAAATTTTGAACGTTCTCCGAATTCCACGAAACTTGACCCAAACATAGGTACTCATGCATTTGTGTGGTAAATTTGCGAAGCGTAATTCTAAAAACAAGTTAGTGTAAAAGGAAAAAGAATTTGCTTTAATAAACCGTGCACAACAGCTAAATTTTGAACGTTCTTAGAATTCGATGAAACTTGACCCCAAACGTTGGTCTACACCCATGCATTTGTGTTGTAAATTTGCAAAGGGTAATAATAAATACAAGTCAGTGTATAAAGGAAACGAACTTGCTTTACAAAAACCATGCAAAATAGCTAAATTTTGATTGTTCTAAGAATTTCAGGAAACTCGAACCAAACGTTGGTCTAGACCCATGTATTTCTATGCTAAATTTGCTAAGCGTAATAATAACTACAAGTTAGTGTAAAAGGGAAACGAACTTGCTTTAATAAAACCGTGCAAAACAGCTTAATTTTGAACGTTTATCAGAATTCCAAGAAACTTGACCCAAACGTAGATATAGACCCATGCATTTGTGTAGTAAATTTGTTAAGCGTAATAATAACTACAAGTTAGCGCAAAAAGGAAACGAAGTTCCTTTAATAAAACAGTGTAAAAAAGCTAAATTTTGAACGTTCACAGAATTCCACGAAACTTGACCCAAACGTAGGAATAGACCCATGCATTTGTGTGGTAAATTTTCTAAGCGTAATAATAACTACAAGTTCGTGTAAAAGGGAAAAGAACTTGCTTTAATAAACCGCGCAAAACAACTTAATTTTGAACGTTTTCAGAATTCCATGAAACCTGACCCAAACGTAGATATAGACCCATTTATTTGTGTAGTAAATTTACTAAGCGTAATAATAACTACAAGTTAGTGTAAAAAGGAAACGATGTTCCTTTAATAAAACCGTGCAAAAAAGCTAAATTTTGGACGTTCTCAGAAATCCACGAAACTTGACCCAAACGTTGGACTAGACCCATGCACCTGTGTGGTAAATTTGCTAAGCATAATAATATTTAGAAATTAGTGTAAAAGGGAAATGAACTTTCTTTAATAAAACCGTGCAAAACAGCTAAATATTGAACGTTCATAGAATTCTACGAAACTTGAGCAAAACGTTGGTGTAGACCCATGTATTTGTGTGGTACATTGCTAAGCGTTGTAAAAATAGAAACGAACTTGCTTAAATAAAACCGAGCAAAACAGCTATATTTTGAACGTTCATAGAATTCCACGATACTTGACCTAAATGTTGGTCTAGACCCATGTATTTGTATGGTAAATTTCCTAAGCGTAATAATAACTACAAGTTAGTGTAAAAATGGAAACGAACTTGCTTTAATAAACCGTGTAAAACAGCTAAATATTGACGATTCATAGAATTCTACGAAACATGACCAAAACGTAGGTCTAAACTCATGCATTTGTGTGGTAAATTTGCAAAGCGTAATAATAACTACAAGCTAGTGTAAAAGGTAAACGAACTAGCTTTACTAAAACCAAGCAAAACAGCTAAATTTTGAGCGTTCTCAGAATTCCCCGAAACTTCACCCAAACATAGGTACCCATGCATTTGTGTGGTAAATTTGCGAAGCGTAATTCTAAAAACAAGTTAGTGTAAAAGGAAAAAGAACTTGCTTTAATAAAACCGTGCACAACAGCTAAATTTTGAACGTTCTTAGAATTCGATGAAACTTGACCCCAAACGTTGGTCTACACCCATGCATTTGTGTTGTAAATTTGCAAAGCGTAATAATAAATACAAGTTAGTGTATAAGGGAAACGAACTTGCTTTACAAAAACCATGTAAAATAGCTAAATTTTGAATGTTCTAAGAATTTCAGGAAACTCGAACCAAACGTAGGACTAGACCCATGTATTTCTATGGTAAATTTGCTAAGCGTAATAATAACTACAAGTTAGTGTAAAAGGAAAATGAACTAGGTTTAATAAAACCGTGCAAAACAGCTAAATATTGAACGTTCATAGAATTCTACGTAACTTGACCAAAACATTGGTGTAGACCCATGTATTTGTGTGGTACATTTGCTAAGCATTGTAAAAATGGAAACGAACTTGCTTTAATAAAACCGAGCAAAATTGAACGTTCATAGAATTCCACGAAACTTGACCCAAACGTTGGTCTAGACCCATGTATTTGTGTGGTAAATTTGCTAAATGTAATAATAACTACAAGTTAGTTTAAAATGGAAACAAACTTGCTTTAATAAACCGTGTAAAACAGCTAAATATTGAAGGTTCATAGAATTCTATGAAATTTGATCGAAACGTTGGTCTAGACCCATGTATTTGTGTGGTAAATTTGCTAAGCGTAATAATAACTACAAGTTAGTGTAAACGGAAAACGAATTTGCTGTAATAAAGCTGTGCAAAACAGCTAAATTTTGAACGTTCTCCGAATTCCACGAAACTTGACCCAAACGTAGGTACTCATGCATTTGTGTGGTAAATTTGCGAAGCGTAATTCTAAAAACAAGTTAGTGTAAAAGGAAAAAGAATTTGCTTTAATAAAACCGTGCACAACAGCTAAATTTTGAACGTTCTTAGAATTCGATGAAACTTGACCCCAAACGTTGGTCTACACCCATGCATTTGTGTTGTAAATTTGCAAAGGGTAATAATAAATACAAGTCAGTGTATAAAGGAAACGAACTTGCTTTACAAAAACCATGCAAAATAGCTAAATTTTGATTGTTCTAAGAATTTCAGGAAACTCGAACCAAACGTTGGTCTAGACCCATGTATTTCTATGCTAAATTTGCTAAGCGTAATAATAACTACAAGTTAGTGTAAAAGGGAAACGAACTTGCTTTAATAAAACAGTGCAAAACAGCTTAATTTTGAACGTTTATCAGAATTCCAAGAAACTTGACCCAAACGTAGATATAGACCCATGCATTTGTGTAGTAAATTTGTTAAGCGTAATAATAACTACAAGTTAGCGCAAAAAGGAAACGAAGTTCCTTTAATAAAACAGTGTAAAAAAGCTAAATTTTGAACGTTCACAGAATTCCACGAAACTTGACCCAAACGTAGGAATAGACCCATGCATTTGTGTGGTAAATTTTCTAAGCGTAATAATAACTACAAGTTAGTGTAAAAGGGAAAAGAACTTGCTTTAATAAACCGCGCAAAACAACTTAATTTTGAACGTTTTCAGAGTTCCATGAAACCTGACCCAAACGTAGATATAGACCCATTTATTTGTGTAGTAAATTTACTAAGCGTAATAATAACTACAAGTTAGTGTAAAAAGGAAACGATGTTCCTTTAATAAAACCGTGCAAAAAAGCTAAATTTTGGACGTTCTCAGAAATCCACGAAACTTGACCCAAACGTTGGACTAGACCCATGCACCTGTGTGGTAAATTTGCTAAGCATAATAATAATTAGAAATTAGTGTAAAAGGGAAATGAATTTTCTTTAATAAAACCGTGCAAAACAGCTAAATATTGAACGTTCATAGAATTCTACGAAACTTGAGCAAAACGTTGGTGTAGACCCATGTATTTGTGTGGTACATTGCTAAGCGTTGTAAAAATAGAAACGAACTTGCTTTAATAAAACCGAGCAAAACAGCTATATTTTGAACGTTCATAGAATTCCACGATACTTGACCCAAATGTTGGTCTAGACCATGTATTTGTATGGTAAATTTCCTAAGCGTAATAATAACTACAAGTTAGTGTAAAAATGGAAACGAACTTGCTTTAATAAACCGTGTAAAACAGCTAAATATTGACGATTCATAGAATTCTACGAAACATGACCAAAACGTAGGTCTAAACTCATGCATTTGTGTGGTAAATTTGCAAAGCGTAATAATAACTACAAGCTAGTGTAAAAGGTAAACGAACTAGCTTTACTAAAACCAAGCAAAACAGCTAAATTTTGAGCGTTCTCAGAATTTCCCGAAACTTCACCCAAACGTAGGTACCCATGCATTTGTGTGGTAAATTTGCGAAGCGTAATTCTAAAAACAAGTTAGTGTAAAAGGAAAAAGAACTTGCTTTAATAAAACCGTGCACAACAGCTAAATTTTGAACGTTCTTAGAATTCGATGAAACTTTGATGGGTGTCGAATTCACCAAAAATAATTCCTACGAAACACTTTTTTAGATGTGTGAGTAGGGTCGAATCCACAGAGATTGGTTTTAAATTAATTCCTTCAAAAACGAAAATAATTAGGGGGAGTTTTGATTGTGAAGAAGAATAAAACTAAAAAGCTAATAAAATTAGAAGAGATAAATATAAGAGGAGAGTATTCCAGTTAAAGACAGGATCACGCTTAATTCCACGGTTGATCATAGATGCAAAGATAACAATTATTCATGATAGATAAATTGGTTATGGCCATTGGTACGACCTAACAACCTCACCTTTCCTTACCTTGTGGATAGCCAAGGAACGTCCGTTGACTAAATCCCTAATCAGTAAACAACCTTGGGAACGTCCTCAAGATTTAATTTACCGACAGCATTAAGAACTAGAAAGGCCCAATTCTAACCAATAAATTCCTACGAGGATTTATTTAAGTTAGATTGTGCATTCCCCACAACATAATCGAAAACTTCTACATAATCAATTATGTTGTGTTACCACTAGTTATCGAACTAAACAAACAATTACGGATTTGAAAGTTCAATTGGCTAGGCAAATATTCTTGACAATAAATCAGATTATTTGTAATAAAAGCACAGAGAACAACACAAATACCAATATGAATAAAAGTAGAAAGCATAAATTAGATCTCACAACCCGTTGGATTTAAGCGTTCACCAAGTCTTCAACCGGAATGAGAGGTTTAGCTAGACATGCTCATGAAAGAACGCATGAAAAGCAAAATAATATAAAAACGTAGAGAAATAAAAGAGTTCAAAAGTTGTCTCTGAAAGTGAATTACATCACCTATTTATAATAGCTGGATACCTAGTTCTACTAGGATTAGAAGTAGATTCCTAGTTGAACTAAAAGACTTATAGAGATAAAATTATAATCCTAGTTAAACTCTTCCTTCATCAGAGGTAGTCCAAGCAGTTCCAAACTCTTGCCAGAATTTGAGTTTGAGTCTTGTTTGAATTTCCATTTTGGTGCTTTTCTTCATTTTCCAATTCTTTTGTCCTATTGCTGCAAAATAATATTTAATTAGGAGTATTTGATCACAAAATAGGCTAAAATATTATATGAAATAAGTACAAAATGCGATTCTATCAAATATCCCCCCACTTAACCCTTTGCTCGTCCTCGATGCAAAGAAATAGAGATAAAATAGTTGAAGAAATTCATTCCAAAATTTATGGATCGCAGACGAAAGTAACAAGCAAGAATCTAGTTAAGTGTTCAAAGAATAGTACATCATATGATAAAGACAATTCAACAAGCTTCAAACAAGTTTTCACAAGATGATCTTCATGAAAACTAAGCATGGAAAACAAGTGGACTATGCTCTCATATCTCCCAATCTCTCAAGTGTTTTTGGTTGAGTGTTTCACTCAAATGCTCGCTATGAAAATGCTTCACCATAGGCTTGATTATACAGCAAAATCTCCACCACTTGTAAATATGCACACACTTGAATCAAGAGGTCTTATATTTTGGTTGTAATGGGGCTTTGGTTTGGGGGTAGGAAGAATAAGGAAAAATGAGGTGAAAATCCAAGGAACTAAATTAGAGCACCAAGTAATAGATGTAGGAATCCAAGCTTTTCAAAATTGATTTATCTCATGCTCTTTCATGTCCCACTTTCCTCGACTTGAACTATGCCTTTCTTTCGAAGAGAGAATTTTCTTTTTCTTCTCCTTTTTTTTTCTTTTTTTTTTTTCCTTTTTTTTTTTTTGAAAGTATTTTTTTTTTCTCTCTTTCTTTGTCTATTAAGGCATAGAACAAGATTGTCATGTGACATGTTAGCTCATAAACGTCCTTTACAATAATTGAGATATCCCCCCACTTAATGTCAAAACATATACTTAGAATACATCTTTATTCTTTGATGCTCTACTAGTCCTTGGAAGGGCCAAACAAGGATAATAAAAAGACGGTAGAGTTTGTTTATACATAGGGTTGCATAACAAGGAATTAAGGCTTATAAGGCTCAAATGGGCTTACTAAGGGGATTTGTATGTAGGTGGTCTTTTTAAGCTAAAGGGGTTTTTATCCTAGTGCCTTTATCATTTTCAAGTGTATGCATAAAGATGTGGCCTCGATATGGTTCAAAGCAAGTTCTAGGAAGACAAAATCATGAAGCATTATCTCTCAAGAAAAGAAAAAATTGTAGATTTTTATGAGTGTATAGGCTCAAAATTCCTCTCTAGGTAGGTTATGTCCACCAATTTTCCACATTCAATTTTCAAATCAAATCACCATTTGCAAAAATAAGTTCTTAACCGTAAGTTGTCAGGAGTCATTAGATGTACATCCTTATCACACATTACCAAATTATTACTTGATTAGCCTAAGTCTTTGATCATAAAGCTAGTGTGAGAACAAGATAAAATAATATTTGCTTCAACAAATATGGAAGGGGTAGCAAGCATCAATCAAAATAATTAATCCACCAAGACTCATTTTCTATCAAAACAATCAAAACACCTTCCCCCCACTTAATTCCACATTGTCCCCAATGTGGTAAGCATGCATATCTAGGACGATAAAATAAGAGAAAGGGAGAAAGAGAGCGTCCCTTAGTGATTCGGGAGTAGGTGGTGGAACTGCGGGAGCTCGAGAATTGTGAGACCTTGAATGAGAGGGAGAGTCCCTTGTGGATGCTCATACCTTTTGACCTACAAAAATTGATTGTAGTGGTATCACAACATTCACAAGAAGTTAGATAAGAGAAAAGAAAAATAATAATAATAATTGAGAAAAAGAAAAGGACATGGGTTGCCTCCCAAGAAGTGCCTTTCTTTAGCGTCTTTGGCTAGACGTTGTTGTGCCTCAATTCAAATGAGTTGGACACTCTAAATCCACTTCTTCTATGTAATGCACCCGGTGATGGTGTGGATTTAGGAGAACTTGGCGGTCCATGGATGACTTCTTCCTTGAACTGATTTTGTCATGAAAGACTTTGTTCTTGTAAGTTCTTGGACTCGAGGTGGGGCTTTTGGTAATTGTTGTCTTAAATGCTCCTCCTCCATCGAACACAGCATTTTTTTGCGCCAAAGGATCAATAAAATCAACGAAAAAAATAGAATACGCATCATTAGAATATTCCATGGCACCACCAATTCTAAAGCTCATAACCTCATTATCAAATTCCATAGAGAGAATTCCAGCATCAACATCAATTTTGGTTTTTGAGGTTTTAAGGAATGGTCTTCCTAGTAAGATGGATGTAGAGTTGGGAGAAATATCCCCCTTCATATCAAGCACATAAAAGTCAGCAGGAAAAACCAATTCATTAACTTGCACAAGAACATCCTCAAGAACTCCTTTGGGGTAAACTACGGAATGATCGGCGAGTTGAAGAACGACCCTCGTTTTTTTCAATGGGCCAACATTCAAAGATTCATAAATGGTAAGAGGCATAATATTGATTGAAGCACCCAAATCACACATTGCTTTTTCTATTCCAATCTTTCCAATTTTACAAGGGATAGAAAACGTACCTGGATCATTGCATTTAGGAGGTAGTTTTCTTTGAAAAATGGCAGATACATTTTCTCCAATACTTACCCTTTCATTATCTCTCAATTTAGATTTGTTGGCGCACAACTCCTTGAGAAACTTTGCATAGCGAGGTATTTGTTTAATTGCATCGAGCAAGGGAATATTTACCTCAACGTTGAGTAATGTTTCAAGGATATCCTTCTCCTCTTCCTCCTCTTTGGACTTGGCAAATCTTTCCGGGAAGGGAGGTTTGGGTATGAACACCTTGGGACTTTCCTCGCTGACTTGGTTGGATTTTTCAATTTCTTTTGGAGGAATTTCCAATGCATCCTCTGTTTTGCCCTGCTGTGCGTGCCCACGCCTAGTGCTATTTTCGAGTTGTAGCTCTTTTTCACTGCACAAGGTAATAGCACTAATATTTTGTTTAGGATTAATAATAGTTTGGGAGGGAAACTTACCTTGAGACTCCAAACGGCTAACGGAGGAGGCCAGTTGGCTCATTTGTGATTCCAAATTTTGTATGCTCAAGCGAGTTTCTTGTTGGAATTGTTGGGTGCTCAAGGCGAGTGTCTTCACGATATCCTCCAAGGGCGTACCATTATTGGGATTGGTTTGAGGTGGTGGTGGTTGTTGGTGTGGACCCCTTTGAAAGTTTTGAGATTGATTGTCATACCTCAAATTTGGGTGTTTACTCCATTCGGGGTTATATGTATTGGAAAATGGATCATATCTCCTTTGTTGTTGCTCGAAAAATCCACCGATGGCGCCAGCATGTTCGGTTGAATCTTCGTGAAGTGTAGGACAAGCGTCGGTGCAATGTCCCGAAGATGTACATATCCCACAAGTCTTGACTTGTTGAATGCCTCCCCCTATAAACTTTTCAACAAGAGAAGTAAGTTTATCTAAACGTTCATCAATAGAAGTACTTACCTCGTTCACCCTTCGTGGGGGGTTATCGTTTCTACTACCGAATTGTTGATTATTGGCCGCCATGGTTGTGATTAGTCTGCGTGCTTCGGTAGGAGTTTTATCATACAAAGCACCTCCACTAGCTGCATCCACCAAGCTTCTGTTTGCCTCGGACAACCCTTCATAAAAATATTGAATTAGAAGATGGTCGGGAATTTGGTGATGAGGGCAACTCTCCACCAATTGCTTGAATCTCCCCCAATATTCATAAAAACTTTCACCGGAGAATTGGCGTATTCCACTTATTTCCTTCCGGATGTTTGTAGTCCTTGAAGCGGGGAAGTAGTTCTCAAGAAATAGTTTCTTGAGCTCGTTCCAATTAACAATAGATCCCGAAGGTAAGGAGTAGAGCCAATCTTTTGCTTTATCTCCCAATGAGAATGGAAAGGCCCTTAACTTGACTTGTTCTTCGGTGACTCCTTGAGGTCTCATGCCGGAACACACCACATGAAATTCCTTGAGGTGTTTGTGTGGGTCTTCACCTGCAAGGCCACGAAAAATGGGAAGTAAATGAATTAGGCCAGATTTAAGTTCAAAATCAACATCTAAATTAGGATATTCAATGCAGAGTGGTTGTTGATTTAAGTCAAGCGAAGTCATCTCTTTGATCGTTCGTTCGGGATTTTGGGCCATGACTTCGTCTTTAGAGTTGTTAGACGTGGACACGTCTAACTCAGAGTCTGCTGCTGGTTTGGAAGAAGTAGAAGCCTCTTCCTTGTGTTGCTTGGTTTCTTTTTGGAGTCTACGAGTAGTTTTCTCGATCTCTGGGTCAAATTTAAGTTCAGCTGTACGAGAAGAACGTGGCATAAAACCAAGTAACTAGCAAAAGAAATTAATTTAAAGACACCAATCCCCGGCAACGGCGCCAAAATTTGATGGGTGTCGAATTCACCAAAAATAATTCCTACGAAACACTTTTGTAGATGTGTGAGTAGGGTCGAATCCACAGAGATTGGTTTTAAATTAATTCCTTCAAAAACGAAAATAATTAGGGGGAGTTTTGATTGTGAAGAAGAATAAAACTAAAAAGCTAATAAAATTAGAAGAGATAAATATAAGAGGAGAGTATTCCAGTTAAAGACAGGATCACGCTTAATTCCACGGTTGATCATAGATGCAAAGATAACAATTATTCATGATAGATAAATTGGTTATGGCCATTGGTACGACCTAACAACCTCACCTTTCCTTACCTTGTGGATAGCCAAGGAACGTCCGTTGACTAAATCCCTAATCAGTAAACAACCTTGGGAACGTCCTCAAGATTTAATTTACCGACAGCATTAAGAACTAGAAAGGCCCAATTCTAACCAATAAATTCCTACGAGGATTTATTTAAGTTAGATTGTGCATTCCCCACAACATAATCGAAAACTTCTACATAATCAATTATGTTGTGTTACCACTAGTTATCGAACTAAACAAACAATTACGGATTTGAAAGTTCAATTGGCTAGGCAAATATTCTTGACAATAAATCAGATTATTTGTAATAAAAGCACAGAGAACAACACAAATACCAATATGAATAAAAGTAGAAAGCATAAATTAGATCTCACAACCCGTTGGATTTAAGCGTTCACCAAGTCTTCAACCGGAATGAGAGGTTTAGCTAGACATGCTCATGAAAGAACGCATGAAAAGCAAAATAATATAAAAACGTAGAGAAATAAAAGAGTTCAAAAGTTGTCTCTGAAAGTGAATTACATCACCTATTTATAATAGCTGGATACCTAGTTCTACTAGGATTAGAAGTAGATTCCTAGTTGAACTAAAAGACTTATAGAGATAAAATTATAATCCTAGTTAAACTCTTCCTTCATCAGAGGTAGTCCAAGCAGTTCCAAACTCTTGCCAGAATTTGAGTTTGAGTCTTGTTTGAATTTCCATTTTGGTGTTTTTCTTCATTTTCCAATTCTTTTGTCCTATTGCTGCAAAATAATATTTAATTAGGAGTATTTGATCACAAAATAGGCTAAAATATTATATGAAATAAGTACAAAATGCGATTCTATCAAACTTGACCCCAAACGTTGGTCTACACCCATGCATTTGTGTTGTAAATTTGCAAAGCGTAATAATAAATACAAGTTAGTGTATAAGGGAAACGAACTTGCTTTACAAAAACCATGTAAAATAGCTAAATTTTGAATGTTCTAAGAATTTCAGGAAACTCGAACCAAACGTAGGACTAGACCCATGTATTTCTATGGTAAATTTGCTAAGCGTAATAATAACTATAAGTTAGTGTAAAAGGGAAATGAACTATGTTTAATAAAACCGTGCAAAACAGCTAAATATTGAACGTTCATAGAATTCTACGTAACTTGACCAAAACATTGGTGTAGACCCATGTATTTGTGTGGTACATTTGCTAAGCATTGTAAAAATGGAAACGAACTTGCTTTAATAAAACCGAGCAAAATTGAACGTTCATAGAATTCCACAAAACTTGACCCAAACGTTGGTCTAGACCCATGTATTTGTGTGGTGAATTTGCTAAATGTAATAATAACTACAAGTTAGTTTAAAATGGAAACGAACTTGCTTTAATAAACCGTGTAAAACAGGTAAATATTGAAGGTTCATAGAATTCTATGAAATTTGATCGAAACGTTGGTCTAGACCCATGTATTTGTGTGGTAAATTTGCTAAGCGTAATAATAACTACAAGTTAGTGTAAACGGAAAACGAATTTGCTGTAATAAAGCCGTGCAAAACAGCTAAATTTTGAACGTTCTCCGAATTCCACGAAACTTGACCCAAACGTAGGTACTCATGCATTTGTGTGGTAAATTTGCGAAGCGTAATTCTAAAAACAAGTTAGTGTGAAAGGAAAAAGAATTTGTTTTAATAAAACCGTGCACAACAGCTAAATTTTGAACGTTCTTAGAATTCGATGAAACTTGACCCCAAACGTTGGTCTACACCCATGCATTTGTGTTGTAAATTTGCAAAGGGTAATAATAAATACAAGTCAGTGTATAAAGGAAACGAACTTGCTTTACAAAAACCATGCAAAATAGCTAAATTTTGATTGTTCTAAGAATTTCAGGAAACTCGAACCAAACGTTGGCCTAGACCCATATATTTCTATGCTAAATTTGCTAAGCGTAATAATAACTACAAGTTAGTGTAAAAGGGAAACGAACTTGCTTTAATAAAACCGTGCAAAACAGCTTAATTTTGAACGTTTATCAGAACTCCAAGAAACTTGACCCAAACGTAGATATAGACCCATGCATTTGTGTAGTAAATTTTTTAAGCGTAATAATAACTACATTAGCGCAAAAAGGAAACGAAGTTCCTTTAATAAAACAGTGTAAAAAAGCTAAATTTTGAACGTTCACAGAATTCCACGAAACTTGACCCAAACGTAGGAATAGACCCATGCATTTGTGTGGTAAATTTTCTAAGCGTAATAATAACTACAAGTTAGTGTAAAAGGGAAAAGAACTTGCTTTAATAAACCGCGCAAAACAACTTAATTTTGAACGTTTTCAGAATTCCATGAAACCTGACCCAAACGTAGATATAGACCCATTTATTTGTGTAGTAAATTTACTAAGCGTAATAATAACTACAAGTTAGTGTAAAAAGAAAACGATGTTCCTTTAATAAAACCGTGCAAAAAAGCTAAATTTTGGACGTTCTCAGAAATCCACGAAACTTGACCCAAACGTTGGACTAGACCCATGCACCTGTGTGGTAAATTTGCTAAGCATAATAATAATTAGAAATTAGTGTAAAAGGGAAATGAACTTTCTTTAATAAAACCGTGCAAAACAGCTAAATATTGAACGTTCATAGAATTCTACGAAACTTGAGCAAAACGTTGGTGTAGACCCATGTATTTGTGTGGTACATTGCTAAGCGTTGTAAAAATAGAAACGAACTTGCTTTAATAAAACCGAGCAAAACAGCTATATTTTGAACGTTCATAGAATTCCACGATACTTGACCCAAGTGTTGGTCTAGACCCATGTATTTGTATGGTAAATTTCCTAAGCGTAATAATAACTACAAGTTAGTGTAAAAATGGAAACGAACTTGCTTTAATAAACCGTGTAAAACAGCTAAATATTGACGATTCATAGAATTCTACGAAACATGACCAAAACGTAGGTCTAAACTCATGCATTTGTGTGGTAAATTTGCAAAGCGTAATAATAACTACAAGCTAGTGTAAAAGGTAAACGAACTAGCTTTACTAAAACCAAGCAAAACAGCTAAATTTTGAGCGTTCTCAGAATTTCCCGAAACTTCACCCAAACGTAGGTACCCATGCATTTGTGTGGTAAATTTGCGAAGCGTAATTCTAAAAACAAGTTAGTGTAAAAGGAAAAAGAACTTGTTTTAATAAAACCGTGCACAACAGCTAAATTTTGAACGTTCTTAGAATTCGATGAAACTTGACCCCAAACGTTGGTCTACACCCATGCATTTGTGTTGTAAATTTGCAAAGCGTAATAATAAATACAAGTTAGTGTATAAGGGAAACGAACTTGCTTTACAAAAACCATGTAAAATAGCTAAATTTTGAATGTTCTAAGAATTTCAGGAAACTCGAACCAAACGTAGGACTAGACCCATGTATTTCTATGGTAAATTTGCTAAGCGTAATAATAACTATAAGTTAGTGTAAAAGGGAAATGAACTATGTTTAATAAAACCGTGCAAAACAGCTAAATATTGAACGTTCATAGAATTCTACGTAACTTGACCAAAACATTGGTGTAGACCCATGTATTTGTGTGGTACATTTGCTAAGCATTGTAAAAATGGAAACGAACTTGCTTTAATAAAGCCGAGCAAAATTGAACGTTCATAGAATTCCACGAAACTTGACCCAAACGTTGGTCTAGACCCATGTATTTGTGTGGTGAATTTGCTAAATGTAATAATAACTACAAGTTAGTTTAACATGGAAACGAACCTTAATAAACCGTGTAAAACAGCTAAATATTGAAGGTTCATAGAATTCTATGAAATTTGATCGAAACGTTGGTCTAGACCCATGTATTTGTGTGGTAAATTTGCTAAGCGTAATAATAACTACAAGTTAGTGTAAACGGAAAACGAATTTGCTGTAATAAAGCCGTGCAAAACAGCTAAATTTTGAACGTTCTCCGAATTCCACGAAACTTGACCCAAACGTAGGTACTCATGCATTTGTGTGGTAAATTTGCGAAGCGTAATTCTAAAAACAAGTTAGTGTGAAAGGAAAAAGAATTTGCTTTAATAAAACCGTGCACAACAGCTAAATTTTGAACGTTCTTAGAATTCGATGAAACTTGACCCCAAACGTTGGTCTACACCCATGCATTTGTGTTGTAAATTTGCAAAGGGTAATAATAAATACAAGTCAGTGTATAAAGGAAACGAACTTGCTTTACAAAAACCATGCAAAATAGCTAAATTTTGATTGTTCTAAGAATTTCAGGAAACTCGAACCAAACGTTGGTCTAGACCCATGTATTTCTATGCTAAATTTGCTAAGCGTAATAATAACTACAAGTTAGTGTAAAAGGGAAACGAACTTGCTTTAATAAAACCGTGCAAAACAGCTTAATTTTGAACGTTTATCAGAATTCAAAGAAACTTGACCCAAACGTAGATATAGACCCATGCATTTGTGTAGTAAATTTGTTAAGCGTAATAATAACTACAAGTTAGCGCAAAAAGGAAACGAAGTTCCTTTAATAAAACAGTGTAAAAAAGCTAAATTTTGAACGTTCACAGAATTCCACGAAACTTGACCCAAACGTAGGAATAGACCCATGCATTTGTGTGGTAAATTTTCTAAGCGTAATAATAACTACAAGTTAGTGTAAAAGGGAAAAGAACTTGCTTTAATAAACCGCGCAAAACAACTTAATTTTGAACGTTTTCAGAATTCCATGAAACCTGACCCAAACGTAGATATAGACCCATTTATTTGTGTAGTAAATTTACTAAGCGTAATAATAACTACAAGTTAGTGTAAAAAGGAAACGATGTTCCTTTAATAAAACCGTGCAAAAAAGCTAAATTTTGGACGTTCTCAGAAATCCACGAAACTTGACCCAAACGTTGGACTAGACCCATGCACCTGTGTGGTAAATTTGCTAAGCATAATAATAATTAGAAATTAGTGAAAAGGGAAATGAACTTTCTTTAATAAAACCGTGCAAAACAGCTAAATATTGAACGTTCATAGAATTCTACGAAACTTGAGCAAAACGTTGGTGTAGACCCATGTATTTGTGTGGTACATTGCTAAGCGTTGTAAAAATAGAAACGAACTTGCTTTAATAAAACCGAGCAAAACAGCTATATTTTGAACGTTCATGGAATTCCACGATACTTGACCCAAATTAGTGTATAAGGGAAACGAACTTGCTTTATAAAAACCATGCAAAATAGCTAAATTTTGAATGTTCTAAGAATTTCAGGAAACTCGAACCAAACGTAGGACTAGACCCATGTATTTCTATGGTAAATTTGCTAAGCGTAATAATAACTACAAGTTAGTGTAAAAGGGAAATGAACTAGCTTTAATAAAACCGTGGAAAACAGCTAAATATTGAACGTTCATAGAATTCTACGTGACTTGACAAAAACATTGGTGTAGACCCATGTATTTGTATGGTACATTTGCTAAGCGTTGTAAAAATGGAAACGAACATGGTTTAATAAAATCGAGCAAAACAGCTAAATTTTGAACGTTCATAGAATTCCACGAAACTTGACCCAAACGTTGGTCTAGACCCATGTATTTGTGCGTTAAATTTGCTAAACGTAATAATAACTACAAGTTAGTTTAAAATGGAAACGAACTTGCTTTAATCAACCGTGTAAAACAGCTAAACATTGAAGGTTAATAGAATTCTATGAAATTTGATCGAAACGTTGGTCTAGACCCATGTATTTGTGTGGTAAATTTGCTAAGCGTAATAATAACTACAAGTTAGTGTAAACGGGAAACGAATTTGCTGTAATAAAGCCGTGCAAAACAGCTAAATTATGAACGTTCTCAGAATTCCACGAAACTTGACCCAAACGTAGGTACTCATGCATTTGTGTGGTAAATTTGCGAAGCGTAATTCTAAAAACAAGTTAGTGTAAAAGGAAAAAGAACTTGCTTTAATAAAACCGTGCACAACAGCTAAATTTTGAACGTTCTTAGAATTCGATGAAACTTGACCCAAAACCTTGGTCTACACCCATGCATTTGTGTTGTAAATTTGCAAAGCGTAATAATAAATACAAGTCAGTGTATAAAGGAAACGAACTTGCTTTACAAAAACCAAGCAAAATAGCTAAATTTTGAATGTTCTAAGAATTTCAGGAAACTCAAACCAAACGTAGGTCTAGACCCATGTATTTCTATGGTAAATTTGCTAAGCGTAATAATAACTACAAGTTAGTGTAAAAGGGAAACGAACTTGCTTTAATAAAACCGTGCAAAACAGCTTAATTTTGACGTTTATCAGAATTCCAAGAAACTTGACCCAAACGTAGATATAGACCCATGCATTTGTGTAGTAAAATTGCTAAGCGTAATAATAACTACAAGTTAGCGCAAAAAGGAAACGAAGTTCCTTTAATAAAACAGTGTAAAAAAGCTAAATTTTGAACGTTCACAGAATTCCACGAAACTAGACCCAAACGTAGGAAAAGACCCATGCATTTGTGTGGTAAATTTGCTAAGCGTAATAATAACTACAAGTTAGTGTAAAAGGGAAAAGAACTTGCTTTAATAAACGGCGCAAAACAGTTTAATTTTGAACGTTCTCAGAATTCCATGAAACTTGACCCAAACGTAGATATAGACCCATTTATTTGTGTAGTAAATTTACTAAGCGTAATAATAACTACAAGTTAGTGTAAAAAGGAAACGATGTTCCTTTAATAAAACCGTGCAAGAAAGCTAAATTTTGGACGTTCATAGAATTCCACGAAACTTGACCCAAACGATGGACTAGACCCATGCATCTGTGTGGTAAATTTGCTAAGCATAATAATAATTAGAAATTAGTGTAAAAGGGAAATGAACTTTCATTAATAAAACCGTGCAAAACAGCTAAATATTGAACGTCCATAGAATTCTACGAAACTTGAGCAAAACGTTGGTGTAGACCCATGTATTTGTGTGGTACATTGCTAAGCGTTGTAAAAATAGAAACGAACTTGCTTTAATAAAACCGAGCAAAACAGCTAAATTTTGAACGTTCATAGAATTCCACGATACTTGACCCAAACGTTGGTCTAGACCCATGTATTTGTATGGTAAATTCCCTAAGCGTAATAATAACTACAAGTTAGTGTAAAAATGGAAACGAACTTGCTTTAATAAACCGTGTAAAACAGCTAAATATTGACGGTTCATAGAATTCTACGAAACATGACCCAAACGTAGGTCTAAACTCATGCATTTGTGTGGTAAATTTGCAAAGCGTAATAATAACTACAAGCTAGTGTAAAAGGTAAACGAACTTGCTTTAGTAAAACCAAGCAAAACAGCTAAACTTTGAGCGTTCTCAGAATTCCCCGAAACTTCACCCAAACGTAGGTAACCATGCATTTGTGTGGTAAATTTGCGAAGCGTAATTCTAAAAACAAGTTAGTGTAAAAGGAAAAAGAACTTGCTTTAATAAAACCGTGCACAACAGCTAAATTTTGAACGTTCTTAGAATTCGACGAAACTTGACCCCAAACGTTGGTCTACACCCATGCATTTGTGTTGTAAATTTGCAAAGCGTAATGATAAATACAAGTTAGTGTATAAGGGAAACGAACTTGCTTTACAAAAACCATGCAAAATAGCTAAATTTTGAATGTTCTAAGAATTTCAGGAAACTCGAACCAAACGTAGGACTAGACCCATGTATTTCTATGGTAAATTTGCTAAGCGTAATAATAACTACAAGTTAGTGTAAAAGGGAAACGAACTTGCTTTAATAAAACCGTGCAAAACAGCTTAATTTTGAACGTTTATCAGAATTTCAAGAAACTTGACCCAAACGTAGATATAGACCCATGCATTTGTGTTGTAAAATTGCTAAGCGTAATAATAACTACAAGTTAGCGCAAAAAGGAAACGAAGTTCCTTTAATAAAACAGTGTAAAAAAGCTACATTTTGAACGTTCACAAAATTCCACGAAACTTGACCCAAACGTAGGAAAAGACCGATGCATTTGTATGGTAAATTTGCTGAGCGTAATAATAACTACAAGTTAGTGTAAAAGGGAAAAGAACTTGCTTTAATAAACCGCGCAAAACAGTTTAATTTTGAACGTTCTCAGAATTCCATGAAACTTGACCCAAACGTAGATATAGACCCATTTATTTGTGTAGTAAATTTACTAAGCGTAATAATAACTACAAGTTAGTGTAAAAAGGAAACGATGTTCCTTTAATAAAACCGTGCAAGAAAGCTAAATTTTGGACGTTCTTAGAATTCCACGAAACTTGACCCAAACGTTGGACTAGACCCATGCATCTGTGTGGTAAATTTGCTAAGCATAATAATAATTAGAAATTAGTGTAAAAGGGAAATGAACTTTCTTTAATAAAACCGTGCAAAACAGCTAAATATTGAACGTCCATAGAATTCTACGAAACTTGAGCAAAACGTTGGTGTAGACCCATGTATTTGTGTGGTACATTGCTAAGCGTTGTAAAAATAGAAACGAACTTGCTTTAATAAAACCGAGCAAAACAGCTAAATTTTGAACGTTCATAGAATTCCACGATACTTGACCCAAACGTTGGTCTAGACCCATGTATTTGTATGGTAAATTCCCTAAGCGTAATAATAACTACAAGTTAGTGTAAAAATGGAAACGAACTTGCTTTAATAAACCGTGTAAAACAGCTAAATATTGACGGTTCATAGAATTCTACGAAACATGACCAAAACGTAGGTCTATACTCATGCATTTGTGTGGTAAATTTGCATAGCGTAATAATAACTACAAGCTAGTGTAAAAGGTAAACGAACTTGCTTTAGTAAAACCAAGCAAAACAGCTAAATTGTGAGCGTTCTCAGAATTCCCCGAAACTTCACCCAAACGTAGGTACCCATGCATTTGTGTGGTAAATTTGCGAAGCGTAATTCTAAAAACAAGTTAGTGTAAAAGGAAAAAGAACTTGCTTTAATAAAACTGTGCACAACAGCTAAAATTTAAACGTTCTTAGAATTCGACGAAACTTGACCCCAAACGTTGGTCTACACCCATGCATTTGTGTTGTAAATTTGCAAAGCGTAATAATAAATACAAGTCAGTGTATAAAGGAAACGAACTTGCTTTACAAAAACCAAGCAAAATAGCTAAATTTTGAATGTTCTAAGAATTTCAGGAAACTCAAACCAAACGTAGGTCTAGACCCATGTATTTCTATGGTAAATTTGCTAAGCGTAATAATAACTACAAGTTAGTGTAAAAGGGAAACGAACTTGCTTTAATAAAACCGTGCAAAACAGCTTAATTTTGAACGTTTATCAGATTTCCAAGAAACATGACCCAAACGTAGATATAGACCCATGCATTTGTGTAGTAAAATTGCTAAGCGTAATAATAACTACAAGTTAGCGCAAAAAGGAAACGAAGTTCCTTTAATAAAACAGTGTAAAAAAGCTAAATTTTGAACGTTCAAAGAATTCCACGAAACTTGACCCAAACGTAGAAAAAGACCCATGCATTTGTATGGTAAATTTGCTAAGCGTAATAATAACTACAAGTTAGTGTAAAAGGGAAAAGAACTTGCTTTAATAGACCGCGCAAAACAGTTTAATTTTGAACGTTCTCAGAATTCCATGAAACTTGACCCAAACGTAGATATAGACCCATTTATTTGTGTAGTAAATTTACTAAGCGTAATAATAACTACAAGTTAGTGTAAAAAGGAAACGATGTTCCTTTAATAAAACCGTGCAAGAAAGCTAAATTTTGGACGTTCTTAGAATTCCACGAAACTTGACCCAAACGTTGGACTAGAGCCATGCATCTGTGTGGTAAATTTGCTAAGCATAATAATAATTAGAAATTAGTGTAAAAGGGAAATGAACTTTCTTTAATAAAACCGTGCACAACAGCTAAATTTTGAACGTTCTTAGAATTCGATGAAACTTGACCCAAAACCTTGGTCTACACCCATGCATTTGTGTTGTAAATTTGCAAAGCGTAATAATAAATACAAGTCAGTGTATAAAGGAAACGAATTTGCTTTACAAAAACCAAGCAAAATAGCTAAATTTTGAATGTTCTAAGAATTTCAGGAAACTCAAACCAAACGTAGGTCTAGACCCATGTATTTCTATGGTAAATTTGCTAAGCGTAATAATAACTACAAGTTAGTGTAAAAGGGAAACGAACTTGCTTTAGTAAAACCAAGCAAAACAGCTAAATTGTGAGCGTTTTCAGAATTCCCCGAAACTTCACCCAAACGTAGGTACCCATGCATTTGTGTGGTAAATTTGCGAAGCGTAATTCTAAAAACAAGTTAGTGTAAAAGGAAAAAGAACTTGCTTTAATAATACTGTGCACAACAGCTAAAATTTAAACGTTCTTAGAATTCGACGAAACTTGACCCCAAACGTTGGTCTACACCCATGCATTTGTGTTGTAAATTTGCAAAGCGTAATGATAAATACAAGTTAGTGTATAAGGGAAACGAACTTGCTTTACAAAAACCATGCAAAATAGCTAAATTTTGAATGTTCTAAGAATTTCAGGAAACTCGAACCAAACCTAGGACTAGACCCATGTATTTCTATGGTAAATTTGCTAAGCATAATAATAACTACAAGTTAGTGTAAAAGGGAAATGAACTAGCTTTAATAAAACCGTGGAAAACAGCTAAATATTGAACGTTTATAGAATTCTACGTGACTTGACCAAAACATTGGTGTAGACCCATGTATTTGTATGGTACATTTGCTAAGCGTTGTAAAAATGGAAACGAACATGCTTTAATAAAATCCAGCAAAACAGCTAAATTTTGAACGTTCATAGAATTCCACGAAACTTGACCCAAACGTTGGTCTAGACCCATGTATTTGTGCGGTAAATTTGCTAAACGTAATAATAACTACAAGTTAGTTTAAAATGGAAACGAACTTGCTTTAATCAACCGTGTAAAACAGCTAAATATTGAAGGTTCATAGAATTCTATGAAATTTGATCGAAACGTTGCTCTAGACCCATGTATTTGTGTGGTAAATTTGCTAAGCGTAATAATAACTACAAGTTAGTGTAAACGGGAAACGAATTTGCTGTAATAAAACCGTGCAAAACAGCTAAATTATGAACGTTCTCAGAATTCCACGAAACTTGACCCAAACGTAGGTACTCATGCATTTGTGTGGTAAATTTGCGAAGCGTAATTCTAAAAACAAGTTAGTGTAAAAGGAAAAAGAACTTGCTTTAATAAAACCGTGCACAACAGCTAAATTTTGAACGTTCTTAGAATTCGATGAAACTTGACCCAAAACCTTGGTCTACACCCATGCATTTGTGTTGTAAATTTGCAAAGCGTAATAATAAATACAAGTCAGTGTATAAAGGAAACGAACTTGCTTTACAAAAACCAAGCAAAATAGCTAAATTTTGAATGTTCTAAGAATTTCAGGAAACTCAAACCAAACGTAGGTCTAGACCCATGTATTTCTATGGTAAATTTGCTAAGCGTAATAATAACTACAAGTTAGTGTAAAAGGGAAACGAACTTGCTTTAATAAAACCGTGCAAAACAGCTTAATTTTGAACGTTTATCAGATTTCCAAGAAACTTGACCCAAACGTAGATATAGACCCATGCATTTGTGTAGTAAAATTGCTAAGCGTAATAATAACTACAAGTTAGCGCAAAAAGGAAACGAAGTTCCTTTAACAAAACAGTGTAAAAAAGCTAAATTTTGAACGTTCAAAGAATTCCACGAAACTTGACCCAAACGTAGGAAAAGACCCATGCATTTGTATGGTAAATTTGCTAAGCGTAATAATAACTACAAGTTAGTGTAAAAAAGGGAAAAGAACTTGCTTTAATAAACCGCGCAAAATAGTTTAATTTTGAACGTTCTCAGAATTCCATGAAACATGACCCAAACGTAGATATAGACCCATTTATTTGTGTAGTAAATTTACTAAGCGTAATAATAACTACAATTTAGTGTAAAAAGGAAACGATGTTCCTTTAATAAAACCGTGCAAGAAAGCTAAATTTTGGACGTTCTTAGAATTCCACGAAACTTGACCCAAACATTGGACTAGACCCATGCATCTGTGTGGTAAATTTGCTAAGCATAATAATAATTAGAAATTAGTGTAAAAGGGAAATTAACTTTCTTTAATAAAACCGTGCAAAACAGCTAAATATTGAACATCCATAGAATTCTACGAAACTTGAGCAAAACGTTGGTGTAGACCCATGTATTTGTGTGGTACATTGCTAAGCGTTGTAAAAATAGAATCGAACTTGCTTTAATAAAACCGAGCAAAACAGCTAAATTTTGAACGTTCATAGAATTCCACGATACTTGACCCAAACGTTGGTCTAGACCCATGTATTTGTATGGTAATTCCCTAAGTGTAATAATAACTACAAGTTAGTGTAAAAATGGAAACGAACTTGCTTTAATAAACCGTGTAAAACAGCTAAATATTGACGGTTCATAGAATTCTACGAAACATGACCCAAACGTAGGTCTAAACTCATGCATTTGTGTGGTAAATTTGCAAAGCGTAATAATAACTACAAGCTAGTGTAAAAGGTAAACGAACTTGCTTTAGTAAAACCAAGCAAAACAGCTAAACTTTGAGCGTTCTCAGAATTCCCCGAAACTTCACCCAAACGTAGGTAACCATGCATTTGTGTGGTAAATTTGCGAAGCGTAATTCTAAAAACAAGTTAGTGTAAAAGGAAAAAGAACTTGCTTTAATAAAACCGTGCACAACAGCTAAATTTTGAACGTTCTTAGAATTCGACGAAACTTGACCCCAAACGTTGGTCTACACCCATGCATTTGTGTTGTAAATTTGCAAAGCGTAATGATAAATACAAGTTAGTGTATAAGGGAAACGAACTTGCTTTACAAAAACCATGCAAAATAGCTAAATTTTGAATGTTCTAAGAATTTCAGGAAACTCGAACCAAACGTAGGACTAGACCCATGTATTTCTATGGTAAATTTGCTAAGCGTAATAATAACTACAAGTTAGTGTAAAAGGGAAACGAACTTGCTTTAATAAAACCGTGCAAAACAGCTTAATTTTGAACGTTTATCAGAATTTCAAGAAACTTGACCCAAACGTAGATATAGACCCATGCATTTGTGTAGTAAAATTGCTAAGCGTAATAATAACTACAAGTTAGCGCAAAAAGGAAACGAAGTTCCTTTAATAAAACAGTGTAAAAAAGCTACATTTTGAACGTTCACAAAATTCCACGAAACTTGACCCAAACGTAGGAAAAGACCCATGCATTTGTATGGTAAATTTGCTGAGCGTAATAATAACTACAAGTTAGTGTAAAAGGGAAAAGAACTTGCTTTAATAAACCGCGCAAAACAGTTTAATTTTGAACGTTCTCAGAATTCCATGAAACTTGACCCAAACGTAGATATAGACCCATTTATTTGTGTAGTAAATTTACTAAGCGTAATAATAACTACAAGTTAGTGTAAAAAGGAAACGATGTTCCTTTAATAAAACCGTGCAAGAAAGCTAAATTTTGGACGTTCTTAGAATTCCACGAAACTTGACCCAAACGTTGGACTAGACCCATGCATCTGTGTGGTAAATTTGCTAAGCATAATAATAATTAGAAATTAGTGTAAAAGGGAAATGAACTTTCTTTAATAAAACCGTGCAAAACAGCTAAATATTGAACGTCCATAGAATTCTACGAAACTTGAGCAAAACGTTGGTGTAGACCCATGTATTTGTGTGGTACATTGCTAAGCGTTGTAAAAATAGAAACGAACTTGCTTTAATAAAACCGAGCAAAACAGCTAAATTTTGAACGTTCATAGAATTCCACGATACTTGACCCAAACGTTGGTCTAGACCCATGTATTTGTATGGTAAATTCCCTAAGCGTAATAATAACTACAAGTTAGTGTAAAAATGGAAACGAACTTGCTTTAATAAACCGTGTAAAACAGCTAAATATTGACGGTTCATAGAATTCTACGAAACATGACCAAAACGTAGGTCTATACTCATGCATTTGTGTGGTAAATTTGCATAGCGTAATAATAACTACAAGCTAGTGTAAAAGGTAAACGAACTTGCTTTAGTAAAACCAAGCAAAACAGCTAAATTGTGAGCGTTCTCAGAATTCCCCGAAACTTCACCCAAACGTAGGTACCCATGCATTTGTGTGGTAAATTTGCGAAGCGTAATTCTAAAAACAAGTTAGTGTAAAAGGAAAAAGAACTTGCTTTAATAAAACTGTGCACAACAGCTAAAATTTAAACGTTCTTAGAATTCGACGAAACTTGACCCCAAACGTTGGTCTACACCCATGCATTTGTGTTGTAAATTTGCAAAGCGTAATAATAAATACAAGTCAGTGTATAAAGGAAACGAACTTGCTTTACAAAAACCAAGCAAAATAGCTAAATTTTGAATGTTCTAAGAATTTCAGGAAACTCAAACCAAACGTAGGTCTAGACCCATGTATTTCTATGGTAAATTTGCTAAGCGTAATAATAACTACAAGTTAGTGTAAAAGGGAAACGAACTTGCTTTAATAAAACCGTGCAAAACAGCTTAATTTTGAACGTTTATCAGATTTCCAAGAAACATGACCCAAACGTAGATATAGACCCATGCATTTGTGTAGTAAAATTGCTAAGCGTAATAATAACTACAAGTTAGCGCAAAAAGGAAACGAAGTTCCTTTAATAAAACAGTGTAAAAAAGCTAAATTTTGAACGTTCAAAGAATTCCACGAAACTTGACCCAAACGTAGAAAAAGACCCATGCATTTGTATGGTAAATTTGCTAAGCGTAATAATAACTACAAGTTAGTGTAAAAGGGAAAAGAACTTGCTTTAATAGACCGCGCAAAACAGTTTAATTTTGAACGTTCTCAGAATTCCATGAAACTTGACCCAAACGTAGATATAGACCCATTTATTTGTGTAGTAAATTTACTAAGCGTAATAATAACTACAAGTTAGTGTAAAAAGGAAACGATGTTCCTTTAATAAAACCGTGCAAGAAAGCTAAATTTTGGACGTTCTTAGAATTCCACGAAACTTGACCCAAACGTTGGACTAGACCCATGCATCTGTGTGGTAAATTTGCTAAGCATAATAATAATTAGAAATTAGTGTAAAAGGGAAATGAACTTTCTTTAATAAAACCGTGCACAACAGCTAAATTTTGAACGTTCTTAGAATTCGATGAAACTTGACCCAAAACCTTGGTCTACACCCATGCATTTGTGTTGTAAATTTGCAAAGCGTAATAATAAATACAAGTCAGTGTATAAAGGAAACGAATTTGCTTTACAAAAACCAAGCAAAATAGCTAAATTTTGAATGTTCTAAGAATTTCAGGAAACTCAAACCAAACGTAGGTCTAGACCCATGTATTTCTATGGTAAATTTGCTAAGCGTAATAATAACTACAAGTTAGTGTAAAAGGGAAACGAACTTGCTTTAATAAAACCGTGCAAAACAGCTTAATTTTGAACGTTTATCAGATTTCCAAGAAACTTGACCCAAACGTAGATATAGACCCATGCATTTGTGTAGTAAAATTGCTAAGCGTAATAATAACTACAAGTTAGCGCAAAAAGGAAACGAAGTTCCTTTAATAAAACAGTGTAAAAAAGCTAAATTTTGAACGTTCAAAGAATTCCACGAAACTTGACCCAAACGTAGGAAAAGACCCATGCATTTGTATGGTAAATTTGGTAAGCGTAATAATAACTACAAGTTAGTGTAAAAGGGAAAAGAACTTGCTTTAATAAACGGCGCAAAACAGTTTAATTTTGAACGTTCTCAGAATTCCATGAAACTTGACCCAAACGTAGATATAGACCCATTTATTTGTGTAGTAAATTTACTAAGCGTAATAATAACTACAAGTTAGTGTAAAAAGGAAACGATGTTCCTTTAATAAAACCGTGCAAGAAAGCTAAATTTTGGACGTTCTTAGAATTCCACGAAACTTGACCCAAACGTTGGACTAGACCCATGCATCTGTGTGGTAAATTTGCTAAGCATAATAATAATTAGAAATTAGTGTAAAAGGGAAATGAACTTTCTTTAATAAAACCGTGCAAAACAGCTAAATATTGAACGTCCATAGAATTCTACGAAACTTGAGCAAAACGTTGGTGTAGACCCATGTATTTGTGTGGTACATTGCTAAGCGTTGTAAAAATAGAAACGAACTTGCTTTAATAAAACCGAGCAAAACAGCTAAATTTTGAACGTTCATAGAATTCCACGATACTTGACCCAAACGTTGGTCTAGACCCATGTATTTGTATGGTAAATTCCCTAAGCGTAATAATAACTACAAGTTAGCGCAAAAAGGAAACGAAGTTCCTTTAACAAAACAGTGTAAAAAAGCTAAATTTTGAACGTTCAAAGAATTCCACGAAACTTGACCCAAACGTAGGAAAAGACCCATGCATTTGTATGGTAAATTTGCTAAGCGTAATAATAACTACAAGTTAGTGTAAAAAAGGGAAAAGAACTTGCTTTAATAAACCGCGCAAAATAGTTTAATTTTGAACGTTCTCAGAATTCCATGAAACATGACCCAAACGTAGATATAGACCCATTTATTTGTGTAGTAAATTTACTAAGCGTAATAATAACTACAATTTAGTGTAAAAAGGAAACGATGTTCCTTTAATAAAACCGTGCAAGAAAGCTAAATTTTGGACGTTCTTAGAATTCCACGAAACTTGACCCAAACATTGGACTAGACCCATGCATCTGTGTGGTAAATTTGCTAAGCATAATAATAATTAGAAATTAGTGTAAAAGGGAAATTAACTTTCTTTAATAAAACCGTGCAAAACAGCTAAATATTGAACATCCATAGAATTCTACGAAACTTGAGCAAAACGTTGGTGTAGACCCATGTATTTGTGTGGTACATTGCTAAGCGTTGTAAAAATAGAATCGAACTTGCTTTAATAAAACCGAGCAAAACAGCTAAATTTTGAACGTTCATAGAATTCCACGATACTTGACCCAAACGTTGGTCTAGACCCATGTATTTGTATGGTAATTCCCTAAGTGTAATAATAACTACAAGTTAGTGTAAAAATGGAAACGAACTTGCTTTAATAAACCGTGTAAAACAGCTAAATATTGACGGTTCATAGAATTCTACGAAACATGACCCAAACGTAGGTCTAAACTCATGCATTTGTGTGGTAAATTTGCAAAGCGTAATAATAACTACAAGCTAGTGTAAAAGGTAAACGAACTTGCTTTAGTAAAACCAAGCAAAACAGCTAAACTTTGAGCGTTCTCAGAATTCCCCGAAACTTCACCCAAACGTAGGTAACCATGCATTTGTGTGGTAAATTTGCGAAGCGTAATTCTAAAAACAAGTTAGTGTAAAAGGAAAAAGAACTTGCTTTAATAAAACCGTGCACAACAGCTAAATTTTGAACGTTCTTAGAATTCGACGAAACTTGACCCCAAACGTTGGTCTACACCCATGCATTTGTGTTGTAAATTTGCAAAGCGTAATGATAAATACAAGTTAGTGTATAAGGGAAACGAACTTGCTTTACAAAAACCATGCAAAATAGCTAAATTTTGAATGTTCTAAGAATTTCAGGAAACTCGAACCAAACGTAGGACTAGACCCATGTATTTCTATGGTAAATTTGCTAAGCGTAATAATAACTACAAGTTAGTGTAAAAGGGAAACGAACTTGCTTTAATAAAACCGTGCAAAACAGCTTAATTTTGAACGTTTATCAGAATTTCAAGAAACTTGACCCAAACGTAGATATAGACCCATGCATTTGTGTAGTAAAATTGCTAAGCGTAATAATAACTACAAGTTAGCGCAAAAAGGAAACGAAGTTCCTTTAATAAAACAGTGTAAAAAAGCTACATTTTGAACGTTCACAAAATTCCACGAAACTTGACCCAAACGTAGGAAAAGACCCATGCATTTGTATGGTAAATTTGCTGAGCGTAATAATAACTACAAGTTAGTGTAAAAGGGAAAAGAACTTGCTTTAATAAACCGCGCAAAACAGTTTAATTTTGAACGTTCTCAGAATTCCATGAAACTTGACCCAAACGTAGATATAGACCCATTTATTTGTGTAGTAAATTTACTAAGCGTAATAATAACTACAAGTTAGTGTAAAAAGGAAACGATGTTCCTTTAATAAAACCGTGCAAGAAAGCTAAATTTTGGACGTTCTTAGAATTCCACGAAACTTGACCCAAACGTTGGACTAGACCCATGCATCTGTGTGGTAAATTTGCTAAGCATAATAATAATTAGAAATTAGTGTAAAAGGGAAATGAACTTTCTTTAATAAAACCGTGCAAAACAGCTAAATATTGAACGTCCATAGAATTCTACGAAACTTGAGCAAAACGTTGGTGTAGACCCATGTATTTGTGTGGTACATTGCTAAGCGTTGTAAAAATAGAAACGAACTTGCTTTAATAAAACCGAGCAAAACAGCTAAATTTTGAACGTTCATAGAATTCCACGATACTTGACCCAAACGTTGGTCTAGACCCATGTATTTGTATGGTAAATTCCCTAAGCGTAATAATAACTACAAGTTAGTGTAAAAATGGAAACGAACTTGCTTTAATAAACCGTGTAAAACAGCTAAATATTGACGGTTCATAGAATTCTACGAAACATGACCAAAACGTAGGTCTATACTCATGCATTTGTGTGGTAAATTTGCATAGCGTAATAATAACTACAAGCTAGTGTAAAAGGTAAACGAACTTGCTTTAGTAAAACCAAGCAAAACAGCTAAATTGTGAGCGTTCTCAGAATTCCCCGAAACTTCACCCAAACGTAGGTACCCATGCATTTGTGTGGTAAATTTGCGAAGCGTAATTCTAAAAACAAGTTAGTGTAAAAGGAAAAAGAACTTGCTTTAATAAAACTGTGCACAACAGCTAAAATTTAAACGTTCTTAGAATTCGACGAAACTTGACCCCAAACGTTGGTCTACACCCATGCATTTGTGTTGTAAATTTGCAAAGCGTAATAATAAATACAAGTCAGTGTATAAAGGAAACGAACTTGCTTTACAAAAACCAAGCAAAATAGCTAAATTTTGAATGTTCTAAGAATTTCAGGAAACTCAAACCAAACGTAGGTCTAGACCCATGTATTTCTATGGTAAATTTGCTAAGCGTAATAATAACTACAAGTTAGTGTAAAAGGGAAACGAACTTGCTTTAATAAAACCGTGCAAAACAGCTTAATTTTGAACGTTTATCAGATTTCCAAGAAACATGACCCAAACGTAGATATAGACCCATGCATTTGTGTAGTAAAATTGCTAAGCGTAATAATAACTACAAGTTAGCGCAAAAAGGAAACGAAGTTCCTTTAATAAAACAGTGTAAAAAAGCTAAATTTTGAACGTTCAAAGAATTCCACGAAACTTGACCCAAACGTAGAAAAAGACCCATGCATTTGTATGGTAAATTTGCTAAGCGTAATAATAACTACAAGTTAGTGTAAAAGGGAAAAGAACTTGCTTTAATAGACCGCGCAAAACAGTTTAATTTTGAACGTTCTCAGAATTCCATGAAACTTGACCCAAACGTAGATATAGACCCATTTATTTGTGTAGTAAATTTACTAAGCGTAATAATAACTACAAGTTAGTGTAAAAAGGAAACGATGTTCCTTTAATAAAACCGTGCAAGAAAGCTAAATTTTGGACGTTCTTAGAATTCCACGAAACTTGACCCAAACGTTGGACTAGACCCATGCATCTGTGTGGTAAATTTGCTAAGCATAATAATAATTAGAAATTAGTGTAAAAGGGAAATGAACTTTCTTTAATAAAACCGTGCACAACAGCTAAATTTTGAACGTTCTTAGAATTCGATGAAACTTGACCCAAAACCTTGGTCTACACCCATGCATTTGTGTTGTAAATTTGCAAAGCGTAATAATAAATACAAGTCAGTGTATAAAGGAAACGAATTTGCTTTACAAAAACCAAGCAAAATAGCTAAATTTTGAATGTTCTAAGAATTTCAGGAAACTCAAACCAAACGTAGGTCTAGACCCATGTATTTCTATGGTAAATTTGCTAAGCGTAATAATAACTACAAGTTAGTGTAAAAGGGAAACGAACTTGCTTTAATAAAACCGTGCAAAACAGCTTAATTTTGAACGTTTATCAGATTTCCAAGAAACTTGACCCAAACGTAGATATAGACCCATGCATTTGTGTAGTAAAATTGCTAAGCGTAATAATAACTACAAGTTAGCGCAAAAAGGAAACGAAGTTCCTTTAATAAAACAGTGTAAAAAAGCTAAATTTTGAACGTTCAAAGAATTCCACGAAACTTGACCCAAACGTAGGAAAAGACCCATGCATTTGTATGGTAAATTTGGTAAGCGTAATAATAACTACAAGTTAGTGTAAAAGGGAAAAGAACTTGCTTTAATAAACGGCGCAAAACAGTTTAATTTTGAACGTTCTCAGAATTCCATGAAACTTGACCCAAACGTAGATATAGACCCATTTATTTGTGTAGTAAATTTACTAAGCGTAATAATAACTACAAGTTAGTGTAAAAAGGAAACGATGTTCCTTTAATAAAACCGTGCAAGAAAGCTAAATTTTGGACGTTCTTAGAATTCCACGAAACTTGACCCAAACGTTGGACTAGACCCATGCATCTGTGTGGTAAATTTGCTAAGCATAATAATAATTAGAAATTAGTGTAAAAGGGAAATGAACTTTCTTTAATAAAACCGTGCAAAACAGCTAAATATTGAACGTCCATAGAATTCTACGAAACTTGAGCAAAACGTTGGTGTAGACCCATGTATTTGTGTGGTACATTGCTAAGCGTTGTAAAAATAGAAACGAACTTGCTTTAATAAAACCGAGCAAAACAGCTAAATTTTGAACGTTCATAGAATTCCACGATACTTGACCCAAACGTTGGTCTAGACCCATGTATTTGTATGGTAAATTCCCTAAGCGTAATAATAACTACAAGTTAGTGTAAAAATGGAAACGAACTTGCTTTAATAAACCGTGTAAAACAGCTAAATATTGACGGTTCATAGAATTCTACGAAACATGACCAAAACGTAGGTCTATACTCATGCATTTGTGTGGTAACTTTGCATAGCGTAATAATAACTACAAGCTAGTGTAAAAGGTAAACGAACTTGCTTTAGTAAAACCAAGCAAAACAGCTAAATTGTGAGCGTTTTCAGAATTCCCCGAAACTTCACCCAAACGTAGGTACCCATGCATTTGTGTGGTAAATTTGCGAAGCGTAATTCTAAAAACAAGTTAGTGTAAAAGGAAAAAGAACTTGCTTTCATAAAACTGTGCACAACAGCTAAAATTTAAACGTTCTTAGAATTCGACGAAACTTGACCCCAAACGTTGGTCTACACCCATGCATTTGTGTTGTAAATTTGCAAAGCGTAATGATAAATACAAGTTAGTGTATAAGGGAAACGAACTTGCTTTACAAAAACCATGCAAAATAGCTAAATTTTGAATGTTCTAAGAATTTCAGGAAACTCGAACCAAACCTAGGACTAGACCCATGTATTTCTATGGTAAATTTGCTAAGCATAATAATAACTACAAGTTAGTGTAAAAGGGAAATGAACTAGCTTTAATAAAACCGTGGAAAACAGCTAAATATTGAACGTTTATAGAATTCTACGTGACTTGACCAAAACATTGGTGTAGACCCATGTATTTGTATGGTACATTTGCTAAGCGTTGTAAAAATGGAAACGAACATGCTTTAATAAAATCCAGCAAAACAGCTAAATTTTGAACGTTCATAGAATTCCACGAAACTTGACCCAAACGTTGGTCTAGACCCATGTATTTGTGCGGTAAATTTGCTAAACGTAATAATAACTACAAGTTAGTTTAAAATGGAAACGAACTTGCTTTAATCAACCGTGTAAAACAGCTAAATATTGAAGGTTCATAGAATTCTATGAAATTTGATCGAAACGTTGCTCTAGACCCATGTATTTGTGTGGTAAATTTGTTAAGCGTAATAATAACTACAAGTTAGTGTAAACGGGAAACGAATTTGCTGTAATAAAACCGTGCAAAACAGCTAAATTATGAACGTTCTCAGAATTTCACGAAACTTGACCCAAACGTAGGTACTCATGCATTTGTGTGGTAAATTTGCGAAGCGTAATTCTAAAAACAAGTTAGTGTAAAAGGAAAAAGAACTTGCTTTAATAAAACCGTGCACAACAGCTAAATTTTGAACGTTCTTAGAATTCGATGAAACTTGACCCAAAACCTTGGTCTACACCCATGCATTTGTGTTGTAAATTTGCAAAGCGTAATAATAAATACAAGTCAGTGTATAAAGGAAACGAACTTGCTTTACAAAAACCAAGCAAAATAGCTAAATTTTGAATGTTCTAAGAATTTCAGGAAACTCAAACCAAACGTAGGTCTAGACCCATGTATTTCTATGGTAAATTTGCTAAGCGTAATAATAACTACAAGTTAGTGTAAAAGGGAAACGAACTTGCTTTAATAAAACCGTGCAAAACAGCTTAATTTTGAACGTTTATCAGATTTCCAAGAAACTTGACCCAAACGTAGATATAGACCCATGCATTTGTGTAGTAAAATTGCTAAGCGTAATAATAACTACAAGTTAGCGCAAAAAGGAAACGAAGTTCCTTTAACAAAACAGTGTAAAAAAGCTAAATTTTGAACGTTCAAAGAATTCCACGAAACTTGACCCAAACGTAGGAAAAGACCCATGCATTTGTATGGTAAATTTGCTAAGCGTAATAATAACTACAAGTTAGTGTAAAAGGGAAAAGAACTTGCTTTAATAAACCGCGCAAAACAGTTTAATTTTGAACGTTCTCAGAATTCCATGAAACATGACCCAAACGTAGATATAGACCCATTTATTTGTGTAGTAAATTTACTAAGCGTAATAATAACTACAATTTAGTGTAAAAAGGAAACGATGTTCCTTTAATAAAACCGTGCAAGAAAGCTAAATTTTGGACGTTCTTAGAATTCCACGAAACTTGACCCAAACATTGGACTAGACCCATGCATCTGTGTGGTAAATTTGCTAAGCATAATAATAATTAGAAATTAGTGTAAAAGGGAAATGAACTTTCTTTAATAAAACCGTGCAAAACAGCTAAATATTGAACATCCATAGAATTCTACGAAACTTGAGCAAAACGTTGGTGTAGACCCATGTATTTGTGTGGTACATTGCTAAGCGTTGTAAAAATAGAATCGAACTTGCTTTAATAAAACCGAGCAAAACAGCTAAATTTTGAACGTTCATAGAATTCCACGATACTTGACCCAAACGTTGGTCTAGACCCATGTATTTGTATGGTAATTCCCTAAGTGTAATAATAACTACAAGTTAGTGTAAAAATGGAAACGAACTTGCTTTAATAAACCGTGTAAAACAGCTAAATATTGACGGTTCATAGAATTCTACGAAACATGACCCAAACGTAGGTCTAAACTCATGCATTTGTGTGGTAAATTTGCAAAGCGTAATAATAACTACAAGCTAGTGTAAAAGGTAAACGAACTTGCTTTAGTAAAACCAAGCAAAACAGCTAAATTTTGAGCGTTCTCAGAATTCCCCGAAACTTCACCCAAACGTAGGTACCCATGCATTTGTGTGGTAAATTTGCGAAGCGTAATTCTAAAAACAAGTTAGTGTAAAAGGAAAAAGAGCTTGCTTTAATAAAACTGTGCACAACAGCTAAATTTTGAACGTTCTTAGAATTCGACGAAACTTGACCCCAAACGTTGGTCTACACCCATGCATTTGTGTTGTAAATTTGCAAAGCGTAATAATAAATACAAGTCAGTGTATAAAGGAAACGAACTTGCTTTACAAAAACCAAGCAAAATAGCTAAATTTTGAATGTTCTAAGAATTTCAGGAAACTCAAACCAAACGTAGGTCTAGACCCATGTATTTCTATGGTAAATTTGCTAAGCGTAATAATAACTACAAGTTAGTGTAAAAGGGAAACGAACTTGCTTTAATAAAACCGTGCAAAACAGCTTAATTTTGAACGTTTATCAGATTTCCAAGAAACATGACCCAAACGTAGATATAGACCCATGCATTTGTGTAGTAAAATTGCTAAGCGTAATAATAACTACAAGTTAGCGCAAAAAGGAAACGAAGTTCCTTTAATAAAACAGTGTAAAAAAGCTAAATTTTGAACGTTCAAAGAATTCCACGAAACTTGACCCAAACGTAGAAAAAGACCCATGCATTTGTATGGTAAATTTGCTAAGCGTAATAATAACTACAAGTTAGTGTAAAAGGGAAAAGAACTTGCTTTAATAGACCGCGCAAAACAGTTTAATTTTGAACGTTCTCAGAATTCCATGAAACTTGACCCAAACGTAGATATAGACCCATTTATTTGTGTAGTAAATTTACTAAGCGTAATAATAACTACAAGTTAGTGTAAAAAGGAAACGATGTTCCTTTAATAAAACCGTGCAAGAAAGCTAAATTTTGGACGTTCTTAGAATTCCACGAAACTTGACCCAAACGTTGGACTAGACCCATGCATCTGTGTGGTAAATTTGCTAAGCATAATAATAATTAGAAATTAGTGTAAAAGGGAAATGAACTTTCTTTAATAAAACCGTGCACAACAGCTAAATTTTGAACGTTCTTAGAATTCGATGAAACTTGACCCAAAACCTTGGTCTACACCCATGCATTTGTGTTGTAAATTTGCAAAGCGTAATAATAAATACAAGTCAGTGTATAAAGGAAACGAATTTGCTTTACAAAAACCAAGCAAAATAGCTAAATTTTGAATGTTCTAAGAATTTCAGGAAACTCAAACCAAACGTAGGTCTAGACCCATGTATTTCTATGGTAAATTTGCTAAGCGTAATAATAACTACAAGTTAGTGTAAAAGGGAAACGAACTTGCTTTAATAAAACCGTGCAAAACAGCTTAATTTTGAACGTTTATCAGATTTCCAAGAAACTTGACCCAAACGTAGATATAGACCCATGCATTTGTGTAGTAAAATTGCTAAGCGTAATAATAACTACAAGTTAGCGCAAAAAGGAAACGAAGTTCCTTTAATAAAACAGTGTAAAAAAGCTAAATTTTGAACGTTCAAAGAATTCCACGAAACTTGACCCAAACGTAGGAAAAGACCCATGCATTTGTATGGTAAATTTGGTAAGCGTAATAATAACTACAAGTTAGTGTAAAAGGGAAAAGAACTTGCTTTAATAAACGGCGCAAAACAGTTTAATTTTGAACGTTCTCAGAATTCCATGAAACTTGACCCAAACGTAGATATAGACCCATTTATTTGTGTAGTAAATTTACTAAGCGTAATAATAACTACAAGTTAGTGTAAAAAGGAAACGATGTTCCTTTAATAATACCGTGCAAGAAAGCTAAATTTTGGACGTTCTTAGAATTCCACGAAACTTGACCCAAACGTTGGACTAGACCCATGCATCTGTGTGGTAAATTTGCTAAGCATAATAATAATTAGAAATTAGTGTAAAAGGGAAATGAACTTTCTTTAATAAAACCGTGCAAAACAGCTAATTATTGAACGTCCATAGAATTCTACGAAACTTGAGCAAAACGTTGGTGTAGACCCATGTATTTGTGTGGTACATTGCTAAGCGTTGTAAAAATAGAAACGAACTTGCTTTAATAAAACCGAGCAAAACAGCTAAATTTTGAACGTTCATAGAATTCCACGATACTTGACCCAAACGTTGGTCTAGACCCATGTATTTGTATGGTAAATTCCCTAAGCGTAATAATAACTACAAGTTAGTGTAAAAATGGAAACGAACTTGCTTTAATAAACCGTGTAAAACAGCTAAATATTGACGGTTCATAGAATTCTACGAAACATGACCAAAACGTAGGTCTATACTCATGCATTTGTGTGGTAAATTTGCATAGCGTAATAATAACTACAAGCTAGTGTAAAAGGTAAACGAACTTGCTTTAGTAAAACCAAGCAAAACAGCTAAATTGTGAGCGTTTTCAGAATTCCCCGAAACTTCACCCAAACGTAGGTACCCATGCATTTGTGTGGTAAATTTGCGAAGCGTAATTCTAAAAACAAGTTAGTGTAAAAGGAAAAAGAACTTGCTTTCATAAAACTGTGCACAACAGCTAAAATTTAAACGTTCTTAGAATTCGACGAAACTTGACCCCAAACGTTGGTCTACACCCATGCATTTGTGTTGTAAATTTGCAAAGCGTAATGATAAATACAAGTTAGTGTATAAGGGAAACGAACTTGCTTTACAAAAACCATGCAAAATAGCTAAATTTTGAATGTTCTAAGAATTTCAGGAAACTCGAACCAAACCTAGGACTAGACCCATGTATTTCTATGGTAAATTTGCTAAGCATAATAATAACTACAAGTTAGTGTAAAAGGGAAATGAACTAGCTTTAATAAAACCGTGGAAAACAGCTAAATATTGAACGTTTATAGAATTCTACGTGACTTGACCAAAACATTGGTGTAGACCCATGTATTTGTATGGTACATTTGCTAAGCGTTGTAAAAATGGAAACGAACATGCTTTAATAAAATCCAGCAAAACAGCTAAATTTTGAACGTTCATAGAATTCCACGAAACTTGACCCAAACGTTGGTCTAGACCCATGTATTTGTGCGGTAAATTTGCTAAACGTAATAATAACTACAAGTTAGTTTAAAATGGAAACGAACTTGCTTTAATCAACCGTGTAAAACAGCTAAATATTGAAGGTTCATAGAATTCTATGAAATTTGATCGAAACGTTGCTCTAGACCCATGTATTTGTGTGGTAAATTTGTTAAGCGTAATAATAACTACAAGTTAGTGTAAACGGGAAACGAATTTGCTGTAATAAAACCGTGCAAAACAGCTAAATTATGAACGTTCTCAGAATTTCACGAAACTTGACCCAAACGTAGGTACTCATGCATTTGTGTGGTAAATTTGCGAAGCGTAATTCTAAAAACAAGTTAGTGTAAAAGGAAAAAGAACTTGCTTTAATAAAACCGTGCACAACAGCTAAATTTTGAACGTTCTTAGAATTCGATGAAACTTGACCCAAAACCTTGGTCTACACCCATGCATTTGTGTTGTAAATTTGCAAAGCGTAATAATAAATACAAGTCAGTGTATAAAGGAAACGAACTTGCTTTACAAAAACCAAGCAAAATAGCTAAATTTTGAATGTTCTAAGAATTTCAGGAAACTCAAACCAAACGTAGGTCTAGACCCATGTATTTCTATGGTAAATTTGCTAAGCGTAATAATAACTACAAGTTAGTGTAAAAGGGAAACGAACTTGCTTTAATAAAACCGTGCAAAACAGCTTAATTTTGAACGTTTATCAGATTTCCAAGAAACATGACCCAAACGTAGATATAGACCCATGCATTTGTGTAGTAAAATTGCTAAGCGTAATAATAACTACAAGTTAGCGCAAAAAGGAAACGAAGTTCCTTTAATAAAACAGTGTAAAAAAGCTAAATTTTGAACGTTCAAAGAATTCCACGAAACTTGACCCAAACGTAGAAAAAGACCCATGCATTTGTATGGTAAATTTGCTAAGCGTAATAATAACTACAAGTTAGTGTAAAAGGGAAAAGAACTTGCTTTAATAGACCGCGCAAAACAGTTTAATTTTGAACGTTCTCAGAATTCCATGAAACTTGACCCAAACGTAGATATAGACCCATTTATTTGTGTAGTAAATTTACTAAGCGTAATAATAACTACAAGTTAGTGTAAAAAGGAAACGATGTTCCTTTAATAAAACCGTGCAAGAAAGCTAAATTTTGGACGTTCTTAGAATTCCACGAAACTTGACCCAAACGTTGGACTAGACCCATGCATCTGTGTGGTAAATTTGCTAAGCATAATAATAATTAGAAATTAGTGTAAAAGGGAAATGAACTTTCTTTAATAAAACCGTGCACAACAGCTAAATTTTGAACGTTCTTAGAATTCGATGAAACTTGACCCAAAACCTTGGTCTACACCCATGCATTTGTGTTGTAAATTTGCAAAGCGTAATAATAAATACAAGTCAGTGTATAAAGGAAACGAACTTGCTTTACAAAAACCAAGCAAAATAGCTAAATTTTGAATGTTCTAAGAATTTCAGGAAACTCAAACCAAACGTAGGTCTAGACCCATATATTTCTATGGTAAATTTGCTAAGCGTAATAATAACTACAAGTTAGTGTAAAAGGGAAACGAACTTGCTTTAATAAAACCGTGCAAAACAGCTTAATTTTGAACGTTTATCAGATTTCCAAGAAACTTGACCCAAACGTAGATATAGACCCATGCATTTGTGTAGTAAAATTGCTAAGCGTAATAATAACTACAAGTTAGCGCAAAAAGGAAACGAAGTTCCTTTAATAAAACAGTGTAAAAAAGCAAAATTTTGAACGTTCAAAGAATTCCACGAAACTTGACCCAAACGTAGGAAAAGACCCATGCATTTGTATGGTAAATTTGGTAAGCGTAATAATAACTACAAGTTAGTGTAAAAGGGAAAAGAACTTGCTTTAATAAACCGCGCAAAACAGTTTAATTTTGAACGTTCTCAGAATTCCATGAAACTTGACCCAAACGTAGATATAGACCCATTTATTTGTGTAGTAAATTTACTAAGCGTAATAATAACTACAAGTTAGTGTAAAAAGGAAACGATGTTCCTTTAATAAAACCGTGCAAGAAAGCTAAATTTTGGACGTTCTTAGAATTCCACGAAACTTGACCCAAACGTTGGACTAGCCCATGCATCTGTGTGGTAAATTTGCTAAGCATAATAATAATTAGAAATTAGTGTAAAAGGGAAATGAACTTTCTTTAATAAAACCGTGCAAAACAGCTAAATATTGAACGTCCATAGAATTCTACGAAACTTGAGCAAAACGTTGGTGTAGACCCATGTATTTGTGTGGTACATTGCTAAGCGTTTTAAAAATAGAAACGAACTTGCTTTAATAAAACCGAGCAAAACAGCTAAATTTTGAACGTTCATAGAATTCCACGATACTTGACCCAAACGTTGGTCTAGACCCATGTATTTGTATGGTAAATTCCCTAAGCGTAATAATAACTACAAGTTAGTGTAAAAATGGAAACGAACTTGCTTTAATAAACCGTGTAAAACAGCTAAATATTGACGGTTCATAGAATTCTACGAAACATGACCCAAACGTAGGTCTAAACTCATGCATTTGTGTGGTAAATTTGCAAAGCGTAATAATAACTACAAGCTAGTGTAAAAGGTAAACGAACTTGCTTTAGTAAAACCAAGCAAAACAGCTAAATTTTGAGCGTTCTCAGAATTCCCCGAAACTTCACCCAAACGTAGGTACCCATGCATTTGTGTGGTAAATTTGCGAAGCGTAATTCTAAAAACAAGTTAGTGTAAAAGGAAAAAGAGCTTGCTTTAATAAAACTGTGCACAACAGCTAAATTTTGAACGTTCTTAGAATTCGACGAAACTTGACCCCAAACGTTGGTCTACACCCATGCATTTGTGTTGTAAATTTGCAAAGCGTAATGATAAATACAAGTTAGTGTATAAGGGAAACGAACTTGCTTTACAAAAACCATGCAAAATAGCTAAATTTTGAATGTTCTAAGAATTTCAGGAAACTCGAACCAAACGTAGGACTAGACCCATGTATTTCTATGGTAAATTTGCTAAGCGTAATAATAACTACAAGTTAGTGTAAAAGGGAAATGAACTAGCTTTAATAAAACCGTGGAAAACAGCTAAATATTGAACGTTCATAGAATTCTACGTGACTTGACCAAAACATTGGTGTAGACCCATGTATTTGTATGGTACATTTGCTAAGCGTTGTAAAAATAGAAACGAACATGCTTTAATAAAATCGAGCAAAACAGCTAAATTTTGAACGTTCATAGAATTCCACGAAACTTGACCCAAACGTTGGTCTAGACCCATGTATTTGTGCGGTAAATTTGCTAAACGTAATAATAACTACAAGTTAGTTTAAAATGGAAACGAACTTGCTTTAATCAACCGTGTAAAACAGCTAAATATTGAAGGTTCATAGAATTCTATGAAATTTGATCGAAACGTTGCTCTAGACCCATGTATTTGTGTGGTAAATTTGCTAAGCGTAATAATAACTACAAGTTAGTGTAAACGGGAAACGAATTTGCTGTAATAAAGCCGTGCAAAACAGCTAAATTATGAACGTTCTCAGAATTCCACGAAACTTGACCCAAACGTAGGTACTCATGCATTTGTGTGGTAAATTTGCGAAGCGTAATTCTAAAAACAAGTTAGTGTAAAAGGAAAAAGAACTTGCTTTAATAAAATCGTGCACAACAGCTAAATTTTGAACGTTCTTAGAATTCGATGAAACTTGACCCAAAACCTTGGTCTACACCCATGCATTTGTGTTGTAAATTTGCAAAGCGTAATAATAAATACAAGTCAGTGTATAAAGGAAACGAACTTGCTTTACAAAAACCAAGCAAAATAGCTAAATTTTGAATGTTCTAAGAATTTCAGGAAACTCAAACCAAACGTAGGTCTAGACCCATGTATTTCTATGGTAAATTTGCTAAGCGTAATAATAACTACAAGTTAGTGTAAAAGGGAAACGAACTTGCTTTAATAAAACCGTGCAAAACAGCTTAATTTTGAACGTTTATCAGATTTCCAAGAAACTTGACCCAAACGTAGATATAGACCCATGCATTTGTGTAGTAAAATTGCTAAGCGTAATAATAACTACAAGTTAGCGCAAAAAGGAAACGATGTTCCTTTAATAAAACAGTGTAAAAAAGCTAAATTTTGAACGTTCACAGAATTCCACGAAACTTAACCCAAACGTAGGAAAAGACCCATGCATTTGTATGGTAAATTTGCTAAGCGTAATAATAACTACAAGTTAGTGTAAAAGGGAAAAGAACTTGCTTTAATAAACCGCGCAAAACAGTTTAATTTTGAACGTTCTCAGAATTCCATGAAACTTGACCCAAACGTAGATATAGACCCATTTATTTGTGTAGTAAATTTATTAAGCGTAATAATAACTACAAGTTAGTGTAAAAAGGAAACGATGTTCCTTTAATAAAATCGTGCAAGAAAGCTAAATTTTGGACGTTCTTAGAATTCCACGAAACTTGACCCAAACGTTGGAATAGACCCATGCATCTGTGTGGTAAATTTGCTAAGCATAATAATAATTAGAAATTAGTGTAAAAGGGAAATTAACTTTCTTTAATAAAACCGTGCAAAACAGCTAAATATTGAACGTCCATAGAATTCTACAAAACTTGAGCAAAACGTTGGTGTAGACCCATGTATTTGTGTGGTACATTGCTAAGCGTTGTAAAAATAGAAACGAACTTGCTTTAATAAAACCGAGCAAAACAGCTAAATTTTGAACGTTCATAGAATTCCACGATACTTGACCCAAACGTTGGTCTAGACCCATGTATTTGTATGGTGAATTCCCTAAGCGTATTAATAACTACAAGTTAGTGTAAAAATGGAAACGAACTTGCTTTAATAAACCGTGTAAAACAGCTAAATATTGACGGTTCATAGAATTCTACGAAACATGACCCAAACATAGGTCTAAACTCATGCATTTGTGTGGTAAATTTGCAAAGCGTAATAATAACTACAAGCTAGTGTAAAAGGTAAACGAACTTGCTTTAGTAAAACCAAGCAAAACAGCTAAATTTTGAGCGTTCTCAGAATTCCCCGAAACTTCACCCGAACGTAGGTACCCATGCATTTGTGTGGTAAATTTGCGAAGCGTAATTCTAAAAACAAGTTAGTGTAAAAGGAAAAAGAACTTGCTTTAATAAAACCGTGCACAACAGCTAAATTTTGAACGTTCTTAGAATTCGACGAAACTTGACCCCAAACGTTGGTCTACACCCATGCATTTGTGTTGTAAATTTGCAAAGCGTAATGATAAATACAAGTTAGTGTATAAGGGAAACGAACTTGCTTTACAAAAACCATGCAAAATAGCTAAATTTGAATGTTCTAAGAATTTCAGGAAACTCGAAGCAAACGTAGGACTAGACCCATGTATTTCTATGGTAAATTTGCTAAGCGTAATAATAACTACAAGTTAGTGTAAAAGGGAAACGAACTTGCTTTAATAAAACCGTGCAAAACAGCTTAATTTTGAACGTTTATCAGAATTTCAAGAAACTTGACCCAAACGTAGATATAGACCCATGCATTTGTGTAGTAAAATTGCTAAGTGTAATAATAACTACAAGTTAGCGCAAAAAGGAAACGAAGTTCCTTTAATAAAACAGTGTAAAAAAGCTACATTTTGAACGTTCACAGAATTCCACGAAACTTGACCCAAACGTAGGAAAAGACCCATGCATTTGTATGGTAAATTTGCTGAGCGTAATAATAACTACAAGTTAGTGTAAAAGGAAAAAGAACTTGCTTTAATAAACCGCGCAAAACAGTTTAATTTTGAACGTTCTCAGAATTCCATGAAACTTGACCCAAACGTAGATATAGACCCATTTATTTGTGTAGTAAATTTACTAAGCGTAATAATAACTACAAGTTAGTGTAAAAAGGAAACGATGTTCCTTTAATAAAACCGTGCAAGAAAGCTAAATTTTGGACGTTCTTAGAATTCCACGAAACTTGACCCAAACGTTGGACTAGACCCATGCATCTGTGTGGTAAATTTGCTAAGCATAATAATAATTAGAAATTAGTGTAAAAGGGAAATGAACTTTCTTTAATAAAACCGTGCAAAACAGCTAAATATTGAACGTCCATAGAATTCTACGAAACTTGAGCAAAACGTTGGTCTAGACCCATGTATTTGTGTGGTACATTGCTAAGCGTTGTAAAAATAGAAACGAACTTGCTTTAATAAAACCGAGCAAAACAGCTAAATTTTGAACGTTCATAGAATTCCACGATACTTGACCCAAACGTTGGTCTAGACCCATGTATTTGTATGGTAAATTCCCTAAGCGTAATAATAACTACAAGTTAGTGTAAAAATGGAAACGAACTTGCTTTAATAAACCGTGTAAAACAGCTAAATATTGACGGTTCATAGAATTCTACGAAACATGACCAAAATGTAGGTCTATACTCATGCATTTGTGTGGTAAATTTGCATAGCGTAATAATAACTACAAGCTAGTGTAAAAGGTAAATGAACTTGCTTTAGTAAAACCAAGCAAAACAGCTAAATTTTGAGCGTTCTCAGAATTCGCCGAAACTTCACCCAAACGTAGGTACCCATGCATTTGTGTGGTAAATTTGCGAAGCGTAATTCTAAAAACAAGTTAGTGTAAAAGGAAAAAGAACTTGCTTTAATAAAACTGTGCACAACAGCTAAATTTTGAACGTTCTTAGAATTCGACGAAACTTGACCCCAAACGTTGGTCTACACCCATGCATTTGTGTTGTAAATTTGCAAAGCGTAATGATAAATACAAGTTAGTGTATAAGGGAAACGAACTTGCTTTACAAAAACCATGCAAAATAGCTAAATTTTGAATGTTCTAAGAATTTCAGGAAACTCGAACCAAACGTAGGACTAGACCCATGTATTTCTATGGTAAATTTGCTAAGCGTAATAATAACTACAAGTTAGTGTAAAAGGGAAATGAACTAGCTTTAATAAAACCGTGGAAAACAGCTAAATATTGAACGTTCAAAGAATTCTACGTGACTTGACCAAAACATTGGTGTAGACCCATGTATTTGTATGGTACATTTGCTAAGCGTTGTAAAAATGGAAACGAACATGCTTTAATAAAATCGAGCAAAACAGCTAAATTTTGAACGTTCATAGAATTCCACGAAACATGACCCAAACGTTGGTCTAGACCTATGTATTTGTGCGGTAAATTTGCTAAACGTAATAATAACTACAAGTTAGTTTAAAATGGAAACGAACTTGCTTTAATCAACCGTGTAAAACAGCTAAATATTGAAGGTTCATAGAATTCTATGAAATTTGATCGAAACGTTGCTCTAGACCCATGTATTTGTGTGGTAAATTTGCTAAGCGTAATAATAACTACAAGTTAGTGTAAACGGGAAACGAATTTGCTGTAATAAAGCCGTGCAAAACAGCTAAATTATGAACGTTCTCAGAATTCCACGAAACTTGACCCAAACGTAGGTACTCATGCATTTGTGTGGTAAATTTGCGAAGCGTAATTCTAAAAACAAGTTAGTGTAAAAGGAAAAAGAACTTGCTTTAATAAAACCGTGCACAACAGCTAAATTTTGAACGTTCTTAGAATTCGATGAAACTTGACCCAAAACCTTGGTCTACACCCATGCATTTGTGTTGTAAATTTGCAAAGCGTAATAATAAATACAAGTCAGTGTATAAAGGAAACGAACTTGCTTTACAAAAACCAAGCAAAATAGCTAAATTTTGAATGTTCTAAGAATTTCAGGAAACTCAAACCAAACGTAGGTCTAGACCCATGTATTTCTATGGTAAATTTGCTAAGCGTAATAATAACTACAAGTTAGTGTAAAAGGGAAACGAACTTGCTTTAATAAAACCGTGCAAAACAGCTTAATTTTGAACGTTTATCAGATTTCCAAGAAACTTGACCCAAACGTAGATATAGACCCATGCATTTGTGTAGTAAAATTGCTAAGCGTAATAATAACTACAAGTTAGCGCAAAAAGGAAACGATGTTCCTTTAATAAAACAGTGTAAAAAAGCTAAATTTTGAACGTTCACAGAATTCCACGAAACTTGACCCAAACGTAGGAAAAGACCCATGCATTTGTATGGTAAATTTGCTAAGCGTAATAATAACTACAAGTTAGTGTAAAAGGGAAAAGAACTTGCTTTAATAAACCGCGCAAAACAGTTTAATTTTGAACGTTCTCAGAATTCCATGAAACTTGACCCAAACGTAGATATAGACCCATTTATTTGTGTAGTAAATTTACTAAGCGTAATAATAACTACAAGTTAGTGTAAAAAGGAAACGATGTTCCTTTAATAAAATCGTGCAAGAAAGCTAAATTTTGGACGTTCTTAGAATTCCACGAAACTTGACCCAAACGTTGGAATAGACCCATGCATCTGTGTGGTAAATTTGCTAAGCATAATAATAATTAGAAATTAGTGTAAAAGGGAAATTAACTTTCTTTAATAAAACCGTGCAAAACAGCTAAATATTGAACGTCCATAGAATTCTACAAAACTTGAGCAAAACGTTGGTGTAGACCCATGTATTTGTGTGGTACATTGCTAAGCGTTGTAAAAATAGAAACGAACCTGCTTTAATAAAACCGAGCAAAACAGCTAAATTTTGAACGTTCATAGAATTCCACGATACTTGACCCAAACGTTGGTCTAGACCCATGTATTTGTATGGTAAATTCCCTAAGCGTAATAATAACTACAAGTTAGTGTAAAAATGGAAACGAACTTGCTTTAATAAACCATGTAAAACAGCTAAATATTGACGGTTCATAGAATTCTACGAAACATGACCCAAACGTAGGTCTAAACTCATGCATTTGTGTGGTAAATTTGCAAAGCGTAATAATAACTACAAGCTAGTGTAAAAGGTAAACGAACTTGCTTTAGTAAAACCAAGCAAAACAGCTAAATTTTGAGCGTTCTCAGAATTCCCCGAAACTTCACCCGAACGTAGGTACCCATGCATTTGTGTGGTAAATTTGCGAAGCGTAATTCTAAAAACAAGTTAGTGTAAAAGGAAAAAGAACTTGCTTTAATAAAACCGTGCACAACAGCTAAATTTTGAACGTTCTTAGAATTCGACGAAACTTGACCCCAAACGTTGGTCTACACCCATGCATTTGTGTTGTAAATTTGCAAAGCGTAATGATAAATACAAGTTAGTGTATAAGGGAAACGAACTTGCTTTACAAAAACCATGCAAAATAGCTAAATTTGAATGTTCTAAGAATTTCAGGAAACTCGAACCAAACGTAGGACTAGACCCATGTATTTCTATGGTAAATTTGCTAAGCGTAATAATAACTACAAGTTAGTGTAAAAGGGAAACGAACTTGCTTAAATAAAACCGTGCAAAACAGCTTAATTTTGAACGTTTATCAGAATTTCAAGAAACTTGACCCAAACGTAGATATAGACCCATGCATTTGTGTAGTAAAATTGCTAAGTGTAATAATAACTACAAGTTAGCGCAAAAAGGAAACGAAGTTCCTTTAATAAAACAGTGTAAAAAAGCTACATTTTGAACGTTCACAGAATTCCACGAAACTTGACCCAAACGTAGGAAAAGACCCATGCATTTGTATGGTAAATTTGCTGAGCGTAATAATAACTACAAGTTAGTGTAAAAGGGAAAAGAACTTGCTTTAATAAACCGCGCAAAACAGTTTAATTTTGAACGTTCTCAGAATTCCATGAAACTTGACCCAAACGTAGATATAGACCCATTTATTTGTGTAGTAAATTTACTAAGCGTAATAATAACTACAAGTTAGTGTAAAAAGGAAACGATGTTCCTTTAATAAAACCGTGCAAGAAAGCTAAATTTTGGACGTTCTTAGAATTCCACGAAACTTGACCCAAACGTTGGACTAGACCCATGCATCTGTGTGGTAAATTTGCTAAGCATAATAATAATTAGAAATTAGTGTAAAAGGGAAATGAACTTTCTTTAATAAAACCGTGCAAAACAGCTAAATATTGAACGTCCATAGAATTCTACGAAACTTGAGCAAAACGTTGGTGTAGACCCATGTATTTGTGTGGTACATTGCTAAGCGTTGTAAAAATAGAAACGAACTTGCTTTAATAAAACCGAGCAAAACAGCTAAATTTTGAACGTTCATAGAATTCCACGATACTTGACCCAAACGTTGGTCTAGACCCATGTATTTGTATGGTAAATTCCCTAAGCGTAATAATAACTACAAGTTAGTGTAAAAATGGAAACGAACTTGCTTTAATAAACCGTGTAAAACAGCTAAATATTGACGGTTCATAGAATTCTACGAAACATGACCAAAATGTAGGTCTATACTCATGCATTTGTGTGGTAAATTTGCATAGCGTAATAATAACTACAAGCTAGTGTAAAAGGTAAATGAACTTGCTTTAGTAAAACCAAGCAAAACAGCTAAATTTTGAACGTTCTCAGAATTCGCCGAAACTTCACCCAAACGTAGGTACCCATGCATTTGTGTGGTAAATTTGCGAAGCGTAATTCTAAAAACAAGTTAGTGTAAAAGGAAAAAGAACTTGCTTTAATAAAACTGTGCACAACAGCTAAATTTTGAACGTTCTTAGAATTCGACGAAACTTGACCCCAAACGTTGGTCTACACCCATGCATTTGTGTTGTAAATTTGCAAAGCGTAATGATAAATACAAGTTAGTGTATAAGGGAAACGAACTTGCTTTACAAAAACCATGCAAAATAGCTAAATTTTGAATGTTCTAAGAATTTCAGGAAACTCGAACCAAACGTAGGACTAGACCCATGTATTTCTATGGTAAATTTGCTAAGCGTAATAATAACTACAAGTTAGTGTAAAAGGGAAATGAACTAGCTTTAATAAAACCGTGGAAAACAGCTAAATATTGAACGTTCATAGAATTCTACGTGACTTGACCAAAACATTGGTGTAGACCCATGTATTTGTATGGTACATTTGCTAAGCGTTGTAAAAATGGAAACGAACATGCTTTAATAAAATCGAGCAAAACAGCTAAATTTTGAACGTTCATAGAATTCCACGAAACTTGACCCAAACGTTGGTCTAGACCCATGTATTTGTGCGGTAAATTTGCTAAACGTAATAATAACTACAAGTTAGTTTAAAATGGAAACGAACTTGCTTTAATCAACCGTGTAAAACAGCTAAATATTGAAGGTTCATAGAATTCTATGAAATTTGATCGAAACGTTGCTCTAGACCCATGTATTTGTGTGGTAAATTTGCTAAGCGTAATAATAACTACAAGTTAGTGTAAACGGGAAACGAATTTGCTGTAATAAAGCCGTGCAAAACAGCTAAATTATGAACGTTCTCAGAATTCCACGAAACTTGACCCAAACGTAGGTACTCATGCATTTGTGTGGTAAATTTGCGAAGCGTAATTCTAAAAACAAGTTAGTGTAAAAGGAAAAAGAACTTGCTTTAATAAAACCGTGCACAACAGCTAAATTTTGAACGTTCTTAGAATTCGATGAAACTTGACCCAAAACCTTGGTCTACACCCATGCATTTGTGTTGTAAATTTGCAAAGCGTAATAATAAATACAAGTCAGTGTATAAAGGAAACGAACTTGCTTTACAAAAACCAAGCAAAATAGCTAAATTTTGAATGTTCTAAGAATTTCAGGAAACTCAAACCAAACGTAGGTCTAGACCCATGTATTTCTATGGTAAATTTGCTAAGCGTAATAATAACTACAAGTTAGTGTAAAAGGGAAACGAACTTGCTTTAATAAAACCGTGCAAAACAGCTTAATTTTGAACGTTTATCAGATTTCCAAGAAACTTGACCCAAACGTAGATATAGACCCATGCATTTGTGTAGTAAAATTGCTAAGCGTAATAATAACTACAAGTTAGCGCAAAAAGGAAACGATGTTCCTTTAATAAAACAGTGTAAAAAAGCTAAATTTTGAACGTTCACAGAATTCCACGAAACTTGACCCAAACGTAGGAAAAGACCCATGCATTTGTATGGTAAATTTGCTAAGCGTAATAATAACTACAAGTTAGTGTAAAAGGGAAAAGAACTTGCTTTAATAAACCGCGCAAAACAGTTTAATTTTGAACGTTCTCAGAATTCCATGAAACTTGACCCAAACGTAGATATAGACCCATTTATTTGTGTAGTAAATTTACTAAGCGTAATAATAACTACAAGTTAGTGTAAAAAGGAAACGATGTTCCTTTAATAAAATCGTGCAAGAAAGCTAAATTTTGGACGTTCTTAGAATTCCACGAAACTTGACCCAAACGTTGGAATAGACCCATGCATCTGTGTGGTAAATTTGCTAAGCATAATAATAATTAGAAATTAGTGTAAAAGGGAAATTAACTTTCTTTAATAAAACCGTGCAAAACAGCTAAATATTGAACGTCCATAGAATTCTACAAAACTTGAGCAAAACGTTGGTGTAGACCCATGTATTTGTGTGGTACATTGCTAAGCGTTGTAAAAATAGAAACGAACCTGCTTTAATAAAACCGAGCAAAACAGCTAAATTTTGAACGTTCATAGAATTCCACGATACTTGACCCAAACGTTGGTCTAGACCCATGTATTTGTATGGTAAATTCCCTAAGCGTAATAATAACTACAAGTTAGTGTAAAAATGGAAACGAACTTGCTTTAATAAACCATGTAAAACAGCTAAATATTGACGGTTCATAGAATTCTACGAAACATGACCCAAACGTAGGTCTAAACTCATGCATTTGTGTGGTAAATTTGCAAAGCGTAATAATAACTACAAGCTAGTGTAAAAGGTAAACGAACTTGCTTTAGTAAAACCAAGCAAAACAGCTAAATTTTGAGCGTTCTCAGAATTCCCCGAAACTTCACCCGAACGTAGGTACCCATGCATTTGTGTGGTAAATTTGCGAAGCGTAATTCTAAAAACAAGTTAGTGTAAAAGGAAAAAGAACTTGCTTTAATAAAACCGTGCACAACAGCTAAATTTTGAACGTTCTTAGAATTCGACGAAACTTGACCCCAAACGTTGGTCTACACCCATGCATTTGTGTTGTAAATTTGCAAAGCGTAATGATAAATACAAGTTAGTGTATAAGGGAAACGAACTTGCTTTACAAAAACCATGCAAAATAGCTAAATTTGAATGTTCTAAGAATTTCAGGAAACTCGAACCAAACGTAGGACTAGACCCATGTATTTCTATGGTAAATTTGCTAAGCGTAATAATAACTACAAGTTAGTGTAAAAGGGAAACGAACTTGCTTAAATAAAACCGTGCAAAACAGCTTAATTTTGAACGTTTATCAGAATTTCAAGAAACTTGACCCAAACGTAGATATAGACCCATGCATTTGTGTAGTAAAATTGCTAAGTGTAATAATAACTACAAGTTAGCGCAAAAAGGAAACGAAGTTCCTTTAATAAAACAGTGTAAAAAAGCTACATTTTGAACGTTCACAGAATTCCACGAAACTTGACCCAAACGTAGGAAAAGACCCATGCATTTGTATGGTAAATTTGCTGAGCGTAATAATAACTACAAGTTAGTGTAAAAGGGAAAAGAACTTGCTTTAATAAACCGCGCAAAACAGTTTAATTTTGAACGTTCTCAGAATTCCATGAAACTTGACCCAAACGTAGATATAGACCCATTTATTTGTGTAGTAAATTTACTAAGCGTAATAATAACTACAAGTTAGTGTAAAAAGGAAACGATGTTCCTTTAATAAAACCGTGCAAGAAAGCTAAATTTTGGACGTTCTTAGAATTCCACGAAACTTGACCCAAACGTTGGACTAGACCCATGCATCTGTGTGGTAAATTTGCTAAGCATAATAATAATTAGAAATTAGTGTAAAAGGGAAATGAACTTTCTTTAATAAAACCGTGCAAAACAGCTAAATATTGAACGTCCATAGAATTCTACGAAACTTGAGCAAAACGTTGGTGTAGACCCATGTATTTGTGTGGTACATTGCTAAGCGTTGTAAAAATAGAAACGAACTTGCTTTAATAAAACCGAGCAAAACAGCTAAATTTTGAACGTTCATAGAATTCCACGATACTTGACCCAAACGTTGGTCTAGACCCATGTATTTGTATGGTAAATTCCCTAAGCGTAATAATAACTACAAGTTAGTGTAAAAATGGAAACGAACTTGCTTTAATAAACCGTGTAAAACAGCTAAATATTGACGGTTCATAGAATTCTACGAAACATGACCAAAATGTAGGTCTATACTCATGCATTTGTGTGGTAAATTTGCATAGCGTAATAATAACTACAAGCTAGTGTAAAAGGTAAATGAACTTGCTTTAGTAAAACCAAGCAAAACAGCTAAATTTTGAACGTTCTCAGAATTCGCCGAAACTTCACCCAAACGTAGGTACCCATGCATTTGTGTGGTAAATTTGCGAAGCGTAATTCTAAAAACAAGTTAGTGTAAAAGGAAAAAGAACTTGCTTTAATAAAACTGTGCACAACAGCTAAATTTTGAACGTTCTTAGAATTCGACGAAACTTGACCCCAAACGTTGGTCTACACCCATGCATTTGTGTTGTAAATTTGCAAAGCGTAATGATAAATACAAGTTAGTGTATAAGGGAAACGAACTTGCTTTACAAAAACCATGCAAAATAGCTAAATTTTGAATGTTCTAAGAATTTCAGGAAACTCGAACCAAACGTAGGACTAGACCCATGTATTTCTATGGTAAATTTGCTAAGCGTAATAATAACTACAAGTTAGTGTAAAAGGGAAATGAACTAGCTTTAATAAAACCGTGGAAAACAGCTAAATATTGAACGTTCATAGAATTCTACGTGACTTGACCAAAACATTGGTGTAGACCCATGTATTTGTATGGTACATTTGCTAAGCGTTGTAAAAATGGAAACGAACATGCTTTAATAAAATCGAGCAAAACAGCTAAATTTTGAACGTTCATAGAATTCCACGAAACTTGACCCAAACGTTGGTCTAGACCCATGTATTTGTGCGGTAAATTTGCTAAACGTAATAATAACTACAAGTTAGTTTAAAATGGAAACGAACTTGCTTTAATCAACCGTGTAAAACAGCTAAGTATTAAAGGTTCATAGAATTCTATGAAATTTGATCGAAACGTTGCTCTAGACCCATGTATTTGTGTGGTAAATTTGCTAAGCGTAATAATAACTACAAGTTAGTGTAAACGGGAAACGAATTTGCTGTAATAAAGCCGTGCAAAACAGCTAAATTATGAACGTTCTCAGAATTCCACGAAACTTGACCCAAACGTAGGTACTCATGCATTTGTGTGGTAAATTTGCGAAGCGTAATTCTAAAAACAAGTTAGTGTAAAAGGAAAAAGAACTTGCTTTAATAAAACCGTGCACAACAGCTAAATTTTGAACGTTCTTAGAATTCGATGAAACTTGACCCAAAACCTTGGTCTACACCCATGCATTTGTGTTGTAAATTTGCAAAGCGTAATAACAAATACAAGTCAGTGTATAAAGGAAACGAACTTGCTTTACAAAAACCAAGCAAAATAGCTAAATTTTGAATGTTCTAAGAATTTCAGGAAACTCAAACCAAACGTAGGTCTAGACCCATGTATTTCTATGGTAAATTTGCTAAGCGTAATAATAACTACAAGTTAGTGTAAAAGGGAAACGAACTTGCTTTAATAAAACCGTGCAAAACAGCTTAATTTTGAACGTTTATCAGATTTCCAAGAAACTTGACCCAAACGTAGATATAGACCCATGCATTTGTGTAGTAAAATTGCTAAGCGTAATAATAACTACAAGTTAGCGCAAAAAGGAAACGAAGTTCCTTTAATAATACAGTGTAAAAAAGCTAAATTTTGAACGTTCAAAGAAATCCACGAAACTTGACCCAAACGTAGGAAAAGACCCATGCATTTGTATGGTAAATTTGCTAAGCGTAATAATAACTACAAGTTAGTGTAAAAGGGAAAAGAACTTGCTTTAATAAACCGCGCAAAACAGTTTAATTTTGAACGTTCTCAGAATTCCATGAAACTTGACCCAAACGTAGATATAGACCCATTTATTTGTGTAGTAAATTTACTAAGCGTAATAATAACTACAAGTTAGTGTAAAAAGGAAACGATGTTCCTTTAATAAAACCGTGCAAGAAAGCTAAATTTTGGACGTTCTTAGAATTCCACGAAACTTGACCCAAACGTTGGACTAGACCCATGCATCTGTGTGGTAAATTTGCTAAGCATAATAATAATTAGAAATTAGTGTAAAAGGGAAATGAACTTTCTTTAATAAAACCGTGCAAAACAGCTAAATATTGAACGTCCATAGAATTCTACGAAACTTGAGCAAAACGTTGGTGTAGACCCATGTATTTGTGTGGTACATTGCTAAGCGTTGTAAAAATAGAAACGAACTTGCTTTAATAAAACCGAGCAAAACAGCTAAATTTTGAACGTTCATAGAATTCCACGATACTTGACCCAAACGTTGGTCTAGACCCATGTATTTGTATGGTAAATTCCCTAAGCGTAATAATAACTACAAGTTAGTGTAAAAATGGAAACGAACTTGCTTTAATAAACCGTGTAAAACAGCTAAATATTGACGGTTCATAGAATTCTACGAAACATGACCAAAACGTAGGTCTATACTCATGCATTTGTGTGGTAAATTTGCATAGCGTAATAATAACTACAAGCTAGTGTAAAAGGTAAACGAACTTGCTTTAGTAAAACCAAGCAAAACAGCTAAATTGTGAGCGTTTTCAGAATTCCCCGAAACTTCACCCAAACGTAGGTACCCATGCATTTGTGTGGTAAATTTGCGAAGCGTAATTCTAAAAACAAGTTAGTGTAAAAGGAAAAAGAACTTGCTTTAATAAAACTGTGCACAACAGCTAAAATTTAAACGTTCTTAGAATTCGACGAAACTTGACCCCAAACGTTGGTCTACACCCATGCATTTGTGTTGTAAATTTGCAAAGCGTAATGATAAATACAAGTTAGTGTATAAGGGAAACGAACTTGCTTTACAAAAACCATGCAAAATAGCTAAATTTTGAATGTTCTAAGAATTTCAGGAAACTCGAACCAAACGTAGGACTAGACCCATGTATTTCTATGGTAAATTTGCTAAGCGTAATAATAACTACAAGTTAGTGTAAAAGGGAAATGAACTAGCTTTAATAAAACCGTGGAAAACAGCTAAATATTGAACGTTCATAGAATTCTACGTGACTTGACCAAAACATTGGTGTAGACCCATGTATTTGTATGGTACATTTGCTAAGCGTTGTAAAAATGGAAACGAACATGCTTTAATAAAATCCAGCAAAACAGCTAAATTTTGAACGTTCATAGAATTCCACGAAACTTGACCCAAACGTTGGTCTAGACCCATGTATTTGTGCGGTAAATTTGCTAAACGTAATAATAACTACAAGTTAGTTTAAAATGGAAACGAACTTGCTTTAATCAACCGTGTAAAACAGCTAAATATTGAAGGTTCATAGAATTCTATGAAATTTGATCGAAACGTTGCTCTAGACCCATGTATTTGTGTGGTAATTTGCTAAGCGTAATAATAACTACAAGTTAGTGTAAACGGGAAACGAATTTGCTGTAATAAAGCCGTGCAAAACAGCTAAATTATGAACGTTCTCAGAATTCCACGAAACTTGACCCAAACGTAGGTACTCATGCATTTGTGTGGTAAATTTGCGAAGCGTAATTCTAAAAACAAGTTAGTGTAAAAGGAAAAAGAACTTGCTTTAATAAAACCGTGCACAACAGCTAAATTTTGAACGTTCTTAGAATTCGATGAAACTTGACCCAAAACCTTGGTCTACACCCATGCATTTGTGTTGTAAATTTGCAAAGCGTAATAATAAATACAAGTCAGTGTATAAAGGAAACGAACTTGCTTTACAAAAACCAAGCAAAATAGCTAAATTTTGAATGTTCTAAGAATTTCAGGAAACTCAAACCAAACGTAGGTCTAGACCCATGTATTTCTATGGTAAATTTGCTAAGCGTAATAATAACTACAAGTTAGTGTAAAAGGGAAACGAACTTGCTTTAATAAAACCGTGCAAAACAGCTTAATTTTGAACGTTTATCAGATTTCCAAGAAACTTGACCCAAACGTAGATATAGACCCATGCATTTGTGTAGTAAAATTGCTAAGCGTAATAATAACTACAAGTTAGCGCAAAAAGGAAACGAAGTTCCTTTAATAAAACAGTGTAAAAAAGCTAAATTTTGAACGTTCAAAGAAATCCACGAAACTTGACCCAAACGTAGGAAAAGACCCATGCATTTGTATGGTAAATTTGCTAAGCGTAATAATAACTACAAGTTAGTGTAAAAGGGAAAAGAACTTGCTTTAATAAACCGCGCAAAACAGTTTAATTTTGAACGTTCTCAGAATTCCATGAAACTTGACCCAAACGTAGATATAGACCCATTTATTTGTGTAGTAAATTTACTAAGCGTAATAATAACTACAAGTTAGTGTAAAAAGGAAACGATGTTCCTTTAATAAAACCGTGCAAGAAAGCTAAATTTTGGACGTTCTTAGAATTCCACGAAACTTGACCCAAACGTTGGACTAGACCCATGCATCTGTGTGGTAAATTTGCTAAGCATAATAATAATTAGAAATTAGTGTAAAAGGGAAATGAACTTTCTTTAATAAAACCGTGCAAAACAGCTAAATATTGAACGTCCATAGAATTCTACGAAACTTGAGCAAAACGTTGGTGTAGACCCATGTATTTGTGTGGTACATTGCTAAGCGTTGTAAAAATAGAAACGAACTTGCTTTAATAAAACCGAGCAAAACAGCTAAATTTTGAACGTTCATAGAATTCCACGATACTTGACCCAAACGTTGGTCTAGACCCATGTATTTGTATGGTAAATTCCCTAAGCGTAATAATAACTACAAGTTAGTGTAAAAATGGAAACGAACTTGCTTTAATAAACCGTGTAAAACAGCTAAATATTGACGGTTCATAGAATTCTACGAAACATGACCAAAACGTAGGTCTATACTCATGCATTTGTGTGGTAAATTTGCATAGCGTAATAATAACTACAAGCTAGTGTAAAAGGTAAACGAACTTGCTTTAGTAAAACCAAGCAAAACAGCTAAATTGTGAGCGTTTTCAGAATTCCCCGAAACTTCACCCAAACGTAGGTACCCATGCATTTGTGTGGTAAATTTGCGAAGCGTAATTCTAAAAACAAGTTAGTGTAAAAGGAAAAAGAACTTGCTTTAATAAAACTGTGCACAACAGCTAAAATTTAAACGTTCTTAGAATTCGACGAAACTTGACCCCAAACGTTGGTCTACACCCATGCATTTGTGTTGTAAATTTGCAAAGCGTAATGATAAATACAAGTTAGTGTATAAGGGAAACGAACTTGCTTTACAAAAACCATGCAAAATAGCTAAATTTTGAATGTTCTAAGAATTTCAGGAAACTCGAACCAAACGTAGGACTAGACCCATGTATTTCTATGGTAAATTTGCTAAGCGTAATAATAACTACAAGTTAGTGTAAAAGGGAAATGAACTAGCTTTAATAAAACCGTGGAAAACAGCTAAATATTGAACGTTCATAGAATTCTACGTGACTTGACCAAAACATTGGTGTAGACCCATGTATTTGTATGGTACATTTGCTAAGCGTTGTAAAAATGGAAACGAACATGCTTTAATAAAATCCAGCAAAACAGCTAAATTTTGAACGTTCATAGAATTCCACGAAACTTGACCCAAACGTTGGTCTAGACCCATGTATTTGTGCGGTAAATTTGCTAAACGTAATAATAACTACAAGTTAGTTTAAAATGGAAACGAACTTGCTTTAATCAACCGTGTAAAACAGCTAAATATTGAAGGTTCATAGAATTCTATGAAATTTGATCGAAACGTTGCTCTAGACCCATGTATTTGTGTGGTAAATTTGCTAAGCGTAATAATAACTACAAGTTAGTGTAAACGGGAAACGAATTTGCTGTAATAAAGCCGTGCAAAACAGCTAAATTATGAACGTTCTCAGAATTCCACGAAACTTGACCCAAACGTAGGTACTCATGCATTTGTGTGGTAAATTTGCGAAGCGTAATTCTAAAAACAAGTTAGTGTAAAAGGAAAAAGAACTTGCTTTAATAAAACCGTGCACAACAGCTAAATTTTGAACGTTCTTAGAATTCGATGAAACTTGACCCAAAACCTTGGTCTACACCCATGCATTTGTGTTGTAAATTTGCAAAGCGTAATAATAAATACAAGTCAGTGTATAAAGGAAACGAACTTGCTTTACAAAAACCAAGCAAAATAGCTAAATTTTGAATGTTCTAAGAATTTCAGGAAACTCAAACCAAACGTAGGTCTAGACCCATGTATTTCTATGGTAAATTTGCTAAGCGTAATAATAACTACAAGTTAGTGTAAAAGGGAAACGAACTTGCTTTAATAAAACCGTGCAAAACAGCTTAATTTTGAACGTTTATCAGATTTCCAAGAAACTTGACCCAAACGTAGATATAGACCCATGCATTTGTGTAGTAAAATTGCTAAGCGTAATAATAACTACAAGTTAGCGCAAAAAGGAAACGAAGTTCCTTTAATAAAACAGTGTAAAAAAGCTAAATTTTGAACGTTCAAAGAAATCCACGAAACTTGACCCAAACGTAGGAAAAGACCCATGCATTTGTATGGTAAATTTGCTAAGCGTAATAATAACTACAAGTTAGTGTAAAAGGGAAAAGAACTTGCTTTAATAAACCGCGCAAAACAGTTTAATTTTGAACGTTCTCAGAATTCCATGAAACTTGACCCAAACGTAGATATAGACCCATTTATTTGTGTAGTAAATTTACTAAGCGTAATAATAACTACAAGTTAGTGTAAAAAGGAAACGATGTTCCTTTAATAAAACCGTGCAAGAAAGCTAAATTTTGGACGTTCTTAGAATTCCACGAAACTTGACCCAAACGTTGGACTAGACCCATGCATCTGTGTGGTAAATTTGCTAAGCATAATAATAATTAGAAATTAGTGTAAAAGGGAAATGAACTTTCTTTAATAAAACCGTGCAAAACAGCTAAATATTGAACGTCCATAGAATTCTACGAAACTTGAGCAAAACGTTGGTGTAGACCCATGTATTTGTGTGGTACATTGCTAAGCGTTGTAAAAATAGAAACGAACTTGCTTTAATAAAACCGAGCAAAACAGCTAAATTTTGAACGTTCATAGAATTCCACGATACTTGACCCAAACGTTGGTCTAGACCCATGTATTTGTATGGTAAATTCCCTAAGCGTAATAATAACTACAAGTTAGTGTAAAAATGGAAACGAACTTGCTTTAATAAACCGTGTAAAACAGCTAAATATTGACGGTTCATAGAATTCTACGAAACATGACCAAAACGTAGGTCTATACTCATGCATTTGTGTGGTAAATTTGCATAGCGTAATAATAACTACAAGCTAGTGTAAAAGGTAAACGAACTTGCTTTAGTAAAACCAAGCAAAACAGCTAAATTTTGAGCGTTCTCAGAATTCGCCGAAACTTCACCCAAACGTAGGTACCCATGCATTTGTGTGGTAAATTTGCGAAGCGTAATTCTAAAAACAAGTTAGTGTAAAAGGAAAAAGAACTTGCTTTAATAAAACTGTGCACAACAGCTAAATTTTGAACGTTCTTAGAATTCGACGAAACTTGACCCCAAACGTTGGTCTACACCCATGCATTTGTGTTGTAAATTTGCAAAGCGTAATGATAAATACAAGTTAGTGTATAAGGGAAACGAACTTGCTTTACAAAAACCATGCAAAATAGCTAAATTTTGAATGTTCTAAGAATTTCAGGAAACTCGAACCAAACGTAGGACTAGACCCATGTATTTCTATGGTAAATTTGCTAAGCGTAATAATAACTACAAGTTAGTGTAAAAGGGAAATGAACTAGCTTTAATAAAACCGTGGAAAACAGCTAAACATTGAACGTTCATAGAATTCTACGTGACTTGACCAAAACATTGGTGTAGACCCATGTATTTGTATGGTACATTTGCTAAGCGTTGTAAAAATGAAAACGAACATGCTTTAATAAAATCGAGCAAATCAGCTAAATTTTGAACGTTCATAGAATTCCACGAAACTTGACCCAAACGTTGGTCTAGACCCATGTATTTGTGCGGTAAATTTGCTAAACGTAATAATAACTACAAGTTAGTTTAAAATGGAAACGAACTTGCTTTAATCAACCGTGTAAAACAGCTAAATATTGAAGGTTCATAGAATTCTATGAAATTTGATCGAAACGTTGCTCTAGACCCATGTATTTGTGTGGTAAATTTGCTAAGCGTAATAATAACTACAAGTTAGTGTAAACGGGAAACGAATTTGCTGTAATAAAGCCGTGCAAAACAGCTAAATTATGAACGTTCTCAGAATTCCACGAAACTTGACCCAAACGTAGGTACTCATGCATTTGTGTGGTAAATTTGTGAAGCGTAATTCTGAAAACAAGTTAGTGTAAAACGAAAAAGAACTTGCTTTAATAAAACCGTGCACAACAGCTAAATTTTGAACGTTCTTAGAATTCGATGAAACTTGACCCAAAACCTTGGTCTACACCCATGCATTTGTGTTGTAAATTTGCAAAGCGTAATAATAAATACAAGTCAGTGTATAAAGGAAACGAACTTGCTTTACAAAAACCAAGCAAAATAGCTAAATTTTGAATGTTCTAAGAATTTCAGGAAACTCAAACCAAACGTAGGTCTACACCCATGTATTTCTATGGTAAATTTGCTAAGCGTAATAATAACTACAAGTTAGTGTAAAAGGGAAACGAACTTGCTTTAATAAAACCGTGCAAAACAGCTTAATTTTGAACGTTTATCAGATTTCCAAGAAACTTGACCCAAACGTAGATATAGACCCATGCATTTGTGTAGTAAAATTGCTAAGCGTAATAATAACTACAAGTTAGCGCAAAAAGGAAACGAAGTTCCTTTAATAAAACAGTGTAAAAAAGCTAAATTTTGAACGTTCAAAGAATTCCACGAAACTTGACCCAAACGTAGGAAAAGACCCATGCATTTGTATGGTAAATTTGCTAAGCGTAATAATAACTACAAGTTAGTGTAAAAGGGAAAAGAACTTGCTTTAATAAACCGCGCAAAACAGTTTAATTTTGAACGTTCTCAGAATTCCATGAAACTTGACCCAAACGTAGATATAGACCCATTTATTTGTGTAGTAAATTTACTAAGCGTAATAATAACTACAAGTTAGTGTAAAAAGGAAACGATGTTCCTTTAATAAAACCGTGCAAGAAAGCTAAATTTTGGACGTTCTTAGAATTCCACGAAACTTGACCCAAACGTTGGACTAGACCCATGCATCTGTGTGGTAAATTTGCTAAGCATAATAATAATTAGAAATTAGTGTAAAAGGGAAATGAACTTTCTATAATAAAACCGTGCACAACAGCTAAATTTTGAACGTTCTTAAAATTCGATGAAACTTGACCCAAAACCTTGGTCTACACCCATGCATTTGTGTTGTAAATTTGCAAAGCGTAATAATAAATACAAGTCAGTGTATAAAGGAAACGAACTTGCTTTACAAAAACCAAGCAAAATAGCTAAATTTTGAATGTTCTAAGAATTTCAGGAAACTCAAACCAAACGTAGGTCTAGACCCATGTATTTCTATGGTAAATTTGCTAAGCGTAATAATAACTACAAGTTAGTGTAAAAGGGAAACGAACTTGCTTTAATAAAACCGTGCAAAACAGCTTAATTTTGAACGTTTATCAGATTTCCAAGAAACTTGACCCAAACGTAGATATAGACCCATGCATTTGTGTAGTAAAATTGCTAAGCGTAATAATAACTACAAGTTAGCGCAAAAAGGAAACGAAGTTCCTTTAATAAAACAGTGTAAAAAAGCTAAATTTTGAACGTTCAAAGAATTCCACGAAACTTGACCCAAACGTAGGAAAAGACCCATGCATTTGTATGGTAAATTTGCTAAGCGTAATAATAACTACAAGTTAGTGTAAAAGGGAAAAGAACTTGCTTTAATAAACCGCGCAAAACAGTTTAATTTTGAACGTTCTCAGAATTCCATGAAACTTGACCCAAACGTAGATATAGACCCATTTATTTGTGTAGTAAATTTACTAAGCGTAATAATAACTACAAGTTAGTGTAAAAAGGAAACGATGTTCCTTTAATAAAACCGTGCAAGAAAGCTAAATTTTGGACGTTCTTAGAATTCCACGAAACTTGACCCAAACGTTGGACTAGACCCATGCATCTGTGTGGTAAATTTGCTAAGCATAATAATAATTAGAAATTAGTGTAAAAGGGAAATGAACTTTCTTTAATAAAACCGTGCACAACAGCTAAATTTTGAACGTTCTTAGAATTCGATGAAACTTGACCCAAAACCTTGGTCTACACCCATGCATTTGTGTTGTAAATTTGCAAAGCGTAATAATAAATACAAGTCAGTGTATAAAGGAAACGAACTTGCTTTACAAAAACCAAGCAAAATAGCTAAATTTTGATTGTTCTACGAATTTCAGGAAACTCAAACCAAACGTAGGTCTAGACCCATGTATTTCTATGGTAAATTTGCTAAGCGTAATAATAACTACAAGTTAGTGTAAAAGGGAAACGAACTTGCTTTAATAAAACCGTGCAAAACAGCTTAATTTTGAACGTTTATCAGATTTCCAAGAAACTTGACCCAAACGTAGATATAGACCCATGCATTTGTGTAGTAAAATTGCTAAGCGTAATAATAACTACAAGTTAGCGCAAAAAGGAAACGAAGTTCCTTTAATAAAACAGTGTAAAAAAGCTAAATTTTGAACGTTCAAAGAATTCCACGAAACTTGACCCAAACGTAGGAAAAGACCCATGCATTTGTATGGTAAATTTGCTAAGCGTAATAATAACTACAAGTTAGTGTAAAAGGGAAAAGAACTTGCTTTAATAAACCGCGCAAAACAGTTTAATTTTGAACGTTCTCAGAATTCCATGAAACTTGACCCAAACGTAGATATAGACCCATTTATTTGTGTAGTAAATTTACTAAGCGTAATAATAACTACAAGTTAGTGTAAAAAGGAAACGATGTTCCTTTAATAAAACCGTGCAAGAAAGCTAAATTTTGGACGTTCTTAGAATTTCACGAAACTTGACCCAAACGTTGGACTAGACCCATGCATCTGTGTGGTAAATTTGCTAAGCATAATAATAATTAGAAATTAGTGTAAAAGGGAAATGAACTTGCTTTAATAAAACCGAGCAAAACAGCTAAATTTTGAACGTTCATAGAATTCCACGATACTTGACCCAAACGTTGGTCTAGACCCATGTATTTGTATGGTAAATTCCCTAAGCGTAATAATAACTACAAGTTAGTGTAAAAATGGAAACGAACTTGCTTTAATAAACCGTGTAAAACAGCTAAATATTGACGGTTCATAGAATTCTACGAAACATGACCAAAACGTAGGTCTATACTCATGCATTTGTGTGGTAAATTTGCATAGCGTAATAATAACTACAAGCTAGTGTAAAAGGTAAACGAACTTGCTTTAGTAAAACCAAGCAAAACAGCTAAATTTTGAGCGTTCTCAGAATTCGCCGAAACTTCACCCAAACGTAGGTACCCATGCATTTGTGTGGTAAATTTGCGAAGCGTAATTCTAAAAACAAGTTAGTGTAAAAGGAAAAAGAACTTGCTTTAATAAAACTGTGCACAACAGCTAAATTTTGAACGTTCTTAGAATTCGACGAAACTTGACCCCAAACGTTGGTCTACACCCATGCATTTGTGTTGTAAATTTGCAAAGCGTAATGATAAATACAAGTTAGTGTATAAGGGAAACGAACTTGCTTTACAAAAACCATGCAAAATAGCTAAATTTTGAATGTTCTAAGAATTTCAGGAAACTCGAACCAAACGTAGGACTAGACCCATGTATTTCTATGGGTAAATTTGCTAAGCGTAATAATAACTACAAGTTAGTGTAAAAGGGAAATGAACTAGCTTTAATAAAACCGTGGAAAACAGCTAAATATTGACGTTCATAGAATTCTACGTGACTTGACCAAAACATTGGTGTAGGACCCTGTATTTGTATGGTACATTTGCTAAGCGTTGTAAAAATGGAAACGAACATGCTTTAATAAAACCGAGCAAAACAGCTAAATTTTGAACGTTCATAGAATTCCACGAAACTTGACCCAAACGTTGGTCTAGACCCATGTATTTGTGTGGTAAATTTGCTAAACGTAATAATAACAACAAGTTAGTTTAAAATGGAAACGAACTTGCTTTAATCAACCGTGTAAAACAGCTAAATATTGAAGGTCCATAGAATTCTATGGAAATTTGATCGAAACGTTAGTCTAGACCCATGTATTTGTGTGGTAAATTTGCTAAGCGTAATAATAACTACAAGTTAGTGTAAACGGGAAACGAATTTGCTGTAATAAAAGCCGTGCAAAACAGCTAAATTATGAACGTTCTCAGAATTCCACGAAACTTGACCCAAACGTAGGTACTCATGCATTTGTGTGGTAAATTTGCGAAGCGTAATTCTAAAAACAAGTTAGTGTAAAAGGAAAAAGAACTTGCTTTAATAAAACCGTGCACAACAGCTAAATTTTGAACGTTCTTAGAATTCGATGAAACTTGACCCAAAACGTTGGTCTACACCCATGCATTTGTGTTGTAAATTTGCAAAGCGTAATAATAAATACAAGTCTGTGTATAAAGGAAACGAACTTGCTTTACAAAAACCAAGCAAAATAGCTAAATTTTGAATGTTCTAAGAATTTCAGGAAACTCAAACCAAACGTAGGTCTAGACCCATGTATTTCTATGGTAATTTGCTAAGCGTAATAATAACTACAAGTTAGTGTAAAAGGGAAACGAACTTGCTTTAATAAAACCGTGCAAAACAGCTTAATTTTTGAACGTTTATCAGAATTCCAAGAAACTTGACCCAAACGTAGATATAGACCCATGCATTTGTGTAGTAAAATTGCTAAGCGTAATAATAACTACAAGTTAGCGCCAAAAGGAAACGAAGTTCCTTTAATAAAACAGTGTAAAAAAGCTAAATTTTGAACGTTCAAAGAATTCCACGAAACTTGACCCAAACGTAGGAAAAGACCCATGCATTTGTATGGTAAATTTGCTGAGCGTAATAATAACTACAAGTTAGTGTAAAAGGGAAAAGAACTTGCTTTAATAAACCGCGCAAAACAGTTTAATTTTGAACGTCTCAGAATTCCATGAATCTTGACCCAAACGTAGATATAGACCCATTTATTTGTGTAGTAAATTTACTAAGCGTAATAATAACTACAAGTTAGTGTAAAAAGGAAACGATGTTCCTTTAATAAAACCGTGCAAGAAAGCTAAATTTTGGACGTTCTTAGAATTCCACGAAACTTGACCCAAACGTTGGACTAGACCCATGCATCTGTGTGGTAAATTTGCTAAGCATAATATAATTAGAAATTAGTGTAAAAGGGAAATGAACTTTCTTTAATAAAATCGTGCAAAACAGCTAAATATTGAACGTCCATAGAATTCTACGAAACTTGAGCAAAACATTGGTGTAGACCCATGTATTTGTGTGGTACATTGCTAAGCGTTGTAAAAATAGAAACGAACTTGCTTTAATAAAACCGAGCAAAACAGCTAAATTTTGAACGTTCATAGAATTCCACGATACTTGACCCAAACGTTGGTCTAGACCCATGTATTTGTATGGTAAATTCCCTAAGCGTAATATAACTACAAGTTAGTGTAAAAATGGAAACGAACTTGCTTTAATAAACCGTGTAAAACAGCTAAATATTGACGGGTTCATAGAATTCTACGAAACATGACCCAAACGTAGGTCTAAACTCATGCATTTGTGTGGTAAATTTGCAAAGCGTAATAATAACTACAAGCTAGTGTAAAAGGTAAACGAACTTGCTTTAGTAAAACCAGCAAAACAGCTAAATTTTGAGCGTTCTCAGAATTCCCCGAAACTTCACCCAAACGTAGGTACCCATGCATTTGTGTTGGTAAAATTTGCGAAGCGTAATTCTAAAAACAAGTTAGTGTAAAAGGAAAAAGAACTCGCTTTAATAAAACTGTGCACAACAGCTAAATTTTGAACGTTCTTGAATTCGTCGAAACTTGACCCCAAACGTTGGTCTACACCCATGCATTTGTGTTGTAAATTTGCAAAGCGTAATGATAAATACAAGTTAGTGTATAAGGGAAACGAACTTGCTTTACAAAAAACCATGCAAAATAGCTAAATTTTGAATGTTCTAAGAATTCAGGAAACTCGACCAAACGTAGGTCTAGACCCATGTATTTTCTATGGTAAATTTGCTAAGCGTAATAATAACTACAAGTTAGTGTAAAAAGGGAAATGAACTAGCTTTAATAAAACCGTGGAAAACAGCTAAATATTGAACGTTCATAGAATTCTACGTGACTTGACCAAAACATTGGTGTAGACCCATGTATTTGTATGGTACATTTGCTAAGCGTTGTAAAAATGGAAACGAACATGCTTTAATAAAATCGAGCAAAAAAAATTTTGAACGTTCATAGAATTCCACGAAACTTGACCCAAACGTTGGTCTAGACCCATGTATTTGTGTGGTAAATTTGCTAAACGTAATAATAACTACAAGTTAGTTTAAAATGGAAACGAACTTGCTTTAATCAACCGTGTAAAACAGCTAAATATTGAAGGTTCATAGAATTCTATGAAATTTGATCGAAACGTTGGTCTAGACCCATGTATTTGTGTGGTAAATTTGCTAAGCGTAATAATAATAACTACAAGTTAGTGTAAACGGGAAACGAATTTGCTGTAATAAAGCCGTGCAAAACAGCTAAATTATGAACGTTCTCAGAATTCCACGAAACTTGACCCAAACGTAGGTACTCATGCATTTGTGTGGTAAATTTGCGAAGCGTAATTCTAAAAACAAGTTAGTGTAAAAGGAAAAAGAACTTGCTTTAATAAAACCGTGCACAACAGCTAAATTTTGAACGTTCTTAGAATTCGATGAAACTTGACCCAAAACGTTGGTCTACACCCATGCATTTGTGTTGTAAATTTGCAAAGCGTAATAATAAATACAAGTCAGTGTATAAAGGAAACGAACTTGCTTTACAAAAACCAAGCAAAATAGCTAAATTTTGAATGTTCTAAGAATTTCAGGAAACTCAAACCAAACGTAGGTCTAGACCCATGTATTTCTATGGTAAATTTGTTAAGCGTAATAATAACTACAAGTTAGTGTAAAAGGGAAACGAACTTGCTTTAATAAAACCGTGCAAAACAGCTTAATTTTGAACGTTTATCAGAATTCCAAGAAACTTGACCCAAACGTAGATATAGACCCATGCATTTGTGTAGTAAAATTGCTAAGCGTAATAATAACTACAAGTTAGCGCAAAAAGGAAACGAAGTTCCTTTAAAAAACAGTGTAAAAAAGCTAAATTTTGAACGTTCACAGAATTCCACGAAACTTGACCCAAACGTAGGAAAAGACCCATGCATTTGTGTGGTAAATTTGCTAAGCGTAATAATGACTACAAGTTAGTGTAAAAGGGAAAAGAACTTGCTTAATAAACCGCGCAAAACAGTTTAATTTTGAACGTTCTCAGAATTCCATAAAACTTGACCCAAACGTCGATATAGACCCATTTATTTGTGTAGTAAATTTACTAAGCGTAATAATAACTACAAGTTAGTGTAAAAAGGAAACGATGTTCCTTTAATAAAACCGTGCAAGAAAGCTAAATTTTGGACGTTCTTAGAAATCCACGAAACTTGACCCAAACGTTGGACTAGACCCATGCATCTGTGTGGTAAATTTGCTAAGCATAATAATAATTAGAAATTAGTGTAAAAGGGAAATGAACTTTCTTTAATAAAACCGTGCAAAACAGCTAAATATTGAACGTCCATAGAATTCTACGAAACTTGAGCAAAACATTGGTGTAGACCCATGTATTTGTGTGGTACATTGCTAAGCGTTGTAAAAATAGAAACGAACTTGCTTTAATAAAACCGAGCAAAACAGCTAAATTTTGAACGTTCATAGAATTCCACGATACTTGACCCAAACGTTGGTCTAGACCCATGTATTTGTATGGTAAATTTCCTAAGCGTAATAATAACTACAAGTTAGTGTAAAAATGGAAACGAACTTGCTTTAATAAACCGTGTAAAACAGCTAAATATTGACGATTCATAGAATTCTACGAAACATGACCCAAACGTAGGTCTAAACTCATGCATTTGTGTGGTAAATTTGCAAAGCGTAATAATAACTACAAGCTAGTGTAAAAGGTAAACGAACTTGCTTTAGTAAAACCAAGCAAAACAGCTAAATTTTGAGCGTTCTCAGAATTCCCCGAAACTTCACCCAGACGTAGGTACCCATGCATTTGTGTGGTAAATTTGCGAAGCGTAATTCTAAAAACAAGTTAGTGTAAAAGGAAAAAGAACTTGCTTTAATAAAACCGTGCACAACAGCTAAATTTTGAACGTTCTTAGAATTCGACGAAACTTGACCCCAAATGTTGGTCTACACCCATGCATTTGTGTTGTAAATTTGCAAAGCGTAATAGTAAATACAAGTTAGTGTATAAGGGAAACGAACTTGCTTTACAAAAACCATGCAAAATAGCTAAATTTTGAATGTTCTAAGAATTTCAGGAAACTCGAACCAAACGTAGGACTAGACCCATGTATTTCTATGGTAAATTTGCTAAGCGTAACAATAACAACAAGTTAGTGTAAAAGGGAAATGAACTAGCTCTAATAAAACCGTGGAAAACAGCTAAATATTGAACGTTCATAGAATTCTACGTGACTTGACCAAAACATTGGTGTAGACCCATGTATTTGTATGGTACATTTGCTAAGCGTTGTAAAAATGGAAACGAACATGCTTTAATAAAACCGAGCAAAACAGCTAAATTTTGAACGTTCATAGAATTCCACGAAACTTGACCCAAACGTTGGTCTAGACCCATGTATTTGTGTGGTAAATTTGCTAAACGTAATAATAACTACAAGTTAGTTTAAAATGGAAACGAACTTGCTTTAATCAACCGTGTAAAACAGCTAAATATTGAAGGTTCATAGAATTCTATGAAATTTGATCGAAACGTTGGTCTAGACCCATGTATTTGTGTGGTAAATTTGCTAAGCGTAATAATAATAACTACAAGTTAGTGTAAACGGGAAACGAATTTGCTGTAATAAAGCCGTGCAAAACAGCTAAATTATGAACGTTCTCAGAATTCCACGAAACTTGACCCAAACGTAGGTACTCATGCATTTGTGTGGTAAATTTGCGAAGCGTAATTCTAAAAACAAGTTAGTGTAAAAGGAAAAAGAACTTGCTTTAATAAAACCGTGCACAACAGCTAAATTTTGAACGTTCTTAGAATTCGATGAAACTTGACCCAAAACGTTGGTCTACACCCATGCATTTGTGTTGTAAATTTGCAAAGCGTAATAATAAATACAAGTCAGTGTATAAAGGAAACGAACTTGCTTTACAAAAACCAAGCAAAATAGCTAAATTTTGAATGTTCTAAGAATTTCAGGAAACTCAAACCAAACGTAGGTCTAGACCCATGTATTTCTATGGTAAATTTGTTAAGCGTAATAATAACTACAAGTTAGTGTAAAAGGGAAACGAACTTGCTTTAATAAAACCGTGCAAAACAGCTTAATTTTGAACGTTTATCAGAATTCCAAGAAACTTGACCCAAACGTAGATATAGACCCATGCATTTGTGTAGTAAAATTGCTAAGCGTAATAATAACTACAAGTTAGCGCAAAAAGGAAACGAAGTTCCTTTAAAAAACAGTGTAAAAAAGCTAAATTTTGAACGTTCACAGAATTCCACGAAACTTGACCCAAACGTAGGAAAAGACCCATGCATTTGTGTGGTAAATTTGCTAAGCGTAATAATGACTACAAGTTAGTGTAAAAGGGAAAAGAACTTGCTTAATAAACCGCGCAAAACAGTTTAATTTTGAACGTTCTCAGAATTCCATGAAACTTGACCCAAACGTCGATATAGACCCATTTATTTGTGTAGTAAATTTACTAAGCGTAATAATAACTACAAGTTAGTGTAATAAGGAAACGATATTCCTTTAATAAAACCGTGCAAGAAAGCTAAATTTTGGACGTTCTTAGAAATCCACGAAACTTGACCCAAACGTTGGACTAGACCCATGCATCTGTGTGGTAAATTTGCTAAGCATAATAATAATTAGAAATTAGTGTAAAAGGGAAATGAACTTTCTTTAATAAAACCGTGCAAAACAGCTAAATATTGAACGTCCATAGAATTCTACGAAACTTGAGCAAAACGTTGGTGTAGACCCATGTATTTGTGTGGTACATTGCTAAGCGTTGTAAAAATAGAAACGAACTTGCTTTAATAAAACCGAGCAAAACAGCTAAATTTTGAACGTTCATAGAATTCCACGATACTTGACCCAAACGTTGGTCTAGACCCATGTATTTGTATGGTAAATTTCCTAAGCGTAATAATAACTACAAGTTAGTGTAAAAATGGAAACGAACTTGCTTTAATAAACCGTGTAAAACAGCTAAATATTGACGGTTCATAGAATTCTACGAAACATGACCCAAACGTAGGTCTAAACTCATGCATTTGTGTGGTAAATTTGCAAAGCGTAATAATAACTACAAGCTAGTGTAAAAGGTAAACGAACTTGCTTTAGTAAAACCAAGCAAAACAGCTAAATTTTGAGCGTTCTCAGAATTCCCCGAAACTTCACCCAGACGTAGGTACCCATGCATTTGTGTGGTAAATTTGCGAAGCGTAATTCTAAAAACAAGTTAGTGTAAAAGGAAAAAGAACTTGCTTTAATAAAACCGTGCACAACAGCTAAATTTTGAACGTTCTTAGAATTCGACGAAACTTGACCCCAAATGTTGGTCTACACCCATGCATTTGTGTTGTAAATTTGCAAAGCGTAATAGTAAATACAAGTTAGTGTATAAGGGAAACGAACTTGCTTTACAAAAACCATGCAAAATAGCTAAATTTTGAATGTTCTAAGAATTTCAGGAAACTCGAACCAAACGTAGGACTAGACCCATGTATTTCTATGGTAAATTTGCTAAGCGTAACAATAACAACAAGTTAGTGTAAAAGGGAAATGAACTAGCTCTAATAAAACCGTGGAAAACAGCTAAATATTGAACGTTCATAGAATTCTACGTGACTTGACCAAAACATTGGTGTAGACCCATGTATTTGTATGGTACATTTGCTAAGCGTTGTAAAAATGGAAACGAACATGCTTTAATAAAACCGAGCAAAACAGCTAAATTTTGAACGTTCATAGAATTCCACGAAACTTGACCCAAACGTTGGTCTAGACCCATGTATTTGTGTGGTAAATTTGCTAAACGTAATAATAACTACAAGTTAGTTTAAAATGGAAACGAACTTGCTTTAATCAACCGTGTAAAACAGCTAAATATTGAAGGTTCATAGAATTCTATGAAATTTGATCGAAACGTTGGTCTAGACCCATGTATTTGTGTGGTAAATTTGCTAAGCGTAATAATAATAACTACAAGTTAGTGTAAACGGGAAACGAATTTGCTGTAATAAAGCCGTGCAAAACAGCTAAATTATGAACGTTCTCAGAATTCCACGAAACTTGACCCAAACGTAGGTACTCATGCATTTGTGTGGTAAATTTGCGAAGCGTAATTCTAAAAACAAGTTAGTGTAAAAGGAAAAAGAACTTGCTTTAATAAAATCGTGCACAACAGCTAAATTTTGAACGTTCTTAGAATTCGATGAAACTTGACCCAAAACGTTGGTCTACACCCATGCATTTGTGTTGTAAATTTGCAAAGCGTAATAATAAATACAAGTCAGTGTATAAAGGAAACGAACTTGCTTTACAAAAACCAAGCAAAATAGCTAAATTTTGAATGTTCTAAGAATTTCAGGAAACTCAAACCAAACGTAGGTCTAGACCCATGTATTTCTATGGTAAATTTGTTAAGCGTAATAATAACTACAAGTTAGTGTAAAAGGGAAACGAACTTGCTTTAATAAAACCGTGCAAAACAGCTTAATTTTGAACGTTTATCAGAATTCCAAGAAACTTGACCCAAACGTAGATATAGACCCATGCATTTGTGTAGTAAAATTGCTAAGCGTAATAATAACTACAAGTTAGCGCAAAAAGGAAACGAAGTTCCTTTAAAAAACAGTGTAAAAAAGCTAAATTTTGAACGTTCACAGAATTCCACGAAACTTGACCCAAACGTAGGAAAAGACCCATGCATTTGTGTGGTAAATTTGCTAAGCGTAATAATGACTACAAGTTAGTGTAAAAGGGAAAAGAACTTGCTTAATAAACCGCGCAAAACAGTTTAATTTTGAACGTTCTCAGAATTCCATAAAACTTGACCCAAACGTCGATATAGACCCATTTATTTGTGTAGTAAATTTACTAAGCGTAATAATAACTACAAGTTAGTGTAAAAAGGAAACGATGTTCCTTTAATAAAACCGTGCAAGAAAGCTAAATTTTGGACGTTCTTAGAAATCCACGAAACTTGACCCAAACGTTGGACTAGACCCATGCATCTGTGTGGTAAATTTGCTAAGCATAATAATAATTAGAAATTAGTGTAAAAGGGAAATGAACTTTCTTTAATAAAACCGTGCAAAACAGCTAAATATTGAACGTCCATAGAATTCTACGAAACTTGAGCAAAACATTGGTGTAGACCCATGTATTTGTGTGGTACATTGCTAAGCGTTGTAAAAATAGAAACGAACTTGCTTTAATAAAACCGAGCAAAACAGCTAAATTTTGAACGTTCATAGAATTCCACGATACTTGACCCAAACGTTGGTCTAGACCCATGTATTTGTATGGTAAATTTCCTAAGCGTAATAATAACTACAAGTTAGTGTAAAAATGGAAACGAACTTGCTTTAATAAACCGTGTAAAACAGCTAAATATTGACGATTCATAGAATTCTACGAAACATGACCCAAACGTAGGTCTAAACTCATGCATTTGTGTGGTAAATTTGCAAAGCGTAATAATAACTACAAGCTAGTGTAAAAGGTAAACGAACTTGCTTTAGTAAAACCAAGCAAAACAGCTAAATTTTGAGCGTTCTCAGAATTCCCCGAAACTTCACCCAGACGTAGGTACCCATGCATTTGTGTGGTAAATTTGCGAAGCGTAATTCTAAAAACAAGTTAGTGTAAAAGGAAAAAGAACTTGCTTTAATAAAACCGTGCACAACAGCTAAATTTTGAACGTTCTTAGAATTCGACGAAACTTGACCCCAAATGTTGGTCTACACCCATGCATTTGTGTTGTAAATTTGCAAAGCGTAATAGTAAATACAAGTTAGTGTATAAGGGAAACGAACTTGCTTTACAAAAACCATGCAAAATAGCTAAATTTTGAATGTTCTAAGAATTTCAGGAAACTCGAACCAAACGTAGGACTAGACCCATGTATTTCTATGGTAAATTTGCTAAGCGTAACAATAACAACAAGTTAGTGTAAAAGGGAAATGAACTAGCTCTAATAAAACCGTGGAAAACAGCTAAATATTGAACGTTCATAGAATTCTACGTGACTTGACCAAAACATTGGTGTAGACCCATGTATTTGTATGGTACATTTGCTAAGCGTTGTAAAAATGGAAACGAACATGCTTTAATAAAACCGAGCAAAACAGCTAAATTTTGAACGTTCATAGAATTCCACGAAACTTGACCCAAACGTTGGTCTAGACCCATGTATTTGTGTGGTAAATTTGCTAAACGTAATAATAACTACAAGTTAGTTTAAAATGGAAACGAACTTGCTTTAATCAACCGTGTAAAACAGCTAAATATTGAAGGTTCATAGAATTCTATGAAATTTGATCGAAACGTTGGTCTAGACCCATGTATTTGTGTGGTAAATTTGCTAAGCGTAATAATAATAACTACAAGTTAGTGTAAACGGGAAACGAATTTGCTGTAATAAAGCCGTGCAAAACAGCTAAATTATGAACGTTCTCAGAATTCCACGAAACTTGACCCAAACGTAGGTACTCATGCATTTGTGTGGTAAATTTGCGAAGCGTAATTCTAAAAACAAGTTAGTGTAAAAGGAAAAAGAACTTGCTTTAATAAAATCGTGCACAACAGCTAAATTTTGAACGTTCTTAGAATTCGATGAAACTTGACCCAAAACGTTGGTCTACACCCATGCATTTGTGTTGTAAATTTGCAAAGCGTAATAATAAATACAAGTCAGTGTATAAAGGAAACGAACTTGCTTTACAAAAACCAAGCAAAATAGCTAAATTTTGAATGTTCTAAGAATTTCAGGAAACTCAAACCAAACGTAGGTCTAGACCCATGTATTTCTATGGTAAATTTGTTAAGCGTAATAATAACTACAAGTTAGTGTAAAAGGGAAACGAACTTGCTTTAATAAAACCGTGCAAAACAGCTTAATTTTGAACGTTTATCAGAATTCCAAGAAACTTGACCCAAACGTAGATATAGACCCATGCATTTGTGTAGTAAAATTGCTAAGCGTAATAATAACTACAAGTTAGCGCAAAAAGGAAACGAAGTTCCTTTAAAAAACAGTGTAAAAAAGCTAAATTTTGAACGTTCACAGAATTCCACGAAACTTGACCCAAACGTAGGAAAAGACCCATGCATTTGTGTGGTAAATTTGCTAAGCGTAATAATGACTACAAGTTAGTGTAAAAGGGAAAAGAACTTGCTTAATAAACCGCGCAAAACAGTTTAATTTTGAACGTTCTCAGAATTCCATAAAACTTGACCCAAACGTCGATATAGACCCATTTATTTGTGTAGTAAATTTACTAAGCGTAATAATAACTACAAGTTAGTGTAAAAAGGAAACGATGTTCCTTTAATAAAACCGTGCAAGAAAGCTAAATTTTGGACGTTCTTAGAAATCCACGAAACTTGACCCAAACGTTGGACTAGACCCATGCATCTGTGTGGTAAATTTGCTAAGCATAATAATAATTAGAAATTAGTGTAAAAGGGAAATGAACTTTCTTTAATAAAACCGTGCAAAACAGCTAAATATTGAACGTCCATAGAATTCTACGAAACTTGAGCAAAACGTTGGTGTAGACCCATGTATTTGTGTGGTACATTGCTAAGCGTTGTAAAAATAGAAACGAACTTGCTTTAATAAAACCGAGCAAAACAGCTAAATTTTGAACGTTCATAGAATTCCACGATACTTGACCCAAACGTTGGTCTAGACCCATGTATTTGTATGGTAAATTTCCTAAGCGTAATAATAACTACAAGTTAGTGTAAAAATGGAAACGAACTTGCTTTAATAAACCGTGTAAAACAGCTAAATATTGACGGTTCATAGAATTCTACGAAACATGACCCAAACGTAGGTCTAAACTCATGCATTTGTGTGGTAAATTTGCAAAGCGTAATAATAACTACAAGCTAGTGTAAAAGGTAAACGAACTTGCTTTAGTAAAACCAAGCAAAACAGCTAAATTTTGAGCGTTCTCAGAATTCCCCGAAACTTCACCCAGACGTAGGTACCCATGCATTTGTGTGGTAAATTTGCGAAGCGTAATTCTAAAAACAAGTTAGTGTAAAAGGAAAAAGAACTTGCTTTAATAAAACCGTGCACAACAGCTAAATTTTGAACGTTCTTAGAATTCGACGAAACTTGACCCCAAATGTTGGTCTACACCCATGCATTTGTGTTGTAAATTTGCAAAGCGTAATAGTAAATACAAGTTAGTGTATAAGGGAAACGAACTTGCTTTACAAAAACCATGCAAAATAGCTAAATTTTGAATGTTCTAAGAATTTCAGGAAACTCGAACCAAACGTAGGACTAGACCCATGTATTTCTATGGTAAATTTGCTAAGCGTAACAATAACAACAAGTTAGTGTAAAAGGGAAATGAACTAGCTCTAATAAAACCGTGGAAAACAGCTAAATATTGAACGTTCATAGAATTCTACGTGACTTGACCAAAACATTGGTGTAGACCCATGTATTTGTATGGTACATTTGCTAAGCGTTGTAAAAATGGAAACGAACATGCTTTAATAAAACCGAGCAAAACAGCTAAATTTTGAACGTTCATAGAATTCCACGAAACTTGACCCAAACGTTGGTCTAGACCCATGTATTTGTGTGGTAAATTTGCTAAACGTAATAATAACTACAAGTTAGTTTAAAATGGAAACGAACTTGCTTTAATCAACCGTGTAAAACAGCTAAATATTGAAGGTTCATAGAATTCTATGAAATTTGATCGAAACGTTGGTCTAGACCCATGTATTTGTGTGGTAAATTTGCTAAGCGTAATAATAATAACTACAAGTTAGTGTAAACGGGAAACGAATTTGCTGTAATAAAGCCGTGCAAAACAGCTAAATTATGAACGTTCTCAGAATTCCACGAAACTTGACCCAAACGTAGGTACTCATGCATTTGTGTGGTAAATTTGCGAAGCGTAATTCTAAAAACAAGTTAGTGTAAAAGGAAAAAGAACTTGCTTTAATAAAACCGTGCACAACAGCTAAATTTTGAACGTTCTTAGAATTCGATGAAACTTGACCCAAAACGTTGGTCTACACCCATGCATTTGTGTTGTAAATTTGCAAAGCGTAATAATAAATACAAGTCAGTGTATAAAGGAAACGAACTTGCTTTACAAAAACCAAGCAAAATAGCTAAATTTTGAATGTTCTAAGAATTTCAGGAAACTCAAACCAAACGTAGGTCTAGACCCATGTATTTCTATGGTAAATTTGTTAAGCGTAATAATAACTACAAGTTAGTGTAAAAGGGAAACGAACTTGCTTTAATAAAACCGTGCAAAACAGCTTAATTTTGAACGTTTATCAGAATTCCAAGAAACTTGACCCAAACGTAGATATAGACCCATGCATTTGTGTAGTAAAATTGCTAAGCGTAATAATAACTACAAGTTAGCGCAAAAAGGAAACGAAGTTCCTTTAAAAAACAGTGTAAAAAAGCTAAATTTTGAACGTTCACAGAATTCCACGAAACTTGACCCAAACGTAGGAAAAGACCCATGCATTTGTGTGGTAAATTTGCTAAGCGTAATAATGACTACAAGTTAGTGTAAAAGGGAAAAGAACTTGCTTAATAAACCGCGCAAAACAGTTTAATTTTGAACGTTCTCAGAATTCCATGAAACTTGACCCAAACGTCGATATAGACCCATTTATTTGTGTAGTAAATTTACTAAGCGTAATAATAACTACAAGTTAGTGTAAAAAGGAAACGATGTTCCTTTAATAAAACCGTGCAAGAAAGCTAAATTTTGGACGTTCTTAGAAATCCACGAAACTTGACCCAAACGTTGGACTAGACCCATGCATCTGTGTGGTAAATTTGCTAAGCATAATAATAATTAGAAATTAGTGTAAAAGGGAAATGAACTTTCTTTAATAAAACCGTGCAAAACAGCTAAATATTGAACGTCCATAGAATTCTACGAAACTTGAGCAAAACGTTGGTGTAGACCCATGTATTTGTGTGGTACATTGCTAAGCGTTGTAAAAATAGAAACGAACTTGCTTTAATAAAACCGAGCAAAACAGCTAAATTTTGAACGTTCATAGAATTCCACGATACTTGACCCAAACGTTGGTCTAGACCCATGTATTTGTATGGTAAATTTCCTAAGCGTAATAATAACTACAAGTTAGTGTAAAAATGGAAACGAACTTGCTTTAATAAACCGTGTAAAACAGCTAAATATTGACGGTTCATAGAATTCTACGAAACATGACCCAAACGTAGGTCTAAACTCATGCATTTGTGTGGTAAATTTGCAAAGCGTAATAATAACTACAAGCTAGTGTAAAAGGTAAACGAACTTGCTTTAGTAAAACCAAGCAAAACAGCTAAATTTTGAGCGTTCTCAGAATTCCCCGAAACTTCACCCAGACGTAGGTACCCATGCATTTGTGTGGTAAATTTGCGAAGCGTAATTCTAAAAACAAGTTAGTGTAAAAGGAAAAAGAACTTGCTTTAATAAAACCGTGCACAACAGCTAAATTTTGAACGTTCTTAGAATTCGACGAAACTTGACCCCAAATGTTGGTCTACACCCATGCATTTGTGTTGTAAATTTGCAAAGCGTAATAGTAAATACAAGTTAGTGTATAAGGGAAACGAACTTGCTTTACAAAAACCATGCAAAATAGCTAAATTTTGAATGTTCTAAGAATTTCAGGAAACTCGAACCAAACGTAGGACTAGACCCATGTATTTCTATGGTAAATTTGCTAAGCGTAACAATAACAACAAGTTAGTGTAAAAGGGAAATGAACTAGCTCTAATAAAACCGTGGAAAACAGCTAAATATTGAACGTTCATAGAATTCTACGTGACTTGACCAAAACATTGGTGTAGACCCATGTATTTGTATGGTACATTTGCTAAGCGTTGTAAAAATGGAAACGAACATGCTTTAATAAAACCGAGCAAAACAGCTAAATTTTGAACGTTCATAGAATTCCACGAAACTTGACCCAAACGTTGGTCTAGACCCATGTATTTGTGTGGTAAATTTGCTAAACGTAATAATAACTACAAGTTAGTTTAAAATGGAAACGAACTTGCTTTAATCAACCGTGTAAAACAGCTAAATATTGAAGGTTCATAGAATTCTATGAAATTTGATCGAAACGTTGGTCTAGACCCATGTATTTGTGTGGTAAATTTGCTAAGCGTAATAATAATAACTACAAGTTAGTGTAAACGGGAAACGAATTTGCTGTAATAAAGCCGTGCAAAACAGCTAAATTATGAACGTTCTCAGAATTCCACGAAACTTGACCCAAACGTAGGTACTCATGCATTTGTGTGGTAAATTTGCGAAGCGTAATTCTAAAAACAAGTTAGTGTAAAAGGAAAAAGAACTTGCTTTAATAAAACCGTGCACAACAGCTAAATTTTGAACGTTCTTAGAATTCGATGAAACTTGACCCAAAACGTTGGTCTACACCCATGCATTTGTGTTGTAAATTTGCAAAGCGTAATAATAAATACAAGTCAGTGTATAAAGGAAACGAACTTGCTTTACAAAAACCAAGCAAAATAGCTAAATTTTGAATGTTCTAAGAATTTCAGGAAACTCAAACCAAACGTAGGTCTAGACCCATGTATTTCTATGGTAAATTTGTTAAGCGTAATAATAACTACAAGTTAGTGTAAAAGGGAAACGAACTTGCTTTAATAAAACCGTGCAAAACAGCTTAATTTTGAACGTTTATCAGAATTCCAAGAAACTTGACCCAAACGTAGATATAGACCCATGCATTTGTGTAGTAAAATTGCTAAGCGTAATAATAACTACAAGTTAGCGCAAAAAGGAAACGAAGTTCCTTTAAAAAACAGTGTAAAAAAGCTAAATTTTGAACGTTCACAGAATTCCACGAAACTTGACCCAAACGTAGGAAAAGACCCATGCATTTGTGTGGTAAATTTGCTAAGCGTAATAATGACTACAAGTTAGTGTAAAAGGGAAAAGAACTTGCTTAATAAACCGCGCAAAACAGTTTAATTTTGAACGTTCTCAGAATTCCATGAAACTTGACCCAAACGTCGATATAGACCCATTTATTTGTGTAGTAAATTTACTAAGCGTAATAATAACTACAAGTTAGTGTAAAAAGGAAACGATGTTCCTTTAATAAAACCGTGCAAGAAAGCTAAATTTTGGACGTTCTTAGAAATCCACGAAACTTGACCCAAACGTTGGACTAGACCCATGCATCTGTGTGGTAAATTTGCTAAGCATAATAATAATTAGAAATTAGTGTAAAAGGGAAATGAACTTTCTTTAATAAAACCGTGCAAAACAGCTAAATATTGAACGTCCATAGAATTCTACGAAACTTGAGCAAAACGTTGGTGTAGACCCATGTATTTGTGTGGTACATTGCTAAGCGTTGTAAAAATAGAAACGAACTTGCTTTAATAAAACCGAGCAAAACAGCTAAATTTTGAACGTTCATAGAATTCCACGATACTTGACCCAAACGTTGGTCTAGACCCATGTATTTGTATGGTAAATTTCCTAAGCGTAATAATAACTACAAGTTAGTGTAAAAATGGAAACGAACTTGCTTTAATAAACCGTGTAAAACAGCTAAATATTGACGGTTCATAGAATTCTACGAAACATGACCCAAACGTAGGTCTAAACTCATGCATTTGTGTGGTAAATTTGCAAAGCGTAATAATAACTACAAGCTAGTGTAAAAGGTAAACGAACTTGCTTTAGTAAAACCAAGCAAAACAGCTAAATTTTGAGCGTTCTCAGAATTCCCCGAAACTTCACCCAGACGTAGGTACCCATGCATTTGTGTGGTAAATTTGCGAAGCGTAATTCTAAAAACAAGTTAGTGTAAAAGGAAAAAGAACTTGCTTTAATAAAACCGTGCACAACAGCTAAATTTTGAACGTTCTTAGAATTCGACGAAACTTGACCCCAAATGTTGGTCTACACCCATGCATTTGTGTTGTAAATTTGCAAAGCGTAATAGTAAATACAAGTTAGTGTATAAGGGAAACGAACTTGCTTTACAAAAACCATGCAAAATAGCTAAATTTTGAATGTTCTAAGAATTTCAGGAAACTCGAACCAAACGTAGGACTAGACCCATGTATTTCTATGGTAAATTTGCTAAGCGTAACAATAACAACAAGTTAGTGTAAAAGGGAAATGAACTAGCTCTAATAAAACCGTGGAAAACAGCTAAATATTGAACGTTCATAGAATTCTACGTGACTTGACCAAAACATTGGTGTAGACCCATGTATTTGTATGGTACATTTGCTAAGCGTTGTAAAAATGGAAACGAACATGCTTTAATAAAACCGAGCAAAACAGCTAAATTTTGAACGTTCATAGAATTCCACGAAACTTGACCCAAACGTTGGTCTAGACCCATGTATTTGTGTGGTAAATTTGCTAAACGTAATAATAACTACAAGTTAGTTTAAAATGGAAACGAACTTGCTTTAATCAACCGTGTAAAACAGCTAAATATTGAAGGTTCATAGAATTCTATGAAATTTGATCGAAACGTTGGTCTAGACCCATGTATTTGTGTGGTAAATTTGCTAAGCGTAATAATAATAACTACAAGTTAGTGTAAACGGGAAACGAATTTGCTGTAATAAAGCCGTGCAAAACAGCTAAATTATGAACGTTCTCAGAATTCCACGAAACTTGACCCAAACGTAGGTACTCATGCATTTGTGTGGTAAATTTGCGAAGCGTAATTCTAAAAACAAGTTAGTGTAAAAGGAAAAAGAACTTGCTTTAATAAAACCGTGCACAACAGCTAAATTTTGAACGTTCTTAGAATTCGATGAAACTTGACCCAAAACGTTGGTCTACACCCATGCATTTGTGTTGTAAATTTGCAAAGCGTAATAATAAATACAAGTCAATGTATAAAGGAAACGAACTTGCTTTACAAAAACCAAGCAAAATAGCTAAATTTTGAATGTTCTAAGAATTTCAGGAAACTCAAACCAAACGTAGGTCTAGACCCATGTATTTCTATGGTAAATTTGTTAAGCGTAATAATAACTACAAGTTAGTGTAAAAGGGAAACGAACTTGCTTTAATAAAACCGTGCAAAACAGCTTAATTTTGAACGTTTATCAGAATTCCAAGAAACTTGACCCAAACGTAGATATAGACCCATGCATTTGTGTAGTAAAATTGCTAAGCGTAATAATAACTACAAGTTAGCGCAAAAAGGAAACGAAGTTCCTTTAAAAAACAGTGTAAAAAAGCTAAATTTTGAACGTTCACAGAATTCCACGAAACTTGACCCAAACGTAGGAAAAGACCCATGCATTTGTGTGGTAAATTTGCTAAGCGTAATAATGACTACAAGTTAGTGTAAAAGGGAAAAGAACTTGCTTAATAAACCGCGCAAAACAGTTTAATTTTGAACGTTCTCAGAATTCCATGAAACTTGACCCAAACGTCGATATAGACCCATTTATTTGTGTAGTAAATTTACTAAGCGTAATAATAACTACAAGTTAGTGTAAAAAGGAAACGATGTTCCTTTAATAAAACCGTGCAAGAAAGCTAAATTTTGGACGTTCTTAGAAATCCACGAAACTTGACCCAAACGTTGGACTAGACCCATGCATCTGTGTGGTAAATTTGCTAAGCATAATAATAATTAGAAATTAGTGTAAAAGGGAAATGAACTTTCTTTAATAAAACCGTGCAAAACAGCTAAATATTGAACGTCCATAGAATTCTACGAAACTTGAGCAAAACGTTGGTGTAGACCCATGTATTTGTGTGGTACATTGCTAAGCGTTGTAAAAATAGAAACGAACTTGCTTTAATAAAACCGAGCAAAACAGCTAAATTTTGAACGTTCATAGAATTCCACGATACTTGACCCAAACGTTGGTCTAGACCCATGTATTTGTATGGTAAATTTCCTAAGCGTAATAATAACTACAAGTTAGTGTAAAAATGGAAACGAACTTGCTTTAATAAACCGTGTAAAACAGCTAAATATTGACGGTTCATAGAATTCTACGAAACATGACCCAAACGTAGGTCTAAACTCATGCATTTGTGTGGTAAATTTGCAAAGCGTAATAATAACTACAAGCTAGTGTAAAAGGTAAACGAACTTGCTTTAGTAAAACCAAGCAAAACAGCTAAATTTTGAGCGTTCTCAGAATTCCCCGAAACTTCACCCAGACGTAGGTACCCATGCATTTGTGTGGTAAATTTGCGAAGCGTAATTCTAAAAACAAGTTAGTGTAAAAGGAAAAAGAACTTGCTTTAATAAAACCGTGCACAACAGCTAAATTTTGAACGTTCTTAGAATTCGACGAAACTTGACCCCAAATGTTGGTCTACACCCATGCATTTGTGTTGTAAATTTGCAAAGCGTAATAGTAAATACAAGTTAGTGTATAAGGGAAACGAACTTGCTTTACAAAAACCATGCAAAATAGCTAAATTTTGAATGTTCTAAGAATTTCAGGAAACTCGAACCAAACGTAGGACTAGACCCATGTATTTCTATGGTAAATTTGCTAAGCGTAACAATAACAACAAGTTAGTGTAAAAGGGAAATGAACTAGCTCTAATAAAACCGTGGAAAACAGCTAAATATTGAACGTTCATAGAATTCTACGTGACTTGACCAAAACATTGGTGTAGACCCATGTATTTGTATGGTACATTTGCTAAGCGTTGTAAAAATGGAAACGAACATGCTTTAATAAAACCGAGCAAAACAGCTAAATTTTGAACGTTCATAGAATTCCACGAAACTTGACCCAAACGTTGGTCTAGACCCATGTATTTGTGTGGTAAATTTGCTAAACGTAATAATAACTACAAGTTAGTTTAAAATGGAAACGAACTTGCTTTAATCAACCGTGTAAAACAGCTAAATATTGAAGGTTCATAGAATTCTATGAAATTTGATCGAAACGTTGGTCTAGACCCATGTATTTGTGTGGTAAATTTGCTAAGCGTAATAATAACTACAAGTTAGTGTAAATGGGAAACGAATTTGCTGTAATAAAGCCGTGCAAAACAGCTAAATTATGAACGTTCTCAGAATTCCACGAAACTTGACCCAAACGTAGGTACTCATGCATTTGTGTGGTAAATTTGCGAAGCGTAATTCTAAAAACAAGTTAGTGTAAAAGGAAAAAGAACTTGCTTTAATAAAACCGTGCACAACAGCTAAATTTTGAACGTTCTTAGAATTCGATGAAACTTGACCCAAAACGTTGGTCTACACCCATGCATTTGTGTTGTAAATTTGCAAAGCGTAATAATAAATACAAGTCAGTGTATAAAGGAAACGAACTTGCTTTACAAAACCAAGCAAAATAGCTAAATTTTGAATGTTCTAAGAATTTCAGGAAACTCAAACCAAACGTAGGTCTAGACCCATGTATTTCTATGGTAAATTTGCTAAGCGTAATAATAACTACAAGTTAGTGTAAAAGGGAAACGAACTTTTTTTTTTTTTGGTAAATGTAATTTGCATTAAGATAATAAAGTTACAGTACAACAGTCAATTGGTTTATCCCTCGACAGGCCAAGGGATACGCCACAGTCTGTAAAGAGCAATTGTGCTAATGGAAATAGACATATTAATACTCAAGATCCTCTGTCTAATATCATCTACAATGAAAGAAGCCAAAACGTTTGCCGGATGTTCAATTTGCTGGAATCGTCTCAAGTTTCTTTCTCGCCATATATGGTAGACGAGTGATCCAAGTAGTGCTCGATAGGCTGAGTTAATAATATGCTTCCCTCTCCATTTTCTTGTTGCCCATTCGACGTCCCTTCCCCATTCCCGGTTGGGCCAAGGGACTCGAATAATTCGACGAACAGCTGCAAGGCATAATCTACTGAATCGGCATCGGAAGAAGAGGTGGCTATGCGTCTCCAATGCCTCCTCGTTACAAAGAATACACCCACCAAGGTGTGTGAGCCATGGTCTGTCAGTTGTCGGTAACTTTTCCTGGATAGCCATCCATAAGATAAATGAATGGCGTGGAATCTTTAAAGGTCCCGAGAGTAGTGAAGTCCAGCCCACTTTCGGTTCAGGCGGGCAAAAAAGTCGGTAAAGTGCTTGGGTAGTGGGTTGCCCCTCAGGAAATCGCCAAATGATTCTATCCTCGCCTCCATGAATCTGGGGTAGTGTATATGTGATTTGAAGGCATTCCAGATCCGTAATAAGGGGCCAGTACCATTGGCCTCCGTCAATGACCGACGAAAGTTTAGTGGAGTCTTCAAGTCCAAGTAACCTCGGTCCGCGTGGAAATCTAGGAAGCAGGGGTCCAAGTTGGTGCCATGGATCCTTCCACAGATAGAAGCTTCTCCCATCTCCAATATGAAGCTCCACCATTGGTTGGATAGATCTGCGCAGACGAAGCATTTTTCGCCAACCCCACGATCCTCCATGCTCGCCAACTGTCCATATGGAGTTATTCCGTAATCGTCCGTGCTGCAACCACTCAACCCAGATAGATGTTCGGTCGCATCTAATGACATCGCACAATTTTTTTGTCATTAAGGCACGATTAAGAATACCAATATCTTTAATTCCTAAACCCCCTTCTTCAACCGGTTTGCAAATATCTTTCCACGCTACTTTGGCATATCCCGTCATAGAGGTTCCTTTCCATAGGAATGTTCGAAGGCGTTTCTCCACTTCCTTAATGACAGCCTTTGGTAAGATAAATGCAGATGCCCAATACAAGCTCAGTGTTGAGAGTACAGATTTGATGATCTGTACCCGCCCAGCATATGATAATGATATTCCTTCCCATCCAGTAATACGTGCATCAATTTTAGATAGAAGTGGTTGACAGTCGGAGATAGACAATCTAGATGAGAGTAGTGGGAGACCCAAGTACCTCATCGGGAGATGCCCCTCTTGAAAACCCAGCACTGCTAACATCTGTTCTCTCCTATCTTGTGCAGACCGAGATAAAATAAGATGGCTCTTTTGTATATTCAACTGCAGGCCTGACCATTCTGCAAATCTGTCCAGTCCTATCTTGAACACTCTGACTGAGTCCATATCAGCTCCACAAAAGAGGAGGAGATCATCTGCAAAACCCAATTGGAATACCCTAGCTGGCTCACACTTCCAATGGTAGGTGAATTGCATGTCCTGTTCAATAAGTTGTAAGAATTCCAAATGTAGAATTTCCATGACAAGCACAAAGAGGTAAGGAGATAAAGGGTCTCCTTGGCGTAGACTTCTCGCCCCATTAAAAAACCCGTGAGGTTTTCCATTAAGGCCAATTGAAAATGAGGCCGTCGAAATGCACTCCTCAATCCATCTAATGAATGTAGTTGGAAAATTGAAGAACTGTAAAACTGCAGTGAGGAAGTCCCACTCGACTGTGTCGTAGGCCTTTCTAATATCCACTTTAAGTGCACATCTTGGGGGAAGGCGTATCTGATTATATCCTGTGAACAGTTCCTGTGCTAGCAAGATATTGTCCCCTATGCTTCTTCCCGGGATGAAGGTTGTTTGGCAGGGACTGATTAACTTGTCCAGAACCATACTCAACCGTTGGACAAGCATTTTAGTAATGACCTTATATAAAACATTACAGCATGAGATAGGTCTAAAATCATTGACAGACATAGGAGTATGTACCTTGGGGATCAATGCCAAAAGTGTGGTGTTAACTTGTTTAAGGAGTTTCCCCGTAGTGAAGAAATCCAATACCGCCCTTGTAACTTCGGTACCCACAACTGGCCAAGCTGCCTTGAAAAAGCCGGACGAGAAACCATCAGGGCCCGGAGCCTTATCCTCGGCAATGTCAAAAATGGCTAGTTTCACATCTTCCGGTGAGAAAGGTAGGGTTAAGTGGCTAGCTTCCTCATTGGATAGTATATGCCTCGCCCAAGGTCTGAGGTAATTAATATCCACCATTAGCCGACGTCTGTTACCTCCTAAGAGGTTCTGATAGAATGACACAAATTCTTGCACGACCTCACTCGGTTCTGTGTGGGTGGTACCATTCTCATCATTTATTTGCAAGATCCTCCTTACTGCCCGTCTCTGAGCGATTTTGCGAAAGAAGATCCGGGAGCATTGGTCCCCTCCCTTCATCCATTGCAACTTGGCTCTTTGTTGTAGCATAATTTGCTCAAGTTTGACTGCTTTAGCGTACACTAGCCGGCAGCAATGTTCAAGAAATAGGAAGAGCTCGTTCTGCCTGTCTGAACTCACCAAGTTTTGTGCCTCTTCAAGGAACCCCTTCGCTAATTGGACATTAAGGGTCAAGTCTCCCTTATTCCTCCTCTGCTGTCTAAAGACCGGTTTGAGGGCCTTTAGTTTACGTGACACTGCATACATGGGCACTCCAACCACCTCATGCTGCCATATATTCTGGACACTGGGGATAAAATCAGGTGAATGAGCCAGATAATTGTCAAACCGAAACATACCTCCATTTTGCTGTTGTGTATCCCCATGTAAGACTAATGGTGAGTGGTCAGAAGTCCGGGGCGTAAGGCAATGATATGACGATGTAGGAAATCTTGCAAGCCACCGATCATTTATAAGAATCCGATCTAGTCGCTTCCATAAACTTCGTGGGGTCGTACTGCAGTTGTGCCATGTATACCATTCACCTTGCATAGGTAGTGGCAGTAACCCGGCCTCCTGGATGCCAGTATTAAATTCTTCCATGGCCATCCTTATATCCCCTGAAATGCCACAAACCTCATTAAGATCACGGACTGCATTGAAATCCCCCCCCACCAGCCACGGCTCATCCGTACACTGCTGGGCCATTGTCCCTAGTGCAGTCCATAGGGCTCTTCGATCTATCACATCAGATGCACCATAAGCAATAGTAATAATAACAACTTCATTATCAGTCCTACTAGTAACACGACAGTGTAGGAATTGTTCCCCTGAGTCTAGTACATGTACGTCAATAATATTTTCATCCCAGGCAAGCCATATACGGTTTCCAATAGTGGCATAATCGACGAACCATTTCCATTGAGGAAGCAGAAATGACTGAATAGGTATGACATTATTTAATCGAACACGAGTTTCCAAAATGCCCAAAAAATGTAACCTGTAGTCAGAGACAAGGTCCTGTATTGCGAGTTGATGGTCCCTTTTATTCAGCCCGCGGACGTTCCACACAGCAATGTTCAACATGGATCACTTCTGACGGGGCTGCTAATGTTAGGACCCCTGGTTGGCTCTTCGGTGTCATCTAGCATATGTAAAGCATCAAAGGCATTATAAATAACCACTTCCTTTCCCTTATCGCTATGTTGAGATACATTGCGTTCATCATGAACATCTTTCTCCTCTCGTCTCGGTGTCTCTTTAGCTGTACGGTTTAAGGTACTGCTTTCTTTGTCAGGAGCGTTTGGTTGAGGAGGGATGGTAGCTTTTTGTACATAAACAGCTATCTGTGGCTTAGTCGGTTTGCGAGGTTTATTCACTTTACAGTCTTTAACCGAATGCCCCAACGTCATACAATCCGTGCACTTTGCGGGAAGCCATTCGTACTCAACATCTACCTTGCAAGGTGTCTCCCCACCATCTTCATCCGGTGTCATAATGATAATATGTTTTTCGATCTTTTGTGTTACATCAATCATCACGCATACACGAGCGAAGTCCAATCTCGTGCATGCTCTTGTAATTGCATCCGGGTAAAGAGGCTTACCCACTCCACTTGCAACAGTGCTCAGTCCTTCCGTCGTCCAGAATTCCATGGGGAGATGGCGAAGTTTGATCCAGACCGGTACTTGAGTATGCTTCAACTTCCTCATAGCCATCCCAGGTTCCCACTTCTGTAGTACAATCGGTTGTCCTTGAAACAACCACGGACCTCCTTCAATCACTTCCTCCATATCTATCACAGTTTTAAATCGAAAGAAAAAGAAGCCATTAACTGTCGTTGTGACCTCACGTAGAGCTGGCCAAACCGAGTGAGCAAATTCTTTCAAGTGATGGTAGTACGGTCGTTTCCCCAGAAAATATCCAACCGCCGTGGATTTCCATCGTTTAGACCCTTCGCGCACAATGTCCAAAGAAGGACGAACCACAATCTCCCCATTATGTTTCGATGGGGCAATGTACGTAAGTGTTTTACGGGATGAATTATTGAAAGCACGAGCAATTTTATCCTCATCCATGTAATTGTCTGAGCTTGTATGTAAAGGAATATTCCCAATAAAAATACCCGAGTGAGAATTGGAGACCTTGGTATTGCGAGAATTTTCGACCGAGTTACCCCCCATTGACGTAGTCTTCATCAACATTTTGGAGGCCATTATCGCTGAAACTGAAGGAATTTTCTGCTGAATATCCATTGAAAATTCACCCAACAACGCAGTGGATTTTTGCTGCGATTTTTGCTCCATTTCGAGCCCGTCATCCGCATGTTTTCCGGCCAAAAACGCTGCAGAAAAATCTGAAATTTTTGCAGCATGTTCTGATTCTGCAGCAGTCCCAAACTGCTGTTTTTCCATTGTAGTCCCTCCCAACAACTCTGTACAATGTTGCTGCGATTTTTGCGCCATTCCGAGTTCGTTTTCCGGCTGATTTCCGGCACACAACGCTGCAGAAAAATCTATATTTTCTGCAGCAGAATCTGAACATTCTGCAGCAACGTTTCTGTTGTTTAGCGGCTGTTTTGACACTGTAAGATCATCGGGGAGACATCGCACAACCAGCTTAATTTTGAACGTTTATCAGAATTCCAAGAAACTTGACCCAAACGTAGATATAGGCCCATGCATTTGTGTAGTAAAATTGCTAAGCGTAATAATAACTACAAGTTAGCGCAAAAAGGAAACGAAGTTCCTTTAAAAAACAGTGTAAAAAAGCTAAATTTTGAACGTTCACAGAATTCCACGAAACTTGACCCAAACGTAGGAAAAGACCCATGCATTTGTGTGGTAAATTTGCTAAGCGTAATAATGACTACAAGTTAGTGTAAAAGGGAAAAGAACTTGCTTAATAAACCGCGCAAAACAGTTTAATTTTGAACGTTCTCAGAATTCCATAAAACTTGACCCAAACGTCGATATAGACCCATTTATTTGTGTAGTAAATTTACTAAGCGTAATAATAACTACAAGTTAGTGTAAAAAGGAAACGATGTTCCTTTAATAAAACCGTGCAAGAAAGCTAAATTTTGGACGTTCTTAGAAATCCACGAAACTTGACCCAAACGTTGGACTAGACCCATGCATCTGTGTGGTAAATTTGCTAAGCATAATAATAATTAGAAATTAGTGTAAAAGGGAAATGAACTTTCTTTAATAAAACCGTGCAAAACAGCTAAATATTGAACGTCCATAGAATTCTACGAAACTTGAGCAAAACGTTGGTGTAGACCCATGTATTTGTGTGGTACATTGCTAAGCGTTGTAAAAATAGAAACGAACTTGCTTTAATAAAACCGAGCAAAACAGCTAAATTTTGAACGTTCATAGAATTCCACGATACTTGACCCAAACGTTGGTCTAGACCCATGTATTTGTATGGTAAATTTCCTAAGCGTAATAATAACTACAAGTTAGTGTAAAAATGGAAACGAACTTGCTTTAATAAACCGTGTAAAACAGCTAAATATTGACGGTTCATAGAATTCTACGAAACATGACCCAAACGTAGGTCTAAACTCATGCATTTGTGTGGTAAATTTGCAAAGCGTAATAATAACTACAAGCTAGTGTAAAAGGTAAACGAACTTGCTTTAGTAAAACCAAGCAAAACAGCTAAATTTTGAGCGTTCTCAGAATTCCCCGAAACTTCACCCAGACGTAGGTACCCATGCATTTGTGTGGTAAATTTGCGAAGCGTAATTCTAAAAACAAGTTAGTGTAAAAGGAAAAAGAACTTGCTTTAATAAAACCGTGCACAACAGCTAAATTTTGAACGTTCTTAGAATTCGACGAAACTTGACCCCAAATGTTGGTCTACACCCATGCATTTGTGTTGTAAATTTGCAAAGCGTAATAGTAAATACAAGTTAGTGTATAAGGGAAACGAACTTGCTTTACAAAAACCATGCAAAATAGCTAAATTTTGAATGTTCTAAGAATTTCAGGAAACTCGAACCAAACGTAGGACTAGACCCATGTATTTCTATGGTAAATTTGCTAAGCGTAACAATAACAACAAGTTAGTGTAAAAGGGAAATGAACTAGCTCTAATAAAACCGTGGAAAACAGCTAAATATTGAACGTTCATAGAATTCTACGTGACTTGACCAAAACATTGGTGTAGACCCATGTATTTGTATGGTACATTTGCTAAGCGTTGTAAAAATGGAAACGAACATGCTTTAATAAAACCGAGCAAAACAGCTAAATTTTGAACGTTCATAGAATTCCACGAAACTTGACCCAAATATTGGTCTAGACCCATGTATTTGTGTGGTAAATTTGCTACACGTAATAATAACTACAAGTTAGTTTAAAATGGAAACGAACTTGCTTTAATCAACCGTGTAAAACAGCTAAATATTGAAGGTTCATAGAATTCTATGAAATTTGATCGAAACGTTGATCTAGACCCATGTATTTGTGTGGTAAATTTGCTAAGCGTAATAATAACTACAAGTTAGTGTAAACGGGAAACGAATTTGCTGTAATAAAGCCGTGCAAAACAGCTAAATTATGAACGTTCTCAGAATTCCACGAAACTTGACCCAAACGTAGGTACTCATGCATTTGTGTGGTAAATTTGCGAAGCGTAATTCTAAAAACAAGTTAGTGTAAAAGGAAAAAGAACTTGCTTTAATAAAACCGTGCACAACAGCTAAATTTTGAACGTTCTTAGAATTCGATGAAACTTGACCCAAAACGTTGGTCTACACCCATGCATTTGTGTTGTAAATTTGCAAAGCGTAATAATAAATACAAGTCAGTGTATAAAGGAAACGAACTTGCTTTACAAAAACCAAGCAAAATAGCTAAATTTTGAATGTTCTAAGAATTTCAGGAAACTCAAACCAAACGTAGGTCTAGACCCATGTATTTCTATGGTAAATTTGCTAAGCGTAATAATAACTACAAGTTAGTGTAAAAGGGAAACGAACTTGCTTTAATAAAACCGTGCAAACCAGCTTAATTTTGAACGTTTATCAGAATTCCAAGAAACTTGACCCAAACGTAGATATAGACCCATGTATTTGTGTAGTAAAATTGCTAAGCGTAATAATAACTACAAGTTAGCGCAAAAAGGAAACGAAGTTCCTTTAAAAAACAGTGTAAAAAAGCTAAATTTTGAACGTTCACAGAATTCCACGAAACTTGACCCAAACGTAAGAAAAGACCCATGCATTTGTGTGGTAAATTTGCTAAGCGTAATAATGACTACAAGTTAGTGTAAAAGGGAAAAGAACTTGCTTTAATAAACCGCGCAAAACAGTTTAATTTTGAACGTTCTCAGAATTCCATGAAACTTGACCCAAACATCGATATAGACCCATTTATTTGTGTAGTAAATTTACTAAGCGTAATAATAACTACAAGTTAGTGTAAAAAGGAAACGATGTTCCTTTAAAAAAACCGTGCAAGAAAGCTAAATTTTGGACGTTCTTAGAAATCCACGAAACTTGACCCAAACGTTGGACTAGACCCATGCATCTGTGTGGTAAATTTGCTAAGCATAATAATAATTAGAAATTAGTGTAAAAGGGAAATGAACTTTCTTTAATAAAACCGTGCAAAACAGCTAAATATTGAACGTCCATAGAATTCTACGAAACTTGAGCAAAACGTTGGTGTAGACCCATGTATTTGTGTGGTACATTGCTAAGCGTTGTAAAAATAGAAACGAACTTGCTTTAATAAAACCGAGCAAAACAGCTAAATTTTGAACGTTCATAGAATTCCACGATACTTGACCCAAACGTTGGTCTAGACCCATGTATTTGTATGGTAAATTTCCTAAGCGTAATAATAACTACAAGTTAGTGTAAAAATGGAAACGAACTTGCTTTAATAAACCGTGTAAAACAGCTAAATATTGACGGTTCATAGAATTCTACGAAACATGACCCAAACGTAGGTCTAAACTCATGCATTTGTGTGGTAAATTTGCAAAGTGTAATAATAACTACAAGCTAGTGTAAAAGGTAAACGAACTTGCTTTAGTAAAACCAAGCAAAACAGCTAAATTTTGAGCGTTCTCAGAATTCCCCGAAACTTCACCCAAACGTAGGTACCCATGCATTTGTGTGGTAAATTTGCGAAGCGTAATTCTAAAAACAAGTTAGTGTAAAAGGAAAAAGACTTGCTTTAATAAAACCGTGCACAACAGCTAAATTTTGAACGTTCTTAGAATTCGACGAAACTTGACCCCAAACGTTGGTCTACACCCATGCATTTGTGTTGTAAATTTGCAAAGCGTAATAGTAAATACAAGTTAGTGTATAAGGGAAACGAACTTGCTTTACAAAAACCATGCAAAATAGCTAAATTTTGAATGTTCTAAGAATTTCAGGAAACTCGAACCAAACGTAGGACTAGACCCATGTATTTCTATGGTAAATTTGCTAAGCGTAACAATAACTACAAGTTAGTGTAAAAGGGAAATGAACTAGCTTTAATAAAACCGTGGAAAACAGCTAAATATTGAACGTTCATAGAATTCTACGTGACTTGACCAAAACATTGGTGTAGACCCATGTATTTGTATGGTACATTTGCTAAGCGTTGTAAAAATGGAAACGAACATGCTTTAATAAAACCGAGCAAAACAGCTAAATTTTGAACGTTCATAGAATTCCACGAAACTTGACCCAAACATTGGTCTAGACCCATGTATTTGTGTGGTAAATTTGCTACACGTAATAATAACTACAAGTTAGTTTAAAATGGAAACGAACTTGCTTTAATCAACCGTGTAAAACAGCTAAATATTGAAGGTTCATAGAATTCTATGAAATTTGATCGAAACGTTGGTCTAGACCCATGTATTTGTGTGGTAAATTTGCTAAGCGTAATAATAACTACAAGTTAGTGTAAACGGGAAACGAATTTGCTGTAATAAAGCCGTGCAAAACAGCTAAATTATGAACGTTCTCAGAATTCCACGAAACTTGACCCAAACGTAGGTACTCATGCATTTGTGTGGTAAATTTGCGAAGCGTAATTCTAAAAACAAGTTAGTGTAAAAGGAAAAAGAACTTGCTTTAATAAAACCGTGCACAACAGCTAAATTTTGAACGTTCTTAGAATTCGATGAAACTTGTCCCAAAACGTTGGTCTACACCCATGCATTTGTGTTGTAAATTTGCAAAGCGTAATAATAAATACAAGTCAGTGTATAAAGGAAACGAACTTGCTTTACAAAAACCAAGCAAAATAGCTAAATTTTGAATGTTCTAAGAATTTCAGGAAACTCAAACCAAACGTAGGTCTAGACCCATGTATTTCTATGGTAAATTTGCTAAGCGTAATAATAACTACAAGTTAGTGTAAAAGGGAAACGAACTTGCTTTAATAAAACCGTGCAAACCAGCTTAATTTTGAACGTTTATCAGAATTCCAAGAAACTTGACCCAAACGTAGATATAGACCCATGTATTTGTGTAGTAAAATTGCTAAGCGTAATAATAACTACAAGTTAGCGCAAAAAGGAAACGAAGTTCCTTTAAAAAACAGTGTAAAAAAGCTAAATTTTGAACGTTCACAGAATTCCACGAAACTTGACCCAAACGTAGGAAAAGACCCATGCATTTGTGTGGTAAATTTGCTAAGCGTAATAATGACTACAAGTTAGTGTAAAAGGGAAAAGAACTTGCTTTAATAAACCGCGCAAAACAGTTTAATTTTGAACGTTCTCAGAATTCCATGAAACTTGACCCAAACGTCGATATAGACCCATTTATTTGTGTAGTAAATTTACTAAGCGTAATAATAACTACAAGTTAGTGTAAAAAGGAAACGATGTTCCTTTAAAAAAACCGTGCAAGAAAGCTAAATTTTGGACGTTCTTAGAAATCCACGAAACTTGACCCAAACGTTGGACTAGACCCATGCATCTGTGTGGTAAATTTGCTAAGCATAATAATAATTAGAAATTAGTGTAAAAGGGAAATGAACTTTCTTTAATAAAACCGTGCAAAACAGCTAAATATTGAACGTCCATAGAATTCTACGAAACTTGAGCAAAACGTTGGTGTAGACCCATGTATTTGTGTGGTACATTGCTAAGCGTTGTAAAAATAGAAACGAACTTGCTTTAATAAAACCGAGCAAAACAGCTAAATTTTGAACGTTCATAGAATTCCACGATACTTGACCCAAACGTTGGTCTAGACCCATGTATTTGTATGGTAAATTTCCTAAGCGTAATAATAACTACAAGTTAGTGTAAAAATGGAAACGAACTTGCTTTAATAAACCGTGTAAAACAGCTAAATATTGACGGTTCATAGAATTCTACGAAACATGACCCAAACGTAGGTCTAAACTCATGCATTTGTGTGGTAAATTTGCAAAGCGTAATAATAACTACAAGCTAGTGTAAAAGGTAAACGAACTTGCTTTAGTAAAACCAAGCAAAACAGCTAAATTTTGAGCGTTCTCATAATTCCCCGAAACTTCACCCAAACGTAGGTACCCATGCATTTGTGTGGTAAATTTGCGAAGCGTAATTCTAAAAACAAGTTAGTGTAAAAGGAAAAAGACTTGCTTTAATAAAACCGTGCACAACAGCTAAATTTTGAACGTTCTTAGAATTCGACGAAACTTGACCCCAAACGTTGGTCTACACCCATGCATTTGTGTTGTAAATTTGCAAAGCGTAATAGTAAATACAAGTTAGTGTATAAGGGAAACGAACTTGCTTTACAAAAACCATGCAAAATAGCTAAATTTTGAATGTTCTAAGAATTTCAGGAAACTCGAACCAAACGTAGGACTAGACCCATGTATTTCTATGGTAAATTTGCTAAGCGTAACAATAACTACAAGTTAGTGTAAAAGGGAAATGAACTAGCTTTAATAAAACCGTGGAAAACAGCTAAATATTGAACGTTCATAGAATTCTACGTGACTTGACCAAAACATTGGTGTAGACCCATGTATTTGTATGGTACATTTGCTAAGCGTTGTAAAAATGGAAACGAACATGCTTTAATAAAACCGAGCAAAACAGCTAAATTTTGAACGTTCATAGAATTCCACGAAACTTGACCCAAACATTGGTCTAGACCCATGTATTTGTGTGGTAAATTTGCTACACGTAATAATAACTACAAGTTAGTTTAAAATGGAAACGAACTTGCTTTAATCAACCGTGTAAAACAGCTAAATATTGAAGGTTCATAGAATTCTATGAAATTTGATCGAAACGTTGGTCTAGACCCATGTATTTGTGTGGTAAATTTGCTAAGCGTAATAATAACTACAAGTTAGTGTAAACGGGAAACGAATTTGCTGTAATAAAGCCGTGCAAAACAGCTAAATTATGAACGTTCTCAGAATTCCACGAAACTTGACCCAAACGTAGGTACTCATGCATTTGTGTGGTAAATTTGCGAAGCGTAATTCTAAAAACAAGTTAGTGTAAAAGGAAAAAGAACTTGCTTTAATAAAACCGTGCACAACAGCTAAATTTTGAACGTTCTTAGAATTCGATGAAACTTGACCCAAAACGTTGGTCTACACCCATGCATTTGTGTTGTAAATTTGCAAAGCGTAATAATAAATACAAGTCAGTGTATAAAGGAAACGAACTTGCTTTACAAAAACCAAGCAAAATAGCTAAATTTTGAATGTTCTAAGAATTTCAGGAAACTCAAACCAAACGTAGGTCTAGACCCATGTATTTCTATGGTAAATTTGCTAAGCGTAATAATAACTACAAGTTAGTGTAAAAGGGAAACGAACTTGCTTTAATAAAACCGTGCAAACCAGCTTAATTTTGAACGTTTATCAGAATTCCAAGAAACTTGACCCAAACGTAGATATAGACCCATGTATTTGTGTAGTAAAATTGCTAAGCGTAATAATAACTACAAGTTAGCGCAAAAAGGAAACGAAGTTCCTTTAAAAAAGAGTGTAAAAAAGCTAAATTTTGAACGTTCACAGAATTCCACGAAACTTGACCCAAACGTAGGAAGAGACCCATGCATTTGTGTGGTAAATTTGCTAAGCGTAATAATGACTACAAGTTAGTGTAAAAGGGAAAAGAACTTGCTTTAATAAACCGCGCAAAACAGTTTAATTTTGAACGTTCTCAGAATTCCATGAAACTTGACCCAAACGTCGATATAGACCCATTTATTTGTGTAGTAAATTTACTAAGCGTAATAATAACTACAAGTTAGTGTAAAAAGGAAACGATGTTCCTTTAAAAAAACCGTGCAAGAAAGCTAAATTTTGGACGTTCTTAGAAATCCACGAAACTTGACCCAAACGTTGGACTAGACCCATGCATCTGTGTGGTAAATTTGCTAAGCATAATAATAATTAGAAATTAGTGTAAAAGGGAAATGAACTTTCTTTAATAAAACCGTGCAAAACAGCTAAATATTGAACGTCCATAGAATTCTACGAAACTTGAGCAAAACGTTGGTGTAGACCCATGTATTTGTGTGGTACATTGCTAAGCGTTGTAAAAATAGAAACGAACTTGCTTTAATAAAACCGAGCAAAACAGCTAAATTTTGAACGTTCATAGAATTCCACGATACTTGACCCAAACGTTGGTCTAGACCCATGTATTTGTATGGTAAATTTCCTAAGCGTAATAATAACTACAAGTTAATGTAAAAATGGAAACGAACTTGCTTTAATAAACCGTGTAAAACAGCTAAATATTGACGGTTCATAGAATTCTACGAAACATGACCCAAACGTAGGTCTAAACTCATGCATTTGTGTGGTAAATTTGCAAAGCGTAATAATAACTACAAGCTAGTGTAAAAGGTAAACGAACTTGCTTTAGTAAAACCAAGCAAAACAGCTAAATTTTGAGCGTTCTCAGAATTCCCCGAAACTTCACCCAAACGTAGGTACCCATGCATTTGTGTGGTAAACTTGCGAAGCGTAATTCTAAAAACAAGTTAGTGTAAAAGGAAAAAGACTTGCTTTAATAAAACCGTGCACAACAGCTAAATTTTGAACGTTCTTAGAATTCGACGAAACTTGACCCCAAACGTTGGTCTACACCCATGCATTTGTGTTGTAAATTTGCAAAGCGTAATAGTAAATACAAGTTAGTGTATAAGGGAAACGAACTTGCTTTACAAAAACCATGCAAAATAGCTAAATTTTGAATGTTCTAAGAATTTCAGGAAACTCGAACCAAACGTAGGACTAGACCCATGTATTTCTATGGTAAATTTGCTAAGCGTAACAATAACTACAAGTTAGTGTAAAAGGGAAATGAACTAGCTTTAATAAAACCGTGGAAAACAGCTAAATATTGAACGTTCATAGAATTCTACGTGACTTGACCAAAACATTGGTGTAGACCCATGTATTTGTATGGTACATTTGCTAAGCGTTGTAAAAATGGAAACGAACATGCTTTAATAAAATCGAGCAAAACAGCTAAATTTTGAACGTTCATAGAATTCCACGAAACTTGACACAAACATTGGTCTAGACCCATGTATTTGTGTGGTAAATTTGCTAAACGTAATAATAACTACAAGTTAGTTTAAAATGGAAACGAACTTGCTTTAATCAACCGTGTAAAACAGCTAAATATTGAAGGTTCATAGAATTCTATGAAATTTGATCGAAACGTTGGTCTAGACCCATGTATTTGTGTGGTAAATTTGCTAAGCGTAATAATAACTACAAGTTAGTGTAAACGGGAAACGAATTTGCTGTAATAAAGCCGTGCAAAACAGCTAAATTATGAACGTTCTCAGAATTCCATGAAACTTGACCCAAACGTAGGTACTCATGCATTTGTGTGGTAAATTTGCGAAGCGTAATTCTAAAAACAAGTTAGTGTAAAAGGAAAAAGAACTTGCTTTAATAAAACCGTGCACAACAGCTAAATTTTGAACGTTCTTAGAATTCGATGAAACTTGTCCCAAAACGTTGGTCTACACCCATGCATTTGTGTTGTAAATTTGCAAAGCGTAATAATAAATACAAGTCAGTGTATAAAGGAAACGAACTTGCTTTACAAAAACCAAGCAAAATAGCTAAATTTTGAATGTTCTAAGAATTTCAGGAAACTCAAACCAAACGTAGGTCTAGACCCATGTATTTCTATGGTAAATTTGCTAAGCGTAATAATAACTACAAGTTAGTGTAAAAGGGAAACGAACTTGCTTTAATAAAACCGTGCAAACCAGCTTAATTTTGAACGTTTATCAGAATTCCAAGAAACTTGACCCAAACGTAGATATAGACCCATGTATTTGTGTAGTAAAATTGCTAAGCGTAATAATAACTACAAGTTAGCGCAAAAAGGAAACGAAGTTCCTTTAAAAAACAGTGTAAAAAAGCTAAATTTTGAACGTTCACAGAATTCCACGAAACTTGACCCAAACGTAGGAAAAGACCCATGCATTTGTGTGGTAAATTTGCTAAGCGTAATAATGACTACAAGTTAGTGTAAAAGGGAAAAGAACTTGCTTTAATAAACCGCGCAAAACAGTTTAATTTTGAACGTTCTCAGAATTCCATGAAACTTGACCCAAACGTCGATATAGACCCATTTATTTGTGTAGTAAATTTACTAAGCGTAATAATAACTACAAGTTAGTGTAAAAAGGAAACGATGTTCCTTTAAAAAAACCGTGCAAGAAAGCTAAATTTTGGACGTTCTTAGAAATCCACGAAACTTGACCCAAACGTTGGACTAGACCCATGCATCTGTGTGGTAAATTTGCTAAGCATAATAATAATTAGAAATTAGTGTAAAAGGGAAATGAACTTTCTTTAATAAAACCGTGCAAAACAGCTAAATATTGAACGTCCATAGAATTCTACGAAACTTGAGCAAAACGTTGGTGTAGACCCATGTATTTGTGTGGTACATTGCTAAGCGTTGTAAAAATAGAAACGAACTTGCTTTAATAAAACCGAGCAAAACAGCTAAATTTTGAACGTTCATAGAATTCCACGATACTTGACCCAAACGTTGGTCTAGACCCATGTATTTGTATGGTAAATTTCCTAAGCGTAATAATAACTACAAGTTAGTGTAAAAATGGAAACGAACTTGCTTTAATAAACCGTGTAAAACAGCTAAATATTGACGGTTCATAGAATTCTACGAAACATGACCCAAACGTAGGTCTAAACTCATGCATTTGTGTGGTAAATTTGCAAAGCGTAATAATAACTACAAGCTAGTGTAAAAGGTAAACGAACTTGCTTTAGTAAAACCAAGCAAAACAGCTAAATTTTGAGCGTTCTCATAATTCCCCGAAACTTCACCCAAACGTAGGTACCCATGCATTTGTGTGGTAAATTTGCGAAGCGTAATTCTAAAAACAAGTTAGTGTAAAAGGAAAAAGACTTGCTTTAATAAAACCGTGCACAACAGCTAAATTTTGAACGTTCTTAGAATTCGACGAAACTTGACCCCAAACGTTGGTCTACACCCATGCATTTGTGTTGTAAATTTGCAAAGCGTAATAGTAAATACAAGTTAGTGTATAAGGGAAACGAACTTGCTTTACAAAAACCATGCAAAATAGCTAAATTTTGAATGTTCTAAGAATTTCAGGAAACTCGAACCAAACGTAGGACTAGACCCATGTATTTCTATGGTAAATTTGCTAAGCGTAACAATAACTACAAGTTAGTGTAAAAGGGAAATGAACTAGCTTTAATAAAACCGTGGAAAACAGCTAAATATTGAACGTTCATAGAATTCTACGTGACTTGACCAAAACATTGGTGTAGACCCATGTATTTGTATGGTACATTTGCTAAGCGTTGTAAAAATGGAAACGAACATGCTTTAATAAAACCGAGCAAAACAGCTAAATTTTGAACGTTCATAGAATTCCACGAAACTTGACCCAAACATTGGTCTAGACCCATGTATTTGTGTGGTAAATTTGCTACACGTAATAATAACTACAAGTTAGTTTAAAATGGAAACGAACTTGCTTTAATCAACCGTGTAAAACAGCTAAATATTGAAGGTTCATAGAATTCTATGAAATTTGATCGAAACGTTGGTCTAGACCCATGTATTTGTGTGGTAAATTTGCTAAGCGTAATAATAACTACAAGTTAGTGTAAACGGGAAACGAATTTGCTGTAATAAAGCCGTGCAAAACAGCTAAATTATGAACGTTCTCAGAATTCCACGAAACTTGACCCAAACGTAGGTACTCATGCATTTGTGTGGTTAATTTGCGAAGCGTAATTCTAAAAACAAGTTAGTGTAAAAGGAAAAAGAACTTGCTTTAATAAAACCGTGCACAACAGCTAAATTTTGAACGTTCTTAGAATTCGATGAAACTTGACCCAAAACGTTGGTCTACACCCATGCATTTGTGTTGTAAATTTGCAAAGCGTAATAATAAATACAAGTCAGTGTATAAAGGAAACGAACTTGCTTTACAAAAACCAAGCAAAATAGCTAAATTTTGAATGTTCTAAGAATTTCAGGAAACTCAAACCAAACGTAGGTCTAGACCCATGTATTTCTATGGTAAATTTGCTAAGCGTAATAATAACTACAAGTTAGTGTAAAAGGGAAACGAACTTGCTTTAATAAAACCGTGCAAACCAGCTTAATTTTGAACGTTTATCAGAATTCCAAGAAACTTGACCCAAACGTAGATATAGACCCATGTATTTGTGTAGTAAAATTGCTAAGCGTAATAATAACTACAAGTTAGCGCAAAAAGGAAACGAAGTTCCTTTAAAAAACAGTGTAAAAAAGCTAAATTTTGAACGTTCACAGAATTCCACGAAACTTGACCCAAACGTAGGAAGAGACCCATGCATTTGTGTGGTAAATTTGCTAAGCGTAATAATGACTACAAGTTAGTGTAAAAGGGAAAAGAACTTGCTTTAATAAACCGCGCAAAACAGTTTAATTTTGAACGTTCTCAGAATTCCATGAAACTTGACCCAAACGTCGATATAGACCCATTTATTTGTGTAGTAAATTTACTAAGCGTAATAATAACTACAAGTTAGTGTAAAAAGGAAACGATGTTCCTTTAAAAAAACCGTGCAAGAAAGCTAAATTTTGGACGTTCTTAGAAATCCACGAAACTTGACCCAAACGTTGGACTAGACCCATGCATCTGTGTGGTAAATTTGCTAAGCATAATAATAATTAGAAATTAGTGTAAAAGGGAAATGAACTTTCTTTAATAAAACCGTGCAAAACAGCTAAATATTGAACGTCCATAGAATTCTACGAAACTTGAGCAAAACGTTGGTGTAGACCCATGTATTTGTGTGGTACATTGCTAAGCGTTGTAAAAATAGAAACGAACTTGCTTTAATAAAACCGAGCAAAACAGCTAAATTTTGAACGTTCATAGAATTCCACGATACTTGACCCAAACGTTGGTCTAGACCCATGTATTTGTATGGTAAATTTCCTAAGCGTAATAATAACTACAAGTTAATGTAAAAATGGAAACGAACTTGCTTTAATAAACCGTGTAAAACAGCTAAATATTGACGGTTCATAGAATTCTACGAAACATGACCCAAACGTAGGTCTAAACTCATGCATTTGTGTGGTAAATTTGCAAAGCGTAATAATAACTACAAGCTAGTGTAAAAGGTAAACGAACTTGCTTTAGTAAAACCAAGCAAAACAGCTAAATTTTGAGCGTTCTCAGAATTCCCCGAAACTTCACCCAAACGTAGGTACCCATGCATTTGTGTGGTAAACTTGCGAAGCGTAATTCTAAAAACAAGTTAGTGTAAAAGGAAAAAGACTTGCTTTAATAAAACCGTGCACAACAGCTAAATTTTGAACGTTCTTAGAATTCGACGAAACTTGACCCCAAACGTTGGTCTACACCCATGCATTTGTGTTGTAAATTTGCAAAGCGTAATAGTAAATACAAGTTAGTGTATAAGGGAAACGAACTTGCTTTACAAAAACCATGCAAAATAGCTAAATTTTGAATGTTCTAAGAATTTCAGGAAACTCGAACCAAACGTAGGACTAGACCCATGTATTTCTATGGTAAATTTGCTAAGCGTAACAATAACTACAAGTTAGTGTAAAAGGGAAATGAACTAGCTTTAATAAAACCGTGGAAAACAGCTAAATATTGAACGTTCATAGAATTCTACGTGACTTGACCAAAACATTGGTGTAGACCCATGTATTTGTATGGTACATTTGCTAAGCGTTGTAAAAATGGAAACGAACATGCTTTAATAAAACCGAGCAAAACAGCTCAATTTTGAACGTTCATAGAATTCCACGAAACTTGACACAAACATTGGTCTAGACCCATGTATTTGTGTGGTAAATTTGCTAAACGTAATAATAACTACAAGTTAGTTTAAAATGGAAACGAACTTGCTTTAATCAACCGTGTAAAACAGCTAAATATTGACGGTTCATAGAATTCTACGAAACATGACCCAAACGTAGGTCTAAACTCATGCATTTGTGTGGTAAATTTGCAAAGCGTAATAATAACTACAAGCTAGTGTAAAAGGTAAACGAACTTGCTTTAGTAAAACCAAGCAAAACAGCTAAATTTTGAGCGTTCTCATAATTCCCCGAAACTTCACCCAAACGTAGGTACCCATGCATTTGTGTGGTAAATTTGCGAAGCGTAATTCTAAAAACAAGTTAGTGTAAAAGGAAAAAGACTTGCTTTAATAAAACCGTGCACAACAGCTAAATTTTGAACGTTCTTAGAATTCGACGAAACTTGACCCCAAACGTTGGTCTACACCCATGCATTTGTGTTGTAAATTTGCAAAGCGTAATAGTAAATACAAGTTAGTGTATAAGGGAAACGAACTTGCTTTACAAAAACCATGCAAAATAGCTAAATTTTGAATGTTCTAAGAATTTCAGGAAACTCGAACCAAACGTAGGACTAGACCCATGTATTTCTATGGTAAATTTGCTAAGCGTAACAATAACTACAAGTTAGTGTAAAAGGGAAATGAACTAGCTTTAATAAAACCGTGGAAAACAGCTAAATATTGAACGTTCATAGAATTCTACGTGACTTGACCAAAACATTGGTGTAGACCCATGTATTTGTATGGTACATTTGCTAAGCGTTGTAAAAATGGAAACGAACATGCTTTAATAAAACCGAGCAAAACAGCTAAATTTTGAACGTTCATAGAATTCCACGAAACTTGACCCAAACATTGGTCTAGACCCATGTATTTGTGTGGTAAATTTGCTACACGTAATAATAACTACAAGTTAGTTTAAAATGGAAACGAACTTGCTTTAATCAACCGTGTAAAACAGCTAAATATTGAAGGTTCATAGAATTCTATGAAATTTGATCGAAACGTTGGTCTAGACCCATGTATTTGTGTGGTAAATTTGCTAAGCGTAATAATAACTACAAGTTAGTGTAAACGGGAAACGAATTTGCTGTAATAAAGCCGTGCAAAACAGCTAAATTATGAACGTTCTCAGAATTCCACGAAACTTGACCCAAACGTAGGTACTCATGCATTTGTGTGGTAAATTTGCGAAGCGTAATTCTAAAAACAAGTTAGTGTAAAAGGAAAAAGAACTTGCTTTAATAAAACCGTGCACAACAGCTAAATTTTGAACGTTCTTAGAATTCGATGAAACTTGACCCAAAACGTTGGTCTACACCCATGCATTTGTGTTGTAAATTTGCAAAGCGTAATAATAAATACAAGTCAGTGTATAAAGGAAACGAACTTGCTTTACAAAAACCAAGCAAAATAGCTAAATTTTGAATGTTCTAAGAATTTCAGGAAACTCAAACCAAACGTAGGTCTAGACCCATGTATTTCTATGGTAAATTTGCTAAGCGTAATAATAACTACAAGTTAGTGTAAAAGGGAAACGAACTTGCTTTAATAAAACCGTGCAAACCAGCTTAATTTTGAACGTTTATCAGAATTCCAAGAAACTTGACCCAAACGTAGATATAGACCCATGTATTTGTGTAGTAAAATTGCTAAGCGTAATAATAACTACAAGTTAGCGCAAAAAGGAAACGAAGTTCCTTTAAAAAACAGTGTAAAAAAGCTAAATTTTGAACGTTCACAGAATTCCACGAAACTTGACCCAAACGTAGGAAGAGACCCATGCATTTGTGTGGTAAATTTGCTAAGCGTAATAATGACTACAAGTTAGTGTAAAAGGGAAAAGAACTTGCTTTAATAAACCGCGCAAAACAGTTTAATTTTGAACGTTCTCAGAATTCCATGAAACTTGACCCAAACGTCGATATAGACCCATTTATTTGTGTAGTAAATTTACTAAGCGTAATAATAACTACAAGTTAGTGTAAAAAGGAAACGATGTTCCTTTAAAAAAACCGTGCAAGAAAGCTAAATTTTGGACGTTCTTAGAAATCCACGAAACTTGACCCAAACGTTGGACTAGACCCATGCATCTGTGTGGTAAATTTGCTAAGCATAATAATAATTAGAAATTAGTGTAAAAGGGAAATGAACTTTCTTTAATAAAACCGTGCAAAACAGCTAAATATTGAACGTCCATAGAATTCTACGAAACTTGAGCAAAACGTTGGTGTAGACCCATGTATTTGTGTGGTACATTGCTAAGCGTTGTAAAAATAGAAACGAACTTGCTTTAATAAAACCGAGCAAAACAGCTAAATTTTGAACGTTCATAGAATTCCACGATACTTGACCCAAACGTTGGTCTACACCCATGTATTTGTATGGTAAATTTCCTAAGCGTAATAATAACTACAAGTTAATGTAAAAATGGAAACGAACTTGCTTTAATAAACCGTGTAAAACAGCTAAATATTGACGGTTCATAGAATTCTACGAAACATGACCCAAACGTAGGTCTAAACTCATGCATTTGTGTGGTAAATTTGCAAAGCGTAATAATAACTACAAGCTAGTGTAAAAGGTAAACGAACTTGCTTTAGTAAAACCAAGCAAAACAGCTAAATTTTGAGCGTTCTCAGAATTCCCCGAAACTTCACCCAAACGTAGGTACCCATGCATTTGTGTGGTAAACTTGCGAAGCGTAATTCTAAAAACAAGTTAGTGTAAAAGGAAAAAGACTTGCTTTAATAAAACCGTGCACAACAGCTAAATTTTGAACGTTCTTAGAATTCGACGAAACTTGACCCCAAACGTTGGTCTACACCCATGCATTTGTGTTGTAAATTTGCAAAGCGTAATAGTAAATACAAGTTAGTGTATAAGGGAAACGAACTTGCTTTACAAAAACCATGCAAAATAGCTAAATTTTGAATGTTCTAAGAATTTCAGGAAACTCGAACCAAACGTAGGACTAGACCCATGTATTTCTATGGTAAATTTGCTAAGCGTAACAATAACTACAAGTTAGTGTAAAAGGGAAATGAACTAGCTTTAATAAAACCGTGGAAAACAGCTAAATATTGAACGTTCATAGAATTCTACGTGACTTGACCAAAACATTGGTGTAGACCCATGTATTTGTATGGTACATTTGCTAAGCGTTGTAAAAATGGAAACGAACATGCTTTAATAAAACCGAGCAAAACAGCTAAATTTTGAACGTTCATAGAATTCCACGAAACTTGACACAAACATTGGTCTAGACCCATGTATTTGTGTGGTAAATTTGCTAAACGTAATAATAACTACAAGTTAGTTTAAAATGGAAACGAACTTGCTTTAATCAACCGTGTAAAACAGCTAAATATTGAAGGTTCATAGAATTCTATGAAATTTGATCGAAACGTTGGTCTAGACCCATGTATTTGTGTGGTAAATTTGCTAAGCGTAATAATAACTACAAGTTAGTGTAAACGGGAAACGAATTTGCTGTAATAAAGCCGTGCAAAACAGCTAAATTATGAACGTTCTCAGAATTCCATGAAACTTGACCCAAACGTAGGTACTCATGCATTTGTGTGGTAAATTTGCGAAGCGTAATTCTAAAAACAAGTTAGTGTAAAAGGAAAAAGAACTTGCTTTAATAAAACCGTGCACAACAGCTAAATTTTGAACGTTCTTAGAATTCGATGAAACTTGACCCAAAACGTTGGTCTACACCCATGCATTTGTGTTGTAAATTTGCAAAGCGTAATAATAAATACAAGTCAGTGTATAAAGGAAACGAACTTGCTTTACAAAAACCAAGCAAAATAGCTAAATTTTGAATGTTCTAAGAATTTCAGGAAACTCAAACCAAACGTAGGTCTAGACCCATGTATTTCTATGGTAAATTTGCTAAGCGTAATAATAACTACAAGTTAGTGTAAAAGGGAAACGAACTTGCTTTAATAAAACCGTGCAAACCAGCTTAATTTTGAACGTTTATCAGAATTCCAAGAAACTTGACCCAAACGTAGATATAGACCCATGTATTTGTGTAGTAAAATTGCTAAGCGTAATAATAACTACAAGTTAGCGTAAAAAGGAAACGAAGTTCCTTTAAAAAACAGTGTAAAAAAGCTAAATTTTGAACGTTCACAGAATTCCACGAAACTTGACCCAAACGTAGGAAAAGACCCATGCATTTGTGTGGTAAATTTGCTAAGCGTAATAATGACTACAAGTTAGTGTAAAAGGGAAAAGAACTTGCTTTAATAAACCGCGCAAAACAGTTTAATTTTGAACGTTCTCAGAATTCCATGAAACTTGACCCAAACGTCAATATAGACCCATTTATTTGTGTAGTAAATTTACTAAGCGTAATAATAACTACAAGTTAGTATAAAAAGGAAACGATGTTCCTTTAAAAAAACCGTGCAAGAAAGCTAAATTTTGGACGTTCTTAGAAATCCACGAAACTTGACCCAAACGTTGGACTAGACCCATGCATCTGTGTGGTAAATTTGCTAAGCATAATAATAATTAGAAATTAGTGTAAAAGGGAAATGAACTTTCTTTAATAAAACCGTGCAAAACAGCTAAATATTGAACGTCCATAGAATTCTACGAAACTTGAGCAAAACGTTGGTGTAGACCCATGTATTTGTGTGGTGCATTGCTAAGCGTTGTAAAAATAGAAACGAACTTGCTTTAATAAAACCGAGCAAAACAGCTAAATTTTGAACGTTCATAGAATTCCACGATACTTGACCCAAACGTTGGTCTAGACCCATGTATTTGTATGGTAAATTTCCTAAGCGTAATAATAACTACAAGTTAGTGTAAAAATGGAAACGAACTTGCTTTAATAAACCGTGTAAAACAGCTAAATATTGACGGTTCATAGAATTCTACGAAACATGACCCAAACGTAGGTCTAAACTCATGCATTTGTGTGGTAAATTTGCAAAGCGTAATAATAACTACAAGCTAGTGTAAAAGGTAAACGAACTTGCTTTAGTAAAACCAAGCAAAACAGCTAAATTTTGAGCGTTCTCATAATTCCCCGAAACTTCACCCAAACGTAGGTACCCATGCATTTGTGTGGTAAATTTGCGAAGCGTAATTCTAAAAACAAGTTAGTGTAAAAGGAAAAAGACTTGCTTTAATAAAACCGTGCACAACAGCTAAATTTTGAACGTTCTTAGAATTCGACGAAACTTGACCCCAAACGTTGGTCTACACCCATGCATTTGTGTTGTAAATTTGCAAAGCGTAATAGTAAATACAAGTTAGTGTATAAGGAAAACGAACTTGCTTTACAAAAACCATGCAAAATAGCTAAATTTTGAATGTTCTAAGAATTTCAGGAAACTCGAACCAAACTAGGACCAGACCCATGTATTTCTATGGTAAATTTGCTAAGCGTAACAATAACTACAAGTTAGTGTAAAAGGGAAATGAACTAGCTTTAATAAAACCGTGGAAAACAGCTAAATATTGAACGTTCATAGAATTCTACGTGACTTGACCAAAACATTGGTGTAGACCCATGTATTTGTATGGTACATTTGCTAAGCGTTGTAAAAATGGAAACGAACATGCTTTAATAAAACCGAGCAAAACAGCTAAATTTTGAACGTTCATAGAATTCCACGAAACTTGACCCAAACGTTGGTCTAGACCCATGTATTTGTGTGGTAAATTTGCTAAACGTAATAATAACTACAAGTTAGTTTAAAATGGAAACGAACTTGCTTTAATCAACCGTGTAAAATAGCTAAATATTGAAGGTTCATAGAATTCTATGAAATTTGATCGAAACGTTGGTCTAGACCCATGTATTTGTGTGGTAAATTTGCTAAGCGTAATAATAACTACAAGTTAGTGTAAACGGGAAATGAATTTGCTGTAATAAAGCCGTGCAAAACAGCTAAATTATGAACGTTCTCAGAATTCCACGAAACTTGACTCAAACGTAGGTACTCATGCATTTGTGTGGTAAATTTGCGAAGCGTAATTCTAAAAACAAGTTAGTGTAAAAGGAAAAAGAACTTGCTTTAATAAAACCGTGCACAACAGCTAAATTTTGAACGTTCTTAGAATTCGATGAAACTTGACCCAAAACGTTGGTCTACACCCATGCATTTGTGTTGTAAATTTGCAAAGCGTAATAATAAATACAAGTCAGTGTATAAAGGAAACGAACTTGCTTTACAAAAACCAAGCAAAATAGCTAAATTTTGAATGTTCTAAGAATTTCAGGAAACTCAAACCAAACGTAGGTCTAGACCCATGTATTTCTATGGTAAATTTGCTAAGCGTAATAATAACTACAAGTTAGTGTAAAAGGGAAACGAACTTGTTTTAATAAAACCGTGCAAAACAGCTTAATTTTGAACGTTTATCAGAATTCCAAGAAACTTGACCCAAACGTAGATATAGACCCATGCATTTGTGTAGTAAAATTGCTAAGCGTAATAATAACTACAAGTTAGCGCAAAAAGGAAACGAAGTTCCTTGAATAAAACAGTGTAAAAAAGCTAAATTTTGAACGTTCACAGAATTCCACGAAACTTGAGCCAAACGTAGGAAAAGACCCATGCATTTGTGTGGTAAATTTGCTAAGCGTAATAATGACTACAAGTTAGTGTAAAAGGGAAAAGAACTTGCTTTAATAAACCGCGCAAAACAGTTTAATTTTGAACGTTCTCAGAATTCCATGAAACTTGACCCAAACGTCGATATAGACCCATTTATTTGTGTAGTAAATTTACTAAGCGTAATAATAACTACAAGTTAGTGTAAAAAGGAAACGATGTTCCTTTAAAAAAACCGTGCAAGAAAGCTAAATTTTGGACGTTCTTAGAAATCCACGAAACTTGACCCAAACGTTGGACTAGACCCATGCATCTGTGTGGTAAATTTGCTAAGCATAATAATAATTAGAAATTAGTGTAAAAGGGAAATGAACTTTCTTTAATAAAACCGTGCAAAACAGCTAAATATTGAACGTCCATAGAATTCTACGAAACTTGAGCAAAACGTTGGTGTAGACCCATGTATTTGTGTGGTGCATTGCTAAGCGTTGTAAAAATAGAAACGAACTTGCTTTAATAAAACCGAGCAAAACAGCTAAATTTTGAACGTTCATAGAATTCCACGATACTTGACCCAAACGTTGGTCTAGACCCATGTATTTGTATGGTAAATTCCCTAAGCGTAATAATAACTACAAGTTAGTGTAAAAATGGAAACGAACTTGCTTTAATAAACCGTGTAAAACAGCTAAATATTGACGGTTCATAGAATTCTACGAAACATGACCCAAACGTAGGTCTAAACTCATGCATTTGTGTGGTAAATTTGCAAAGCGTAATAATAACTACAAGCTAGTGTAAAAGGTAAACGAACTTGCTTTAGTAAAATCAAGCAAAACAGCTAAATTTTGAGCGTTCTCAGAATTCCGAAACTTCACCCAAACGTAGGTACCCATGCATTTGTGTGGTAAATTTGCGAAGCGTAATTCTAAAAACAAGTTAGTGTAAAAGGAAAAAGAACTTGCTTTAATAAAACCGTGCACAACAGCTAAATTTTGAACGTTCTTAGAATTCGACGAAACTTGACCCCAAACGTTGGTCTACACCCATGCATTTGTGTTGTAAATTTGCAAAGCGTAATAGTAAATACAAGTTAGTGTATAAGGAAAACGAACTTGCTTTACAAAAACCATGCAAAATAGCTAAATTTTGAATGTTCTAAGAATTTCAGGAAACTCGAACCAAACTAGGACCAGACCCATGTATTTCTATGGTAAATTTGCTAAGCGTAACAATAACTACAAGTTAGTGTAAAAGGGAAATGAACTAGCTTTAATAAAACCGTGGAAAACAGCTAAATATTGAACGTTCATAGAATTCTACGTGACTTGACCAAAACATTGGTGTAGACCCATGTATTTGTATGGTACATTTGCTAAGCGTTGTAAAAATGGAAACGAACATGCTTTAATAAAACCGAGCAAAACAGCTAAATTTTGAACGTTGATAGAATTCCACGAAACTTGATCCAAACGTTGGTCTAGACCCATGTATTTGTGTGGTAAATTTGCTAAACGTAATAATAACTACAAGTTAGTTTAAAATGGAAACGAACTTGCTTTAATCAACCGTGTAAAATAGCTAAATATTGAAGGTTCATAGAATTCTATGAAATTTGATCGAAACGTTGGTCTAGACCCATGTATTTGTGTGGTAAATTTGCTAAGCGTAATAATAACTACAAGTTAGTGTAAACGGGAAATGAATTTGCTGTAATAAAGCCGTGCAAAACAGCTAAATTATGAACGTTCTCAGAATTCCACGAAACTTGACTCAAACGTAGGTACTCATGCATTTGTGTGGTAAATTTGCGAAGCGTAATTCTAAAAACAAGTTAGTGTAAAAGGAAAAAGAACTTGCTTTAATAAAACCGTGCACAACAGCTAAATTTTGAACGTTCTTAGAATTCGATGAAACTTGACCCAAAACGTTGGTCTACACCCATGCATTTGTGTTGTAAATTTGCAAAGCGTAATATTAAATACAAGTCAGTGTATAAAGGAAACGAACTTGCTTTACAAAAACCAAGCAAAATAGCTAAATTTTGAATGTTCTAAGAATTTCAGGAAACTCAAACCAAACGTAGGTCTAGACCCATGTATTTCTATGGTAAATTTGCTAAGCGTAATAATAACTACAAGTTAGTGTAAAAGGGAAACGAACTTGCTTTAATAAAACCGTGCAAACCAGCTTAATTTTGAACGTTTATCAGAATTCCAAGAAACTTGACCCAAACGTAGATATAGACCCATGTATTTGTGTAGTAAAATTGCTAAGCGTAATAATAACTACAAGTTAGCGTAAAAAGGAAACGAAGTTCCTTTAAAAAACAGTGTAAAAAAGCTAAATTTTGAACGTTCACAGAATTCCACGAAACTTGACCCAAACGTAGGAAAAGACCCATGCATTTGTGTGGTAAATTTGCTAAGCGTAATAATGACTACAAGTTAGTGTAAAAGGGAAAAGAACTTGCTTTAATAAACCGTGCAAAACAGTTTAATTTTGAACGTTCTCAGAATTCCATGAAACTTGACCCAAACGTCGATATAGACCCATTTATTTGTGTAGTAAATTTACTAAGCGTAATAATAACTACAAGTTAGTGTAAAAAGGAAACGATGTTCCTTTAAAAAAACCGTGCAAGAAAGCTAAATTTTGGACGTTCTTAGAAATCCACGAAACTTGACCCAAACGTTGGACTAGACCCATGCATCTGTGTGGTAAATTTGCTAAGCATAATAATAATTAGAAATTAGTGTAAAAGGGAAATGAACTTTCTTTAATAAAACCGTGCAAAACAGCTAAATATTGAACGTCCATAGAATTCTACGAAACTTGAGCAAAACGTTGGTGTAGACCCATGTATTTGTGTGGTCCATTGCTAAGCGTTGTAAAAATAGAAACGAACTTGCTTTAATAAAATCGAGCAAAACAGCTAAATTTTGAACGTTCATAGAATTCCACGATACTTGACCCAAACGTTGGTCTAGACCCATGTATTTGTATGGTAAATTTCCTAAGCGTAATAATAACTACAAGTTAGTGTAAAAATGGAAACGAACTTGCTTTAATAAACCGTGTAAAACAGCTAAATATTGACGGTTCATAGAATTCTACGAAACATGACCCAAACGTAGGTCTAAACTCATGCATTTGTGTGGTAAATTTGCAAAGCGTAATAATAACTACAAGCTAGTGTAAAAGGTAAACGAACTTGCTTTAGTAAAACCAAGCAAAACAGCTAAATTTTGAGCGTTCTCATAATTCCCCGAAACTTCACCCAAACGTAGGTACCCATGCATTTGTGTGGTAAATTTGCGAAGCGTAATTCTAAAAACAAGTTAGTGTAAAAGGAAAAAGACTTGCTTTAATAAAACCGTGCACAACAGCTAAATTTTGAACGTTCTTAGAATTCGACGAAACTTGACCCCAAACGTTGGTCTACACCCATGCATTTGTGTTGTAAATTTGCAAAGCGTAATAGTAAATACAAGTTAGTGTATAAGGGAAACGAACTTGCTTTACAAAAACCATGCAAAATAGCTAAATTTTGAATGTTCTAAGAATTTCAGGAAACTCGAACCAAACGTAGGACTAGACCCATGTATTTCTATGGTAAATTTGCTAAGCGTAACAATAACTACAAGTTAGTGTAAAAGGAAAATGAACTAGCTTTAATAAAACCGTGGAAAACAGCTAAATATTGAACGTTCATAGAATTCTACGTGACTTGACCAAAACATTGGTGTAGACCCATGTATTTGTATGGTACATTTGCTAAGCGTTGTAAAAATGGAAACGAACATGCTTTAATAAAACCGAGCAAAACAGCTAAATTTTGAACGTTCATAGAATTCCACGAAACTTGACCCAAACATTGGTCTAGACCCATGTATTTGTGTGGTAAATTTGCTAAACGTAATAATAACTACAAGTTAGTTTAAAATGGAAACGAACTTGCTTTAATCAACCGTGTAAAACAGCTAAATATTGAAGGTTCATAGAATTCTATGAAATTTGATCGAAACGTTGGTCTAGACCCATGTATTTGTGTGGTAAATTTGCTAAGCGTAATAATAACTACAAGTTAGTGTAAACGGGAAACGAATTTGCTGTAATAAAGCCGTGCAAAACAGCTAAATTATGAACGTTCTCAGAATTCCACGAAACTTGACCCAAATGTAGGTACTCATGCATTTGTGTGGTAAATTTGCGAAGCGTAATTCTAAAAACAAGTTAGTATAAAAGGAAAAAGAACTTGCTTTAATAAAACCGTGCACAACAGCTAAATTTTGAACGTTCTTAGAATTCGATGAAACTTGACCCAAAACGTTGGTCTACACCCATGCATTTGTGTTGTAAATTTGCAAAGCATAATAATAAATACAAGTCAGTGTATAAAGGAAACGAACTTGCTTTACAAAAACCAAGCAAAATAGCTAAATTTTGAATGTTCTAAGAATTTCAGGAAACTCAAACCAAACGTAGGTCTAGACCCATGTATTTCTATGGTAAATTTGCTAAGCGTAATAATAACTACAAGTTAGTGTAAAAGGGAAACGAACTTGTTTTAATAAAACCGTGCAAAACAGCTTAATTTTGAACGTTTATCAGAATTCCAAGAAACTTGACCCAAACGTAGATATAGACCCATGCATTTGTGTAGTAAAATTGCTAAGCGTAATAATAACTACAAGTTAGCGCAAAAAGGAAACGAAGTTCCTTGAATAAAACAGTGTAAAAAAGCTAAATTTTGAACGTTCACAGAATTCCACGAAACTTGAGCCAAACGTAGGAAAAGACCCATGCATTTGTGTGGTAAATTTGCTAAGCGTAATAATGACTACAAGTTAGTGTAAAAGGGAAAAGAACTTGCTTTAATAAACCGCGCAAAACAGTTTAATTTTGAACGTTCTCAGAATTCCATGAAACTTGACCCAAACGTCGATATAGACCCATTTATTTGTGTAGTAAATTTACTAAGCGTAATAATAACTACAAGTTAGTGTAAAAAGGAAACGATGTTCCTTTAAAAAAACCGTGCAAGAAAGCTAAATTTTGGACGTTCTTAGAAATCCACGAAACTTGACCCAAACGTTGGACTAGACCCATGCATCTGTGTGGTAAATTTGCTAAGCATAATAATAATTAGAAATTAGTGTAAAAGGGAAATGAACTTTCTTTAATAAAACCGTGCAAAACAGCTAAATATTGAACGTCCATAGAATTCTACGAAACTTGAGCAAAACGTTGGTGTAGACCCATGTATTTGTGTGGTGCATTGCTAAGCGTTGTAAAAATAGAAACGAACTTGCTTTAATAAAACCGAGCAAAACAGCTAAATTTTGAACGTTCATAGAATTCCACGATACTTGACCCAAACGTTGGTCTAGACCCATGTATTTGTATGGTAAATTCCCTAAGCGTAATAATAACTACAAGTTAGTGTAAAAATGGAAACGAACTTGCTTTAATAAACCGTGTAAAACAGCTAAATATTGACGGTTCATAGAATTCTACGAAACATGACCCAAACGTAGGTCTAAACTCATGCATTTGTGTGGTAAATTTGCAAAGCGTAATAATAACTACAAGCTAGTGTAAAAGGTAAACGAACTTGCTTTAGTAAAATCAAGCAAAACAGCTAAATTTTGAGCGTTCTCAGAATTCCGAAACTTCACCCAAACGTAGGTACCCATGCATTTGTGTGGTAAATTTGCGAAGCGTAATTCTAAAAACAAGTTAGTGTAAAAGGAAAAAGAACTTGCTTTAATAAAACCGTGCACAACAGCTAAATTTTGAACGTTCTTAGAATTCGACGAAACTTGACCCCAAACGTTGGTCTACACCCATGCATTTGTGTTGTAAATTTGCAAAGCGTAATAGTAAATACAAGTTAGTGTATAAGGAAAACGAACTTGCTTTACAAAAACCATGCAAAATAGCTAAATTTTGAATGTTCTAAGAATTTCAGGAAACTCGAACCAAACTAGGACCAGACCCATGTATTTCTATGGTAAATTTGCTAAGCGTAACAATAACTACAAGTTAGTGTAAAAGGGAAATGAACTAGCTTTAATAAAACCGTGGAAAACAGCTAAATATTGAACGTTCATAGAATTCTACGTGACTTGACCAAAACATTGGTGTAGACCCATGTATTTGTATGGTACATTTGCTAAGCGTTGTAAAAATGGAAACGAACATGCTTTAATAAAACCGAGCAAAACAGCTAAATTTTGAACGTTCATAGAATTCCACGAAACTTGACCCAAACGTTGGTCTAGACCCATGTATTTGTGTGGTAAATTTGCTAAACGTAATAATAACTACAAGTTAGTTTAAAATGGAAACGAACTTGCTTTAATCAACCGTGTAAAACAGCTAAATATTGAAGGTTCATAGAATTCTATGAAATTTGATCGAAACGTTGGTCTAGACCCATGTATTTGTGTGGTAAATTTGCTAAGCGTAATAATAACTACAAGTTAGTGTAAACGGGAAATGAATTTGCTGTAATAAAGCCGTGCAAAACAGCTAAATTATGAACGTTCTCAGAATTCCACGAAACTTGACCCAAACGTAGGTACTCATGCATTTGTGTGGTAAATTTGCGAAGCGTAATTCTAAAAACAAGTTAGTGTAAAAGGAAAAAGAACTTGCTTTAATAAAACCGTGCACAACAGCTAAATTTTGAACGTTCTTAGAATTCGATGAAACTTGACCCAAAACGTTGGTCTACACCCATGCATTTGTGTTGTAAATTTGCAAAGCGTAATAATAAATACAAGTCAGTGTATAAAGGAAACGAACTTGCTTTACAAAAACCAAGCAAAATAGCTAAATTTTGAATGTTCTAAGAATTTCAGGAAACTCAAACCAAACGTAGGTCTAGACCCATGTATTTCTATGGTAAATTTGCTAAGCGTAATAATAACTACAAGTTAGTGTAAAAGGGAAACGAACTTGCTTTAATAAAACCGTGCAAAACAGCTTAATTTTGAACGTTTATCAGAATTCCAAGAAACTTGACCCAAACGTAGATATAGACCCATGCATTTGTGTAGTAAAATTGCTAAGCGTAATAATAACTACAAGTTAGCGCAAAAAGGAAACGAAGTTCCTTTAATAAAACAGTGTAAAAAAGCTAAATTTTGAACGTTCACAGAATTCCACGCAACTTGACCCAAACGTAGGAAAAGACCCATGCATTTGTGTGGTAAATTTGCTAAGCGTAATAATGACTACAAGTTAGTGTAAAAGGGAAAAGAACTTGCTTTAATAAACCGCGCAAAACAGTTTAATTTTGAACGTTCTCAGAATTCCATGAAACTTGACCCAAACGTCGATATAGACCCATTTATTTGTGTAGTAAATTTACTAAGCGTAATAATAACTACAAGTTAGTGTAAAAAGGAAACGATGTTCCGTTAATAAAACCGTGCAAGAAAGCTAAATTTTGGACGTTCTTAGAAATCCACGAAACTTGACCCAAACGTTGGACTAGACCCATGCATCTCTGTGGTAAATTTGCTAAGCATAATAATAATTAGAAATTAGTGTAAAAGGAAAATGAACTTTCTTTAATAAAACCGTGCAAAACAGCTAAATATTGAACGTCCATAGAATTCTACGAAACTTGAGCAAAACGTTGGTGTAGACCCATGTATTTGTGTGGTACATTGCTAAGCGTTGTAAAAATAGAAACGAACTTGCTTTAATAAAACCGAGCAAAACAGCTAAATTTTGAACGTTCATAGAATTCCACGATACTTGACCCAAACGTTGGTCTAGACCCATGTATTTGTATGGTAAATTCCCTAAGCGTAATAATAACTACAAGTTAGTGTAAAAATGGAAACGAACTTGCTTTAATAAACCGTGTAAAACAGCTAAATATTGACGGTTCATAGAATTCTACGAAACATGACCCAAACGTAGGTCTAAACTCATGCATTTGTGTGGTAAATTTGCAAAGCGTAATAATAACTACAAGCTAGTGTAAAAGGTAAACGAACTTGCTTTAGTAAAACCAAGCAAAACAGCTAAATTTTGAGCGTTCTCAGAATTCCACGAAACTTGACCCAAACGTAGGTACTCATGCATTTGTGTGGTAAATTTGCGAAGCGTAATTCTAAAAACAAGTTAGTGTAAAAGGAAAAAGAACTTGCTTTAATAAAACCGTGCACAACAGCTAAATTTTGAACGTTCTTAGAATTTGATGAAACTTGACCCCAAACGTTGGTCTACACCCATGCATTTGTGTTGTAAATTTGCAAAGCGTAATAGTAAATACAAGTTAGTGTATAAGGGAAACGAACTTGCTTTACAAAAACCATGCAAAATAGCTAAATTTTGAATGTTCTAAGAATTTCAGGAAACTCGAACCAAACGTAGGACTAGACCCATGTATTTCTATGGTAAATTTGCTAAGCGTAACAATAACTACAAGTTAGTGTAAAAGGGAAATGAACTAGCTTTAATAAAACCGTGGAAAACAGCTAAATATTGAACGTTCATAGAATTCTACGTGACTTGACCAAAACATTGGTTTAGACCCATGTATTTGTATGGTACATTTGCTAAGCGTTGTAAAAATGGAAACGAACATGCTTTAATAAAACCGAGCAAAACAGCTAAATTTTGAACGTTCATAGAATTCCACGAAACTTGACCCAAACATTGGTCTAGACCCATGTATTTGTGTGGTAAATTTGCTAAACGTAATAATAACTACAAGTTAGTTTAAAATGGAAACGAACTTGCTTTAATCAACCGTGTAAAACAGCTAAATATTGAAGGTTCATAGAATTCTATGAAATTTGATCGAAACGTTGGTCTAGACCCATGTATTTGTGTGGTAAATTTGCTAAGCGTAATAATAACTACAAGTTAGTGTAAACGGGAAACGAATTTGCTGTAATAAAGCCGTGCAAAACAGCTAAATTATGAACGTTCTCAGAATTCCACGAAACTTGACCCAAACGTAGGTACTCATGCATTTGTGTGGTAAATTTGCGAAGCGTAATTCTAAAAACAAGTTAGTATAAAAGGAAAAAGAACTTGCTTTAATAAAACCGTGCACAACAGCTAAATTTTGAACGTTCTTAGAATTCGATGAAACTTGACCCAAAACGTTGGTCTACACCCATGCATTTGTGTTGTAAATTTGCAAAGCGTAATAATAAATACAAGTCAGTGTATAAAGGAAACGAACTTGCTTTACAAAAACCAAGCAAAATAGCTAAATTTTGAATATTCTAAGAATTTCAGGAAACTCAAACCAAACGTAGGTCTAGACCCATGTATTTCTATGGTAAATTTGCTAAGCGTAATAATAACTACAAGTTAGTGTAAAAGGGAAACGAACTTGCTTTAATAAAACCGTGCAAAACAGCTTAATTTTGAACGTTTATCAGAATTCCAAGAAACTTGACCCAAACGTAGATATAGACCCATGCATTTGTGTAGTAAAATTGCTAAGCGTAATAATAACTACAAGTTAGCGCAAAAAGGAAACGAAGTTCCTTGAATAAAACAGTGTAAAAAAGCTAAATTTTGAACGTTCACAGAATTCCACGAAACTTGAGCCAAACGTAGGAAAAGACCCATGCATTTGTGTGGTAAATTTGCTAAGCGTAATAATGACTACAAGTTAGTGTAAAAGGGAAAAGAACTTGCTTTAATAAACCGCGCGAAACAGTTTAATTTTGAACGTTCTCAGAATTCCATGAAACTTGACCCAAACGTCGATATAGACCCATTTATTTGTGTAGTAAATTTACTAAGCGTAATAATAACTACAAGTTAGTGTAAAAAGGAAACGATGTTCCTTTAAAAAAACCGTGCAAGAAAGCTAAATTTTGGACGTTCTTAGAAATCCACGAAACTTGACCCAAACGTTGGACTAGACCCATGCATCTGTGTGGTAAATTTGCTAAGCATAATAATAATTAGAAATTAGTGTAAAAGGGAAATGAACTTTCTTTAATAAAACCGTGCAAAACAGCTAAATATTGAACGTCCATAGAATTCTACAAAACTTGAGCAAAACGTTGGTGTAGACCCATGTATTTGTGTGGTACATTGCTAAGCGTTGTAAAAATAGAAACGAACTTGCTTTAATAAAACCGAGCAAAACAGCTAAATTTTGAACGTTCATAGAATTCCACGATACTTGACCCAAACGTTGGTCTAGACCCATGTATTTGTATGGTAAATTCCCTAAGCGTAATAATAACTACAAGTTAGTGTAAAAATGGAAACGAACTTGCTTTAATAAACCGTGTAAAACAGCTAAATATTGACGGTTCATAGAATTCTACGAAACATGACCCAAACGTAGGTCTAAACTCATGCATTTGTGTGGTAAATTTGCAAAGCGTAATAATAACTACAAGCTAGTGTAAAAGGTAAACGAACTTGCTTTAGTAAAACCAAGCAAAACAGCTAAATTTTGAGCGTTCTCAGAATTCCCCGAAACTTCACCCAAACGTAGGTACCCATGCATTTGTGTGGTAAATTTGCGAAGCGTAATTCTAAAAACAAGTTAGTGTAAAAGGAAAAAGAACTTGCTTTAATAAAACCGTGCACAACAGCTAAATTTTGAACGTTCTTAGAATTCGACGAAACTTGACCCCAAACGTTGGTCTACACCCATGCATTTGTGTTGTAAATTTGCAAAGCGTAATAGTAAATACAAGTTAGTGTATAAGGAAAACGAACTTGCTTTACAAAAACCATGCAAAATAGCTAAATTTTGAATGTTCTAAGAATTTCAGGAAACTCGAACCAAACTAGGACCAGACCCATGTATTTCTATGGTAAATTTGCTAAGCGTAACAATAACTACAAGTTAGTGTAAAAGGGAAATGAACTAGCTTTAATAAAACCGTGGAAAACAGCTAAATATTGAACGTTCATAGAATTCTACATGACTTGACCAAAACATTGGTGTAGACCCATGTATTTGTATGGTACATTTGCTAAGCGTTGTAAAAATGGAAACGAACATGCTTTAATAAAACCGAGCAAAACAGCTAAATTTTGAACGTTCATAGAATTCCACGAAACTTGACCCAAACGTTGGTCTAGACCCATGTATTTGTGTGGTAAATTTGCTAAACGTAATAATAACTACAAGTTAGTTTAAAATGGAAACGAACTTGCTTTAATCAACCGTGTAAAACAGCTAAATATTGAAGGTCCATAGAATTCTATGAAATTTGATCGAAACGTTAGTCTAGACCCATGTATTTGTGTGGTAAATTTGCTAAGCGTAATAATAACTACAAGTTAGTGTAAACGGGAAACGAATTTGCTGTAATAAAGCCGTGCAAAACAGCTAAATTATGAACGTTCTCAGAATTCCACGAAACATGACCCAAACGTAGGTACTCATGCATTTGTGTGGTAAATTTGCGAAGCGTAATTCTAAAAACAAGTTAGTGTAAAAGGAAAAAGAACTTGCTTTAATAAAACCGTGCACAACAGCTAAATTTTGAACGTTCTTAGAATTTGATGAAACTTGACCCAAAACGTTGGTCTACACCCATGCATTTGTGTTGTAAATTTGCAAAGCGTAATAATAAATACAAGTCAGTGTATAAAGGAAACGAACTTGCTTTACAAAAACCAAGCAAAATAGCTAAATTTTGAATGTTCTAAGAATTTCAGGAAACTCAAACCAAACGTAGGTCTAGACCCATGTATTTCTATGGTAAATTTGCTAAGCGTAATAATAACTACAAGTTAGTGTAAAAGGGAAACGAACTTGCTTTAATAAACCGTGCAAAACAGCTTAATTTTGAACGTTTATCAGAATTCCAAGAAACTTGACCCAAACGTAGATATAGACCCATGCATTTGTGTAGTAAAATTGCTAAGCGTAATAATAACTACAAGTTAGCGCAAAAAGGAAACGAAGTTCCTTTAATAAAACAGTGTAAAAAAGCTAAATTTTGAACGTTCACAGAATTCCACGAAACTTGACCCAAACGTAGGAAAAGACCCATGCATTTGTGTGGTAAATTTGCTAAGCGTAATAATGACTACAAGTTAGTGTAAAAGGGAAAAGAACTTGCTTTAATAAACCGCGCAAAACAGTTTAATTTTGAACGTTCTCAGAATTCCATGAAACTTGACCCAAACGTCGATATAGACCCATTTATTTGTGTAGTAAATTTACTAAGCGTAATAATAACTACAAGTTAGTGTAAAAAGGAAACGATGTTCCGTTAATAAAACCGTGCAAGAAAGCTAAATTTTGGACGTTCTTAGAAATCCACGAAACTTGACCCAAACGTTGGACTAGACCCATGCATCTGTGTGGTAAATTTGCTAAGCATAATAATAATTAGAAATTAGTGTAAAAGGAAAATGAACTTTCTTTAATAAAACCGTGCAAAACAGCTAAATATTGAACGTCCATAGAATTCTACGAAACTTGAGCAAAACGTTGGTGTAGACCCATGTATTTGTGTGGTACATTGCTAAGCGTTGTAAAAATTGAAACGAACTTGCTTTAATAAAACCGAGCAAAACAGCTAAATTTTGAACGTTCATAGAATTCCACGATACTTGACCCAAACGTTGGTCTAGACCCATGTATTTGTATGGTAAATTCCCTAAGCGTAATAATAACTACAAGTTAGTGTAAAAATGGAAACGAACTTGCTTTAATAAACCGTGTAAAACAGCTAAATATTGACGGTTCATAGAATTCTACGAAACATGACCCAAACGTAGGTCTAAACTCATGCATTTGTGTGGTAAATTTGCAAAGCGTAATAATAACTACAAGCTAGTGTAAAAGGTAAACGAACTTGCTTTAGTAAAACCAAGCAAAACAGCTAAATTTTGAGCGTTCTCAGAATTCCCCGAAACTTCACCCAAACGTAGGTACCCATGCATTTGTGTGGTAAATTTGCGAAGCGTAATTCTAAAAACAAGTTAGTGTAAAAGGAAAAAGAACTTGCTTTAATAAAACCGTGCACAACAGCTAAATTTTGAACGTTCTTAGAATTCGACGAAACTTGACCCCAAACGTTGGTCTACACCCATGCATTTGTGTTGTAAATTTGCAAAGCGTAATAGTAAATACAAGTTAGTGTATAAGGAAAACGAACTTGCTTTACAAAAACCATGCAAAATAGCTAAATTTTGAATGTTCTAAGAATTTCAGGAAACTCGAACCAAACTAGGACCAGACCCATGTATTTCTATGGTAAATTTGCTAAGCGTAACAATAACTACAAGTTAGTGTAAAAGGGAAATGAACTAGCTTTAATAAAACCGTGGAAAACAGCTAAATATTGAACGTTCATAGAATTCTACATGACTTGACCAAAACATTGGTGTAGACCCATGTATTTGTATGGTACATTTGCTAAGCGTTGTAAAAATGGAAACGAACATGCTTTAATAAAACCGAGCAAAACAGCTAAATTTTGAACGTTCATAGAATTCCACGAAACTTGACCCAAACGTTGGTCTAGACCCATGTATTTGTGTGGTAAATTTGCTAAACGTAATAATAACTACAAGTTAGTTTAAAATGGAAACGAACTTGCTTTAATCAACCGTGTAAAACAGCTAAATATTGAAGGTCCATAGAATTCTATGAAATTTGATCGAAACGTTAGTCTAGACCCATGTATTTGTGTGGTAAATTTGCTAAGCGTAATAATAACTACAAGTTAGTGTAAACGGGAAACGAATTTGCTGTAATAAAGCCGTGCAAAACAGCTAAATTATGAACGTTCTCAGAATTCCACGAAACTTGACCCAAACGTAGGTACTCATGCATTTGTGTGGTAAATTTGCGAAGCGTAATTCTAAAAACAAGTTAGTGTAAAAGGAAAAAGAACTTGCTTTAATAAAACCGTGCACAACAGCTAAATTTTGAACGTTCTTAGAATTTGATGAAACTTGACCCAAAACGTTGGTCTACACCCATGCATTTGTGTTGTAAATTTGCAAAGCGTAATAATAAATACAAGTCAGTGTATAAAGGAAACGAACTTGCTTTACAAAAACCAAGCAAAATAGCTAAATTTTGAATGTTCTAAGAATTTCAGGAAACTCAAACCAAACGTAGGTCTAGACCCATGTATTTCTATGGTAAATTTGCTAAGCGTAATAATAACTACAAGTTAGTGTAAAAGGGAAACGAACTTGCTTTAATAAACCGTGCAAAACAGCTTAATTTTGAACGTTTATCAGAATTCCAAGAAACTTGACCCAAACGTAGATATAGACCCATGCATTTGTGTAGTAAAATTGCTAAGCGTAATAATAACTACAAGTTAGCGCAAAAAGGAAACGAAGTTCCTTTAATAAAACAGTGTAAAAAAGCTAAATTTTGAACGTTCACAGAATTCCACGAAACTTGACCCAAACGTAGGAAAAGACCCATGCATTTGTGTGGTAAATTTGCTAAGCGTAATAATGACTACAAGTTAGTGTAAAAGGGAAAAGAACTTGCTTTAATAAACCGCGCAAAACAGTTTAATTTTGAACGTTCTCAGAATTCCATGAAACTTGACCCAAACGTCGATATAGACCCATTTATTTGTGTAATAAATTTACTAAGCGTAATAATAACTACAAGTTAGTGTAAAAAGGAAACGATGTTCCGTTAATAAAACCGTGCAAGAAAGCTAAATTTTGGACGTTCTTAGAAATCCACGAAACTTGACCCAAACGTTGGACTAGACCCATGCATCTGTGTGGTAAATTTGCTAAGCATAATAATAATTAGAAATTAGTGTAAAAGGAAAATGAACTTTCTTTAATAAAACCGTGCAAAACAGCTAAATATTGAACGTCCATAGAATTCTACGAAACTTGAGCAAAACGTTGGTGTAGACCCATGTATTTGTGTGGTACATTGCTAAGCGTTGTAAAAATTGAAACGAACTTGCTTTAATAAAACCGAGCAAAACAGCTAAATTTTGAACGTTCATAGAATTCCACGATACTTGACCCAAACGTTGGTCTAGACCCATGTATTTGTATGGTAAATTCCCTAAGCGTAATAATAACTACAAGTTAGTGTAAAAATGGAAACGAACTTGCTTTAATAAACCGTGTAAAACAGCTAAATATTGACGGTTCATAGAATTCTACGAAACATGACCCAAACGTAGGTCTAAACTCATGCATTTGTGTGGTAAATTTGCAAAGCGTAATAATAACTACAAGCTAGTGTAAAAGGTAAACGAACTTGCTTTAGTAAAACCAAGCAAAACAGCTAAATTTTGAGCGTTCTCAGAATTCCCCGAAACTTCACCCAAACGTAGGTACCCATGCATTTGTGTGGTAAATTTGCGAAGCGTAATTCTAAAAACAAGTTAGTGTAAAAGGAAAAAGAACTTGCTTTAATAAAACCGTGCACAACAGCTAAATTTTGAACGTTCTTAGAATTCGACGAAACTTGACCCCAAACGTTGGTCTACACCCATGCATTTGTGTTGTAAATTTGCAAAGCGTAATAATAAATACAAGTTAGTGTATAAGGGAAACGAACTTGCTTTACAAAAACCATGCAAAATAGCTAAATTTTGAATGTTCTAAGAATTTCAGGAAACTCGAACCAAACGTAGGACTAGACCCATGTATTTCTATGGTAAATTTGCTAAGCGTAACAATAACTACAAGTTAGTGTAAAAGGGAAATGAACTAGCTTTAATAAAACCGTGGAAAACAACTAAATATTGAACGTTCATAGAATTCTACGTGACTTGACCAATACATTGGTGTAGACCCATGTATTTGTATGGTACATTTGCTAAGCGTTGTAAAAATAGAAACGAACATGCTTTAATAAAACCGAGCAAAACAGCTAAATTTTGAACGTTCATAGAATTCCACGAAACTTGACCCAAACGTTGGTCTAGACCCATGTATTTGTGTGGTAAATTTGCTAAACGTAATAATAACTACAAGTTAGTTTAAAATGGAAACGAACTTGCTTTAATCAACCGTGTAAAACATCTAAATATTGAAGGTCCATAGAATTCTATGAAATTTGATCGAAACGTTGGTCTAGACCCATGTATTTGTGTGGTAAATTTGCTAAGCGTAATAATAACTACAAGTTAGTGTAAACGGGAAACGAATTTGCTGTAATAAAGCCGTGCAAAACAGCTAAATTATGAACGTTCTCAGAATTCCATGAAACTTGACCCAAACGTAGGTACTCATGCATTTGTGTGGTAAATTTGCGAAGCGTAATTCTAAAACAAGTTAGTGTAAAAGGAAAAAGAACTTGCTTTAATAAAACCGTGCACAACAGCTAAATTTTGAACGTTCTTAGAATTTGATGAAACTTGACCCAAAACGTTGGTCTACACCCATGCATTTGTGTTGTAAATTTGCAAAGCGTAATAATAAATACAAGTCAGTGTATAAAGGAAACGAACTTGCTTTACAAAAACCAAGCAAAATAGCTAAATTTTGAATGTTCTAAGAATTTCAGGAAACTCAAACCAAACGTAGGTCTAGACCCATGTATTTCTATGGTAAATTTGCTAAGCGTAATAATAACTACAAGTTAGTGTAAAAGGGAAACGAACTTGCTTTAATAAAACCGTGCAAAACAGCTTAATTTTGAACGTTTATCAGAATTCCAAGAAACTTGACCCAAACGTAGATATAGACCCATGCATTTGTGTAGTAAAATTGCTAAGCGTAATAATAACTACAAGTTAGCGCAAAAAGGAAACGAAGTTCCTTTAATAAAACAGTGTAAAAAAGCTAAATTTTGAACGTTCACAGAATTCCACGAAACTTGACCCAAACGTAGGAAAAGACCCATGCATTTGTGTGGTAAATTTGCTGAGCGTATAATGACTACAAGTTAGTGTAAAAGGGAAAAGAACTTGCTTTAATAAACCGCGCAAAACAGTTTAATTTTGAACGTTCTCAGAATTCCATGAAACTTGACCCAAACGTCGATATAGACCCATTTATTTGTGTAGTAAATTTACTAAGCGTAATAATAACTACAAGTTAGTGTAAAAAGGAAATGATGTTCCGTTAATAAAACCGTGCAAGAAAGCTAAATTTTGGACGTTCTTAGAAATCCACGAAACTTGACCCAAACGTTGGACTAGACCCATGCATCTGTGTGGTAAATTTGCTAAGCATAATAATAATTAGAAATTAGTGTAAAAGGAAAATGAACTTTCTTTAATAAAACCGTGCAAAACAGCTAAATATTGAACGTCCCTAGAATTCTACGAAACTTGAGCAAAACGTTGGTGTAGACCCATGTATTTGTGTGGTACATTGCTAAGCGTTGTAAAAATAGAAACGAACTTGCTTTAATAAAACCGAGCAAAACAGCTAAATTTTGAACGTTCATAGAATTCCACGATACTTGACCCAAACGTTGGTCTAGACCCATGTATTTGTATGGTAAATTCCCTAAGCGTAATAATAACTACAAGTTAGTGTAAAAATGGAAACGAACTTGCTTTAATAAACCGTGTAAAACAGCTAAATATTGACGGTTCATAGAATTCTACGAAACATGACCCAAACGTAGGTCTAAACTCATGCATTTGTGTGGTAAATTTGCAAAGCGTAATAATAACTACAAGCTAGTGTAAAAGGTAAACGAACTTGCTTTAGTAAAACCAAGCAAAACAGCTAAATTTTGAGCGTTCTCAGAATTCCCCGAAACTTCACCCAAACGTAGGTACCCATGCATTTGTGTGGTAAATTTGCGAAGCGTAATTCTAAAAACAAGTTAGTGTAAAAGGAAAAAGAACTTGCTTTAATAAAACCGTGCACAACAGCTAAATTTTGAACGTTCTTAGAATTCGACGAAACTTGACCCCAAACGTTGGTCTACACCCATGCATTTGTGTTGTAAATTTGCAAAGCGTAATAATAAATACAAGTTAGTGTATAAGGGAAACGAACTTGCTTTACAAAAACCATGCAAAATAGCTAAATTTTGAATGTTCTAAGAATTTCAGGAAACTCGAACCAAACGTAGGACTAGACCCATGTATTTCTATGGTAAATTTGCTAAGCGTAACAATAACTACAAGTTAGTGTAAAAGGGAAATGAACTAGCTTTAATAAAACCGTGGAAAACAACTAAATATTGAACGTTCATAGAATTCTACGTGACTTGACCAATACATTGGTGTAGACCCATGTATTTGTATGGTACATTTGCTAAGCGTTGTAAAAATAGAAACGAACATGCTTTAATAAAACCGAGCAAAACAGCTAAATTTTGAACGTTCATAGAATTCCACGAAACTTGACCCAAACGTTGGTCTAGACCCATGTATTTGTGTGGTAAATTTGCTAAACGTAATAATAACTACAAGTTAGTTTAAAATGGAAACGAACTTGCTTTAATCAACCGTGTAAAACAGCTAAATATTGAAGGTCCATAGAATTCTATGAAATTTGATCGAAACGTTGGTCTAGACCCATGTATTTGTGTGGTAAATTTGCTAAGCGTAATAATAACTACAAGTTAGTGTAAACGGGAAACGAATTTGCTGTAATAAAGCCGTGCAAAACAGCTAAATTATGAACGTTCTCAGAATTCCACGAAACTTGACCCAAACGTAGGTAAATGTGTGGTAAATTTGCGAAGCGTAATTCTAAAAACAAGTTAGTGTAAAAGGAAAAAGAACTTGCTTTAATAAAACCGTGCACAACAGCTAAATTTTGAACGTTCTTAGAATTTGATGAAACTTGACCCAAAACGTTGGTCTACACCCATGCATTTGTGTTGTAAATTTGCAAAGCGTAATAAAAAATACAAGTCAGTGTATAAAGGAAACGAACTTGCTTTACAAAAACCAAGCAAAATAGCTAAATTTTGAATGTTCTAAGAATTTCAGGAAACTCAAACCAAACGTAGGTCTAGACCCATGTATTTCTATGGTAAATTTGCTAAGCATAATAATAACTACAAGTTAGTGTAAAAGGGAAACGAACTTGCTTTAATAAACCGTGCAAAACAGCTTAATTTTGAACGTTTATCAGAATTCCAAGAAACTTGACCCAAACGTAGATATAGACCCATGCATTTGTGTAGTAAAATTGCTAAGCGTAATAATAACTACAAGTTAGCGCAAAAAGGAAACGAAGTTCCTTTAATAAAACAGTGTAAAAAAGCTAAATTTTGAACGTTCACAGAATTCCACGAAACTTGACCCAAACGTAGGAAAAGACCCATGCATTTGTGTGGTAAATTTGCTAAGCGTAATAATGACTACAAGTTAGTGTAAAAGGGAAAAGAACTTGCTTTAATAAACCGCGCAAAACAGTTTAATTTTGAACGTTCTCAGAATTCCATGAAACTTGACCCAAACGTCGATATAGACCCATTTATTTGTGTAGTAAATTTACTAAGCGTAATAATAACTACAAGTTAGTGTAAAAAGGAAACGATGTTCCGTTAATAAAACCGTGCAAGAAAGCTAAATTTTGGACGTTCTTAGAAATCCACGAAACTTGACCCAAACGTTGGACTAGACCCATGCATCTGTGTGGTAAATTTGCTAAGCATAATAATAATTAGAAATTAGTGTAAAAGGAAAATGAACTTTCTTCAATAAAACCGTGCAAAACAGCTAAATATTGAACGTCCATAGAATTCTACGAAACTTGAGCAAAACGTTGGTGTAGACCCATGTATTTGTGTGGTACATTGCTAAGCGTTGTAAAACTAGAAACGAACTTGCTTTAATAAAACCGAGCAAAACAGCAAAATTTTGAACGTTCATAGAATTCCACGATACTTGACCCAAACGTTGGTCTAGACCCATGTATTTGTATGGTAAATTCCCTAAGCGTAATAATAACTACAAGTTAGTGTAAAAATGGAAACGAACTTGCTTTAATAAACCGTGTAAAACAGCTAAATATTGACGGTTCATAGAATTCTACGAAACATGACCCAAACGTAGGTCTAAACTCATGCATTTGTGTGGTAAATTTGCAAAGCGTAATAATAACTACAAGCTAGTGTAAAAGGTAAACGAACTTGCTTTAGTAAAACCAAGCAAAACAGCTAAATTTTGAGCGTTCTCAGAATTCCCCGAAACTTCACCCAAACGTAGGTACCCATGCATTTGTGTGGTAAATTTGCGAAGCGTAATTCTAAAAACAAGTTAGTGTAAAAGGAAAAAGAACTTGCTTTAATAAAACCGTGCACAACAGCTAAATTTTGAACGTTCTTAGAATTCGACGAAACTTGACCCCAAACGTTGGTCTACACCCATGCATTTGTGTTGTAAATTTGCAAAGCGTAATAATAAATACAAGTTAGTGTATAAGGGAAACGAACTTGCTTTACAAAAACCATGCAAAATAGCTAAATTTTGAATGTTCTAAGAATTTCAGGAAACTCGAACCAAACGTAGGACTAGACCCATGTATTTCTATGGTAAATTTGCTAAGCGTAACAATAACTACAAGTTAGTGTAAAAGGGAAATGAACTAGCTTTAATAAAACCGTGGAAAACAACTAAATATTGAACGTTCATAGAATTCTACGTGACTTGACCAATACATTGGTGTAGACCCATGTATTTGTATGGTACATTTGCTAAGCGTTGTAAAAATAGAAACGAACATGCTTTAATAAAACCGAGCAAAACAGCTAAATTTTGAACGTTCATAGAATTCCACGAAACTTGACCCAAACGTTGGTCTAGACCCATGTATTTGTGTGGTAAATTTGCTAAACGTAATAATAACTACAAGTTAGTTTAAAATGGAAACGAACTTGCTTTAATCAACCGTGTAAAACAGCTAAATATTGAAGGTCCATAGAATTCTATGAAATTTGATCGAAACGTTGGTCTAGACCCATGTATTTGTGTGGTAAATTTGCTAAGCGTAATAATAACTACAAGTTAGTGTAAACGGGAAACGAATTTGCTGTAATAAAGCCGTGCAAAACAGCTAAATTATGAACGTTCTCAGAATTCCACGAAACTTGACCCAAACGTAGGTACTCATGCATTTGTGTGGTAAATTTGCGAAGCGTAATTCTAAAAACAAGTTAGTGTAAAAGGAAAAAGAACTTGCTTTAATAAAACCGTGCACAACAGCTAAATTTTGAACGTTCTTAGAATTTGATGAAACTTGACCCAAAACGTTGGTCTACACCCATGCATTTGTGTTGTAAATTTGCAAAGCGTAATAAAAAATACAAGTCAGTGTATAAAGGAAACGAACTTGCTTTACAAAAACCAAGCAAAATAGCTAAATTTTGAATGTTCTAAGAATTTCAGGAAACTCAAACCAAACGTAGGTCTAGACCCATGTATTTCTATGGTAAATTTGCTAAGCATAATAATAACTACAAGTTAGTGTAAAAGGGAAACGAACTTGCTTTAATAAACCGTGCAAAACAGCTTAATTTTGAACGTTTATCAGAATTCCAAGAAACTTGACCCAAACGTAGATATAGACCCATGCATTTGTGTAGTAAAATTGCTAAGCGTAATAATAACTACAAGTTAGCGCAAAAAGGAAACGAAGTTCCTTTAATAAAACAGTGTAAAAAAGCTAAATTTTGAACGTTCACAGAATTCCACGAAACTTGACCCAAACGTAGGAAAAGACCCATGCATTTGTGTGGTAAATTTGCTAAGCGTAATAATGACTACAAGTTAGTGTAAAAGGGAAAAGAACTTGCTTTAATAAACCGCGCAAAACAGTTTAATTTTGAACGTTCTCAGAATTCCATGAAACTTGACCCAAACGTCGATATAGACCCATTTATTTGTGTAGTAAATTTACTAAGCGTAATAATAACTACAAGTTAGTGTAAAAAGGAAACGATGTTCCGTTCATAAAACCGTGCAAGAAAGCTAAATTTTGGACGTTCTTAGAAATCCACGAAACTTGACCCAAACGTTGGACTAGACCCATGCATCTGTGTGGTAAATTTGCTAAGCATAATAATAATTAGAAATTAGTGTAAAAGGAAAATGAACTTTCTTTAATAAAACCGTGCAAAACAGCTAAATATTGAACGTCCATAGAATTCTACGAAACTTGAGCAAAACGTTGGTGTAGACCCATGTATTTGTGTGGTACATTGCTAAGCGTTGTAAAACTAGAAACGAACTTGCTTTAATAAAACCGAGCAAAACAGCAAAATTTTGAACGTTCATAGAATTCCACGATACTTGACCCAAACGTTGGTCTAGACCCATGTATTTGTATGGTAAATTCCCTAAGCGTAATAATAACTACAAGTTAGTGTAAAAATGGAAACGAACTTGCTTTAATAAACCGTGTAAAACAGCTAAATATTGACGGTTCATAGAATTCTACGAAACATGACCCAAACGTAGGTCTAAACTCATGCATTTGTGTGGTAAATTTGCAAAGCGTAATAATAACTACAAGCTAGTGTAAAAGGTAAACGAACTTGCTTTAGTAAAACCAAGCAAAACAGCTAAATTTTGAGCGTTCTCAGAATTCCCCGAAACTTCACCCAAACGTAGGTACCCATGCATTTGTGTGGTAAATTTGCGAAGCGTAATTCTAAAAACAAGTTAGTGTAAAAGGAAAAAGAACTTGCTTTAATAAAACCGTGCACAACAGCTAAATTTTGAACGTTCTTAGAATTCGACGAAACTTGACCCCAAACGTTGGTCTACACCCATGCATTTGTGTTGTAAATTTGCAAAGCGTAATAATAAATACAAGTTAGTGTATAAGGGAAACGAACTTGCTTTACAAAAACCATGCAAAATAGCTAAATTTTGAATGTTCTAAGAATTTCAGGAAACTCGAACCAAACGTAGGACTAGACCCATGTATTTCTATGGTAAATTTGCTAAGCGTAACAATAACTACAAGTTAGTGTAAAAGGGAAATGAACTAGCTTTAATAAAACCGTGGAAAACAACTAAATATTGAACGTTCATAGAATTCTACGTGACTTGACCAATACATTGGTGTAGACCCATGTATTTGTATGGTACATTTGCTAAGCGTTGTAAAAATAGAAACGAACATGCTTTAATAAAACCGAGCAAAACAGCTAAATTTTGAACGTTCATAGAATTCCACGAAACTTGACCCAAACGTTGGTCTAGACCCATGTATTTGTGTGGTAAATTTGCTAAACGTAATAATAACTACAAGTTAGTTTAAAATGGAAACGAACTTGCTTTAATCAACCGTGTAAAACAGCTAAATATTGAAGGTCCATAGAATTCTATGAAATTTGATCGAAACGTTGGTCTAGACCCATGTATTTGTGTGGTAAATTTGCTAAGCGTAATAATAACTACAAGTTAGTGTAAACGGGAAACGAATTTGCTGTAATAAAGCCGTGCAAAACAGCTAAATTATGAACGTTCTCAGAATTCCACGAAACTTGACCCAAACGTAGGTACTCATGCATTTGTGTGGTAAATTTGCGAAGCGTAATTCTAAAAACAAGTTAGTGTAAAAGGAAAAAGAACTTGCTTTAATAAAACCGTGCACAACAGCTAAATTTTGAACGTTCTTAGAATTTGATGAAACTTGACCCAAAACGTTGGTCTACACCCATGCATTTGTGTTGTAAATTTGCAAAGCGTAATAAAAAATACAAGTCAGTGTATAAAGGAAACGAACTTGCTTTACAAAAACCAAGCAAAATAGCTAAATTTTGAATGTTCTAAGAATTTCAGGAAACTCAAACCAAACGTAGGTCTAGACCCATGTATTTCTATGGTAAATTTGCTAAGCATAATAATAACTACAAGTTAGTGTAAAAGGGAAACGAACTTGCTTTAATAAACCGTGCAAAACAGCTTAATTTTGAACGTTTATCAGAATTCCAAGAAACTTGACCCAAACGTAGATATAGACCCATGCATTTGTGTAGTAAAATTGCTAAGCGTAATAATAACTACAAGTTAGCGCAAAAAGGAAACGAAGTTCCTTTAATAAAACAGTGTAAAAAAGCTAAATTTTGAACGTTCACAGAATTCCACGAAACATGACCCAAACGTAGGAAAAGACCCATGCATTTGTGTGGTAAATTTGCTAAGCGTAATAATGACTACAAGTTAGTGTAAAAGGGAAAAGAACTTGCTTTAATAAACCGCGCAAAACAGTTTAATTTTGAACGTTCTCAGAATTCCATGAAACTTGACCCAAACGTCGATATAGACCCATTTATTTGTGTAGTAAATTTACTAAGCGTAATAATAACTACAAGTTAGTGTAAAAAGGAAACGATGTTCCGTTCATAAAACCGTGCAAGAAAGCTAAATTTTGGACGTTCTTAGAAATCCACGAAACTTGACCCAAACGTTGGACTAGACCCATGCATCTGTGTGGTAAATTTGCTAAGCATAATAATAATTAGAAATTAGTGTAAAAGGAAAATGAACTTTCTTTAATAAAACCGTGCAAAACAGCTAAATATTGAACGTCCATAGAATTCTACGAAACTTGAGCAAAACGTTGGTGTAGACCCATGTATTTGTGTGGTACATTGCTAAGCGTTGTAAAAATTGAAACGAACTTGCTTTAATAAAACCGAGCAAAACAGCTAAATTTTGAACGTTCATAGAATTCCACGATACTTGACCCAAACGTTGGTCTAGACCCATGTATTTGTATGGTAAATTCCCTAAGCGTAATAATAACTACAAGTTAGTGTAAAAATGGAAACGAACTTGCTTTAATAAACCGTGTAAAACAGCTAAATATTGACGGTTCATAGAATTCTACGAAACATGACCCAAACGTAGGTCTAAACTCATGCATTTGTGTGGTAAATTTGCAAAGCGTAATAATAACTACAAGCTAGTGTAAAAGGTAAACGAACTTGCTTTAGTAAAACCAAGCAAAACAGCTAAATTTTGAGCGTTCTCAGAATTCCCCGAAACTTCACCCAAACGTAGGTACCCATGCATTTGTGTGGTAAATTTGCGAAGCGTAATTCTAAAAACAAGTTAGTGTAAAAGGAAAAAGAACTTGCTTTAATAAAACCGTGCACAACAGCTAAATTTTGAACGTTCTTAGAATTCAACGAAACTTGACCCCAAACGTTGGTCTACACCCATGCATTTTTGTTGTAAATTTGCAAAGCGTAATAATAAATACAAGTTAGTGTATAAGGGAAACGAACTTGCTTTACAAAAACCATGCAAAATAGCTAAATTTTGAATGTTCTAAGAATTTCAGGAAACTCGAACCAAACGTAGGACTAGACCCATGTATTTCTATGGTAAATTTGCTAAGCGTAACAATAACTACAAGTTAGTGTAAAAGGGAAATGAACTAGCTTTAATAAAACCGTGGAAAACAACTAAATATTGAACGTTCATAGAATTCTACGTGACTTGACCAATACATTGGTGTAGACCCATGTATTTGTATGGTACATTTGCTAAGCGTTGTAAAAATAGAAACGAACATGCTTTAATAAAACCGAGCAAAACAGCTAAATTTTGAACGTTCATAGAATTCCACAAAACTTGACCCAAACGTTGGTCTAGACCCATGTATTTGTGTGGTAAATTTGCTAAACGTAATAATAACTACAAGTTAGTTTAAAATGGAAACGAACTTGCTTTAATCAACCGTGTAAAACAGCTAAATATTGAAGGTCCATAGAATTCTATGAAATTTGATCGAAACGTTGGTCTAGACCCATGTATTTGTGTGGTAAATTTGCTAAGCGTAATAATAACTACAAGTTAGTGTAAACGGGAAACGAATTTGCTGTAATAAAGCCGTGCAAAACAGCTAAATTATGAACGTTCTCAGAATTCCATGAAACTTGACCCAAACGTAGGTACTCATGCATTTGTGTGGTAAATTTGCGAAGCGTAATTCTAAAACAAGTTAGTGTAAAAGGAAAAAGAACTTGCTTTAATAAAACCGTGCACAACAGCTAAATTTTGAACGTTCTTAGAATTTGATGAAACTTGACCCAAAACGTTGGTCTACACCCATGCATTTGTGTTGTAAATTTGCAAAGCGTAATAAAAAATACAAGTCAGTGTATAAAGGAAACGAACTTGCTTTACAAAAACCAAGCAAAATAGCTAAATTTTGAATGTTCTAAGAATTTCAGGAAACTCAAACCAAACGTAGGTCTAGACCCATGTATTTCTATGGTAAATTTGCTAAGCATAATAATAACTACAAGTTAGTGTAAAAGGGAAACGAACTTGCTTTAATAAACCGTGCAAAACAGCTTAATTTTGAACGTTTATCAGAATTCCAAGAAACTTGACCCAAACGTAGATATAGACCCATGCATTTGTGTAGTAAAATTGCTAAGCGTAATAATAACTACAAGTTAGCGCAAAAAGGAAACGAAGTTCCTTTAATAAAACAGTGTAAAAAAGCTAAATTTTGAACGTTCACAGAATTCCACGAAACTTGACCCAAACGTAGGAAAAGACCCATGCATTTGTGTGGTAAATTTGCTAAGCGTAATAATGACTACAAGTTAGTGTAAAAGGGAAAAGAACTTGCTTTAATAAACCGCGCAAAACAGTTTAATTTTGAACGTTCTCAGAATTCCATGAAACTTGACCCAAACGTCGATATAGACCCATTTATTTGTGTAGTAAATTTACTAAGCGTAATAATAACTACAAGTTAGTGTAAAAAGGAAACGATGTTCCGTTAATAAAACCGTGCAAGAAAGCTAAATTTTGGACGTTCTTAGAAATCCACGAAACTTGACCCAAACGTTGGACTAGACCCATGCATCTGTGTGGTAAATTTGTTAAGCATAATAATAATTAGAAATTAGTGTAAAAGGAAAATGAACTTTCTTTAATAAAACCGTGCAAAACAGCTAAATATTGAACGTCCATAGAATTCTACGAAACTTGAGCAAAACGTTGGTGTAGACCCATGTATTTGTGTGGTACATTGCTAAGCGTTGTAAAAATTGAAACGAACTTGCTTTAATAAAACCGAGCAAAACAGCTAAATTTTGAACGTTCATAGAATTCCACGATACTTGACCCAAACGTTGGTCTAGACCCATGTATTTGTATGGTAAATTCCCTAAGCGTAATAATAACTACAAGTTAGTGTAAAAATGGAAACGAACTTGCTTTAATAAACCGTGTAAAACAGCTAAATATTGACGGTTCATAGAATTCTACGAAACATGACCCAAACGTAGGTCTAAACTCATGCATTTGTGTGGTAAATTTGCAAAGCGTAATAATAACTACAAGCTAGTGTAAAAGGTAAACGAACTTGCTTTAGTAAAACCAAGCAAAACAGCTAAATTTTGAGCGTTCTCAGAATTCCCCGAAACTTCACCCAAACGTAGGTACCCATGCATTTGTGTGGTAAATTTGCGAAGCGTAATTCTAAAAACAAGTTAGTGTAAAAGGAAAAAGAACTTGCTTTAATAAAACCGTGCACAACAGCTAAATTTTGAACGTTCTTAGAATTCAACGAAACTTGACCCCAAACGTTGGTCTACACCCATGCATTTTTGTTGTAAATTTGCAAAGCGTAATAATAAATACAAGTTAGTGTATAAGGGAAACGAACTTGCTTTACAAAAACCATGCAAAATAGCTAAATTTTGAATGTTCTAAGAATTTCAGGAAACTCGAACCAAACGTAGGACTAGACCCATGTACTTCTATGGTAAATTTGCTAAGCGTAACAATAACTACAAGTTAGTGTAAAAGGGAAATGAACTAGCTTTAATAAAACCGTGGAAAACAACTAAATATTGAACGTTCATAGAATTCTACGTGACTTGACCAATACATTGGTGTAGACCCACGTATTTGTATGGTACATTTGCTAAGCGTTGTAAAAATAGAAACGAACATGCTTTAATAAAACCGAGCAAAACAGCTAAATTTTGAACGTTCATAGAATTCCACGAAACTTGACCCAAACGTTGGTCTAGACCCATGTATTTGTGTGGTAAATTTGCTAAACGTAATAATAACTACAAGTTAGTTTAAAATGGAAACGAACTTGCTTTAATCAACCGTGTAAAACAGCTAAATATTGAAGGTCCATAGAATTCTATGAAATTTGATCGAAACGTTGGTCTAGACCCATGTATTTGTGTGGTAAATTTGCTAAGCGTAATAATAACTACAAGTTAGTGTAAACGGGAAACGAATTTGCTGTAATAAAGCCGTGCAAAACAGCTAAATTATGAACGTTTTCAGAATTCCACGAAACTTGACCCAAACGTAGGTACTCATGCATTTGTGTGGTAAATTTGCGAAGCGTAATTCTAAAAACAAGTTAGTGTAAAAGGAAAAAGAACTTGCTTTAATAAAACCGTGCACAACAGCTAAATTTTGAACGTTCTTAGAATTTGATGAAACTTGACCCAAAACGTTGGTCTACACCCATGCATTTGTGTTGTAAATTTGCAAAGCGTAATAAAAAATACAAGTCAGTGTATAAAGGAAACGAACTTGCTTTACAAAAACCAAGCAAAATAGCTAAATTTTGAATGTTCTAAGAATTTCAGGAAACTCAAACCAAACGTAGGTCTAGACCCATGTATTTCTATGGTAAATTTGCTAAGCATAATAATAACTACAAGTTAGTGTAAAAGGGAAACGAACTTGCTTTAATAAACCGTGCAAAACAGCTTAATTTTGAACGTTTATCAGAATTCCAAGAAACTTGACCCAAACGTAGATATAGACCCATGCATTTGTGTAGTAAAATTGCTAAGCGTAATAATAACTACAAGTTAGCGCAAAAAGGAAACGAAGTTCCTTTAATAAAACAGTGTAAAAAAGCTAAATTTTGAACGTTCACAGAATTCCACGAAACTTGACCCAAACGTAGGAAAAGACCCATGCATTTGTGTGGTAAATTTGCTAAGCGTAATAATGACTACAAGTTAGTGTAAAAGGGAAAAGAACTTGCTTTAATAAACCGCGCAAAACAGTTTAATTTTAAACGTTCTCAGAATTCCATGAAACTTGACCCAAACGTCGATATAGACCCATTTATTTGTGTAGTAAATTTACTAAGCGTAATAATAACTACAAGTTAGTGTAAAAAGGAAACGATGTTCCGTTAATAAAACCGTGCAAGAAAGCTAAATTTTGGACGTTCTTAGAAATCCACGAAACTTGACCCAAACGTTGGACTAGACCCATGCATCTGTGTGGTAAATTTGCTAAGCATAATAATAATTAGAAATTAGTGTAAAAGGAAAATGAACTTTCTTTAATAAAACCGTGCAAAACAGCTAAATATTGAACGTCCATAGAATTCTACGAAACTTGAGAAAAACGTTGGTGTAGACCCATGTATTTGTGTGGTACATTGCTAAGCGTTGTAAAAATTGAAACGAACTTGCTTTAATAAAACCGAGCAAAACAGCTAAATTTTGAACGTTCATAGAATTCCACGATACTTGACCCAAACGTTGGTCTAGACCCATGTATTTGTATGGTAAATTCCCTAAGCGTAATAATAACTACAAGTTAGTGTAAAAATGGAAACGAACTTGCTTTAATAAACCGTGTAAAACAGCTAAATATTGACGGTTCATAGAATTCTACGAAACATGACCCAAACGTAGGTCTAAACTCATGCATTTGTGTGGTAAATTTGCAAAGCGTAATAATAACTACAAGCTAGTGTAAAAGGTAAACGAACTTGCTTTAGTAAAACCAAGCAAAACAGCTAAATTTTGAGCGTTCTCAGAATTCCCCGAAACTTCACCCAAACGTAGGTACCCATGCATTTGTGTGGTAAATTTGCGAAGCGTAATTCTAAAAACAAGTTAGTGTAAAAGGAAAAAGAACTTGCTTTAATAAAACCGTGCACAACAGCTAAATTTTGAACGTTCTTAGAATTCGACGAAACTTGACCCCAAACGTTGGTCTACACCCATGCATTTGTGTTGTAAATTTGCAAAGCGTAATAATAAATACAAGTTAGTGTATAAGGGAAACGAACTTGCTTTACAAAAACCATGCAAAATAGCTAAATTTTGAATGTTCTAAGAATTTCAGGAAACTCGAACCAAACGTAGGACTAGACCCATGTATTTCTATGGTAAATTTGCTAAGCGTAACAATAACTACAAGTTAGTGTAAAAGGGAAATGAACTAGCTTTAATAAAACCGTGGAAAACAACTAAATATTGAACGTTCATAGAATTCTACGTGACTTGACCAATACATTGGTGTAGACCCATGTATTTGTATGGTACATTTGCTAAGCGTTGTAAAAATAGAAACGAACATGCTTTAATAAAACCGAGCAAAACAGCTAAATTTTGAACGTTCATAGAATTCCACGAAACTTGACCCAAACGTTGGTCTAGACCCATGTATTTGTGTGGTAAATTTGCTAAACGTAATAATAACTACAAGTTAGTTTAAAATGGAAACGAACTTGCTTTAATCAACCGTGTAAAACAGCTAAATATTGAAGGTCCATAGAATTCTATGAAATTTGATCGAAACGTTGGTCTAGACCCATGTATTTGTGTGGTAAATTTGCTAAGCGTAATAATAACTACAAGTTAGTGTAAACGGGAAACGAATTTGCTGTAATAAAGCCGTGCAAAACAGCTAAATTATGAACGTTCTCAGAATTCCACGAAACTTGACCCAAACGTAGGTACTCATGCATTTGTGTGGTAAATTTGCGAAGCGTAATTCTAAAAACAAGTTAGTGTAAAAGGAAAAAGAACTTGCTTTAATAAAACCGTGCACAACAGCTAAATTTTGAACGTTCTTAGAATTTGATGAAACTTGACCCAAAACGTTGGTCTACACCCATGCATTTGTGTTGTAAATTTGCAAAGCGTAATAAAAAATACAAGTCAGTGTATAAAGGAAACGAACTTGCTTTACAAAAACCAAGCAAAATAGCTAAATTTTGAATGTTCTAAGAATTTCAGGAAACTCAAACCAAACGTAGGTCTAGACCCATGTATTTCTATGGTAAATTTGCTAAGCATAATAATAACTACAAGTTAGTGTAAAAGGGAAACGAACTTGCTTTAATAAACCGTGCAAAACAGCTTAATTTTGAACGTTTATCAGAATTCCAAGAAACTTGACCCAAACGTAGATATAGACCCATGCATTTGTGTAGTAAAATTGCTAAGCGTAATAATAACTACAAGTTAGCGCAAAAAGGAAACGAAGTTCCTTTAATAAAACAGTGTAAAAAAGCTAAATTTTGAACGTTCACAGAATTCCACGAAACTTGACCCAAACGTAGGAAAAGACCCATGCATTTGTGTGGTAAATTTGCTAAGCGTAATAATGACTACAAGTTAGTGTAAAAGGGAAAAGAACTTGCTTTAATAAACCGCGCAAAACAGTTTAATTTTGAACGTTCTCAGAATTCCATGAAACTTGACCCAAACGTCGATATAGACCCATTTATTTGTGTAGTAAATTTACTAAGCGTAATAATAACTACAAGTTAGTGTAAAAAGGAAACGATGTTCCGTTAATAAAACCGTGCAAGAAAGCTAAATTTTGGACGTTCTTAGAAATCCACGAAACTTGACCCAAACGTTGGACTAGACCCATGCATCTGTGTGGTAAATTTGCTAAGCATAATAATAATTAGAAATTAGTGTAAAAGGAAAATGAACTTTCTTTAATAAAACCGTGCAAAACAGCTAAATATTGAACGTCCATAGAATTCTACGAAACTTGAGCAAAACGTTGGTGTAGACCCATGTATTTGTGTGGTACATTGCTAAGCGTTGTAAAAATTGAAACGAACTTGCTTTAATAAAACCGAGCAAAACAGCAAAATTTTGAACGTTCATAGAATTCCACGATACTTGACCCAAACGTTGGTCTAGACCCATGTATTTGTATGGTAAATTCCCTAAGCGTAATAATAACTACAAGTTAGTGTAAAAATGGAAACGAACTTGCTTTAATAAACCGTGTAAAACAGCTAAATATTGACGGTTCATAGAATTCTACGAAACATGACCCAAACGTAGGTCTAAACTCATGCATTTGTGTGGTAAATTTGCAAAGCGTAATAATAACTACAAGCTAGTGTAAAAGGTAAACGAACTTGCTTTAGTAAAACCAAGCAAAACAGCTAAATTTTGAGCGTTCTCAGAATTCCCCGAAACTTCACCCAAACGTAGGTACCCATGCATTTGTGTGGTAAATTTGCGAAGCGTAATTCTAAAAACAAGTTAGTGTAAAAGGAAAAAGAACTTGCTTTAATAAAACCGTGCACAACAGCTAAATTTTGAACGTTCTTAGAATTCGACGAAACTTGACCCCAAACGTTGGTCTACACCCATGCATTTGTGTTGTAAATTTGCAAAGCGTAATAATAAATACAAGTTAGTGTATAAGGGAAACGAACTTGCTTTACAAAAACCATGCAAAATAGCTAAATTTTGAATGTTCTAAGAATTTCAGGAAACTCGAACCAAACGTAGGACTAGACCCATGTATTTCTATGGTAAATTTGCTAAGCGTAACAATAACTACAAGTTAGTGTAAAAGGGAAATGAACTAGCTTTAATAAAACCGTGGAAAACAACTAAATATTGAACGTTCATAGAATTCTACGTGACTTGACCAATACATTGGTGTAGACCCATGTATTTGTATGGTACATTTGCTAAGCGTTGTAAAAATAGAAACGAACATGCTTTAATAAAACCGAGCAAAACAGCTAAATTTTGAACGTTCATAGAATTCCACGAAACTTGACCCAAACGTTGGTATAGACCCATGTATTTGTGTGGTAAATTTGCTAAACGTAACAATAACTACAAGTTAGTTTAAAATGGAAACGAACTTGCTTTAATCAACCGTGTAAAACAGCTAAATATTGAAGGTCCATAGAATTCTATGAAATTTGATCGAAACGTTGGTCTAGACCCATGTATTTGTGTGGTAAATTTGCTAAGCGTAATAATAACTACAAGTTAGTGTAAACGGGAAACGAATTTGCTGTAATAAAGCCGTGCAAAACAGCTAAATTATGAACGTTCTCAGAATTCCACGAAACTTGACCCAAACGTAGGTACTCATGCATTTGTGTGGTAAATTTGCGAAGCGTAATTCTAAAAACAAGTTAGTGTAAAAGGAAAAAGAACTTGCTTTAATAAAACCGTGCACAACAGCTAAATTTTGAACGTTCTTAGAATTTGATGAAACTTGACCCAAAACGTTGGTCTACACCCATGCATTTGTGTTGTAAATTTGCAAAGCGTAATAAAAAATACAAGTCAGTGTATAAAGGAAACAAACTTGCTTTACAAAAACCAAGCAAAATAGCTAAATTTTGAATGTTCTAAGAATTTCAGGAAACTCAAACCAAACGTAGGTCTAGACCCATGTATTTCTATGGTAAATTTGCTAAGCATAATAATAACTACAAGTTAGTGTAAAAGGGAAACGAACTTGCTTTAATAAACCGTGCAAAACAGCTTAATTTTGAACGTTTATCAGAATTCCAAGAAACTTGACCCAAACGTAGATATAGACCCATGCATTTGTGTAGTAAAATTGCTAAGCGTAATAATAACTACAAGTTAGCGCAAAAAGGAAACGAAGTTCCTTTAATAAAACAGTGTAAAAAAGCTAAATTTTGAACGTTCACAGAATTCCACGAAACTTGACCCAAACGTAGGAAAAGACCCATGCATTTGTGTGGTAAATTTGCTAAGCGTAATAATGACTACAAGTTAGTGTAAAAGGGAAAAGAACTTGCTTTAATAAACCGCGCAAAACAGTTTAATTTTGAACGTTCTCAGAATTCCATGAAACTTGACCCAAACGTCGATATAGACCCATTTATTTGTGTAGTAAATTTACTAAGCGTAATAATAACTACAAGTTAGTGTAAAATGGAAACGATGTTCCGTTAATAAAACCGTGCAAGAAAGCTAAATTTTGGACGTTCTTAGAAATCCACGAAACTTGACCCAAACGTTGGACTAGACCCATGCATCTGTGTGGTAAATTTGCTAAGCATAATAATAATTAGAAATTAGTGTAAAAGGAAAATGAACTTTCTTTAATAAAACCGTGCAAAACAGCTAAATATTGAACGTCCATAGAATTCTACGAAACTTGAGCAAAACGTTGGTGTAGACCCATGTATTTGTGTGGTACATTGCTAAGCGTTGTAAAAATTGAAACGAACTTGCTTTAATAAAACCGAGCAAAACAGCTAAATTTTGAACGTTCATAGAATTCCACGATACTTGACCCAAACGTTGGTCTAGACCCATGTATTTGTATGGTAAATTCCCTAAGCGTAATAATAACTACAAGTTAGTGTAAAAATGGAAACGAACTTGCTTTAATAAACCGTGTAAAACAGCTAAATATTGACGGTTCATAGAATTCTACGAAACATGACCCAAACGTAGGTCTAAACTCATGCATTTGTGTGGTAAATTTGCAAAGCGTAATAATAACTACAAGCTAGTGTAAAAGGTAAACGAACTTGCTTTAGTAAAACCAAGCAAAACAGCTAAATTTTGAGCGTTCTCAGAATTCCCCGAAACTTCACCCAAACGTAGGTACCCATGCATTTGTGTGGTAAATTTGCGAAGCGTAATTCTAAAAACAAGTTAGTGTAAAAGGAAAAAGAACTTGCTTTAATAAAACCGTGCACAACAGCTAAATTTTGAACGTTCTTAGAATTCGACGAAACTTGACCCCAAACGTTGGTCTACACCCATGCATTTGTGTTATAAATTTGCAAAGCGTAATAATAAATACAAGTTAGTGTATAAGGGAAACGAACTTGCTTTACAAAAACCATGCAAAATAGCTAAATTTTGAATGTTCTAAGAATTTCAGGAAACTCGAACCAAACGTAGGACTAGACCCATGTATTTCTATGGTAAATTTGCTAAGCGTAACAATAACTACAAGTTAGTGTAAAAGGGAAATGAACTAGCTTTAATAAAACCGTGGAAAACAACTAAATATTGAACGTTCATAGAATTCTACGTGACTTGACCAATACATTGGTGTAGACCCATGTATTTGTATGGTACATTTGCTAAGCGTTGTAAAAATAGAAACGAACATGCTTTAATAAAACCGAGCAAAACAGCTAAATTTTGAACGTTCATAGAATTCCACGAAACTTGACCCAAACGTTGGTCTAGACCCATGTATTTGTGTGGTAAATTTGCTAAACGTAATAATAACTACAAGTTAGTTTAAAATGGAAACGAACTTGCTTTAATCAACCGTGTAAAACAGCTAAATATTGAAGGTCCATAGAATTCTATGAAATTTGATCGAAACGTTGGTCTAGACCCATGTATTTGTGTGGTAAATTTGCTAAGCGTAATAATAACTACAAGTTAGTGTAAACGGGAAACGAATTTGCTGTAATAAAGCCGTGCAAAACAGCTAAATTATGAACGTTCTCAGAATTCCACGAAACTTGACCCAAACGTAGGTACTCATGCATTTGTGTGGTAAATTTGCGAAGCGTAATTCTAAAAACAAGTTAGTGTAAAAGGAAAAAGAACTTGCTTTAATAAAACCGTGCACAACAGCTAAATTTTGAACGTTCTTAGAATTTGATGAAACTTGACCCAAAACGTTGGTCTACACCCATGCATTTGTGTTGTAAATTTGCAAAGCGTAATAAAAAATACAAGTCAGTGTATAAAGGAAATGAACTTGCTTTACAAAAACCAAGCAAAATAGCTAAATTTTGAATGTTCTAAGAATTTCAGGAAACTCAAACCAAACGTAGGTCTAGACCCATGTATTTCTATGGTAAATTTGCTAAGCATAATAATAACTACAAGTTAGTGTAAAAGGGAAACGAACTTGCTTTAATAAACCGTGCAAAACAGCTTAATTTTGAACGTTTATCAGAATTTCAAGAAACTTGACCCAAACGTAGATATAGACCCATGCATTTGTGTAGTAAAATTGCTAAGCGTAATAATAACTACAAGTTAGCGCAAAAAGGAAACGAAGTTCCTTTAATAAAACAGTGTAAAAAAGCTAAATTTTGAACGTTCACAGAATTCCACGAAACTTGACCCAAACGTAGGAAAAGACCCATGCATTTGTGTGGTAAATTTGCTAAGCGTAATAATGACTACAAGTTAGTGTAAAAGGGAAAAGAACTTGCTTTAATAAACCGCGCAAAACAGTTTAATTTTGAACGTTCTCAGAATTCCATGAAACTTGACCCAAACGTCGATATAGACCCATTTATTTGTGTAGTAAATTTACTAAGCGTAATAATAACTACAAGTTAGTGTAAAAAGGAAACGATGTTCCGTTAATAAAACCGTGCAAGAAAGCTAAATTTTGGACGTTCTTAGAAATCCACGAAACTTGACCCAAACGTTGGACTAGACCCATGCATCTGTGTGGTAAATTTGCTAAGCATAATAATAATTAGAAATTAGTGTAAAAGGAAAATGAACTTTCTTTAATAAAACCGTGCAAAACAGCTAAATATTGAACGTCCATAGAATTCTACGAAACTTGAGCAAAACGTTGGTGTAGACCCATGTATTTGTGTGGTACATTGCTAAGCGTTGTAAAAATTGAAACGAACTTGCTTTAATAAAACCGAGCAAAACAGCTAAATTTTGAACGTTCATAGAATTCCACGATACTTGACCCAAACGTTGGTCTAGACCCATGTATTTGTATGGTAAATTCCCTAAGCGTAATAATAACTACAAGTTAGTGTAAAAATGGAAACGAACTTGCTTTAATAAACCGTGTAAAACAGCCAAATATTGACGGTTCATAGAATTCTACGAAACATGACCCAAACGTAGGTCTAAACTCATGCATTTGTGTGGTAAATTTGCAAAGCGTAATAATAACTACAAGCTAGTGTAAAAGGTAAACGAACTTGCTTTAGTAAAACCAAGCAAAACAGCTAAATTTTGAGCGTTCTCAGAATTCCCCGAAACTTCACCCAAACGTAGGTACCCATGCATTTGTGTGGTAAATTTGCGAAGCGTAATTCTAAAAACAAGTTAGTGTAAAAGGAAAAAGAACTTGCTTTAATAAAACCGTGCACAACAGCTAAATTTTGAACGTTCTTAGAATTCGACGAAACTTGACCCCAAACGTTGGTCTACACCCATGCATTTGTGTTGTAAATTTGCAAAGCGTAATAATAAATACAAGTTAGTGTATAAGGGAAACGAACTTGCTTTACAAAAACCATGCAAAATAGCTAAATTTTGAATGTTCTAAGAATTTCAGGAAACTCGAACCAAACGTAGGACTAGACCCATGTATTTCTATGGTAAATTTGCTAAGCGTAACAATAACTACAAGTTAGTGTAAAAGGGAAATGAACTAGCTTTAATAAAACCGTGGAAAACAACTAAATATTGAACGTTCATAGAATTCTACGTGACTTGACCAATACATTGGTGTAGACCCATGTATTTGTATGGTACATTTGCTAAGCGTTGTAAAAATAGAAACGAACATGCTTTAATAAAACCGAGCAAAACAGCTAAATTTTGAACGTTCATAGAATTCCACGAAACTTGACCCAAACGTTGGTCTAGACCCATGTATTTGTGTGGTAAATTTGCTAAACGTAATAATAACTACAAGTTAGTTTAAAATGGAAACGAACTTGCTTTAATCAACCGTGTAAAACAGCTAAATATTGAAGGTCCATAGAATTCTATGAAATTTGATCGAAACGTTGGTCTAGACCCATGTATTTGTGTGGTAAATTTGCTAAGCGTAATAATAACTACAAGTTAGTGTAAACGGGAAACGAATTTGCTGTAATAAAGCCGTGCAAAACAGCTAAATTATGAACGTTCTCAGAATTCCACGAAACTTGACCCAAACGTAGGTACTCATGCATTTGTGTGGTAAATTTGCGAAGCGTAATTCTAAAAACAAGTTAGTGTAAAAGGAAAAAGAACTTGCTTTAATAAAACCGTGCACAACAGCTAAATTTTGAACGTTCTTAGAATTTGATGAAACTTGACCCAAAACGTTGGTCTACACCCATGCATTTGTGTTGTAAATTTGCAAAGCGTAATAAAAAATACAAGTCAGTGTATAAAGGAAACGAACTTGCTTTACAAAAACCAAGCAAAATAGCTAAATTTTGAATGTTCTAAGAATTTCAGGAAACTCAAACCAAACGTAGGTCTAGACCCATGTATTTCTATGGTAAATTTGCTAAGCATAATAATAACTACAAGTTAGTGTAAAAGGGAAACGAACTTGCTTTAATAAACCGTGCAAAACAGCTTAATTTTGAACGTTTATCAGAATTCCAAGAAACTTGACCCAAACGTAGATATAGACCCATGCATTTGTGTAGTAAAATTGCTAAGCGTAATAATAACTACAAGTTAGCGCAAAAAGGAAACGAAGTTCCTTTAATAAAACAGTGTAAAAAAGCTAAATTTTGAACGTTCACAGAATTCCACGAAACTTGACCCAAACGTAGGAAAAGACCCATGCATTTGTGTGGTAAATTTGCTAAGCGTAATAATGACTACAAGTTAGTGTAAAAGGGAAAAGAACTTGCTTTAATAAACCGCGCAAAACAGTTTAATTTTGAACGTTCTCAGAATTCCATGAAACTTGACCCAAACGTCGATATAGACCCATTTATTTGTGTAGTAAATTTACTAAGCGTAATAATAACTACAAGTTAGTGTAAAAAGGAAACGATGTTCCGTTAATAAAACCGTGCAAGAAAGCTAAATTTTGGACGTTCTTAGAAATCCACGAAACTTGACCCAAACGTTGGACTAGACCCATGCATCTGTGTGGTAAATTTGCTAAGCATAATAATAATTAGAAATTAGTGTAAAAGGAAAATGAACTTTCTTTAATAAAACCGTGCAAAACAGCTAAATATTGAACGTCCATAGAATTCTACGAAACTTGAGCAAAACGTTGGTGTAGACCCATGTATTTGTGTGGTACGTTGCTAAGCGTTGTAAAAATTGAAACGAACTTGCTTTAATAAAACCGAGCAAAACAGCTAAATTTTGAACGTTCATAGAATTCCACGATACTTGACCCAAACGTTGGTCTAGACCCATGTATTTGTATGGTAAATTCCCTAAGCGTAATAATAACTACAAGTTAGTGTAAAAATGGAAACGAACTTGCTTTAATAAACCGTGTAAAACAGCCAAATATTGACGGTTCATAGAATTCTACGAAACATGACCCAAACGTAGGTCTAAACTCATGCATTTGTGTGGTAAATTTGCAAAGCGTAATAATAACTACAAGCTAGTGTAAAAGGTAAACGAACTTGCTTTAGTAAAACCAAGCAAAACAGCTAAATTTTGAGCGTTCTCAGAATTCCCCGAAACTTCACCCAAACGTAGGTACCCATGCATTTGTGTGGTAAATTTGCGAAGCGTAATTCTAAAAACAAGTTAGTGTAAAAGGAAAAAGAACTTGCTTTAATAAAACCGTGCACAACAGCTAAATTTTGAACGTTCTTAGAATTCGACGAAACTTGACCCCAAACGTTGGTCTACACCCATGCATTTGTGTTGTAAATTTGCAAAGCGTAATAATAAATACAAGTTAGTGTATAAGGGAAACGAACTTGCTTTACAAAAACCATGCAAAATAGCTAAATTTTGAATGTTCTAAGAATTTCAGGAAACTCGAACCAAACGTAGGACTAGACCCATGTATTTCTATGGTAAATTTGCTAAGCGTAACAATAACTACAAGTTAGTGTAAAAGGGAAATGAACTAGCTTTAATAAAACCGTGGAAAACAACTAAATATTGAACGTTCATAGAATTCTACGTGACTTGACCAATACATTGGTGTAGACCCATGTATTTGTATGGTACATTTGCTAAGCGTTGTAAAAATAGAAACGAACATGCTTTAATAAAACCGAGCAAAACAGCTAAATTTTGAACGTTCATAGAATTCCACGAAACTTGACCCAAACGTTGGTCTAGACCCATGTATTTGTGTGGTAAATTTGCTAAACGTAATAATAACTACAAGTTAGTTTAAAATGGAAACGAACTTGCTTTAATCAACCGTGTAAAACAGCTAAATATTGAAGGTCCATAGAATTCTATGAAATTTGATCGAAACGTTGGTCTAGACCCATGTATTTGTGTGGTAAATTTGCTAAGCGTAATAATAACTACAAGTTAGTGTAAACGGGAAACGAATTTGCTGTAATAAAGCCGTGCAAAACAGCTAAATTATGAACGTTCTCAGAATTCCACGAAACTTGACCCAAACGTAGGTACTCATGCATTTGTGTGGTAAATTTGCGAAGCGTAATTCTAAAAACAAGTTAGTGTAAAAGGAAAAAGAACTTGCTTTAATAAAACCGTGCACAACAGCTAAATTTTGAACGTTCTTAGAATTTGATGAAACTTGACCCAAAACGTTGGTCTACACCCATGCATTTGTGTTGTAAATTTGCAAAGCGTAATAAAAAATACAAGTCAGTGTATAAAGGAAACGAACTTGCTTTACAAAAACCAAGCAAAATAGCTAAATTTTGAATGTTCTAAGAATTTCAGGAAACTCAAACCAAACGTAGGTCTAGACCCATGTATTTCTATGGTAAATTTGCTAAGCATAATAATAACTACAAGTTAGTGTAAAAGGGAAACGAACTTGCTTTAATAAACCGTGCAAAACAGCTTAATTTTGAACGTTTATCAGAATTCCAAGAAACTTGACCCAAACGTAGATATAGACCCATGCATTTGTGTAGTAAAATTGCTAAGCGTAATAATAACTACAAGTTAGCGCAAAAAGGAAACGAAGTTCCTTTAATAAAACAGTGTAAAAAAGCTAAATTTTGAACGTTCACAGAATTCCACGAAACTTGACCCAAACGTAGGAAAAGACCCATGCATTTGTGTGGTAAATTTGCTAAGCGTAATAATGACTACAAGTTAGTGTAAAAGGGAAAAGAACTTGCTTTAATAAACCGCGCAAAACAGTTTAATTTTGAACGTTCTCAGAATTCCATGAAACTTGACCCAAACGTCGATATAGACCCATTTATTTGTGTAGTAAATTTACTAAGCGTAATAATAACTACAAGTTAGTGTAAAAAGGAAACGATGTTCCGTTAATAAAACCGTGCAAGAAAGCTAAATTTTGGACGTTCTTAGAAATCCACGAAACTTGACCCAAACGTTGGACTAGACCCATGCATCTGTGTGGTAAATTTGCTAAGCATAATAATAATTAGAAATTAGTGTAAAAGGAAAATGAACTTTCTTTAATAAAACCGTGCAAAACAGCTAAATATTGAACGTCCATAGAATTCTACGAAACTTGAGCAAAACGTTGGTGTAGACCCATGTATTTGTGTGGTACGTTGCTAAGCGTTGTAAAAATTGAAACGAACTTGCTTTAATAAAACCGAGCAAAACAGCTAAATTTTGAACGTTCATAGAATTCCACGATACTTGACCCAAACGTTGGTCTAGACCCATGTATTTGTATGGTAAATTCCCTAAGCGTAATAATAACTACAAGTTAGTGTAAAAATGGAAACGAACTTGCTTTAATAAACCGTGTAAAACAGCCAAATATTGACGGTTCATAGAATTCTACGAAACATGACCCAAACGTAGGTCTAAACTCATGCATTTGTGTGGTAAATTTGCAAAGCGTAATAATAACTACAAGCTAGTGTAAAAGGTAAACGAACTTGCTTTAGTAAAACCAAGCAAAACAGCTAAATTTTGAGCGTTCTCAGAATTCCCCGAAACTTCACCCAAACGTAGGTACCCATGCATTTGTGTGGTAAATTTGCGAAGCGTAATTCTAAAAACAAGTTAGTGTAAAAGGAAAAAGAACTTGCTTTAATAAAACCGTGCACAACAGCTAAATTTTGAACGTTCTTAGAATTCGACGAAACTTGACCCCAAACGTTGGTCTACACCCATGCATTTGTGTTGTAAATTTGCAAAGCGTAATAATAAATACAAGTTAGTGTATAAGGGAAACGAACTTGCTTTACAAAAACCATGCAAAATAGCTAAATTTTGAATGTTCTAAGAATTTCAGGAAACTCGAACCAAACGTAGGACTAGACCCATGTATTTCTATGGTAAATTTGCTAAGCGTAACAATAACTACAAGTTAGTGTAAAAGGGAAATGAACTAGCTTTAATAAAACCGTGGAAAACAACTAAATATTGAACGTTCATAGAATTCTACGTGACTTGACCAATACATTGGTGTAGACCCATGTATTTGTATGGTACATTTGCTAAGCGTTGTAAAAATAGAAACGAACATGCTTTAATAAAACCGAGCAAAACAGCTAAATTTTGAACGTTCATAGAATTCCACGAAACTTGACCCAAACGTTGGTCTAGACCCATGTATTTGTGTGGTAAATTTGCTAAACGTAATAATAACTACAAGTTAGTTTAAAATGGAAACGAACTTGCTTTAATCAACCGTGTAAAACAGCTAAATATTGAAGGTCCATAGAATTCTATGAAATTTGATCAAAACGTTGGTCTAGACCCATGTATTTGTGTGGTAAATTTGCTAAGCGTAATAATAACTACAAGTTAGTGTAAACGGGAAACGAATTTGCTGTAATAAAGCCGTGCAAAACTGCTAAATTATGAACGTTCTCAGAATTCCACGAAACTTGACCCAAACGTAGGTACTCATGCATTTGTGTGGTAAATTTGCGAAGCGTAATTCTAAAAACAAGTTAGTGTAAAAGGAAAAAGAACTTGCTTTAATAAAACCGTGCACAACAGCTAAATTTTGAACGTTCTTAGAATTTGATGAAACTTGACCCAAAACGTTGGTCTACACCCATGCATTTGTGTTGTAAATTTGCAAAGCGTAATAAAAAATACAAGTCAGTGTATAAAGGAAACGAACTTGCTTTACAAAAACCAAGCAAAATAGCTAAATTTTGAATGTTCTAAGAATTTCAGGAAACTCAAACCAAACGTAGGTCTAGACCCATGTATTTCTATGGTAAATTTGCTAAGCATAATAATAACTACAAGTTAGTGTAAAAGGGAAACGAACTTGCTTTAATAAACCGTGCAAAACAGCTTAATTTTGAACGTTTATCAGAATTCCAAGAAACTTGACCCAAACGTAGATATAGACCCATGCATTTGTGTAGTAAAATTGCTAAGCGTAATAATAACTACAAGTTAGCGCAAAAAGGAAACGAAGTTCCTTTAATAAAACAGTGTAAAAAAGCTAAATTTTGAACGTTCACAGAATTCCACGAAACTTGACCCAAACGTAGGAAAAGACCCATGCATTTGTGTGGTAAATTTGCTAAGCGTAATAATGACTACAAGTTAGTGTAAAAGGGAAAAGAACTTGCTTTAATAAACCGCGCAAAACAGTTTAATTTTGAACGTTCTCAGAATTCCATGAAACTTGACCCAAACGTCGATATAGACCCATTTATTTGTGTAGTAAATTTACTAAGCGTAATAATAACTACAAGTTAGTGTAAAAAGGAAACGATGTTCCGTTAATAAAACCGTGCAAGAAAGCTAAATTTTGGACGTTCTTAGAAATCCACGAAACTTGACCCAAACGTTGGACTAGACCCATGCATCTGTGTGGTAAATTTGCTAAGCATAATAATAATTAGAAATTAGTGTAAAAGGAAAATGAACTTTCTTTAATAAAACCGTGCAAAACAGCTAAATATTGAACGTCCATAGAATTCTACGAAACTTGAGCAAAACGTTGGTGTAGACCCATGTATTTGTGTGGTACGTTGCTAAGCGTTGTAAAAATTGAAACGAACTTGCTTTAATAAAACCGAGCAAAACAGCTAAATTTTGAACGTTCATAGAATTCCACGATACTTGACCCAAACGTTGGTCTAGACCCATGTATTTGTATGGTAAATTCCCTAAGCGTAATAATAACTACAAGTTAGTGTAAAAATGGAAACGAACTTGCTTTAATAAACCGTGTAAAACAGCCAAATATTGACGGTTCATAGAATTCTACGAAACATGACCCAAACGTAGGTCTAAACTCATGCATTTGTGTGGTAAATTTGCAAAGCGTAATAATAACTACAAGCTAGTGTAAAAGGTAAACGAACTTGCTTTAGTAAAACCAAGCAAAACAGCTAAATTTTGAGCGTTCTCAGAATTCCCCGAAACTTCACCCAAACGTAGGTACCCATGCATTTGTGTGGTAAATTTGCGAAGCGTAATTCTAAAAACAAGTTAGTGTAAAAGGAAAAAGAACTTGCTTTAATAAAACCGTGCACAACAGCTAAATTTTGAACGTTCTTAGAATTCGACGAAACTTGACCCCAAACGTTGGTCTACACCCATGCATTTGTGTTGTAAATTTGCAAAGCGTAATAATAAATACAAGTTAGTGTATAAGGGAAACGAACTTGCTTTACAAAAACCATGCAAAATAGCTAAATTTTGAATGTTCTAAGAATTTCAGGAAACTCGAACCAAACGTAGGACTAGACCCATGTATTTCTATGGTAAATTTGCTAAGCGTAACAATAACTACAAGTTAGTGTAAAAGGGAAATGAACTAGCTTTAATAAAACCGTGGAAAACAACTAAATATTGAACGTTCATAGAATTCTACGTGACTTGACCAATACATTGGTGTAGACCCATGTATTTGTATGGTACATTTGCTAAGCGTTGTAAAAATGAAAACGAACATGCTTTAATATAACCGAGCAAAATAGCTAAATTTTGAACGTTCATAGAATTCCACGAAACTTGACCCAAACGTTGGTCTGGACCCATGTATTTGTGTGGTAAATTTGCTAAACGTAATAATAACTACAAGTTAGTTTAAAATGGAAACGAACTTGCTTTAATAAATCGTGTAAAACAGCTAAATATTGAAGGTTCATAGAATTCTATGAAATTTGATCGAAACGTTGGTCTAGACCCATGTATTTGTGTGGTAAATTTGCTAAGGGTAATAATAACTACAAGTTAGTGTAAACGGGAAACGAATTTGCTGTAATAAAGCCGTGCAAAACAGCTAAATTATGAACGTTCTCAGAATTCCACGAAACTTGACCCAAACGTAGGTACTCATGCATTTGTGTGGTAAATTTGCGAAGCGTAATTCTAAAAACAAGTTAGTGTAAAAGGAAAAAGAACTTGCTTTAATAAAACCGTGCACAACAGCTAAATTTTGAACGTTCTTAGAATTCGATGAAACTTGACCCAAAACGTTGGTCTACACCCATGCATTTGTGTTGTAAATTTGCAAAGCGTAATAATAAGTACAAGTCAGTTTATAAAGGAAACGAACTTGCTTTACAAAAACCAAGCAAAATAGCTAAATTTTGAATGTTCTAAGAATTTCAGGAAACTCAAACCAAACGTAGGTCTAGACCCATGTATTTCTATGGTAAATTTGCTAAGCATAATAATAACTACAAGTTAGTGTAAAAGGGAAACGAACTTGCTTTAATAAACCGTGCAAAACAGCTTAATTTTGAACGTTTATCAGAATTCCAAGAAACTTGACCCAAACGTAGATATAGACCCATGCATTTGTGTAGTAAAATTGCTAAGCGTAATAATAACTACAAGTTAGCGCAAAAAGGAAACGAAGTTCCTTTAATAAAACAGTGTAAAAAAGCTAAATTTTGAACGTTCACAGAATTCCACGAAACTTGACCCAAACGTAGGAAAAGACCCATGCATTTGTGTGGTAAATTTGCTAAGCGTAATAATGACTACAAGTTAGTGTAAAAGGGAAAAGAACTTGCTTTAATAAACCGCGCAAAACAGTTTAATTTTGAACGTTCTCAGAATTCCATGAAACTTGACCCAAACGTCGATATAGACCCATTTATTTGTGTAGTAAATTTACTAAGCGTAATAATAACTACAAGTTAGTGTAAAAAGGAAACGATGTTCCGTTAATAAAACCGTGCAAGAAAGCTAAATTTTGGACGTTCTTAGAAATCCACGAAACTTGACCCAAACGTTGGACTAGACCCATGCATCTGTGTGGTAAATTTGCTAAGCATAATAATAATTAGAAATTAGTGTAAAAGGAAAACGAACTTTCTTTAATAAAACCGTGCAAAACAGCTAAATATTGAACGTCCATAGAATTCTACGAAACTTGAGCAAAACGTTGGTGTAGACCCATGTATTTGTGTGGTACATTGCTAAGCGTTGTAAAAATTGAAACGAACTTGCTTTAATAAAACCGAGCAAAACAGCTAAATTTTGAACGTTCATAGAATTCCACGATACTTGACCCAAACGTTGGTCTAGACCCATGTATTTGTATGGTAAATTCCCTAAGCGTAATAATAACTACAAGTTAGTGTAAAAATGGAAACGAACTTGCTTTAATAAACCGTGTAAAACAGCCAAATATTGACGGTTCATAGAATTCTATGAAACATGACCCAAACGTAGGTCTAAACTCATGCATTTGTGTGGTAAATTTGCAAAGCGTAATAATAACTACAAGCTAGTGTAAAAGGTAAACGAACTTGCTTTAGTAAAACCAAGCAAAACAGCTAAATTTTGAGCGTTCTCAGAATTCCCCGAAACTTCACCCAAACGTAGGTACCCATGCATTTGTGTGGTAAATTTGCGAAGCGTAATTCTAAAAACAAGTTAGTGTAAAAGGAAAAAGAACTTGCTTTAATAAAACCGTGCACAACAGCTAAATTTTGAACGTTCTTAGAATTCGACGAAACTTGACCCCAAACGTTGGTCTACACCCATGCATTTGTGTTGTAAATTTGCAAAGCGTAATAATAAATACAAGTTAGTGTATAAGGGAAACGAACTTGCTTTACAAAAACCATGCAAAATAGCTAAATTTTGAATGTTCTAAGAATTTCAGGAAACTCGAACCAAACGTAGGACTAGACCCATGTATTTCTATGGTAAATTTGCTAAACGTAACAATAACTACAAGTTAGTGTAAAAGGGAAATGAACTAGCTTTAATAAAACCGTGGAAAACAACTAAATATTGAACGTTCATAGAATTCTACGTGACTTGACCAATACATTGGTGTAGACCCATGTATTTGTATGGTACATTTGCTAAGCGTTGTAAAAATAGAAACGAACATGCTTTAATAAAACCGAGCAAAACAGCTAAATTTTGAACGTTCATAGAATTCCACGAAACTTGACCCAAACGTTGGTCTAGACCCATGTATTTGTGTGGTAAATTTGCTAAACGTAATAATAACTACAAGTTAGTTTAAAATGGAAACGAACTTGCTTTAATCAACCGTGTAAAACAGCTAAATATTGAGGGTCCATAGAATTCTATGAAATTTGATCGAAACGTTGGTCTAGACCCATGTATTTGTGTGGTAAATTTGCTAAGCGTAATAATAACTACAAGTTAGTGTAAACGGGAAACGAATTTGCTGTAATAAAGCCGTGCAAAACAGCTAAATTATGAACGTTCTCAGAATTCCACGAAACTTGACCCAAACGTAGGTACTCATGCATTTGTGTGGTAAATTTGCGAAGCGTAATTCTAAAAACAAGTTAGTGTAAAAGGAAAAAGAACTTGCTTTAATAAAACCGTGCACAACAGCTAAATTTTGAATGTTCTTAGAATTTGATGAAACTTGACCCAAAACGTTGGTCTACACCCATGCATTTGTGTTGTAAATTTGCAAAGCGTAATAAAAAATACAAGTCAGTGTATAAAGGAAACGAACTTGCTTTACAAAAACCAAGCAAAATAGCTAAATTTTGAATGTTCTAAGAATTTCAGGAAACTCAAACCAAACGTAGGTCTAGACCCATGTATTTCTATGGTAAATTTGCTAAGCATAATAATAACTACAAGTTAGTGTAAAAGGGAAACGAACTTGCTTTAATAAACCGTGCAAAACAGCTTAATTTTGAACGTTTATCAGAATTCCAAGAAACTTGACCCAAACGTAGATATAGACCCATGCATTTGTGTAGTAAAATTGCTAAGCGTAATAATAACTACAAGTTAGCGCAAAAAGTAAACGAAGTTCCTTTAATAAAACAGTGTAAAAAAGCTAAATTTTGAACGTTCACAGAATTCCACGAAACTTGACCCAAACGTAGGAAAAGACCCATGCATTTGTGTGGTAAATTTGCTAAGCGTAATAATGACTACAAGTTAGTGTAAAAGGGAAAAGAACTTGCTTTAATAAACCGCGCAAAACAGTTTAATTTTGAACGTTCTCAGAATTCCATGAAACTTGACCCAAACGTCGATATAGACCCATTTATTTGTGTAGTAAATTTACTAAGCGTAATAATAACTACAAGTTAGTGTAAAAAGGAAACGATGTTCCGTTAATAAAACCGTGCAAGAAAGCTAAATTTTGGACGTTCTTAGAATTCCACGAAACTTGACCCAAACGTTGGACTAGACCCATGCATCTGTGTGGTAAATTTACTAAGCATAATAATAATTAGAAATTAGTGTAAAAGGAAAATGAACTTTCTTTAATAAAACCGTGCAAAACAGCTAAATATTGAACGTCCATAGAATTCTATGAAACTTGAGCAAAACGTTGGTGTAGACCCATGTATTTGTGTGGTACATTGCTAAGCGTTGTAAAAATTGAAACGAACTTGCTTTAATAAAACCGAGCAAAACAGCTAAATTTTGAACGTTCATAGAATTCCACGATACTTGACCCAAACGTTGGTCTAGACCCATGTATTTGTATGGTAAATTCCCTAAGCGTAATAATAACTACAAGTTAGTGTAAAAATGGAAACGAACTTGCTTTAATAAACCGTGTAAAACAGCTAAATATTGACGGTTCATAGAATTCTACGAAACATGACCCAAACGTAGGTCTAAACTCATGCATTTGTGTGGTAAATTTGCAAAGCGTAATAATAACTACAAGCTAGTGTAAAAGGTAAACGAACTTGCTTTAGTAAAACCAAGCAAAACAGCTAAATTTTGAGCGTTCTCAGAATTCCCCGAAACTTCACCCAAACGTAGGTACCCATGCATTTGTGTGGTAAATTTGCGAAGCGTAATTCTAAAAACAAGTTAGTGTAAAAGGAAAAAGAACTTGCTTTAATAAAACCGTGCACAACAGCTAAATTTTGAACGTTCTTAGAATTCGACGAAACTTGACCCCAAACGTTGGTCTACACCCATGCATTTGTGTTGTAAATTTGCAAAGCGTAATAATAAATACAAGTTAGTGTATAAGGGAAACGAACTTGCTTTACAAAAACCATGCAAAATAGCTAAATTTTGAATGTTCTAAGAATTTCTGGAAACTCGAACCAAACGTAGGACTAGACCCATGTATTTCTATGGTAAATTTGCTAAGCGTAACAATAACTACAAGTTAGTGTAAAAGGGAAATGAACTAGCTTTAATAAAACCGTGGAAAACAACTAAATATTGAACGTTCATAGAATTCTACGTGACTTGACCAATACATTGGTGTAGACCCATGTATTTGTATGGTACATTTGCTAAGCGTTGTAAAAATGAAAACGAACATGCTTTAATATAACCGAGCAAAACAGCTAAATTTTGAACGTTCATAGAATTCCACGAAACTTGACCCAAACGTTGGTCTGGACCCATGTATTTGTGTGGTAAATTTGCTAAACGTAATAATAACTACAAGTTAGTTTAAAATGGAAACGAACTTGCTTTAATAAACCGTGTAAAACAGCTAAATATTGAAGGTTCATAGAATTCTATGAAATTTGATCGAAACGTTGGTCTAGACCCATGTATTTGTGTGGTAAATTTGCTAAGGGTAATAATAACTACAAGTTAGTGTAAACGGGAAACGAATTTGCTGTAATAAAGCCGTGCAAAACAGCTAAATTATGAACGTTCTCAGAATTCCACGAAACTTGACCCAAACGTAGGTACTCATGCATTTGTGTGGTAAATTTGCGAAGCGTAATTCTAAAAACAAGTTAGTGTAAAAGGAAAAAGAACTTGCTTTAATAAAACCGTGCACAACAGCTAAATTTTGAACGTTCTTAGAATTCGATGAAACTTGACCCAAAACGTTGGTCTACACCCATGCATTTGTGTTGTAAATTTGCAAAGCGTAATAATAAGTACAAGTCAGTTTATAAAGGAAACGAACTTGCTTTACAAAAACCAAGCAAAATAGCTAAATTTTGAATGTTCTAAGAATTTCAGGAAACTCAAACCAAACGTAGGTCTAGACCCATGTATTTCTATGGTAAATTTGCTAAGCATAATAATAACTACAAGTTAGTGTAAAAGGGAAACGAACTTGCTTTAATAAACCGTGCAAAACAGCTTAATTTTGAACGTTTATCAGAATTCCAAGAAACTTGACCCAAACGTAGATATAGACCCATGCATTTGTGTAGTAAAATTGCTAAGCGTAATAATAACTACAAGTTAGCGCAAAAAGGAAACGAAGTTCCTTTAATAAAACAGTGTAAAAAAGCTAAATTTTGAACGTTCACAGAATTCCACGAAACTTGACCCAAACGTAGGAAAAGACCCATGCATTTGTGTGGTAAATTTGCTAAGCGTAATAATGACTACAAGTTAGTGTAAAAGGGAAAAGAACTTGCTTTAATAAACCGCGCAAAACAGTTTAATTTTGAACGTTCTCAGAATTCCATGAAACTTGACCCAAACGTCGATATAGACCCATTTATTTGTGTAGTAAATTTACTAAGCGTAATAATAACTACAAGTTAGTGTAAAAAGGAAACGATGTTCCGTTAATAAAACCGTGCAAGAAAGCTAAATTTTGGACGTTCTTAGAAATCCACGAAACTTGACCCAAACGTTGGACTAGACCCATGCATCTGTGTGGTAAATTTGCTAAGCATAATAATAATTAGAAATTAGTGTAAAAGGAAAATGAACTTTCTTTAATAAAACCGTGCAAAACAGCTAAATATTGAACGTCCATAGAATTCTACGAAACTTGAGCAAAACGTTGGTGTAGACCCATGTATTTGTGTGGTACATTGCTAAGCGTTGTAAAAATTGAAACGAACTTGCTTTAATAAAACCGAGCAAAACAGCTAAATTTTGAACGTTCATAGAATTCCACGATACTTGACCCAAACGTTGGTCTAGACCCATGTATTTGTATGGTAAATTCCCTAAGCGTAATAATAACTACAAGTTAGTGTAAAAATGGAAACGAACTTGCTTTAATAAATCGTGTAAAACAGCCAAATATTGACGGTTCATAGAATTCTACGAAACATGACCCAAACGTAGGTCTAAACTCATGCATTTGTGTGGTAAATTTGCAAAGCGTAATAATAACTACAAGCTAGTGTAAAAGGTAAACGAACTTGCTTTAGTAAAACCAAGCAAAACAGCTAAATTTTGAGCGTTCTCAGAATTCCCCGAAACTTCACCCAAACGTAGGTACCCATGCATTTGTGTGGTAAATTTGCGAAGCGTAATTCTAAAAACAAGTTAGTGTAAAAGGAAAAAGAACTTGCTTTAATAAAACCGTGCACAACAGCTAAATTTTGAACGTTCTTAGAATTCGACGAAACTTGACCCCAAACGTTGGTCTACACCCATGCATTTGTGTTGTAAATTTGCAAAGCGTAATAATAAATACAAGTTAGTGTATAAGGGAAACGAACTTGCTTTACAAAAACCATGCAAAATAGCTAAATTTTGAATGTTCTAAGAATTTCAGGAAACTCGAACCAAACGTAGGACTAGACCCATGTATTTCTATGGTAAATTTGCTAAACGTAACAATAACTACAAGTTAGTGTAAAAGGGAAATGAACTAGCTTTAATAAAACCGTGGAAAACAACTAAATATTGAACGTTCATAGAATTCTACGTGACTTGACCAATACATTGGTGTAGACCCATGTATTTGTATGGTACATTTGCTAAGCGTTGTAAAAATAGAAACGAACATGCTTTAATAAAACCGAGCAAAACAGCTAAATTTTGAACGTTCATAGAATTCCACGAAACTTGACCCAAACGTTGGTCTAGACCCATGTATTTGTGTGGTAAATTTGCTAAACGTAATAATAACTACAAGTTAGTTTAAAATGGAAACGAACTTGCTTTAATCAACCGTGTAAAACAGCTAAATATTGAAGGTCCATAGAATTCTATGAAATTTGATCGAAACGTTGGTCTAGACCCATGTATTTGTGTGGTAAATTTGCTAAGCGTAATAATAACTACAAGTTAGTGTAAACGGGAAACGAATTTGCTGTAATAAAGCCGTGCAAAACAGCTAAATTATGAACGTTCTCAGAATTCCACGAAACTTGACCCAAACGTAGGTACTCATGCATTTGTGTGGTAAATTTGCGAAGCGTAATTCTAAAAACAAGTTAGTGTAAAAGGAAAAAGAACTTGCTTTAATAAAACCGTGCACAACAGCTAAATTTTGAACGTTCTTAGAATTTGATGAAACTTGACCCAAAACGTTGGTCTACACCCATGCATTTGTGTTGTAAATTTGCAAAGCGTAATAAAAAATACAAGTCAGTGTATAAAGGAAACGAACTTGCTTTACAAAAACCAAGCAAAATAGCTAAATTTTGAATGTTCTAAGAATTTCAGGAAACTCAAACCAAACGTAGGTCTAGACCCATGTATTTCTATGGTAAATTTGCTAAGCATAATAATAACTACAAGTTAGTGTAAAAGGGAAACGAACTTGCTTTAATAAACCGTGCAAAACAGCTTAATTTTGAACGTTTATCAGAATTCCAAGAAACTTGACCCAAACGTAGATATAGACCCATGCATTTGTGTAGTAAAATTGCTAAGCGTAATAATAACTACAAGTTAGCGCAAAAAGTAAACGAAGTTCCTTTAATAAAACAGTGTAAAAAAGCTAAATTTTGAACGTTCACAGAATTCCACGAAACTTGACCCAAACGTAGGAAAAGACCCATGCATTTGTGTGGTAAATTTGCTAAGCGTAATAATGACTACAAGTTAGTGTAAAAGGGAAAAGAACTTGCTTTAATAAACCGCGCAAAACAGTTTAATTTTGAACGTTCTCAGAATTCCATGAAACTTGACCCAAACGTCGATATAGACCCATTTATTTGTGTAGTAAATTTACTAAGCGTAATAATAACTACAAGTTAGTGTAAAAAGGAAACGATGTTCCGTTAATAAAACCGTGCAAGAAAGCTAAATTTTGGACGTTCTTAGAATTCCACGAAACTTGACCCAAACGTTGGACTAGACCCATGCATCTGTGTGGTAAATTTACTAAGCATAATAATAATTAGAAATTAGTGTAAAAGGAAAATGAACTTTCTTTAATAAAACCGTGCAAAACAGCTAAATATTGAACGTCCATAGAATTCTATGAAACTTGAGCAAAACGTTGGTGTAGACCCATGTATTTGTGTGGTACATTGCTAAGCGTTGTAAAAATTGAAACGAACTAGCTTTAATAAAACCGAGCAAAACAGCTAAATTTTGAACGTTCATAGAATTCCACGATACTTGACCCAAACGTTGGTCTAGACCCATGTATTTGTATGGTAAATTCCCTAAGCGTAATAATAACTACAAGTTAGTGTAAAAATGGAAACGAACTTGCTTTAATAAACCGTGTAAAACAGCTAAATATTGACGGTTCATAGAATTCTACGAAACATGACCCAAACGTAGGTCTAAACTCATGCATTTGTGTGGTAAATTTGCAAAGCGTAATAATAACTACAAGCTAGTGTAAAAGGTAAACGAACTTGCTTTAGTAAAACCAAGCAAAACAGCTAAATTTTGAGCGTTCTCAGAATTCCCCGAAACTTCACCCAAACGTAGGTACCCATGCATTTGTGTGGTAAATTTGCGAAGCGTAATTCTAAAAACAAGTTAGTGTAAAAGGAAAAAGAACTTGCTTTAATAAAACCGTGCACAACAGCTAAATTTTGAACGTTCTTAGAATTCGACGAAACTTGACCCCAAACGTTGGTCTACACCCATGCATTTGTGTTGTAAATTTGCAAAGCGTAATAATAAATACAAGTTAGTGTATAAGGGAAACGAACTTGCTTTACAAAAACCATGCAAAATAGCTAAATTTTGAATGTTCTAAGAATTTCTGGAAACTCGAACCAAACGTAGGACTAGACCCATGTATTTCTATGGTAAATTTGCTAAGCGTAACAATAACTACAAGTTAGTGTAAAAGGGAAATGAACTAGCTTTAATAAAACCGTGGAAAACAACTAAATATTGAACGTTCATAGAATTCTACGTGACTTGACCAATACATTGGTGTAGACCCATGTATTTGTATGGTACATTTGCTAAGCGTTGTAAAAATGAAAACGAACATGCTTTAATATAACCGAGCAAAACAGCTAAATTTTGAACGTTCATAGAATTCCACGAAACTTGACCCAAACGTTGGTCTGGACCCATGTATTTGTGTGGTAAATTTGCTAAACGTAATAATAACTACAAGTTAGTTTAAAATGGAAACGAACTTGCTTTAATAAACCGTGTAAAACAGCTAAATATTGAAGGTTCATAGAATTCTATGAAATTTGATCGAAACGTTGGTCTAGACCCATGTATTTGTGTGGTAAATTTGCTAAGGGTAATAATAACTACAAGTTAGTGTAAACGGGAAACGAATTTGCTGTAATAAAGCCGTGCAAAACAGCTAAATTATGAACGTTCTCAGAATTCCACGAAACTTGACCCAAACGTAGGTACTCATGCATTTGTGTGGTAAATTTGCGAAGCGTAATTCTAAAAACAAGTTAGTGTAAAAGGAAAAAGAACTTGCTTTAATAAAACCGTGCACAACAGCTAAATTTTGAACGTTCTTAGAATTCGATGAAACTTGACCCAAAACGTTGGTCTACACCCATGCATTTGTGTTGTAAATTTGCAAAGCGTAATAATAAGTACAAGTCAGTTTATAAAGGAAACGAACTTGCTTTACAAAAACCAAGCAAAATAGCTAAATTTTGAATGTTCTAAGAATTTCAGGAAACTCAAACCAAACGTAGGTCTAGACCCATGTATTTCTATGGTAAATTTGCTAAGCATAATAATAACTACAAGTTAGTGTAAAAGGGAAACGAACTTGCTTTAATAAACCGTGCAAAACAGCTTAATTTTGAACGTTTATCAGAATTCCAAGAAACTTGACCCAAACGTAGATATAGACCCATGCATTTGTGTAGTAAAATTGCTAAGCGTAATAATAACTACAAGTTAGCGCAAAAAGGAAACGAAGTTCCTTTAATAAAACAGTGTAAAAAAGCTAAATTTTGAACGTTCACAGAATTCCACGAAACTTGACCCAAACGTAGGAAAAGACCCATGCATTTGTGTGGTAAATTTGCTAAGCGTAATAATGACTACAAGTTAGTGTAAAAGGGAAAAGAACTTGCTTTAATAAACCGCGCAAAACAGTTTAATTTTGAACGTTCTCAGAATTCCATGAAACTTGACCCAAACGTCGATATAGACCCATTTATTTGTGTAGTAAATTTACTAAGCGTAATAATAACTACAAGTTAGTGTAAAAAGGAAACGATGTTCCGTTAATAAAACCGTGCAAGAAAGCTAAATTTTGGACGTTCTTAGAAATCCACGAAACTTGACCCAAACGTTGGACTAGACCCATGCATCTGTGTGGTAAATTTGCTAAGCATAATAATAATTAGAAATTAGTGTAAAAGGAAAATGAACTTTCTTTAATAAAACCGTGCAAAACAGCTAAATATTGAACGTCCATAGAATTCTACGAAACTTGAGCAAAACGTTGGTGTAGACCCATGTATTTGTGTGGTACATTGCTAAGCGTTGTAAAAATTGAAACGAACTTGCTTTAATAAAACCGAGCAAAACAGCTAAATTTTGAACGTTCATAGAATTCCACGATACTTGACTCAAACGTTGGTCTAGACCCATGTATTTGTATGGTAAATTCCCTAAGCGTAATAATAACTACAAGTTAGTGTAAAAATGGAAACGAACTTGCTTTAATAAACCGTGTAAAACAGCCAAATATTGACGGTTCATAGAATTCTACGAAACATGACCCAAACGTAGGTCTAAACTCATGCATTTGTGTGGTAAATTTGCAAAGCGTAATAATAACTACAAGCTAGTGTAAAAGGTAAACGAACTTGCTTTAGTAAAACCAAGCAAAACAGCTAAATTTTGAGCGTTCTCAGAATTCCCCGAAACTTCACCCAAACGTAGGTACCCATGCATTTGTGTGGTAAATTTGCGAAGCGTAATTCTAAAAACAAGTTAGTGTAAAAGGAAAAAGAACTTGCTTTAATAAAACCGTGCACAACAGCTAAATTTTGAACGTTCTTAGAATTCGACGAAACTTGACCCCAAACGTTGGTCTACACCCATGCATTTGTGTTGTAAATTTGCAAAGCGTAATAATAAATACAAGTTAGTGTATAAGGGAAACGAACTTGCTTTACAAAAACCATGCAAAATAGCTAAATTTTGAATGTTCTAAGAATTTCTGGAAACTCGAACCAAACGTAGGACTAGACCCATGTATTTCTATGGTAAATTTGCTAAGCGTAACAATAACTACAAGTTAGTGTAAAAGGGAAATGAACTAGCTTTAATAAAACCGTGGAAAACAACTAAATATTGAACGTTCATAGAATTCTACGTGACTTGACCAATACATTGGTGTAGACCCATGTATTTGTATGGTACATTTGCTAAGCGTTGTAAAAATGAAAACGAACATGCTTTAATATAACCGAGCAAAACAGCTAAATTTTGAACGTTCATAGAATTCCACGAAACTTGACCCAAACGTTGGTCTGGACCCATGTATTTGTGTGGTAAATTTGCTAAACGTAATAATAACTACAAGTTAGTTTAAAATGGAAACGAACTTGCTTTAATAAACCGTGTAAAACAGCTAAATATTGAAGGTTCATAGAATTCTATGAAATTTGATCGAAACGTTGGTCTAGACCCATGTATTTGTGTGGTAAATTTGCTAAGGGTAATAATAACTACAAGTTAGTGTAAACGGGAAACGAATTTGCTGTAATAAAGCCGTGCAAAACAGCTAAATTATGAACGTTCTCAGAATTCCACGAAACTTGACCCAAACGTAGGTACTCATGCATTTGTGTGGTAAATTTGCGAAGCGTAATTCTAAAAACAAGTTAGTGTAAAAGGAAAAAGAACTTGCTTTAATAAAACCGTGCACAACAGCTAAATTTTGAACGTTCTTAGAATTCGATGAAACTTGACCCAAAACGTTGGTCTACACCCATGCATTTGTGTTGTAAATTTGCAAAGCGTAATAATAAGTACAAGTCAGTTTATAAAGGAAACGAACTTGCTTTACAAAAACCAAGCAAAATAGCTAAATTTTGAATGTTCTAAGAATTTCAGGAAACTCAAACCAAACGTAGGTCTAGACCCATGTATTTCTATGGTAAATTTGCTAAGCATAATAATAACTACAAGTTAGTGTAAAAGGGAAACGAACTTGCTTTAATAAACCGTGCAAAACAGCTTAATTTTGAACGTTTATCAGAATTCCAAGAAACTTGACCCAAACGTAGATATAGACCCATGCATTTGTGTAGTAAAATTGCTAAGCGTAATAATAACTACAAGTTAGCGCAAAAAGGAAACGAAGTTCCTTTAATAAAACAGTGTAAAAAAGCTAAATTTTGAACGTTCACAGAATTCCACGAAACTTGACCCAAACGTAGGAAAAGACCCATGCATTTGTGTGGTAAATTTGCTAAGCGTAATAATGACTACAAGTTAGTGTAAAAGGGAAAAGAACTTGCTTTAATAAACCGCGCAAAACAGTTTAATTTTGAACGTTCTCAGAATTCCATGAAACTTGACCCAAACGTCGATATAGACCCATTTATTTGTGTAGTAAATTTACTAAGCGTAATAATAACTACAAGTTAGTGTAAAAAGGAAACGATGTTCCGTTAATAAAACCGTGCAAGAAAGCTAAATTTTGGACGTTCTTAGAAATCCACGAAACTTGACCCAAACGTTGGACTAGACCCATGCATCTGTGTGGTAAATTTGCTAAGCATAATAATAATTAGAAATTAGTGTAAAAGGAAAATGAACTTTCTTTAATAAAACCGTGCAAAACAGCTAAATATTGAACGTCCATAGAATTCTACGAAACTTGAGCAAAACGTTGGTGTAGACCCATGTATTTGTGTGGTACATTGCTAAGCGTTGTAAAAATTGAAACGAACTTGCTTTAATAAAACCGAGCAAAACAGCTAAATTTTGAACGTTCATAGAATTCCACGATACTTGACTCAAACGTTGGTCTAGACCCATGTATTTGTATGGTAAATTCCCTAAGCGTAATAATAACTACAAGTTAGTGTAAAAATGGAAACGAACTTGCTTTAATAAACCGTGTAAAACAGCCAAATATTGACGGTTCATAGAATTCTACGAAACATGACCCAAACGTAGGTCTAAACTCATGCATTTGTGTGGTAAATTTGCAAAGCGTAATAATAACTACAAGCTAGTGTAAAAGGTAAACGAACTTGCTTTAGTAAAACCAAGCAAAACAGCTAAATTTTGAGCGTTCTCAGAATTCCCCGAAACTTCACCCAAACGTAGGTACCCATGCATTTGTGTGGTAAATTTGCGAAGCGTAATTCTAAAAACAAGTTAGTGTAAAAGGAAAAAGAACTTGCTTTAATAAAACCGTGCACAACAGCTAAATTTTGAACGTTCTTAGAATTCGACGAAACTTGACCCCAAACGTTGGTCTACACCCATGCATTTGTGTTGTAAATTTGCAAAGCGTAATAATAAATACAAGTTAGTGTATAAGGGAAACGAACTTGCTTTACAAAAACCATGCAAAATAGCTAAATTTTGAATGTTCTAAGAATTTCTGGAAACTCGAACCAAACGTAGGACTAGACCCATGTATTTCTATGGTAAATTTGCTAAGCGTAACAATAACTACAAGTTAGTGTAAAAGGGAAATGAACTAGCTTTAATAAAACCGTGGAAAACAACTAAATATTGAACGTTCATAGAATTCTACGTGACTTGACCAATACATTGGTGTAGACCCATGTATTTGTATGGTACATTTGCTAAGCGTTGTAAAAATGAAAACGAACATGCTTTAATATAACCGAGCAAAACAGCTAAATTTTGAACGTTCATAGAATTCCACGAAACTTGACCCAAACGTTGGTCTGGACCCATGTATTTGTGTGGTAAATTTGCTAAACGTAATAATAACTACAAGTTAGTTTAAAATGGAAACGAACTTGCTTTAATAAACCGTGTAAAACAGCTAAATATTGAAGGTTCATAGAATTCTATGAAATTTGATCGAAACGTTGGTCTAGACCCATGTATTTGTGTGGTAAATTTGCTAAGGGTAATAATAACTACAAGTTAGTGTAAACGGGAAACGAATTTGCTGTAATAAAGCCGTGCAAAACAGCTAAATTATGAACGTTCTCAGAATTCCACGAAACTTGACCCAAACGTAGGTACTCATGCATTTGTGTGGTAAATTTGCGAAGCGTAATTCTAAAAACAAGTTAGTGTAAAAGGAAAAAGAACTTGCTTTAATAAAACCGTGCACAACAGCTAAATTTTGAACGTTCTTAGAATTCGATGAAACTTGACCCAAAACGTTGGTCTACACCCATGCATTTGTGTTGTAAATTTGCAAAGCGTAATAATAAGTACAAGTCAGTTTATAAAGGAAACGAACTTGCTTTACAAAAACCAAGCAAAATAGCTAAATTTTGAATGTTCTAAGAATTTCAGGAAACTCAAACCAAACGTAGGTCTAGACCCATGTATTTCTATGGTAAATTTGCTAAGCATAATAATAACTACAAGTTAGTGTAAAAGGGAAACGAACTTGCTTTAATAAACCGTGCAAAACAGCTTAATTTTGAACGTTTATCAGAATTCCAAGAAACTTGACCCAAACGTAGATATAGACCCATGCATTTGTGTAGTAAAATTGCTAAGCGTAATAATAACTACAAGTTAGCGCAAAAAGGAAACGAAGTTCCTTTAATAAAACAGTGTAAAAAAGCTAAATTTTGAACGTTCACAGAATTCCACGAAACTTGACCCAAACGTAGGAAAAGACCCATGCATTTGTGTGGTAAATTTGCTAAGCGTAATAATGACTACAAGTTAGTGTAAAAGGGAAAAGAACTTGCTTTAATAAACCGCGCAAAACAGTTTAATTTTGAACGTTCTCAGAATTCCATGAAACTTGACCCAAACGTCGATATAGACCCATTTATTTGTGTAGTAAATTTACTAAGCGTAATAATAACTACAAGTTAGTGTAAAAAGGAAACGATGTTCCGTTAATAAAACCGTGCAAGAAAGCTAAATTTTGGACGTTCTTAGAAATCCACGAAACTTGACCCAAACGTTGGACTAGACCCATGCATCTGTGTGGTAAATTTGCTAAGCATAATAATAATTAGAAATTAGTGTAAAAGGAAAATGAACTTTCTTTAATAAAACCGTGCAAAACAGCTAAATATTGAACGTCCATAGAATTCTACGAAACTTGAGCAAAACGTTGGTGTAGACCCATGTATTTGTGTGGTACATTGCTAAGCGTTGTAAAAATTGAAACGAACTTGCTTTAATAAAACCGAGCAAAACAGCTAAATTTTGAACGTTCATAGAATTCCACGATACTTGACTCAAACGTTGGTCTAGACCCATGTATTTGTATGGTAAATTCCCTAAGCGTAATAATAACTACAAGTTAGTGTAAAAATGGAAACGAACTTGCTTTAATAAACCGTGTAAAACAGCCAAATATTGACGGTTCATAGAATTCTACGAAACATGACCCAAACGTAGGTCTAAACTCATGCATTTGTGTGGTAAATTTGCAAAGCGTAATAATAACTACAAGCTAGTGTAAAAGGTAAACGAACTTGCTTTAGTAAAACCAAGCAAAACAGCTAAATTTTGAGCGTTCTCAGAATTCCCCGAAACTTCACCCAAACGTAGGTACCCATGCATTTGTGTGGTAAATTTGCGAAGCGTAATTCTAAAAACAAGTTAGTGTAAAAGGAAAAAGAACTTGCTTTAATAAAACCGTGCACAACAGCTAAATTTTGAACGTTCTTAGAATTCGACGAAACTTGACCCCAAACGTTGGTCTACACCCATGCATTTGTGTTGTAAATTTGCAAAGCGTAATAATAAATACAAGTTAGTGTATAAGGGAAACGAACTTGCTTTACAAAAACCATGCAAAATAGCTAAATTTTGAATGTTCTAAGAATTTCTGGAAACTCGAACCAAACGTAGGACTAGACCCATGTATTTCTATGGTAAATTTGCTAAGCGTAACAATAACTACAAGTTAGTGTAAAAGGGAAATGAACTAGCTTTAATAAAACCGTGGAAAACAACTAAATATTGAACGTTCATAGAATTCTACGTGACTTGACCAATACATTGGTGTAGACCCATGTATTTGTATGGTACATTTGCTAAGCGTTGTAAAAATGAAAACGAACATGCTTTAATATAACCGAGCAAAACAGCTAAATTTTGAACGTTCATAGAATTCCACGAAACTTGACCCAAACGTTGGTCTGGACCCATGTATTTGTGTGGTAAATTTGCTAAACGTAATAATAACTACAAGTTAGTTTAAAATGGAAACGAACTTGCTTTAATAAACCGTGTAAAACAGCTAAATATTGAAGGTTCATAGAATTCTATGAAATTTGATCGAAACGTTGGTCTAGACCCATGTATTTGTGTGGTAAATTTGCTAAGGGTAATAATAACTACAAGTTAGTGTAAACGGGAAACGAATTTGCTGTAATAAAGCCGTGCAAAACAGCTAAATTATGAACGTTCTCAGAATTCCACGAAACTTGACCCAAACGTAGGTACTCATGCATTTGTGTGGTAAATTTGCGAAGCGTAATTCTAAAAACAAGTTAGTGTAAAAGGAAAAAGAACTTGCTTTAATAAAACCGTGCACAACAGCTAAATTTTGAACGTTCTTAGAATTCGATGAAACTTGACCCAAAACGTTGGTCTACACCCATGCATTTGTGTTGTAAATTTGCAAAGCGTAATAATAAGTACAAGTCAGTTTATAAAGGAAACGAACTTGCTTTACAAAAACCAAGCAAAATAGCTAAATTTTGAATGTTCTAAGAATTTCAGGAAACTCAAACCAAACGTAGGTCTAGACCCATGTATTTCTATGGTAAATTTGCTAAGCATAATAATAACTACAAGTTAGTGTAAAAGGGAAACGAACTTGCTTTAATAAACCGTGCAAAACAGCTTAATTTTGAACGTTTATCAGAATTCCAAGAAACTTGACCCAAACGTAGATATAGACCCATGCATTTGTGTAGTAAAATTGCTAAGCGTAATAATAACTACAAGTTAGCGCAAAAAGGAAACGAAGTTCCTTTAATAAAACAGTGTAAAAAAGCTAAATTTTGAACGTTCACAGAATTCCACGAAACTTGACCCAAACGTAGGAAAAGACCCATGCATTTGTGTGGTAAATTTGCTAAGCGTAATAATGACTACAAGTTAGTGTAAAAGGGAAAAGAACTTGCTTTAATAAACCGCGCAAAACAGTTTAATTTTGAACGTTCTCAGAATTCCATGAAACTTGACCCAAACGTCGATATAGACCCATTTATTTGTGTAGTAAATTTACTAAGCGTAATAATAACTACAAGTTAGTGTAAAAAGGAAACGATGTTCCGTTAATAAAACCGTGCAAGAAAGCTAAATTTTGGACGTTCTTAGAAATCCACGAAACTTGACCCAAACGTTGGACTAGACCCATGCATCTGTGTGGTAAATTTGCTAAGCATAATAATAATTAGAAATTAGTGTAAAAGGAAAATGAACTTTCTTTAATAAAACCGTGCAAAACAGCTAAATATTGAACGTCCATAGAATTCTACGAAACTTGAGCAAAACGTTGGTGTAGACCCATGTATTTGTGTGGTACATTGCTAAGCGTTGTAAAAATTGAAACGAACTTGCTTTAATAAAACCGAGCAAAACAGCTAAATTTTGAACGTTCATAGAATTCCACGATACTTGACCCAAACGTTGGTCTAGACCCATGTATTTGTATGGTAAATTCCCTAAGCGTAATAATAACTACAAGTTAGTGTAAAAATGGAAACGAACTTGCTTTAATAAACCGTGTAAAACAGCCAAATATTGACGGTTCATAGAATTCTACGAAACATGACCCAAACGTAGGTCTAAACTCATGCATTTGTGTGGTAAATTTGCAAAGCGTAATAATAACTACAAGCTAGTGTAAAAGGTAAACGAACTTGCTTTAGTAAAACCAAGCAAAACAGCTAAATTTTGAGCGTTCTCAGAATTCCCCGAAACTTCACCCAAACGTAGGTACCCATGCATTTGTGTGGTAAATTTGCGAAGCGTAATTCTAAAAACAAGTTAGTGTAAAAGGAAAAAGAACTTGCTTTAATAAAACCGTGCACAACAGCTAAATTTTGAACGTTCTTAGAATTCGACGAAACTTGACCCCAAACGTTGGTCTACACCCATGCATTTGTGTTGTAAATTTGCAAAGCGTAATAATAAATACAAGTTAGTGTATAAGGGAAACGAACTTGCTTTACAAAAACCATGCAAAATAGCTAAATTTTGAATGTTCTAAGAATTTCTGGAAACTCGAACCAAACGTAGGACTAGACCCATGTATTTCTATGGTAAATTTGCTAAGCGTAACAATAACTACAAGTTAGTGTAAAAGGGAAATGAACTAGCTTTAATAAAACCGTGGAAAACAACTAAATATTGAACGTTCATAGAATTCTACGTGACTTGACCAATACATTGGTGTAGACCCATGTATTTGTATGGTACATTTGCTAAGCGTTGTAAAAATGAAAACGAACATGCTTTAATATAACCGAGCAAAACAGCTAAATTTTGAACGTTCATAGAATTCCACGAAACTTGACCCAAACGTTGGTCTGGACCCATGTATTTGTGTGGTAAATTTGCTAAACGTAATAATAACTACAAGTTAGTTTAAAATGGAAACGAACTTGCTTTAATAAACCGTGTAAAACAGCTAAATATTGAAGGTTCATAGAATTCTATGAAATTTGATCGAAACGTTGGTCTAGACCCATGTATTTGTGTGGTAAATTTGCTAAGGGTAATAATAACTACAAGTTAGTGTAAACGGGAAACGAATTTGCTGTAATAAAGCCGTGCAAAACAGCTAAATTATGAACGTTCTCAGAATTCCACGAAACTTGACCCAAACGTAGGTACTCATGCATTTGTGTGGTAAATTTGCGAAGCGTAATTCTAAAAACAAGTTAGTGTAAAAGGAAAAAGAACTTGCTTTAATAAAACCGTGCACAACAGCTAAATTTTGAACGTTCTTAGAATTCGATGAAACTTGACCCAAAACGTTGGTCTACACCCATGCATTTGTGTTGTAAATTTGCAAAGCGTAATAATAAGTACAAGTCAGTTTATAAAGGAAACGAACTTGCTTTACAAAAACCAAGCAAAATAGCTAAATTTTGAATGTTCTAAGAATTTCAGGAAACTCAAACCAAACGTAGGTCTAGACCCATGTATTTCTATGGTAAATTTGCTAAGCATAATAATAACTACAAGTTAGTGTAAAAGGGAAACGAACTTGCTTTAATAAACCGTGCAAAACAGCTTAATTTTGAACGTTTATCAGAATTCCAAGAAACTTGACCCAAACGTAGATATAGACCCATGCATTTGTGTAGTAAAATTGCTAAGCGTAATAATAACTACAAGTTAGCGCAAAAAGGAAACGAAGTTCCTTTAATAAAACAGTGTAAAAAAGCTAAATTTTGAACGTTCACAGAATTCCACGAAACTTGACCCAAACGTAGGAAAAGACCCATGCATTTGTGTGGTAAATTTGCTAAGCGTAATAATGACTACAAGTTAGTGTAAAAGGGAAAAGAACTTGCTTTAATAAACCGCGCAAAACAGTTTAATTTTGAACGTTCTCAGAATTCCATGAAACTTGACCCAAACGTCGATATAGACCCATTTATTTGTGTAGTAAATTTACTAAGCGTAATAATAACTACAAGTTAGTGTAAAAAGGAAACGATGTTCCGTTAATAAAACCGTGCAAGAAAGCTAAATTTTGGACGTTCTTAGAAATCCACGAAACTTGACCCAAACGTTGGACTAGACCCATGCATCTGTGTGGTAAATTTGCTAAGCATAATAATAATTAGAAATTAGTGTAAAAGGAAAATGAACTTTCTTTAATAAAACCGTGCAAAACAGCTAAATATTGAACGTCCATAGAATTCTACGAAACTTGAGCAAAACGTTGGTGTAGACCCATGTATTTGTGTGGTACATTGCTAAGCGTTGTAAAAATTGAAACGAACTTGCTTTAATAAAACCGAGCAAAACAGCTAAATTTTGAACGTTCATAGAATTCCACGATACTTGACCCAAACGTTGGTCTAGACCCATGTATTTGTATGGTAAATTCCCTAAGCGTAATAATAACTACAAGTTAGTGTAAAAATGGAAACGAACTTGCTTTAATAAACCGTGTAAAACAGCCAAATATTGACGGTTCATAGAATTCTACGAAACATGACCCAAACGTAGGTCTAAACTCATGCATTTGTGTGGTAAATTTGCAAAGCGTAATAATAACTACAAGCTAGTGTAAAAGGTAAACGAACTTGCTTTAGTAAAACCAAGCAAAACAGCTAAATTTTGAGCGTTCTCAGAATTCCCCGAAACTTCACCCAAACGTAGGTACCCATGCATTTGTGTGGTAAATTTGCGAAGCGTAATTCTAAAAACAAGTTAGTGTAAAAGGAAAAAGAACTTGCTTTAATAAAACCGTGCACAACAGCTAAATTTTGAACGTTCTTAGAATTCGACGAAACTTGACCCCAAACGTTGGTCTACACCCATGCATTTGTGTTGTAAATTTGCAAAGCGTAATAATAAATACAAGTTAGTGTATAAGGGAAACGAACTTGCTTTACAAAAACCATGCAAAATAGCTAAATTTTGAATGTTCTAAGAATTTCAGGAAACTCGAACCAAACGTAGGACTAGACCCATGTATTTCTATGGTAAATTTGCTAAACGTAACAATAACTACAAGTTAGTGTAAAAGGGAAATGAACTAGCTTTAATAAAACCGTGGAAAACAACTAAATATTGAACGTTCATAGAATTCTACGTGACTTGACCAATACATTGGTGTAGACCCATGTATTTGTATGGTACATTTGCTAAGCGTTGTAAAAATAGAAACGAACATGCTTTAATAAAACCGAGCAAAACAGCTAAATTTTGAACGTTCATAGAATTCCACGAAACTTGACCCAAACGTTGGTCTAGACCCATGTATTTGTGTGGTAAATTTGCTAAACGTAATAATAACTACAAGTTAGTTTAAAATGGAAACGAACTTGCTTTAATCAACCGTGTAAAACAGCTAAATATTGAAGGTCCATAGAATTCTATGAAATTTGATCAAAACGTTGGTCTAGACCCATGTATTTGTGTGGTAAATTTGCTAAGCGTAATAATAACTACAAGTTAGTGTAAACGGGAAACGAATTTGCTGTAATAAAGCCGTGCAAAACAGCTAAATTATGAACGTTCTCAGAATTCCACGAAACTTGACCCAAACGTAGGTACTCATGCATTTGTGTGGTAAATTTGCGAAGCGTAATTCTAAAAACAAGTTAGTGTAAAAGGAAAAAGAACTTGCTTTAATAAAACCGTGCACAACAGCTAAATTTTGAACGTTCTTAGAATTTGATGAAACTTGACCCAAAACGTTGGTCTACACCCATGCATTTGTGTTGTAAATTTGCAAAGCGTAATAAAAAATACAAGTCAGTGTATAAAGGAAACGAACTTGCTTTACAAAAACCAAGCAAAATAGCTAAATTTTGAATGTTCTAAGAATTTCAGGAAACTCAAACCAAACGTAGGTCTAGACCCATGTATTTCTATGGTAAATTTGCTAAGCATAATAATAACTACAAGTTAGTGTAAAAGGGAAACGAACTTGCTTTAATAAACCGTGCAAAACAGCTTAATTTTGAACGTTTATCAGAATTCCAAGAAACTTGACCCAAACGTAGATATAGACCCATGCATTTGTGTAGTAAAATTGCTAAGCGTAATAATAACTACAAGTTAGCGCAAAAAGTAAACGAAGTTCCTTTAATAAAACAGTGTAAAAAAGCTAAATTTTGAACGTTCACAGAATTCCACGAAACTTGACCCAAACGTAGGAAAAGACCCATGCATTTGTGTGGTAAATTTGCTAAGCGTAATAATGACTACAAGTTAGTGTAAAAGGGAAAAGAACTTGCTTTAATAAACCGCGCAAAACAGTTTAATTTTGAACGTTCTCAGAATTCCATGAAACTTGACCCAAACGTCGATATAGACCCATTTATTTGTGTAGTAAATTTACTAAGCGTAATAATAACTACAAGTTAGTGTAAAAAGGAAACGATGTTCCGTTAATAAAACCGTGCAAGAAAGCTAAATTTTGGACGTTCTTAGAATTCCACGAAACTTGACCCAAACGTTGGACTAGACCCATGCATCTGTGTGGTAAATTTACTAAGCATAATAATAATTAGAAATTAGTGTAAAAGGAAAATGAACTTTCTTTAATAAAACCGTGCAAAACAGCTAAATATTGAACGTCCATAGAATTCTATGAAACTTGAGCAAAACGTTGGTGTAGACCCATGTATTTGTGTGGTACATTGCTAAGCGTTGTAAAAATTGAAACGAACTTGCTTTAATAAAACCGAGCAAAACAGCTAAATTTTGAACGTTCATAGAATTCCACGATACTTGACCCAAACGTTGGTCTAGACCCATGTATTTGTATGGTAAATTCCCTAAGCGTAATAATAACTACAAGTTAGTGTAAAAATGGAAACGAACTTGCTTTAATAAACCGTGTAAAACAGCTAAATATTGACGGTTCATAGAATTCTACGAAACATGACCCAAACGTAGGTCTAAACTCATGCATTTGTGTGGTAAATTTGCAAAGCGTAATAATAACTACAAGCTAGTGTAAAAGGTAAACGAACTTGCTTTAGTAAAACCAAGCAAAACAGCTAAATTTTGAGCGTTCTCAGAATTCCCCGAAACTTCACCCAAACGTAGGTACCCATGCATTTGTGTGGTAAATTTGCGAAGCGTAATTCTAAAAACAAGTTAGTGTAAAAGGAAAAAGAACTTGCTTTAATAAAACCGTGCACAACAGCTAAATTTTGAACGTTCTTAGAATTCGACGAAACTTGACCCCAAACGTTGGTCTACACCCATGCATTTGTGTTGTAAATTTGCAAAGCGTAATAATAAATACAAGTTAGTGTATAAGGGAAACGAACTTGCTTTACAAAAACCATGCAAAATAGCTAAATTTTGAATGTTCTAAGAATTTCTGGAAACTCGAACCAAACGTAGGACTAGACCCATGTATTTCTATGGTAAATTTGCTAAGCGTAACAATAACTACAAGTTAGTGTAAAAGGGAAATGAACTAGCGTTAATAAAACCGTGGAAAACAACTAAATATTGAACGTTCATAGAATTCTACGTGACTTGACTAATACATTGGTGTAGACCCATGTATTTGTATGGTACATTTGCTAAGCGTTGTAAAAATGAAAACGAACATGCTTTAATATAACCGAGCAAAACAGCTAAATTTTGAACGTTCATAGAATTCCACGAAACTTGACCCAAACGTTGGTCTGGACCCATGTATTTGTGTGGTAAATTTGCTAAACGTAATAATAACTACAAGTTAGTTTAAAATGGAAACGAACTTGCTTTAATAAACCGTGTAAAACAGCTAAATATTGAAGGTTCATAGAATTCTATGAAATTTGATCGAAACGTTGGTCTAGACCCATGTATTTGTGTGGTAAATTTGCTAAGGGTAATAATAACTACAAGTTAGTGTAAACGGGAAACGAATTTGCTGTAATAAAGCCGTGCAAAACAGCTAAATTTTGAACGTTCTCAGAATTCCACGAAACTTGACCCAAGCGTAGGTACTCATGCATTTGTGTGGTAAATTTGCGAAGCGTAATTCTAAAAACAAGTTAGTGTAAAAGGAAAAAGAACTTGCTTTAATAAAACCGTGCACAACAGCTAAATTTTGAACGTTTTTAGAATTCGATGAAACTTGACCCAAAACGTTGGTCTACACCCATGCATTTGTGTTGTAAATTTGCAAAGCGTAATAATAAATACAAGTCAGTTTATAAAGGAAACGAACTTGCTTTACAAAAACCAAGCAAAATAGCTAAATTTTGAATGTTCTAAGAATTTCAGGAAACTCAAACCAAACGTAGGTCTAGACCCATGTATTTCTATGGTAAATTTGCTAAGCATAATAATAACTACAAGTTAGTGTAAAAGGGAAACGAACTTGCTTTAATAAACCGTGCAAAACAGCTTAATTTTGAACGTTTATCAGAATTCCAAGAAACTTGACCCAAACGTAGATATAGACCCATGCATTTGTGTAGTAAAATTGCTAAGCGTAATAATAACTACAAGTTAGCGCAAAAAGTAAACGAAGTTCCTTTAATAAAACAGTGTAAAAAAGCTAAATTTTGAACGTTCACAGAATTCCACGAAACTTGACCCAAACGTAGGAAAAGACCCATGCATTTGTGTGGTAAATTTGCTAAGCGTAATAATGACTACAAGTTAGTGTAAAAGGGAAAAGAACTTGCTTTAATAAACCGCGCAAAACAGTTTAATTTTGAACGTTCTCAGAATTCCATGAAACTTGACCCAAACGTCGATATAGACCCATTTATTTGTGTAGTAAATTTACTAAGCGTAATAATAACTACAAGTTAGTGTAAAAAGGAAACGATGTTCCGTTAATAAAACCGTGCAAGAAAGCTAAATTTTGGACGTTCTTAGAATTCCACGAAACTTGACCCAAACGTTGGACTAGACCCATGCATCTGTGTGGTAAATTTACTAAGCATAATAATAATTAGAAATTAGTGTAAAAGGAAAATGAACTTTCTTTAATAAAACCGTGCAAAACAGCTAAATATTGAACGTCCATAGAATTCTATGAAACTTGAGCAAAACGTTGGTGTAGACCCATGTATTTGTGTGGTACATTGCTAAGCGTTGTAAAAATTGAAACGAACTTGCTTTAATAAAACCGAGCAAAACAGCTAAATTTTGAACGTTCATAGAATTCCACGATACTTGACCAAAACGTTGGTCTAGACCCATGTATTTGTATGGTAAATTCCCTAAGCGTAATAATAACTACAAGTTAGTGTAAAAATGGAAACGAACTTGCTTTAATAAACCGTGTAAAACAGCTAAATATTGACGGTTCATAGAATTCTACGAAACATGACCCAAACGTAGGTCTAAACTCATGCATTTGTGTGGTAAATTTGCAAAGCGTAATAATAACTACAAGCTAGTGTAAAAGGTAAACGAACTTGCTTTAGTAAAACCAAGCAAAACAGCTAAATTTTGAGCGTTCTCAGAATTCCCCGAAACTTCACCCAAACGTAGGTACCCATGCATTTGTGTGGTAAATTTGCGAAGCGTAATTCTAAAAACAAGTTAGTGTAAAAGGAAAAAGAACTTGCTTTAATAAAACCGTGCACAACAGCTAAATTTTGAACGTTCTTAGAATTCGACGAAACTTGACCCCAAACGTTGGTCTACACCCATGCATTTGTGTTGTAAATTTGCAAAGCGTAATAATAAATACAAGTTAGTGTATAAGGGAAACGAACTTGCTTTACAAAAACCATGCAAAATAGCTAAATTTTGAATGTTCTAAGAATTTCTGGAAACTCGAACCAAACGTAGGACTAGACCCATGTATTTCTATGGTAAATTTGCTAAGCGTAACAATAACTACAAGTTAGTGTAAAAGGGAAATGAACTAGCTTTAATAAAACCGTGGAAAACAACTAAATATTGAACGTTCATAGAATTCTACGTGACTTGACTAATACATTGGTGTAGACCCATGTATTTGTATGGTACATTTGCTAAGCGTTGTAAAAATGAAAACGAACATGCTTTAATATAACCGAGCAAAACAGCTAAATTTTGAACGTTCATAGAATTCCACGAAACTTGACCCAAACGTTGGTCTGGACCCATGTATTTGTGTGGTAAATTTGCTAAACGTAATAATAACTACAAGTTAGTTTAAAATGGAAACGAACTTGCTTTAATCAACCGTGTAAAACAGCTAAATATTGAAGGTCCATAGAATTCTATGAAATTTGATCGAAACGTTGGTCTAGACCCATGTATTTGTGTGGTAAATTTGCTAAGCGTAATAATAACTACAAGTTAGTGTAAACGGGAAACGAATTTGCTGTAATAAAGCCGTGCAAAACAGCTAAATTATGAACGTTCTCAGAATTCCACGAAACTTGACCCAAACGTAGGTACTCATGCATTTGTGTGGTAAATTTGCGAAGCGTAATTCTAAAAACAAGTTAGTGTAAAAGGAAAAAGAACTTGCTTTAATAAAACCGTGCACAACAGCTAAATTTTGAACGTTCTTAGAATTTGATGAAACTTGACCCAAAACGTTGGTCTACACCCATGCATTTGTGTTGTAAATTTGCAAAGCGTAATAAAAAATACAAGTCAGTGTATAAAGGAAACGAACTTGCTTTACAAAAACCAAGCAAAATAGCTAAATTTTGAATGTTCTAAGAATTTCAGGAAACTCAAACCAAACGTAGGTCTAGACCCATGTATTTCTATGGTAAATTTGCTAAGCATAATAATAACTACAAGTTAGTGTAAAAGGGAAACGAACTTGCTTTAATAAACCGTGCAAAACAGCTTAATTTTGAACGTTTATCAGAATTCCAAGAAACTTGACCCAAACGTAGATATAGACCCATGCATTTGTGTAGTAAAATTGCTAAGCGTAATAATAACTACAAGTTAGCGCAAAAAGTAAACGAAGTTCCTTTAATAAAACAGTGTAAAAAAGCTAAATTTTGAACGTTCACAGAATTCCACGAAACTTGACCCAAACGTAGGAAAAGACCCATGCATTTGTGTGGTAAATTTGCTAAGCGTAATAATGACTACAAGTTAGTGTAAAAGGGAAAAGAACTTGCTTTAATAAACCGCGCAAAACAGTTTAATTTTGAACGTTCTCAGAATTCCATGAAACTTGACCCAAACGTCGATATAGACCCATTTATTTGTGTAGTAAATTTACTAAGCGTAATAATAACTACAAGTTAGTGTAAAAAGGAAACGATGTTCCGTTAATAAAACCGTGCAAGAAAGCTAAATTTTGGACGTTCTTAGAATTCCACGAAACTTGACCCAAACGTTGGACTAGACCCATGCATCTGTGTGGTAAATTTACTAAGCATAATAATAATTAGAAATTAGTGTAAAAGGAAAATGAACTTTCTTTAATAAAACCGTGCAAAACAGCTAAATATTGAACGTCCATAGAATTCTATGAAACTTGAGCAAAACGTTGGTGTAGACCCATGTATTTGTGTGGTACATTGCTAAGCGTTGTAAAAATTGAAACGAACTTGCTTTAATAAAACCGAGCAAAACAGCTAAATTTTGAACGTTCATAGAATTCCACGATACTTGACCCAAACGTTGGTCTAGACCCATGTATTTGTATGGTAAATTCCCTAAGCGTAATAATAACTACAAGTTAGTGTAAAAATGGAAACGAACTTGCTTTAATAAACCGTGTAAAACAGCTAAATATTGACGGTTCATAGAATTCTACGAAACATGACCCAAACGTAGGTCTAAACTCATGCATTTGTGTGGTAAATTTGCAAAGCGTAATAATAACTACAAGCTAGTGTAAAAGGTAAACGAACTTGCTTTAGTAAAACCAAGCAAAACAGCTAAATTTTGAGCGTTCTCAGAATTCCCCGAAACTTCACCCAAACGTAGGTACCCATGCATTTGTGTGGTAAATTTACGAAGCGTAATTCTAAAAACAAGTTAGTGTAAAAGGAAAAAGAACTTGCTTTAATAAAACCGTGCACAACAGCTAAATTTTGAACGTTCTTAGAATTCGACGAAACTTGACCCCAAACGTTGGTCTACACCCATGCATTTGTGTTGTAAATTTGCAAAGCGTAATAATAAATACAAGTTAGTGTATAAGGGAAACGAACTTGCTTTACAAAAACCATGCAAAATAGCTAAATTTTGAATGTTCTAAGAATTTCTGGAAACTCGAACCAAACGTAGGACTAGACCCATGTATTTCTATGGTAAATTTGCTAAGCGTAACAATAACTACAAGTTAGTGTAAAAGGGAAATGAACTAGCTTTAATAAAACCGTGGAAAACAACTAAATATTGAACGTTCATAGAATTCTACGTGACTTGACCAATACATTGGTGTAGACCCATGTATTTGTATGGTACATTTGCTAAGCGTTGTAAAAATGAAAACGAACATGCTTTAATATAACCGAGCAAAACAGCTAAATTTTGAACGTTCATAGAATTCCACGAAACTTGACCCAAACGTTGGTCTGGACCCATGTATTTGTGTGGTAAATTTGCTAAACGTAATAATAACTACAAGTTAGTTTAAAATGGAAACGAACTTGCTTTAATAAACCGTGTAAAACAGCTAAATATTGAAGGTTCATAGAATTCTATGAAATTTGATCGAAACGTTGGTCTAGACCCATGTATTTGTGTGGTAAATTTGCTAAGGGTAATAATAACTACAAGTTAGTGTAAACGGGAAACGAATTTGCTGTAATAAAGCCGTGCAAAACAGCTAAATTTTGAACGTTCTCAGAATTCCACGAAACTTGACCCAAGCGTAGGTACTCATGCATTTGTGTGGTAAATTTGCGAAGCGTAATTCTAAAAACAAGTTAGTGTAAAAGGAAAAAGAACTTGCTTTAATAAAACCGTGCACAACAGCTAAATTTTGAACGTTTTTAGAATTCGATGAAACTTGACCCAAAACGTTGGTCTACACCCATGCATTTGTGTTGTAAATTTGCAAAGCGTAATAATAAATACAAGTCAGTTTATAAAGGAAACGAACTTGCTTTACAAAAACCAAGCAAAATAGCTAAATTTTGAATGTTCTAAGAATTTCAGGAAACTCAAACCAAACGTAGGTCTAGACCCATGTATTTCTATGGTAAATTTGCTAAGCATAATAATAACTACAAGTTAGTGTAAAAGGGAAACGAACTTGCTTTAATAAACCGTGCAAAACAGCTTAATTTTGAACGTTTATCAGAATTCCAAGAAACTTGACCCAAACGTAGATATAGACCCATGCATTTGTGTAGTAAAATTGCTAAGCGTAATAATAACTACAAGTTAGCGCAAAAAGGAAACGAAGTTCCTTTAATAAAACAGTGTAAAAAAGCTAAATTTTGAACGTTCACAGAATTCCACGAAACTTGACCCAAACGTAGGAAAAGACCCATGCATTTGTGTGGTAAATTTGCTAAGCGTAATAATGACTACAAGTTAGTGTAAAAGGGAAAAGAACTTGCTTTAATAAACCGCGCAAAACAGTTTAATTTTGAACGTTCTCAGAATTCCATGAAACTTGACCCAAACGTCGATATAGACCCATTTATTTGTGTAGTAAATTTACTAAGCGTAATAATAACTACAAGTTAGTGTAAAAAGGAAACGATGTTCCGTTAATAAAACCGTGCAAGAAAGCTAAATTTTGGACGTTCTTAGAATTCCACGAAACTTGACCCAAACGTTGGACTAGACCCATGCATCTGTGTGGTAAATTTGCTAAGCATAATAATAATTAGAAATTAGTGTAAAAGGGAAATGAACTTTCTTTAATAAAACCGTGCAAAACAGCTAAATATTGAACGTCCATAGAATTCTACGAAACTTAAGCAAAACGTTGGTGTAGACCCATGTATTTGTGTGGTACATTGCTAAGCGTTGTAAAAATAGAAACGAACTTGCTTTAATAAAACCGAGCAAAACAGCTAAATTGTGAACGTTCATAGAATTCCACGATACTTGACCCAAACGTTGGTCTAGACCCATGTATTTGTATGGTAAATTCCCTAAGCGTAATAATAACTACAAGTTAGTGAAAAATGAAAACGAACTTGCTTTAATAAACCGTGTAAAACAGCTAAATATTGACGGTTCATAGAATTCTACGAAACATGACCCAAACGTAGGTCTAAACTCATGCATTTGTGTGGTAAATTTGCAAAGCGTAATAATAACTACAAGCTAGTGTAAAAGGTAAACGAACTTGCTTTAGTAAAACCAAGCAAAACAGCTAAATTTTGAGCGTTCTCAGAATTCCCCGAAACTTCACCCAAACGTAGGTACCCATGCATTTGTGTGGTAAATTTGCGAAGCGTAATTCTAAAAACAAGTTAGTGTAAAAGGAAAAAGAACTTGCTTTAATAAAACCGTGCACAACAGCTAAATTTTGAACGTTCTTAGAATTCGACGAAACTTGACCCCAAACGTTGGTCTACACCCATGCATTTGTGTTGTAAATTTGAAAAGCGTAATAATAAATACAAGTTAGTGTATAAGGGAAACGAACTTGCTTTACAAAAACCATGCAAAATAGCTAAATTTTGAATGTTCTAAGAATTTCAGGAAACTCGAACCAAACGTAGGACTAGACCCATGTATTTCTATGGTAAATTTGCTAAGCGTAACAATAACTACAAGTTAGTGTAAAAGGGAAATGAACTAGCTTTAATAAAACCGTGGAAAACAACTAAATATTGAACGTTCATAGAATTCTACGTGACTTGACCAATACATTGGTGTAGACCCATGTATTTGTATGGTACATTTGCTAAGCGTTGTAAAAATAGAAACGAACATGCTTTAATAAAACCGAGCAAAACAGCTAAATTTTGAACGTTCATAGAATTCCACGAAACTTGACCCAAACGTTGGTCTAGACCCATGTATTTGTGTGGTAAATTTGCTAAACGTAATAATAACTACAAGTTAGTTTAAAATGGAAACGAACTTGCTTTAATCAACCGTGTAAAACAGCTAAATATTGAAGGTCCATAGAATTCTATGAAATTTGATCGAAACGTTGGTCTAGACCCATGTATTTGTGTGGTAAATTTGCTAAGCGTAATAATAACTACAAGTTAGTGTAAACGGGAAACGAATTTGCTGTAATAAAGCCGTGCAAAACAGCTAAATTTTGAACGTTCTCAGAATTCCACGAAACTTGACCCAAACGTAGGTACTCATGCATTTGTGTGGTAAATTTGCGAAGCGTAATTCTAAAAACAAGTTAGTGTAAAAGGAAAAAGAACTTGCTTTAATAAAACCGTGCACAACAGCTAAATTTTGAACGTTCTTAGAATTCGATGAAACTTGACCCAAAACGTTGGTCTACACCCATGCATTTGTGTTGTAAATTTGCAAAGCGTAATAATAAATACAAGTCAGTTTATAAAGGAAACGAACTTGCTTTACAAAACCATGCAAAATAGCTAAATTTTGAATGTTCTAAGAATTTCAGGAAACTCAAACCAAACGTAGGTCTAGACCCATGTATTTCTATGGTAAATTTGCTAAGCGTAATAATAACTACAAGTTAGTGTAAAAGGGAAATGAACTTGCTTTAATAAAACCGTGCAAAACAGCTTAATTTTGAACGTTTATCATAATTCCAAGAAACTTGACCCAAACGTAGATATAGACCCATGCATTTGTGTAGTAAAATTGCTAAGCGTAATAATAACTACAAGTTAGCGCAAAAAGGAAACGAAGTTCCTTTAATAAAACAGTGTAAAAAAGCTAAATTTTGAACGTTCACAGAATTCCACGAAACTTGACCCAAACGTAGGAAAAGACCCATGCATTTGTGTGGTAAATTTGCTAAGCGTAATAATGACTACAAGTTAGTGTAAAAGGGAAAAGAACTTGCTTTAATAAACCGCGCAAAACAGTTTAATTTTGAACGTTCTCAGAATTCCATGAAACTTGACCCAAACGTCGATATAGACCCATTTATTTGTGTAGTAAATTTACTAAGCGTAATAATAACTACAAGTTAGTGTAAAAAGGAAACGATGTTCCGTTAATAAAACCGTGCAAGAAAGCTAAATTTTGGACGTTCTTAGAATTCCACGAAACTTGACCCAAACGTTGGACTAGACCCATGCATCTGTGTGGTAAATTTGCTAAGCATAATAATAATTAGAAATTAGTGTAAAAGGAAAATGAACTTTCTTTAATAAAACCGTGCAAAACAGCTAAATATTGAACGTCCATAGAATTCTATGAAACTTGAGCAAAACGTTGGTGTAGACCCATGTATTTGTGTGGTACATTGCTAAGCGTTGTAAAAATAGAAACGAACTTGCTTTAATAAAACCGAGCAAAACAGCAAAATTTTGAACGTTCATAGAATTCCACGATACTTGACCCAAACGTTGGTCTAGACCCATGTATTTGTATGGTAAATTCCCTAAGCGTAATAATAACTACAAGTTAGTGTAAAAATGGAAACGAACTTGCTTTAATAAACCGTGTAAAACAGCTAAATATTGACGGTTCATAGAATTCTACGAAACATGACCCAAACGTAGGTCTAAACTCATGCATTTGTGTGGTAAATTTGCAAAGCGTAATAATAACTACAAGCTAGTGTAAAAGGTAAACGAACTTGATTTAGTAAAACCAAGCAAAATAGCTAAATTTTGAGCGTTCTCAGAATTCCCCGAAACTTCACCCAAACGTAGGTACCCATGCATTTGTGTGGTAAATTTGCGAAGCGTAATTCTAAAAACAAGTTAGTGTAAAAGGAAAAAGAACTTGCTTTAATAAAACCGTGCACAACAGCTAAGTTTTGAACGTTCTTAGAATTCGACGAAACTTGACCCCAAACGTTGGTCTACACCCATGCATTTGTGTTGTAAATTTGCAAAGCGTAATAATAAATACAAGTTAGTGTATAAGGGAAACGAACTTGCTTTACAAAAACCATGCAAAATAGCTAAATTTTGAATGTTCTAAGAATTTCAGGAAACTCGAACCAAACGTAGGACTAGACCCATGTATTTCTATGGTAAATTTGCTAAGCGTAACAATAACTACAAGTTAGTGTAAAAGGGAAATTAACTAGCTTTAATAAAACCGTGGAAAACAACTAAATATTGAACGTTCATAGAATTCTACGTGACTTGACCAAAACATTGGTGTAGACCCATGTATTTGTATGGTACATTTGCTAAGCGTTGTAAAAATGAAAACGAACATGCTTTAATATAACCGAGCAAAACAGCTAAATTTTGAACGTTCATAGAATTCCACGAAACTTGACCCAAACGTTGGTCTGGACCCATGTATTTGTGTGGTAAATTTGCTAAACGTAATAATAACTACAAGTTAGTTTAAAATGGAAACGAACTTGCTTTAATCAACCGTGTAAAACAGCTAAATATTGAAGGTCCATAGAATTCTATGAAATTTGATCGAAACGTTGGTCTAGACCCATGTATTTGTGTGGTAAATTTGCTAAGCGTAATAATAACTACAAGTTAGTGTAAACGGGAAACGAATTTGCTGTAATAAAGCCGTGCAAAACAGCTAAATTATGAACGTTCTCAGAATTCCACGAAACTTGACCCAAACGTAGGTACTCATGCATTTGTGTGGTAAATTTGCGAAGCGTAATTCTAAAAACAAGTTAGTGTAAAAGGAAAAAGAACTTGCTTTAATAAAACCGTGCACAACAGCTAAATTTTGAACGTTCTTAGAATTTGATGAAACTTGACCCAAAACGTTGGTCTACACCCATGCATTTGTGTTGTAAATTTGCAAAGCGTAATAAAAAATACAAGTCAGTGTATAAAGGAAACGAACTTGCTTTACAAAAACCAAGCAAAATAGCTAAATTTTGAATGTTCTAAGAATTTCAGGAAACTCAAACCAAACGTAGGTCTAGACCCATGTATTTCTATGGTAAATTTGCTAAGCATAATAATAACTACAAGTTAGTGTAAAAGGGAAACGAACTTGCTTTAATAAACCGTGCAAAACAGCTTAATTTTGAACGTTTATCAGAATTCCAAGAAACTTGACCCAAACGTAGATATAGACCCATGCATTTGTGTAGTAAAATTGCTAAGCGTAATAATAACTACAAGTTAGCGCAAAAAGTAAACGAAGTTCCTTTAATAAAACAGTGTAAAAAAGCTAAATTTTGAACGTTCACAGAATTCCACGAAACTTGACCCAAACGTAGGAAAAGACCCATGCATTTGTGTGGTAAATTTGCTAAGCGTAATAATGACTACAAGTTAGTGTAAAAGGGAAAAGAACTTGCTTTAATAAACCGCGCAAAACAGTTTAATTTTGAACGTTCTCAGAATTCCATGAAACTTGACCCAAACGTCGATATAGACCCATTTATTTGTGTAGTAAATTTACTAAGCGTAATAATAACTACAAGTTAGTGTAAAAAGGAAACGATGTTCCGTTAATAAAACCGTGCAAGAAAGCTAAATTTTGGACGTTCTTAGAATTCCACGAAACTTGACCCAAACGTTGGACTAGACCCATGCATCTGTGTGGTAAATTTACTAAGCATAATAATAATTAGAAATTAGTGTAAAAGGAAAATGAACTTTCTTTAATAAAACCGTGCAAAACAGCTAAATATTGAACGTCCATAGAATTCTATGAAACTTGAGCAAAACGTTGGTGTAGACCCATGTATTTGTGTGGTACATTGCTAAGCGTTGTAAAAATTGAAACGAACTTGCTTTAATAAAACCGAGCAAAACAGCTAAATTTTGAACGTTCATAGAATTCCACGATACTTGACCCAAACGTTGGTCTAGACCCATGTATTTGTATGGTAAATTCCCTAAGCGTAATAATAACTACAAGTTAGTGTAAAAATGGAAACGAACTTGCTTTAATAAACCGTGTAAAACAGCTAAATATTGACGGTTCATAGAATTCTACGAAACATGACCCAAACGTAGGTCTAAACTCATGCATTTGTGTGGTAAATTTGCAAAGCGTAATAATAACTACAAGCTAGTGTAAAAGGTAAACGAACTTGCTTTAGTAAAACCAAGCAAAACAGCTAAATTTTGAGCGTTCTCAGAATTCCCCGAAACTTCACCCAAACGTAGGTACCCATGCATTTGTGTGGTAAATTTGCGAAGCGTAATTCTAAAAACAAGTTAGTGTAAAAGGAAAAAGAACTTGCTTTAATAAAACCGTGCACAACAGCTAAATTTTGAACGTTCTTAGAATTCGACGAAACTTGACCCCAAACGTTGGTCTACACCCATGCATTTGTGTTGTAAATTTGCAAAGCGTAATAATAAATACAAGTTAGTGTATAAGGGAAACGAACTTGCTTTACAAAAACCATGCAAAATAGCTAAATTTTGAATGTTCTAAGAATTTCTGGAAACTCGAACCAAACGTAGGACTAGACCCATGTATTTCTATGGTAAATTTGCTAAGCGTAACAATAACTACAAGTTAGTGTAAAAGGGAAATGAACTAGCTTTAATAAAACCGTGGAAAACAACTAAATATTGAACGTTCATAGAATTCTACGTGACTTGACCAATACATTGGTGTAGACCCATGTATTTGTATGGTACATTTGCTAAGCGTTGTAAAAATGAAAACGAACATGCTTTAATATAACCGAGCAAAACAGCTAAATTTTGAACGTTCATAGAATTCCACGAAACTTGACCCAAACGTTGGTCTGGACCCATGTATTTGTGTGGTAAATTTGCTAAACGTAATAATAACTACAAGTTAGTTTAAAATGGAAACGAACTTGCTTTAATAAACCGTGTAAAACAGCTAAATATTGAAGGTTCATAGAATTCTATGAAATTTGATCGAAACGTTGGTCTAGACCCATGTATTTGTGTGGTAAATTTGCTAAGGGTAATAATAACTACAAGTTAGTGTAAACGGGAAACGAATTTGCTGTAATAAAGCCGTGCAAAACAGCTAAATTTTGAACGTTCTCAGAATTCCACGAAACTTGACCCAAGCGTAGGTACTCATGCATTTGTGTGGTAAATTTGCGAAGCGTAATTCTAAAAACAAGTTAGTGTAAAAGGAAAAAGAACTTGCTTTAATAAAACCGTGCACAACAGCTAAATTTTGAACGTTTTTAGAATTCGATGAAACTTGACCCAAAACGTTGGTCTACACCCATGCATTTGTGTTGTAAATTTGCAAAGCGTAATAATAAATACAAGTCAGTTTATAAAGGAAACGAACTTGCTTTACAAAAACCAAGCAAAATAGCTAAATTTTGAATGTTCTAAGAATTTCAGGAAACTCAAACCAAACGTAGGTCTAGACCCATGTATTTCTATGGTAAATTTGCTAAGCATAATAATAACTACAAGTTAGTGTAAAAGGGAAACGAACTTGCTTTAATAAACCGTGCAAAACAGCTTAATTTTGAACGTTTATCAGAATTCCAAGAAACTTGACCCAAACGTAGATATAGACCCATGCATTTGTGTAGTAAAATTGCTAAGCGTAATAATAACTACAAGTTAGCGCAAAAAGGAAACGAAGTTCCTTTAATAAAACAGTGTAAAAAAGCTAAATTTTGAACGTTCACAGAATTCCACGAAACTTGACCCAAACGTAGGAAAAGACCCATGCATTTGTGTGGTAAATTTGCTAAGCGTAATAATGACTACAAGTTAGTGTAAAAGGGAAAAGAACTTGCTTTAATAAACCGCGCAAAACAGTTTAATTTTGAACGTTCTCAGAATTCCATGAAACTTGACCCAAACGTCGATATAGACCCATTTATTTGTGTAGTAAATTTACTAAGCGTAATAATAACTACAAGTTAGTGTAAAAAGGAAACGATGTTCCGTTAATAAAACCGTGCAAGAAAGCTAAATTTTGGACGTTCTTAGAATTCCACGAAACTTGACCCAAACGTTGGACTAGACCCATGCATCTGTGTGGTAAATTTGCTAAGCATAATAATAATTAGAAATTAGTGTAAAAGGGAAATGAACTTTCTTTAATAAAACCGTGCAAAACAGCTAAATATTGAACGTCCATAGAATTCTACGAAACTTAAGCAAAACGTTGGTGTAGACCCATGTATTTGTGTGGTACATTGCTAAGCGTTGTAAAAATAGAAACGAACTTGCTTTAATAAAACCGAGCAAAACAGCTAAATTGTGAACGTTCATAGAATTCCACGATACTTGACCCAAACGTTGGTCTAGACCCATGTATTTGTATGGTAAATTCCCTAAGCGTAATAATAACTACAAGTTAGTGAAAAATGAAAACGAACTTGCTTTAATAAACCGTGTAAAACAGCTAAATATTGACGGTTCATAGAATTCTACGAAACATGACCCAAACGTAGGTCTAAACTCATGCATTTGTGTGGTAAATTTGCAAAGCGTAATAATAACTACAAGCTAGTGTAAAAGGTAAACGAACTTGCTTTAGTAAAACCAAGCAAAACAGCTAAATTTTGAGCGTTCTCAGAATTCCCCGAAACTTCACCCAAACGTAGGTACCCATGCATTTGTGTGGTAAATTTGCGAAGCGTAATTCTAAAAACAAGTTAGTGTAAAAGGAAAAAGAACTTGCTTTAATAAAACCGTGCACAACAGCTAAATTTTGAACGTTCTTAGAATTCGACGAAACTTGACCCCAAACGTTGGTCTACACCCATGCATTTGTGTTGTAAATTTGAAAAGCGTAATAATAAATACAAGTTAGTGTATAAGGGAAACGAACTTGCTTTACAAAAACCATGCAAAATAGCTAAATTTTGAATGTTCTAAGAATTTCAGGAAACTCGAACCAAACGTAGGACTAGACCCATGTATTTCTATGGTAAATTTGCTAAGCGTAACAATAACTACAAGTTAGTGTAAAAGGGAAATGAACTAGCTTTAATAAAACCGTGGAAAACAACTAAATATTGAACGTTCATAGAATTCTACGTGACTTGACCAATACATTGGTGTAGACCCATGTATTTGTATGGTACATTTGCTAAGCGTTGTAAAAATAGAAACGAACATGCTTTAATAAACCGAGCAAAACAGCTAAATTTTGAACGTTCATAGAATTCCACGAAACTTGACCCAAACGTTGGTCTAGACCCATGTATTTGTGTGGTAAATTTGCTAAACGTAATAATAACTACAAGTTAGTTTAAAATGGAAACGAACTTGCTTTAATCAACCGTGTAAAACAGCTAAATATTGAAGGTCCATAGAATTCTATGAAATTTGATCGAAACGTTGGTCTAGACCCATGTATTTGTGTGGTAAATTTGCTAAGCGTAATAATAACTACAAGTTAGTGTAAACGGGAAACGAATTTGCTGTAATAAAGCCGTGCAAAACAGCTAAATTTTGAACGTTCTCAGAATTCCACGAAACTTGACCCAAACGTAGGTACTCATGCATTTGTGTGGTAAATTTGCGAAGCGTAATTCTAAAAACAAGTTAGTGTAAAAGGAAAAAGAACTTGCTTTAATAAAACCGTGCACAACAGCTAAATTTTGAACGTTCTTAGAATTCGATGAAACTTGACCCAAAACGTTGGTCTACACCCATGCATTTGTGTTGTAAATTTGCAAAGCGTAATAATAAATACAAGTCAGTTTATAAAGGAAACGAACTTGCTTTACAAAACCATGCAAAATAGCTAAATTTTGAATGTTCTAAGAATTTCAGGAAACTCAAACCAAACGTAGGTCTAGACCCATGTATTTCTATGGTAAATTTGCTAAGCGTAATAATAACTACAAGTTAGTGTAAAAGGGAAATGAACTTGCTTTAATAAAACCGTGCAAAACAGCTTAATTTTGAACGTTTATCATAATTCCAAGAAACTTGACCCAAACGTAGATATAGACCCATGCATTTGTGTAGTAAAATTGCTAAGCGTAATAATAACTACAAGTTAGCGCAAAAAGGAAACGAAGTTCCTTTAATAAAACAGTGTAAAAAAGCTAAATTTTGAACGTTCACAGAATTCCACGAAACTTGACCCAAACGTAGGAAAAGACCCATGCATTTGTGTGGTAAATTTGCTAAGCGTAATAATTACTACAAGTTAGTGTAAAAGGGAAAAGAACTTGCTTTAATAAACCGCGCAAAACAGTTTAATTTTGAACGTTCTCAGAATTCCATGAAACTTGACCCAAACGTCGATATAGACCCATTTATTTGTGTAGTAAATTTACTAAGCGTAATAATAACTACAAGTTAGTGTAAAAAGGAAACGATGTTCCTTTAATAAAACCGTGCAAGAAAGCTAAATTTTGGACGTTCTTAGAATTCCACGAAACTTGACCCAAACGTTGGACTAGACCCATGCATCTGTGTGGTAAATTTGCTAAGCATAATAATAATTAGAAATTAGTGTAAAAGGGAAATGAACTTTCTTTAATAAAACCGTGCAAAACAGCTAAATATTGAACGTTCATAGAATTCTACGAAACTTAAGCAAAACGTTGGTGTAGACCCATGTATTTGTGTGGTACATTGCTAAGCGTTGTAAAAATAGAAACGAACTTGCTTTAATAAAACCGAGCAAAACAGCTAAATTGTGAACGTTCATAGAATTCCACGATACTTGACCCAAACGTTGGTCTAGACCCATGTATTTGTATGGTAAATTCCCTAAGCGTAATAATAACTACAAGTTAGTGAAAAATGAAAACGAACTTGCTTTAATAAACCGTGTAAAACAGCTAAATATTGACGGTTCATAGAATTCTACGAAACATGACCCAAACGTAGGTCTAAACTCATGCATTTGTGTGGTAAATTTGCAAAGCGTAATAATAACTACAAGCTAGTGTAAAAGGTAAACGAACTTGCTTTAGTAAAACCAAGCAAAACAGCTAAATTTTGAGCGTTCTCAGAATTCCCCGAAACTTCACCCAAACGTAGGTACCCATGCATTTGTGTGGTAAATTTGCGAAGCGTAATTCTAAAAACAAGTTAGTGTAAAAGGAAAAAGAACTTGCTTTAATAAAACCGTGCACAACAGCTAAATTTTGAACGTTCTTAGAATTCGACGAAACTTGACCCCAAACGTTGGTCTACACCCATGCATTTGTGTTGTAAATTTGAAAAGCGTAATAATAAATACAAGTTAGTGTATAAGGGAAACGAACTTGCTTTACAAAAACCATGCAAAATAGCTAAATTTTGAATGTTCTAAGAATTTCAGGAAACTCGAACCAAACGTAGGACTAGACCCATGTATTTCTATGGTAAATTTGCTAAGCGTAACAATAACTACAAGTTAGTGTAAAAGGGAAATGAACTAGCTTTAATAAAACCGTGGAAAACAACTAAATATTGAACGTTCATAGAATTCTACGTGACTTGACCAATACATTGGTGTAGACCCATGTATTTGTATGGTACATTTGCTAAGCGTTGTAAAAATAGAAACGAACATGCTTTAATAAAACCGAGCAAAACAGCTAAATTTTGAACGTTCATAGAATTCCACGAAACTTGACCCAAACGTTGGTCTAGACCCATGTATTTGTGTGGTAAATTTGCTAAACGTAATAATAACTACAAGTTAGTTTAAAATGGAAACGAACTTGCTTTAATCAACCGTGTAAAACAGCTAAATATTGAAGGTCCATAGAATTCTATGAAATTTGATCGAAACGTTGGTCTAGACCCATGTATTTGTGTGGTAAATTTGCTAAGCGTAATAATAACTACAAGTTAGTGTAAACGGGAAACGAATTTGCTGTAATAAAGCCGTGCAAAACAGCTAAATTTTGAACGTTCTCAGAATTCCACGAAACTTGACCCAAACGTAGGTACTCATGCATTTGTGTGGTAAATTTGCGAAGCGTAATTCTAAAAACAAGTTAGTGTAAAAGGAAAAAGAACTTGCTTTAATAAAACCGTGCACAACAGCTAAATTTTGAACGTTCTTAGAATTCGATGAAACTTGACCCAAAACGTTGGTCTACACCCATGCATTTGTGTTGTAAATTTGCAAAGCATAATAATAAATACAAGTCAGTTTATAAAGGAAACGAACTTGCTTTACAAAAACCATGCAAAATAGCTAAATTTTGAATGTTCTAAGAATTTCAGGAAACTCAAACCAAACGTAGGTCTAGACCCATGTATTTCTATGGTAAATTTGCTAAGCGTAATAATAACTACAAGTTAGTGTAAATGGGAAACGAACTTGCTTTAATAAAACCATGCAAAACAGCTTAATTTTGAACGTTTATCAGAATTCCATGAAACTTGACCCAAACGTAGATGACCCATGCATTTGTGTAGTAAATTTGCTAAGCGTAATAATATTTACAAGTTAGCGCAAAAAGGAAACGAAGTTCCTTTAATAAAACAGTGTAAAAAAGCTAAATTTTGAACGTTCACAGAATTCCACGAAACTTGACCCAAACGTAGGAAAAGACCCATGCATTTGTGTGGTAAATTTGCTAAGCGTAATAATAACTACAAGTTAGTGTAAAAGGGAAAAGAACTTGCTTTGATAAACCGCGCAAAACAGCTTAATTTTGAACGTTCTCAGAATTCCATGAAACTTGACCCAAACGTAGATGTAGACCCATTTATTTGTGTAGTAAATTTACTAAGCGTAATAATAACTAAAAGTTAGTGTAAAAAGGAAACGATGTTCCTTTAATAAAACCGTGCAAGAAAGCTAAATTTTGGACGTTCTTAGAATTCCACGAAACTTGACCCAAACGTTGGACTAGACCCATGCATCTGTGTGGTAAATTTGCTAAGCATAATAATAATTAGAAATTAGTGTAAAAGGGAAATGAACTTTCTTTAATAAAACTGTGCAAAATAGCTAAATATTGAACGTCCATAGAATTCTACGAAACTTGAGCAAAACGTTGGTGTAGACCCATGTATTTGTGTGGTACATTGCTAAGCGTTGTAAAAATAGAAACGAACTTGCTTTAATAAAACCGAGCAAAACAGCTAAATTGTGAACGTTCATAGAATTCCACGATACTTGACCCAAACGTTGGTCTACACCCATATATTTGTATGGTAAATTCCCTAAGCGTAATAATAACTACAAGTTAGTGTAAAAATGGAAACGAACTTGCTTTAATAAACCGTGTAAAACAGCTAAATATTGACGGTTCATAGAATTCTACGAAACATGACCCAAACGTAGGTCTAAACACATGTATTTGTGTGGTAAATTTGCAAAGCGTAATAATAACTACAAGCTAGTTCAAAAGGGAAACGAACTTACTTTAGTAAAACCAAGCAAAACAGCTAAATTTTGAGCGTTCTCATAATTCCACGAAACTTGACCCAAACGTAGGTACCCATGCATTTGTGTGGTAAATTTGCGAAGCGTAATTCTAAAAAAAAGTTAGTATAAAAGGAAAAAGAACTTGCTTTAATAAAACCGGGCAGAACAGCTAAATTTTGAACGTTCTTAGAATTCGACGAAACTTGACCCCAAACGTTGGTCTACACCCATGCATTTGTGTTGTAAATTTGCAAAGCGTAATAATAAATACAAGTTAGTGTATAAGGGAAACGAACTTGCTTTACAAAAACCATGCAAAATAGCTAAATTTTGAATGTTCTAAGAATTCCACGAAACTGGAACCAAACGTAGGTCTAGACCCATGTATTTCTATGTTAAATTTGCTAAGCGTAATAATAACTACAAGTTAGTGTAAAAGGGAAACGAACTTACTTTAATAAAACCGTGCAAAACAGCTTAATTTTGAACGTCCTCAGAATTCTAAGAAACTTGACCCAAACGTAGATATAGACCCATGCATTTGTGTAGTAAATTTGCTAAGCGTAATAATAACTACAAGTTAGTTCAAAAAGAAAAAGAAGTTCCTTTAATAAAAACAGTGGAAAAAAGCTAAATTTTAAACGTTCTTAGAATTCCACGAAACTTGACCCAAACGTAGGAATAGACCCAAGCATTTGTGTGGTAAATTTGCTAAGCGTAATAATAACTACAAGTTAGTGTAAAAAGGAAAGGAACTTGCTTTAATAAAACCGTGCAAAACAGCTTAATTTTGAACGTTCGAAGAATTCCAAGAAACTTGACCCAAACGTAGCTATAGACCCATGCATTTGTGTAGTAAATTTGCTAGAGTAATAATAACTACAAGTTAGTGCAAAAAGGAAACGAAGTTCCATATTTTCATTAATGAAATTTACCATTACCGAAAAAAAAGGAAACGAAGTTCCTTTAATAAAACAGTGCAAAAAAGCTACAGTTTGAACGTTCATAGAATTCCACGAAACTTGGCCCAAACGTTGGTCTAGACCCATGTATTTGTGTGGTAAATTGCAAAGCGTAATAATAACTACAAGTTAGTGGACGAAGAGAATGACCATTTTGGGACCATATTGTTGTACTGTAACATTTTTACTCAACGAAACTTACTTTTACCAAAAAAAATAACTAAAAGTTAGTGTAGAAATGGAAACGAACTTGCTTTAATAAACCATGTAAAACAGCTAAATATTGCAGATTCATATAATTCTGCGAAACTTGATCGAAACGTTGGTCTAGACCCATTTATTTGTGTGGTAAATTTCCTAAGCGTTATAATAACTACAAGTTAGTCTAAAAGGGAAATGAACTTGCTTTAATAAAACCATGCAAAACAGCTAAATTTTGAACGTTCTCAGAATTCCAAGAAACTTGACCCAAACGTAGATATAGACCATTGTGTAGTAAATTTGCTAAGCGTAATAATAACTACAAGTTTCCCAAAGGTACATACTCCTATGTCGGTTAATGATTTTAGACCAATTTCATGCTGCAATATTTTATACAAGATCATTGCGAAACTACTCGTCCAAAAAATTAGTGTGCTACTGGACAAGATAGTTAGCCCATGTCAGACAGCTTTTATTCCGGGAAGAAGTATTGGGGACAACATTATGTTAGCTCAGGAATTATTCTCGAGATATAATCAGATGCGCCTACCCCCGAGATGCGCACTTAAAGTGGATATCAGGAAGGCCTATGATACGGTGGAGTGGGACTTCCTGTTAGCAGTTTTGCAGTTGTTCGGGTTTCCACCTACGTTTACAAGGTGGATTGAGGAGTGTGTTTCCACGACATCATTCTCGATTGGGCTCAATGGAAAACCTCATAGGTTCTTTGCTGGAGCGAGAGGACTACGACAGGGAGACCCACTTTCTCCTTATCTGTTTGTTCTTGTTATGGAAGCTTTACATCTGGGATTCTTGCAACGAATTGAACAGGACATCCAATTCACTTATCATTGGAAGTGTGAGAGTTCTAAGGTTTTTCAGATGGGATTTGTAGACGACCTCCTCTTACTGTGCAGAGCTGACTTAGACTCCATCAGAGTCTTCAAAGAGGGATTGGACTGGTTTGCGGAGTTGTCGGGCCTTCGGTTGAATGTCCAAAAAAGTCACTTAATCATCTCACGTTCGGCTCAAAATTTAAAGGACCAGATGTTGGATATTTTGGGCTTTCAGGAGGGCCACCTTCCAATGAGGTACTTGGGTCATCCCTTAATCTCGTCTAGGCTGACCATCTCTGATTGCCAACCGCTTATCTCAAAAATTGATGCACGTATTAATGGATGGGAAGGGATTTCACTATCATATGCTGGGCGGGTACAAATCATCAAATCTGTGCTTTCAGCATTGAGCTTATATTGGGCTTCTACATTCATATTACCTAAGAAAGTCATCAATGAAATTGAGAAGAGGTTGAGGACTTTCCTATGGAAGGGTACGACGTCTAGTGGGTACGGTAAGGTAGCCTGGAAAGATGTGTGTCGACCGATGGATGAGGGGGGACTTGGGTTCAAGGACATCTCCACCTTGAATCGCGCATTAATGAGCAAGAAATTATGTGATGTTATCCAGTGTGACAGGACATCCATATGGGTTCAGTGGCTCTACCAAGACCGATTACGTGAGAGATCGATTTGGACTATCCGTGAACATGGAGGTTCTTGGGGATGGCGAAAAATACTCAGGCTTCGTCCTTTCCTTCGCGCTATCGTGGATTACCAGATTGGAAATGGAGACAGATTCTTTGTTTGGCAGGACCCGTGGCATCACTTGGGTCCACTTATCGAGCGATTCCCTGAAGGTCCCCGCCATCTTAGACTTGAAGAATCAGCAAAACTCAGCTTGGTGATTTCAGCAGGAGAATGGCAATGGCCTACCATCACTGACTTTGAATGTTTGGAAATCACACATAACCTACCGCTTATTTTCGGAGGAGAGGATCAGGTGGTGTGGAGATGTGACGAAGGGCAACCTACTACTCAGGCCCTCTACCGATTATTCGCTCACCTTGAGCCGAAAGTAGGATGGTCTTCACTACTTTTGGGCTCCTTGAAGATTCCTCGTCATTCGTTCATCTTATGGCTAGCAATCCTTGGCAAACTACCTACCACAGACAAATCATGGCTATCTCACCTGAGGGTGTGCATATTGTGCGATGAGGGAGCTATGGAATCTCATCCACATTTATTCTTCCGATGCAGATTTAGTCGTCAGTGCCTTTATGAGATTCGCAGAAGGATTCGCTTTCACTGGCCCAATAGAGATTGGGCAACAGATATTGAATGGGCGACACGAAAATGGAGAGGTAAGCACATTATTAATAGAGCTTACCGTACATTATTGGCAGCGTGTGTCTACCACATATGGAAGGAGAGGAACTTGAGGAGATTTGATCATACTGAGCGGACACCGACCACATTGAGCATCCTAATCATCAATGACGTCAGACAGAGGATTCTTAGCGTTGATTTAGCATCGTCAGTCAGTACACGAGCATTGTATAGATTATGGCGTATCCCTTGGGTAGAGGGAGAAACCAGTGGATAATCCCATGTTGTACTGTACCATTACTCTTTATTAATGAAATTTACATTTACCAAAAAAAAAAAGGAAACAAAGTTCCTTTAATAAAACAGTGCTAAAAAGCTAAATTTTGAACGTTTTCAGAATTCCATGAAGCTTGACCCAAACGTAGGAATAGACCTATGCATTTGTGTGGTAAATTTGCTAAGCGTAATAATAACTACAAGTTAGTGTAAAAATGAAAGGAACTTGCTTCTATAAAACCGTGCTAAACAGCTTAATTTTGAACGTTCTAAGAATTCCAAGAAACTTGACCCAAACGTAGCTATAGACGCATGCATTTGTGTAGTAAATTTGCTAAGCGTAATGATAACTACAAGTTAGTGCAAAAAGGAAAAGAAGTTCCTTTAATAAAACAGTGCGAAAAAGCTAAATTTTTAATGTTCATAGAATTCCACGAAACTTGACCAAAACGTTGGTCTAGACCCATGTATTTGTGTGGTAAATTTGCAAAGCGTAATAATAACTTCAAGTTAGTGTAAAAATGGAAACGAACTTGCTTTAATGAGCCGCGCAAAACAGCTAAATTTTGAGCGTTCTCAGACTTCCACGAAACTTGACCAAAACATAGGTACCCATGCATTTGTGTGGTAAATTTGCGAAGCTTAATTCTAAAAACAAGTTAGTGTAAAAGGAAAAAGAACTTGCTTTAATAAAACCGTGCAAAACGCCTAAATATTGAACGTTCATAGAATTCTACGAAACTTGACCAAAACGTTGGTGTAGACCCATGTATTTGTGTGGTACATTTGCTAAGCGTTGTAAAAATGGAAACGAACTTGCTTTAATTAAACCGAGCAAAACAGCTAAATTTTGAACGTTCATAGAATTCCACGAAACTTGACCCAAACGTTGGTCTAGACCCATGTATTTGTATGGTAAATTTGCTAAGCGTAATAATAACTACAAGTTAGTGTAAAAATAGAAACGAACTTGCTTTAATAAACCGTGTAAAACAGCTAAATATTGAAGGTTCATAGAATTCTACGAAACTTGGTCGAAACGTTGGTCTAGACTCATGTATTTGTGTGGTAAATTTGCTAAGTGTAATAATAACTACAAGTTAGTGTAAATGAGAAACGAATTTGCTGTAATAAAGCCGTGCAAAACAGCTAAATTATGAACGTTCTCAGAATTCCATGAAACTTGACCCAAACGTAGGTCTAAACTCATGCATTTGTGTGGTAAATTTGCAAAGCGTAATAATAACTACAAGCTAGTGTAAAAGGGAAACGAACTTACTTTAGTAAAACCAAGCAAAACAGCTAAATTTTGAGCGTTCTCAGAATTCCACGAAACATGACCCAAACATAGGTACCCATGCATTTGTGTGGTAAATTTGCGAAGCGTAATTCTAAAAACAAGTTAGTATAAAAGGAAAAAGAACTTGCTTTAATAAAACCGGGCAGAACAGCTAAATTTTGAACGTTCTTAGAATTCGACGAAACTTGACCCCAAACGTTGGTCTAAACCCATGCATTTGTGTTGTAAATTTGCAAAGCGTAATAATAAATACAAACAAAACGCGTAAAAGTTCTCTCACTAAAAATTCTCTCTCCTACACACACTAGCATACCTACAACTTCACACACAAAACCCTAATGTACAAATTTCCGACCGGCGACGGCGGAAAAATGACCGGCCATATGGAGAACGACGACGATATGCCGGATGAAGGGTATGTGGATGACTGGGATGGCTTGGATGGCGGTGGAGAGGAATACGAATCGCAATTTTCCGGCGAGAAATTTGAAGAGACGGGTTTGGGGTTTCTGACCGGAAAAGGCACTATCTCGCCGGCTATTGAGACGGAAATTGTTGGGGAGAAAAGCAGTGATGTTTCTACAGTGGTTGGGCGAGTTTTGGAGGCGGAAACGATGACTGGTTCGTCGCCGCCATTATTAGGGTTTCTAGGAGACGAAGAGTCACGACGGAAAAAGTCAACGGAAATCAGCGTTTTCACGGCCGATGAAGGTAACAAAGGGTCTGTGGAGATGGAAACATTGTCCACGAACGAGAGAGGAGAGAACTTGACCACTGATTCGACTCGTCCAAAGGCGCCGCAAAAACTAGGGTTTGAAGAAGCTTCCATTAATGGCGGACGAATGGAAGAACCTTTCAACCTTGACGAATTTCTGAGATTAGCCAACGCCGTCATTGACAAAGGTGATGAACAAACAGTTGCAGCCCTCACAGATCTAAAAATCAGATGGAGAATGCGTTTCAGAAACTCTCCTTCTTTTTTTGGGTAAATGTAAATTTCATTAATAAAGAGTAATGGTACAGTACAACATGTGATCATCAAATGGTTTCTCCCTCAATCCAAGGGATACGCCATAATCTATACAATGCTCGTGTACTGACTGACGAAGCTAAATCAACAATAAGAATCCTCTGCCTGACGTCATCTACGATTAGGATACTTAAAGTGGCCGGTGTCCGCTCAGTGTGTTCAAATCTCCTCAAGTTTCTTTCCCTCCATATGTGGTAGACACACGATGCAAGTAGCGTACGGTAAGCGCTATTAATAATGTGCTTACCTCTCCATTTCCGCGTCGCCCATTCAATATCTGTTGCCCAATCCCTATTGAGCCAGTGAAAACGAATCCATCTGCGAATCTCAAAGAGGCACTGACGACTAAATCTGCATCGGAAGAATAAATGTGAATGAGATTCCGTAGCTCTCTCATTGCACAATATGCATACCCCCAAGTGGGATAGCCATGATTTGTCCGTGGTAGGTAGTTTGGGTAAATGTAAATTTCATTAATAAAGAGTAATGGTACAGTACAACATGGGATTATCAACTGGTTTCTCCCTCTACCCAAGGGATACGTCATAATCTATACAATGCTCGTGTACTGACTGACGATGCTAAATCAATGCTAAGAATCCTCCGTCTGACGTCATTGATGATTAGGATGCTCAATGTGGCCGGTGTCTACTCAGTATGATCAAATCTCCTCAAGTTCCTCTCCTTCCATATGTGGTAGACACACGCTGCCAGTAGTGTACGGTAAGCTCTATTAATAATGTGCTTACCTCTCCATTTCTGTGTCGCCCATTCAATATCTGTTGCCCAATCTCTATTGGGCCAGTGAAAGCGAATCCTTCTGCGAATCTCATAAAGGCACTGACGACTAAATCTGCATCGAAAGAATAAATGTGGATGAGATTCCGTAGCTCCCTCATCGCACAATATGCACACCCTCAGGTGAGATAGCCATGATTTGTCTGTGGTAGGTAGTTTGCCAAGGATTGCTAGCCATAAGATGAACGAATGACGAGGAATCTTCAAGGAGCCCAAAAGTAGTGAAGACCATCCTTCTTTCGGCTCAGGGTGAGCGAATAATCGGTAGAGGGCCTGAGTAGTAGGTTGCCCTTCGTCCCATCTCCACACCACCCGATCCTCTCCTCCGAAAATAAACGGTAGGTTATGTGTGATTTCCAAACATTTAAAGTCAGTGATGGTAGGCCATTGCCATTCTCCTGCTGAAATCACCAAACTGAGTTTTGCTGATTCTTCAAGTCTAAGATGGCGAGGACCTTGAGGGAATCGCTCGATAAGTGGACCCAAGTGATGCCACGGGTCCTGCCAAACAAAGAATCTGTCTCCATTTCCAATCTGGTAATCCACGATAGCGCGAAGGAAAGGACGAAGCCTGAGTATTTTTCGCCATCCCCAAGAACCTCCATGTTCACGGATAGTCCAAATCGATCTCTCACGTAATCGGTCTTGGTAGAGCCACTGAACCCATATGGATGTCCTGTCACACTGGATAACATCACATAATTTCTTGCTCATTAATGCGCGATTTAAGGTGGAGATGTCCTTGAACCCAAGTCCCCCCTCATCCATCGGTCGACACACATCTTTCCAGGCTACCTTAGCGTACCCACTAGACGTCGTACCCTTCCATAGGAAAGTCCTTAACCTCTTCTCAATTTCATTGATGACTTTCTTAGGTAATATGAATGCAGAAGCCCAGTATAAGCTCAATGCTGAAAGCACATATTTGATGATTTGTACACGCCCAGCATATGATAATGAAATCCCTTCCCATCCATTAATACGTGCATCAATTTTTGAAATAAGCGGTTGGCATCAGAGATGGTCAACCTAGACGAGATTAAGGGAAGACCCAGGTACCTCATTGGAAGGTGGCCCTCCTGAAAGCCCAAAATATCCAACATCTGGTCCTTCAAATTTTGAGCCGAACGTGAAATGATTAAGTGACTTTTTTGGACATTCAACCGAAGGCCCGACAACTCCGCAAACCAGTCCAATCCCTCTTTGAAGACTCTGATGGAGTCTAAGTCAGCTCTGCACAGTAAGAGGAGGTCGTCTGCAAATCCCATCTGAAAAACCTTAGAACTCTCACACTTCCAATGATAAGTGAATTGGATGTCATGTTCAATTCGTTGCAAGAATCCCAGATGTAAAGCTTCCATAACAAGAACAAACAGATAAGGAGAAAGTGGGTCTCCCTGTCGTAGTCCTCTCGCTCCAGCAAAGAACCCATGAGGTTTTCCATTGAGCCCAATCGAGAATGATGTCGTGGAAACACACTCCTCAATCTACCTTGTAAACGTAGGTGGAAACCCGAACAACTGCAAAACTGCTAAGAGGAAGTCCCACTCCACCGTATCATAGGCCTTCCTGATATCCACTTTAAGTGCACATCTCGGGGGTAGGCGCATCTGGTTATATCTCGAGAATAATTCCTGGGCTAACATAATGTTGTCCCCAATGCTTCTTCCCGGAATAAAAGCTGTCTGACATGGGCTAACTATCTTGTCCAGAAGCACACTAATTTTTTGGACGAGTAGTTTCGCAATGATCTTGTATAAAACATTGAAGCATGAAATTGGTCTAAAATCATTAACCGACATAGGAGTATGTACCTTTGGGAGCAGGGCCAAGATCGTGGAGTTGATCTGCTTCAGAAGTTTTTCGGTAGAAAAGAAATCTAGTACCGCCCTCATAACTTCTTCCCCCACCACAGGCCAAGCCGCCTTGAAAAACCTTGACGAGTAACCATCAGGTCCCGGTGCCTTGTCATCAGCAATATCGAACACTGCTTGCTTCACATCATCCGCCGAGAGTGGAAGGAGTAATTGATTAGCTTCCTCATCAGTGATACAGTGCCTTGCCCACGGTCTAAGATAACGAATATCCACTGACAGCCGTCTTCTGGTGCCTCCTAAGAGGTTCTGATAGTATGGGACAAACTCATGGGCGACTTCCCCTAGATCCGTGTGTGTGAAACCATTCTCATCATTGATCTGTAAGATTCTTCTCATTACTCGTCTCTGTGCAATTTTACGAAAGAAAACCCGGGAACATTGGTCTCCGTCTTTCATCCACTGCATCTTGGCTCTCTGTTGCAGCATAATTTGTTCAAGTTTTGCCGCTTTAGCATAAACGACTCGACAACAATGCTCCAGAAGTAAATATAGCTCATTTTGTCTGTCAGAGCTCACCAACTGTTGTGCCTCATCAAGAAAACCTTTGGCTAGTTGGACATTCATCGTCAAATCTCCTTATTTCTCCTTTGTAGTCTAAAGACTGGTTTAAGTGCCTTCAGTTTACGTGTCACAGCATACATAGGAATACCAACAATCTCATGAATGACGAGGAATCTTCAAGGAGCCCGAAAGTAGGTAGTTTGCCGAGGATTGCGAGCCATAAGATGAATGAATGACGAGGAATCTTCAAGGAGCCCGAAAGTAGTGAAGACCATCCTAGTTTCGGCTCAGGGGGATCAAATAATCGATAGAGTGTCTGAGTAGTAGGTTGCCCTTCGTCGCATCTCCATATCACTCGATCCTCACCTCCAAGAATAAGTGGTAGGTTATGTGTGATCTCCAAACATTCGAAGTCCGTAATGGTAGACCATTGCCACTCTCCTGCTGAAATCACAGAACTGAGCTTAACTGATTCTTCAAGTCTAAGATGGCGTGGACCACGAGGGAACCGCTCAATAAGTGGACCCAAGTGATGCCACGAGTCTGCCAAATAAAGAACCTACCTCCATTTTCAATCTGGTAATCCACGATAGAGCGAAGAAAAGGACGGAGCCTGAGTATTTTCCGCCATCCCCAAGAACCTCCATGTTCACAGACAGTCCAAATTGATGTGTCTCGTAACCGGTCTTGGTAAAGCCATTGAACCCAGATGAATGTCCTGTCACACTGGATAATATCACATAATTTCTTGCTCATTAATGCGCGATTCAAGGTAGAGATGTCCTTGAACCCAAGTCCCCCCTCATCTGCTGGCCGACACACATCTTTCCAGGCTACCTTTGCGTAGCCGCTAGACGTTGTACCCTTCCATAGGAAATTCCTCAACCTCTTCTCAATTTCCTTGATAACTTTCTTAGGTAATATGAATGCAGATGCCCAGTATAAACTTAATGTCGAAAGCACGGATTTGATGATTTGTACTCGCCCAGCATATGATAACGATATCCCTTCCCATCCAGTAATACGTGCATCAATTTTTGAAATAAGAGGTTGATAGTCAGAGATAGACAGTCTAGAAGAGATTAAGGGGAGACCAAGATACCTCATTGGTAGGTGCCCCTCTTGGAATCCCAAAATCTCCAACATCTGATCTTTCAATTCTTAAGCCGAACGGGAGATGATTAAGTGGCTTTTTTGAACATTCAGCCAAAGGCCCGACAACTCCGCAAACCATTCCAATCCCTCCTTGAATACTCTGATGGAGTCAAAGTCAGCTCTGTAGAAAAGTAGTAGGTCGTCTGCAAATCCCAACTGAAAAACCTTGGAACTCTCACACTTCAAATGATAGGTGAATTGCATGTCCTGCTCAATTCATTGCAGGAATCCCAAATGTAAAGCTTCCATAACGAGAACAAACAGGTAAGGAGATAGTGGGTCTCCCTGTCGTAATCCTCTTGCTCCAGTAAAGAACCCATGAGGTTTTCCATTGAGACCAATCGAGAATGATCTCGTGGAAACACACTCCTCGATCCACCTTGTGAATTTAGCTGGGAATCCGAATAACTGCAAAACTGCTAACAAGAAGTCCCATTCCACCGTATCATAGGCCTTTCTGATATCCACTTTAAGCGCGCATCTGGGAGGTAGGCGCATCTGGTTATAGCCTGAGAATAGTTCCTGGGCTAGCATAATGTTGTCACCAATGCTTCTTCCTAGAATAAAAAGCTGTCTGACAGGGGCTAATAATCTTGTCTAGCAAGCTACTCAGTCTCGAACAAGTAGTTTTGCAATGATCTTGTATAAAACATTGCAGCATGAAATCGGTCTAAAATCATTAACCGACATAGGAGTGTGTACCTTTGGTATTAGAGTCAAAATCGTGGAGTTGATCTGTTTTAGTAGTTTTCCAGTAGTAAAGAAGTCCAGAACTGCCCTCGTTACTTCTTCCCCCACCACAGGCCAAGCCGCCTTGAAAAACCCTGACGAGTAACCATCAGGTCCCGGCGCTTTGTCTTCAGCGATATCAAACATTGCTTGCTTCACATCATCCGGTGAGAATGGTAGCAGTAAGTGGCTAGCTTCCTCATCAGTAATACAGTGCCTCGCCCATGGTCTAAGGTATCGAATATCCACTGTGAACTGTCGTCTGGTACCTCCTAAAAGGTTCTGAAAGTATGAGACAAACTCATGGGCGACCTCTCCTTGATCCGTGTGTGTGGTACCGTTCTCATCATTGATCTGCAAGATTCTCCTCATTACTCGTCTCTGAGCGATCTTACGAAAGAAAACCCGGGAACATTGGTCTCCATCTTTCATCCACTGCATCTTAGCTCTTTGTTGCAACATAATTTGTTCGAGTTTTGCTGCTTTAGCATAAATTATTCGATAGCAATGTTCCAAGAGTAAGTAGAGCTCATTCTGTCTGTCAGAGCTCACCAATTGTTGAGCCTCATCGAGAAAACTTTTTGCTAATTGGACGTTCAGAGTCAGATCCCCCTTATTCCTTCTCTGTAGTCGGAAGACCGGTTTAAGTGCCTTCAGTTTACGGGTCACGGCATACATAGGGATACCAACAACCTCATGATGCCAAATGTTCTGCACATTGGGAATGAAATCAGGTGAACGGGCCAGATAGTTATCAAATCGAAACATACCCCCTCCATTATGTTGTTGTGTATCCCCATGTAGAACCAGTGGCTAGTGGTCAGACGTCCGTGGTGTAAGGCTGTGATAGGATGAGGTAGGGAACCTTGCTAGCCAACGATCATTAATAAGGATCCGATCCAACCGCTTCCATAAACTCCGCGCAGTTGTACTGCAATTATGCCATGTGAACCATTCACCTTGCATTGGAAGTGGAATCAGGCCCGCCTCCAGAATTCCAGTGTTAAATTCTTCTGTGGCCATCCTTATATCTCCTGAAATGCCACATACCTCATTAAATTCTCGCACTGCATTAAAGTCCCCTCCCACCAGCCACGGGATGTCTAAGCATTGCTGTGCGAGTGTCTCCAATGTAGTCCACAAAATCCGACGGTCAATCACCTCAGATGCACCATATACAATAGTAACAAAGACAGTTTCATTGACAGCTCTACTAGTGATACGACAGTGCACGAATTGATCACCCAGGTCAAGTACATGGACATCAATAAAATTCTCATCCCATGCTAGCCATATACGATTTCCAATGGAATTATAATCAGTAAACCAGTTCCATTGAGGTAGCAAATAGGACTGTATATGCATAATATTATTCTGTTGAATACGCGTTTCAAGTATGCCCAAGAAATGTAACCTGAATTCTGAGACAATGTCCTTTAATGCAAGCTGATGGTCTCGTTTGTTCAGCCCACGGACATTCCACACTGCTAGGTTCAACATGGATCATGATTAATGGGGCTGCTTGTGTTAGGACCCCTCGAGGATTCACCTGCGTCATCAATTAATTGCAAAGCATCAAAGGCATTATAAATAACCAATGCCTTACCCCTAACACCGTGTTTGTCAGGTTTGCGTTCCCTAAGCACTTCTCCCTCCTCACGTCTTGGTATGTCAACCATTGTCTGTCTCATCGGTTTTCTGCTCTTTTCATTGTTTGGTTGTGGTAGAGGAGTGTTTGTTTTTGCCACATACACAGCTACTGGTGGTTTACTCGGTTTGTGAATTTTGTTCAACGGACAATCCTTTGTCATGTGCCCCAAAATCATACAATTTGTGCATTTTGGAGGGAGCCATTCGTATTCAACATCTACTTTACAAGGTGTTTCCCCTCCATTTTCATCCGGTGTCATGACTATGATATGTTTTGGCAACGTTTGTGCAACATCAATCATCACACATACACGAGCGAAATCCAATCTCGTGCATGCTCTCGTTATTGCATCCGGGTAAAGAGGTCTACCCACTCCACTAGCAACCGTACTCAATCCATCAATAGTCCAATATTCCATTGGAAGGTGTCTAAGTTTAATCCAAATAGGTACATGCTTATGTTGGAGCTTTCTCATGGCCATACCTGGTTTCCACTTTTGCAAAACTATTGGTTGTCCTTGGAACAACCAAGGCCCCCCTTCGATCACGTCTTCCATATCAATGAGTGTTTTAAATTGGAAGAAAAAGAATCCATTAGCTGTCGCTATCACCTCCCTCAGAGCTGGCCACATCGAATGAGCGTATTCCTTCAAATGATGATAGTACGGCTTTTTCCCTAGAAAATATCCGACAGCCGTATTTTTCCAACGCTTGGATCCATCACGTACTGTGTCCAAGGACGGCCGGACTACAATTTCCCCATTTTGAACCGTTGGGGCGATGAATGAGAACGTTTTACGGGACGAATTATTGTACTCGTGGGCAATTTTATCTTCATCAATCGCAATAGGGCTAGCATGTAGCGGTATGTTCCCAACAAATAATCCAGTCGGAATAGTTCTATATTGCTTAGGAAAAATTCTGCAATTTTCCACTTTTGATGACATCACGCCTGACATCATCAGGGCTTACATCATGGTTGACATCATTAGGCCTGACATCATGAATGGCATCATTAGGGCTTACATCATGGCTGACATCATCAGGGCTTACATCATGGCTGACATCATTAGGGCTTACATCATGGCTGACCTCATGCGCCTTCTCACTCTCCAATTCAGCCTCCATGTCAGCCAAATGCGTCGCCACATCAGCTTCTACCTTTCCCACATAGTCATCCACGTCAGCAAACCGCCGCACGTCACTCGTCGTCGGAAGTCCAACGGTCGCCGGCAGAATCCCGTTCTCGTCATTTCTGTGCGAATCCGCCGGTGGAGATGTTGCAATTTTCTTTCCTCGCACAGCCGTTCGATGGTGGACTGCCAAACCACTACCCCCAGCCCCCATTTTCGTCGTCCCCGGCGCTGTAAGTCTCCGGCAGGCTTGTCGCAACTCGCGGGCAAACGGGTGGTCGTCTACCTTCAAGTTCTCCGCCGGCAAACGCAATTTTGCAATCCCAAATCTAGCCTCCCAACGTCGTTTCAACTCCTTCAGCGCATCCATGGCCTGGGCGTCGCCATGGTCGACCACTTTATTGGCAAGAGTTAAGAATTCCTCAAGGTTGAAGACGCACGGAGACGAAGACGACTGATTTCCGCCATTTTCGGCGGCGTGAAAACCAGATCCAAAACCCGATTGTTCTCCGGCCAAAACTCCATTTTTCCTCGTCAACAAAGGTCCTTCCACTCCCCCAGAAACTCTCCTTCGCTGCGGTCGGTGGTCGAGTTACATGAAGGAGACCACGTCGCCAAGCTTGGAGGTGTATTCTGCCGTCAGGAAAGAGCAATATGACATCGGAAACGGCTAGTAAACGGACTGGTTCAGACCTACAGGCGCCGGCGACCGAGAAGACTCATTTTTTCGCCGGAAAAACGTCAGTTTCACTAACGCCGACGATGGAAATTCCGGCGATGCGACCGGCCGTCAGATCTGGTGACTGTACACAAACGGCTGACGTGGCACATGGGTGTGACGTGGAGGATGAGATGGATGCTAGGGTGGAAGTTGACAAGGATGATGAAGTCATCGATGATGCAGGCATGACCTATGCTGATGACATCACTATTAAGGCAAGCATGACCTATACTGCTGACATCACCGCTGAGGCAAGCATGATACCATCACCTGCTGATGTCACAAATGACATCACTCTGCATAAGAAGACAAAAAATCTGCATCCTAACCTTAATTCTAGTGCTCCAATGGGATTGTTCGTCGGAAACATACCTTTGCATGCATGGTCGGACACAATTATCGATGACAAAATAGCTCATGCATTTCATAATTCAACTCGCAAAACCCTATCTTATGTGGCTCCATCGGTACAAAATGGAGAGGTAATAGTCCGACCAACATTGGATATTATAAGAAACGGATCCAAACGATGGAAGATTACCGCGGTGGGATATTTCCTAGGAAAAAGGCCATATTTTCATCATCTGAAAGAGTTTGCGATGTCGGTTTGGCCGGAATTGAAGGAGGTCATGGGTACAAATAATGGATTTTTTTTCCTTCAGTTCAAATCAGTTGCTGCTATGGAAGATGTCATAGAAGGAGGGCCGTGGCTATTTCAGGGGCAGCCGATTGTTCTTCAAAAACGGGAACCAGGGATGGTATAACGAAAACTTCAACATACACAGGTTCCTGTGTGGATCAAACTACGTCACCTTCCAGTCGAGTTTCGGACAGAGGAAGGCCTTAGTACGGTGGCTAGTGGAGTGGGTAAACAACTTTACCCGGATGCAATAACGAGAGCATGCACGAGACTGGACTTCGCTCGTGTATGCGTAATGGTGGATGTGACCTCAAACTTACCAAAGCACATTATAATTATGAATCCGGATGAGGACGAAGGAGAATCACCTTGTAAAGTAGACGTTGAGTACGAATGGCTACCACAGAAATGCAAGAGTTGTATGACATTGGGACACTCTGCTAAAGATTGTGTTCTCAACAAACCAAAACTAGCTAAACCACCGATTGCTGTATATGTACCTAAAGTGGGGACGCTGCAAGAACCAACAAGGCCTGAACGGAATCGGAGCCACCCTAGGGAGGAAGAAGATACTACTAATATACCATCCCGGCCACTACATATGACTGATCGGAACAAGAGTAGACCACCACCAGTTCCAGTGGTAGAAAAGAAGAGAGAGGGACGTGAGTACACTAGAGATACAACCGGCCCAAGTCGTGAGGAGAGGGGTAAGGCGCTTGTTATATACAACACTTTTGATGCACTTCACCTACTGGATGATACAGATGAGTCGTCTCGGGGTCCTAAGCATAGCAGCCCCATACCTAGTGATCCATGTTGAATGCAGCAATATGGAATGTTCGTGGCCTGAACAAACGAGACCATCAGATGGCAGTCAAAGACATAGTTGCTGAGTTCAGGTTACAATTCCTTGGTCTCCTTGAAACTCGTGTACGTATTAACAATGCAGCTCCAAAATCAATCTTTTCTATTACCCCAATGGAAATGGTATGTGGATTATGGATCTTCTGGTAATCGCGTGTGGATTGCATGGAATGATAGTTTTATTGATGTTGTTGTGGTGGAATGTGGAACGCAATTTATACACTGTCTTGTTACTATCCGTGCAATACACAGTTGCTGTTACTGTCACTTATGGAGCCACTGAGGTGGTTGATAGGAGAGAATTATGGAGTGCCCTGGACAATTTAGCTATACAGTGTGTTGATATCCCATGGTTGATTGGAGGGGATTTTAATGCAGTTCGCGACCTCAGTGAAGTATGTGGCACATCAGGGGATATCCGAAAGACTATGGAAGAATTTAATGCAGCCATTCAGAATACAGGATTACTACCACTACCCATGCAGGGAGAGTGGTACACATGGCACAACCACAGTGCGACACCCCGGAACCTCTGGAAAAGACTGGACCGCATGTTGATTAATGATAGATGGATGGCACGGTTCCCTAACGCATTCTACTCAGTCCTTACACCACGCACTTCAGACCACTCACCGATGGTACTATATGAAGACCGACAACAACAATATGGAGGTATGTTCCGATTCGATAACTACCTCGCTCGCTTACCTGAGTTTATTCCTAGTGTGCAGAATATATGGCAACATAACATTATGGGTACGCCTATGTATGCTGTGACACGCAAACTCAAAGCTTTGAAACCAACTTTCCAAGATCAAAGGAGGAATAAGGGGGATCTCTCGCACAATGTCCAAATGGCAAAAGGATTTCTTGAAGCAGCACAACTACTTGTAAGCTCAAGACGGCGAGATGAGCTATATATTCAACTAGAACACTGCTGTCGACTCGTACTGGCCAAAGCAACAAAATTGGAACAGATTATGCTACAACAACGAGCGAAAATGCAGTGGATGAAGGGAGGTGCTCAGTGCTCCCGAGTGTTCTTTCAGAAGATTGCCCAACGAAGATCAGCAAGAAGGATCTTCCAGATCAACGATGACTAGGGATCCACTGACACTAATCCAGAAGAAGTTATTAATGAGTTTGTCACATATTACCAGAACCTACTAGGGGGAGACAGACGACGAACATGTGTTGATATTCGAACTCTTAGACCGTGGGCTAGGCACATTTTGAGTAATGAGGAATCTACCACTTTACTGTTACCGTTCACACCAGCAGATATCAAACAGGCGGTTTTTGACATTGATGAGGACAAGGCCCCAGGCCCGGACGGATACTCATCGGGCTTCTTTAAAGCAGCATGGCCTATAGTTGGACAGGAGGTGACTTCGGCAGTACTGGACTTCTTTAGTACAGGCCGACTTCTGAAGCAGATAAATACTACACTTTTGGCGCTCATACCAAAAGTACATACCCCTATGACGCCCATGCCAAGCGGCATTTGTGCCGGGACGAAGCATTGGAGATAACATCATGCTAGCACAAGAACTCTTTACGGGATATAACCAAACTCGTCTACCTCCTAGATGTGCTCTGAAAGTCGACATCCAGAAGGCATATGACACAGTGGATTGGGATTTCTTAATAGTAGCCATGGAGATGTTTGGGTTCCCTATTACTTTTGTGAAGTGGATTAGTGTGTGTCAACACCTTCATTCTCTGTTGGACTAAATGGGAAGCCCCATGGATTCTTTCGAGGAGCCAGAGGACTGCGGCAGGGTGACCCTATATCACCCTACCTATTTGTGCTTGTGATGGAAGTTCTGCACCTGGGTTTGCTGCAGTTGATTGATCAGGAGGAGATATTTTCCTATCATTTGAAATGCGAGGCAACCAGGATATTTCAGTTGGGGTTTGCTGATGATGTGATATTATTTTGCCGTGCTGATATGGACTCTCTAAGAATCTTTAAAGCAGGTCTGGATCGTTTTGCCGAATGGTCGGGTCTTAGACTGAACGTACAGAAAAGCCACTTGATTATATCACGCTCAGCGCAAGCATTGTGTGAGGAGATGTTGGCACTACTCGGATTTCAGGAAGGGGTTCTTCCAATGAGGCATCTGGGGTTACCACTTATATCGTCTCGACTAACTATTGTAGATTGCCGTCCACTATTACTGAAGATTGACAAACGGATCGCTGGGTGGGAAGGTACCACTATATCTTATGCTGGTAGAGTACAAATTATTAAATCTGTACTTATATCACTGAGTATTTACTGGGCATCGGCATTTATATTACCAAAGAAAGTTATTAATGAAATTGAGAAAAGGTTGCGAGCTTTCTTGTGGAAGGGAACGACGAATAGTGGATATGCCAAGGTTGCGTGGAAAGATATATGCCGACCTAAGGAGGAGGGAGGACTTGGATTCAAGGATATCAGTACCTTGAACCGTGCATTGATGACAAAAAAACTATGTGATGTCATTAGATGCGACAGGACATCGATTTGGGTTGAGTGGCTGTACCAGGGACGCCTACAACATACCTCTATATGGACGATTACAGACCATGGCGGCTCATGGGGATGGAATCGTCTCAAGTTTCTTTCTCGCCATATATGGTAGACGAGTGATCCAAGTAGTGCTCGATAGGCTGTATTAATAATATGCTTCCCTCTCTATTTTCGTGTTGCCCATTCGACGTCCCTTCCCTATTCCCGGTTGGGCCAAGGGACTCGAATAATCCGCCGCACAACTGCAAGGCATAATCTACTGAAACGGCATCGGAAGAAAAGGTGGCTATGTGTCTCCAATGCCTCCTCGTTACAAAGAATACGCCCACCAAGATGTGTGAGCCATGGTCTGTCGGTTGTCGGTAACTTTTCCTGAATAGCCATCCATAAGATAAATGAATGGCGTGGAATCTTCAAAGATCCCGAAAGTAGTGAAGTCCAGCCCACTTTCGGTTCAGGCGGGCAAAAAAGTCGGTAAAGTGCTTGGGTAGTGGGCTGCCCCTCAAGAAATCGCCAAATGATCATATCATTGCCTCCATGAATCTGAGGTAGTGTATATGTGATTTGGAGGCATTCCAGATCCGTGATGAGGGGCCAGTGCCATTGGCCCCCGTCAATGACCGAAGAAAGCTTAGTGGAGTCTTCAAGTCCAAGTAAGTTCGGTCCGCGTGGAAATCTAGGAAGCAGGGGTCCAAGTTGATGCCATGGATCCTTCCAAAGATAGAAGCTTCTCCCATCTCCAATATGAAGCTCCACCATTGGTTGGATAGAGCTGCGGAGACGAAGCATTTTTCTCCAACCTCACGATCTTCCCTGTTCGCCAATTGTCCATATGGAGTTATGCCGTAATCGTCCGTGCTGCAACCACTCAACCCAGATAGATGTTCGGTCACATCTAATGACATCGCACAATTTCTTTGTCATTAAGGCACGATTAAGAACACCAATATCTTTAATTCCTAAACCCCCTTCTTCTACCGGTTTGCAAATATCTTTCCACGCTACTTTGGCATATCCCGTCATTGAGGTTCCTTTCCATAGGAATGTTCGAAGGCGTTTCTCCACTTCCTTATTGACAGCCTTTGGTAAGATAAATGCAGATGCCCAATACAAGCTCAGTGTTGAAAGTACAGATTTGATGATCTGTACCCGCCCAGCATATGATAATGATATTCCTTCCCATCCAGTAATACGTGCATCAATTTTAGATAGAAGTGGCTGACAGTCGGAAATAGACAATCTAGAGGAGAGTAGGGGGAGACCCAAGTACCTCATCGGGAGATGCCCCTCTTGGAAACCTAGCACTGCTAGCATCTGTTCTCTCCTATCTTGTGCAGATCGGGATAGAATAAGGTGACTCTTTTGTATATTCAACCAGAGGCCTGACCACTCTGCAAACCTGTCCAGTCCCATCTTGAACACTCTGACAGAGTCCATATCAGCTCTGCAGAAAAGTAGGAGATCATCTGCAAAACCCAATTGGAATACCTTAGCTGGCTCACACTTCCAATGGTAGTTGAATTGCATGTCCTGTTCAATAAGTTGTAAGAATTCCAAATGTAAAATTTCCATGACAAGCACAAAGAGGTAAGGAGATAAAGGGTCTCCTTGGCGTAGACCTCTCGCCCCATTAAAAAACCCGTGAGGTTTTCCATTGAGGCCAATCGAAAATGAGGCCGTCGTAATGCACTCCTCAATCCATCTAATGAATGTAGTTGGAAAGTTGAAGAACTATAAAACCGCAGCAAGGAAGTCCCACTCGATTGTGTCATAGGCCTTTCTAATATCCACTTTAAGTGCACATCTTGGGGGAAGGCGTATCTGATTATATCCTGTGAACAGTTCCTGTGCTAACAAAATATTGTCCCCAATGCTTCTTCCCAGGATGAAGGCTGTTTGGCAGGGACTGATTAACTTGTCCAGAACCATACTCAACCGTTGGACAAGCAGTTTAGTAATGACCTTATATAAAACATTACAGCATGAGATTGGTCCAAAATCATTGACAGACATAGGAGTATGTACCTTGGGGATCAATGCCAAAAGTGTGGTGTTAACTTGTTTAAGGAGTTTCCCCGTAGTAAAGAAATCCAATACCGCCCTTGTAACTTCTGTACCCACAACTGGCCAAGCTGCCTTGAAGAAGCCGGACGAGAAACCATCAGGGCCCGGAGCCTTATCCTCGGCAATGTCAAAAATGGCTAGCTTCACATCTTCCGGTGAGAAAGGTAGGATTAAGTGGCTAGCCTCCTCATTGGATAGTATATGCCTCGCCCAAGGTCTGAGGTAAGTAATATCCACCAATAACCGACGTCTGTTACCTCCTAAGAGGTTCTGATAAAATAACACGAATTCTTGCACAACCTCACTCGGTTCTGTGTGAGTGGTACCATTCTCATCATTTCTTTGCAAGATCCTCCTCATTGCCCGTCTCTGAGCGATCTTGCTAAAGAAGATCCGGGAGCATTGGTCCCCTCCCTTCATCCATTGCATCTTGGCTCTTTGTTGTAGCATAATTTGTCAAGTTTGACTGCTGTAGCGTACACTAGCCGGCAACAATGTTCCAGAAAAAGGAAGAGCTCATTCTGCCTGTCTGAACTAACCAAATTTTATGCCTCTTCAAGGAACCCCTTCGCTAATTGGACATTAAGGGTCAAGTCTCCCTTATTCCTCCTCTGCTGTCTAAAGACCGGTTTGAGGGCCTTTAGTTTACGTGACACTGCATACATGGGCACGCCAACCACCTCATGCTGCCATATATTCTGTACACTAGGGATAAAATCAGGCGAATGGGTCAGATAATTGTCAAACCGAAACATACCCCATTTTGTTGTTGCGTATCCCCATATAAGACTAATGGGGACCGAATTATTTGGAGATTTGATCAGGGTAAACCTACAACCCAGGCTCTATATAGGCTTTTTGATCCCCCAGGACCGAAAGTAGGCTGGGCTTCACTACTTTCGGGATCACTGAAGATTCCACGTCATTTGTTCATCCTGTAGCTTGCTATTCTAGAAAAATTGGCTACAACGGACAAATCATGGTTAGCGCACCTTGCCCATGTATTCTATGTAATGAGGGAGCGACAGAGACACTTGGCCACTTATTCTTTCAGTGCAGATTTAGTCGACAGTGTCTCACAGCTATCCGGAGAATGGTACGATATTCTTGGCCCAATAGAGACTGGAAAACGGATATTGAATGGGCTTCCCAAAAATGGAGAGGTAAACACATCGTTAACATATCTTATCGAGCACTATTAGCATCATGTGTTTACCACATTTGGAGGGAGAGAAACTTGAGAAGATTCGAGCACACCGAGAGGACACCTAGCACCATGGCTTTATTGATAGTTGAGGATATCAAGCAGCGGATCCTTAGTATCTCTCTACCTAGATCAGTCAGTACAAGAGCTTTATATAGACTGTGGCGTATCCCTTGGCCTGTCGAGGGAGAAACCAACTGATAACCACACTGTTGTACTGTACTACTATTTCATTTTACTTAATGATACTTACATTTACCAAAAAAAAAAAAAGTCCGGGGCGTAAGGCAATGATATGACGATGTAGGAAATCTTGCAAGCCACCGATCATTTATAAGAATCCGATCCAGTTGCTTCCATAAACTTCGTGTGGTCGTACTGCAGTTGTCCCATGTATACCATTCACCTTGCATAGGTAGAGGCAATAACCCGGCCTCCTTAATGCTAGCATTAAATTCTTCCATGGCCATCCTTATATCTCTCGAAATGCCACATACCTCATTAAGATCACGGACTGCGTTGAAATCCCCCCCCACCAGCCACGGCTCATCCGTACACTGTTGGGCCATTGTCCCTAGTGTAGTCCATAGGGCTCTTCGATCTATCACCTCAGATGCACCATAAACATTAGTAATAGTAACAACTTCATTATCAGTCCTACTAGTAACACGATAGTGCCGGAATTGTTCCCCTTAGTTAAGTACATGTACGTCAATAATATTTTCATCCCAGGCATATACGGTTTCCAATAGTGGCATAATCGACAAACCATTTCCATTGAGGAAGCAGAAATGACTGAATAGGCATGACATTATTTAATCGAACACGAGTTTCCAAAATGCCCAAAAAATGTAACCTGTATTCAGAGACAAGGTCCTTTAGTGCGAGTTGATGGTCCCTTTTATTCAGCCCGCGGATGTTCCACACAGCAATGTTCAACATGGATCACTTCTGACGGGTGTGCTAATGTTAGGACCCTTGGTTGGCTCTTCGGCATCATCTAGCAAATGTAAAGCATCAAAGGCATTATAAATAACCACTTCCTTGTAGATGATATTAGACAGAGGATCTTGAGTATTAATATGTCTAATTCTATTAGCACGATTGCTCTTTACAGATTGTGGCGTATCCCTTGGCCTGTCGAGGGATAAACCAATTGACTGTTGTACTGTACCTTTATTTTCATAATGCAAATTACATTTACCAAAAAAAAATAAATATAAAATAACCACTTCCTTTCCCTTATCGCTATGTTGAGTTACATTACGTTCAACATGAACATCATTCTCCTCTCGTCTCGGTGTCTCATCAGCTGTATGGTTTAAAGTGCTGCTTCCCTTTTCAGGGGCGGTTGGTTGGTGGGGGGATGGTAGCTTTTTGTATGTAAACAGCTATCAGTGGCTTAGTCGGTTTGCGAGGTTTGTTCAATGTACAATCCTTAACCGAATGCCCCAACGTCATACAATCCGTGCATTTTGCGGGAAGCCATTCGTACTCAACATCTACCTTGCAAGGTGTCTCCCCACCATCTTCATCCGGTGTCATGATGATAATATGTTTTTTAATCTTTTGTGTTACATCAATCATCACGCATACACGAGCGAAGTCCAATCTCGTGCATGCTCTTGTAATTGCATCCGGGTAAAGAGGCTTACCCACTCCACTTGCAACAGTGCTCAGTCCTTCCGTAGTCCAGAATTCCATGGGGAGATGGCGAAGTTTGATCCAGACCGGTACTTGGTATACTTCAACTTCCTCATAGCCATCCCCGGTTCCCACTTCTGTAGTACAATCGGCTGTCCTTGAAAACAACCACGGACCTCCTTCAATCACTTCCTCCATATCTATCACAATTTTAAATCGAAAGAAAAAGAAGCCATTAACTATCGCTGTAACCTCACGTAGAGCTGGCCAAACCGAGTGAGCAAATTCTTTCAAGTGATGGTAGTACGGTCGTTTCCCCAGAAAATATCCTACCGCCGTAGATTTCCATCGTTTAGACCCATCACGCACAATGTCCAAAGAAGGGCGAACCACAATCTCCCCATTTTGTTTCGTTGGGGCAATGTACGTAAGCATTTTACGGGATGAATTATTGAAAGCACCTGCAATTTTATCCTCATCTAAGCAATTGTCCGAGCTTGTATGTAAAGGAATATTCCCAATAAAAATACTCGAATGAGAATTGGAGACCTTGGTATTGCGAAAATTTTCAACCGAGTTACCTCCCATTGACGTGTTCTTCATCATCATTTTGGAGGCCGTTATCGCTGAATCTGAAGGCAATTTCTGCTGAATTTCCATTGAAATTTCACCCAACAACGCAGTAGACTGTTGCTGCGATTTTTGCACCATTCCGAGCTCGTCTTCCAGCTGTTTTCCGGCCAAAAACGCTGCAGAAAAACCTGGAATTTCTGCAGCAGATTCTGATTCTGCAGCAGCGTCGTTCTGCTGTATTTCCATTGAATTCCCACCCAACAACGTTGTAGATTGTTACTGCAATTTTTGCGCCATTCCGAGTTCGTCTTCCGGCTGTTTTCCGGCACAAAACGCTGCAGAAAATGCTGGACTTTCTGCAGCAGAATCTGAAAATTCTGCAGCAGCGTTGCTGTTGTTTAACGGTTGTTTTGGCACTGTAGGATCATCGAGAAGGCCTCGCACAGCGCGTCTTACAGGTGGCTGCACATGTTTTCGCCGAAAATCTTGCCGGCCGGCCATACTGCAATTCCCATTTCTGTTTCACTTCGGACAGCGCTGACATGGCTGCCACATCGCCTGAATTGACGACCTTATGAGCAAGGGTAAGAAATTCGAAGAAGTTGAAGCGTGGTTGGTCTTTATCGCCGTGAAACCCGTCAGCCATGGAAGCTTGGCCAAGGTTGTCGTCGCGTGGGTTTCCCGGCGAACGATTCGTCTCCTTGACGTTTCCAGTTCCCAAATCATCAGCACTCATAGCAGATGGTGAGTTTTCACTTTCCCGTTGAGATCCATCATCGTGTACAGCAGCTTCGACATCAATGGCGTCAATGGCGGTGCCAAACCCTAGTTTCATTCCCGTCCATTCTTTGGCCAAGTTTCCACCTTTTTTTTCTAGTTGTGGTCGGGGCACTCACTCAAAGAAGTCTATGTCATCAGATCGTGGATATACTCCGGTTGCCGACGGCTGAATCTTGGAAAACCCTTCATCTTCCGATGTCGTTTTTTGTGGAGAAAACCCTAATCTGCGCGGCTCCTTCCAACAGGTCTGTTCAGCGGCAAAATCGCATTCTTCCGCGTTCTGATTGAGAGCCACGGTCTCGAAAAATGTTGGGGGTATCGTCAGTCGCCGGGAAATTGCCGATCGATTGCAAGTACAAGTCATCTTCTTCCTCAAAAATCTGCCGCGGTTTACCGTGTTTCTCGCCATCGCCGGTCATCCATCGTCGGCATCCCACTTTTCCGACCTCCCCGTCACTGGCCGGAGTGTCTCCGTCCTCCTCCTCGTCGCCAGCAGTCATGTGCATGGAATGTGCATTAGTGTAAAAAGGAAGCGAACTTGCTTTAATAAAACCGTGAAAAACAGCTTAAGTTTGAACGTTCTAAGAATTTCAAGAAACTTGACCCAAACGTAGCTATAGACCCATGCATTTGTGTAGTAAATTTGCTAAGCGTAATAATAACTACAAGTTAGTGCAAAAAGGAAACGAAGTTCCTTTAATAAAACAGTGCAAAAAAGCTAAAGTTTGAACGTTCATAGAATTCCACGAAACTTTTTTTTTGGTAAATGTAATTTTCATTAAGTAAAAAAAATGGTACAGTACAACAAAGTGATCATCTGGTGGTTTCTCCCTCGACAGGCCAAGGGATACGCCATAGTCTATACAAAGCTCGTGTACTGACAGAACTAGCTAATGAAATACTAATGATTCGCTGCCTGACATCATCAACTATCAATAACGCCATGGTGCTTGGAGTCCTCTCTTTTTTTTTTGGGTAATTGTAAGTTTCATTAAAAAATAGGTAAAGAGTACAGAGTACAAGTACAGAGTACAACAATCAAATGGTGGTACCCCCAACAGACCAAGGGATACGCTAAAGTCTATAGAGTGCACATGTACTAATAGAACTGGAAAGATTAATACTAATTATCCTCTGTCTAACGTCTTCAATGATGCAAGTAGCTAATACAGCTTCCGGCCGATGAGTGTGCTCAAATCGTCTCAAATTCCTCTCTCGCCATATATGGTAAATGCATGCACCAAGTAATGCTCGATAAGCAATATTAACAATATGCTTCCCCCTCCACTTCCTCGATGCCCATTCCACGTCTCTTGTCCACTCACGATTAGGCCAAGCAAATCGGATATGATGTCGTATAGCTGCAAGGCATCCTCTGCTATATCGACATCTGAAGAACATGTGATTGTGTGTCTCCGCTGCACCCTCGTCACAGAGAATACATCCCCCTAGATGTGTCATCCATGGTTTATCAGTTGTCGGTAGCTTCTCCTGAATTGCTAACCAAAGAATGAAGTTATGGCGGGGAATCTTCAAAGAACCCGAAAGTAGTGAAGACCAACCTACTTTCGGTCCAGGTGGACAAAAAAGTCTATATAGGGATTGTGTGGTGGGTCGTCCCTCTGAGAACCGCCAGTTAATCCTGTCATCCCCTCCATGAATCTGGGGTAAAATGTAAATAATCTCCATACATTCCAAATCGGTAATGAAGGGCCACTGCCATTGCCCCTCATTAATGACTACTTGTAGTTTGGTGGATTCATCAAGTCCTAAGAGGCTCGGTCCCCTTGGGAATCTAGTAATAAGTGGGCCCAAGTGGTGCCACGGGTCCTTCCACAAGTAGAATGACCTCCCCTCTCCAATAAGAAACTCTGTCATAGGTAGTATAGAGCTGCGAAGTCGGAGTAGTTTTCGCCATCCCCATGATCCTCCCTTCTCATTAATTATCCAAATTGAAGTGTTGTGCAATCGCGTCTGCTTCAACCATTCAACCCATATAGATGTTCGGTCACATCTAATAACATCACATAACTTCTTTGCCATTAATGAGCGGTTAAGGATTCCAATATCCTTAATTCCTTGGCCTCCTTCATCAATTGGTTTACACACATCCTTCCACGCTACCTTGGCGTATCCCGATGTAGAAGTGCCTTTCCAAAGAAAAGTTCTGAGCCGTTTCTCAATTTGTTTAATAATAGCCTTTGGTAAGATGAATGCAGACGCCCAATAGATGCTCATTGCTGAAAGTACAGATTTAATGATTTGTATACGTCCACCATATGATAATGAAATTCCTTCCCAGCCATTAATGCGAGCATCAATTTTCAATAGAAGTGGTTGACAATCGGATATAGACAATCTAGAAGACAGTAGAGGGAGACCCAAGTACCTCATTGGTAGTTGGCCCCCTTGGAACCCCATAATTGTTAAAATCTGATCCTTCCAAGCTTGTGCCGATCGAGAGATAATGACATGACTTTTTTGTACATTCAGCCGAAGTCCCAACCATTCTGCAAATCGGTCCAACCCCCTCTTGAGGGTCCCGAGTGAATTCAAGTCAGCTCTACAGAAGAGCAGGAGATCGTCTGCGAATCCCATCTGGAAGACTTTGGCCGGCTCACATTTCCAGTGATAAGAGAATTGCAAATCCTGCTCAATAAGTTGCAATAATCCTAAATGCAAGACTTCCATAACGAGAACAAAGAGATAGGGCGATAGAGGGTCTCCCTGTCTTAATCCACGTGCTCCTGCAAAGAAACCGTGAGGGTTTCCATTAAGACCAATCGAAAATGCTGCCGTCGTTACACACTCCTCAATCCACCTGGTGAACGTTTGGGGGAATCCAAATAGTTGCAAGACCGCAAGTAGGAAATCCCACTCTATAGTATCATATGCCTTCCTGATATCAACTTTTAGGGTACAACGAGGTGGAAGCCTCACCTGGTTGTATCCCGTGAGCAGTTCCTATGCCAACAAAATGTTGTCCCCAATGCTATGCCCTGGGATAAATGCTCCCTGACAGGGACTAATAATCTTGTCCAGAACCACACTCAACCGCTGGACAAGTAATTTCGCAATAATTTTGTATAACACATTACAGCATGAAATTGGTCTAAAATCACCAACAGTCATAGGAGTGTGTACCTTTGGGATTAGTGCCAAAAGTGTGGAGTTGACTTGTTTGAGTAGTTTACCGATACTAAAGAATTCCAGTACCGCCTTTGTAACTTCCTGTCCCACCACTGGCCAGGCTGCTTTAAAGAATCCTGATGAGTATCCATCAGGTCCCGGGGCCTTGTCATCTGCAATGTCAAATACTGCTTGTTTCACATCATCCGGTGTAAACGCCAATATAAGATGGCCAGCCTCTTCATTAGAAAGAATATGTCTTGCCCACGGTCTGAGAAAGCCAATATCTAGCGTTATCTGACGTTTGTTACCGCCCAATAGATTTTGATAGTAACAGACAAATTCATTGATAATCTCTTCTTGTTCAGTGTGGATGGTCCCGTTGTCATCATTAATTTGCAGTATCCTCCTTGCCACCCTTCTCTTGGCAATTTTACGAAAGAAAATTCGGGAGCATTGGTCACCCCCCTTCATCCATTGCATCTTGGCTCGCTGTTGCAGCATGATTTGTTCCAGTTTTGCCGCTTTTGCATAAACCAGGCGACAACAGTGTTCTAATAGTAGAAAGGCCTCATTTTGTCTATCTGAGCTCACCAGTTGTTGTGCCTCATCTAGAAAGCCTTTAGCTAATTGCACGTTAAGGGTCAAATCCCCCTTCTTCCTCCTTTGCTCTCTAAAGACCGGTTTCAGTACTTTAAGTTTACGTGTTACCGCAAACATAGGCACCCCAACGATTGTATTATGCCAGATATTTTGCACACTGGGGATAAATTCAGGTGAGAGTGTTTGGTAGTTGTCAAATCGAAACATACCTCCTGTTTGATTTTGCCTGTCCCCATGTAGTAGGAGGGGCGAGTGGTCAGAAGTCCGCGGTAGAAGGCAATGATAGTATGAGAAAGGGAACCTCGCAAGCCATCTATCATTAATAAGGATACGATCCAATCTCTTCCATAGACTTCGCGAGTTCGTGCTACAGTTGTGCCAAGTATACCATTCCCCCTGCATAGGCAAGGGTATTAGCCCGGCCTCCTGAATACCATCATTGAATTCTTCCATGGCCATCCTTATATCCCCAGAAGCTCCACACACCTCATTCATATCTCGGACCGCGTTGAAGTCCCCCCCCACCAGCCAAGGCTCATCCGAGTGCTCTCGAGCTAATGATTCCAAGGTGTTCCATAAATTTCTGCGATCTATCATCTCAGAGGCACCATAAACAATAGTGATTGTGAGGGATTCACTATCTGTCCTATGAGTGACACGACAGTGCATAAATTGGTTCCCCAAGTCAAGAATATGAACGTCCACAACATTATCATCCCACGCTACCCAAATATGATTACCCACAGTTGCATAATCAACAAACCATTTCCAATGCGGAAGCAAAACAGACTGAATATGCATGACGTTGTTAATACGCACACGAGTTTCTAAGATGCCCATAAAATCTAACCTGTATTCCGAGATAAGGTCCTTTAATGCGAGCTGATGGTCTCTCTTATTCAGCCCCCGGACATTCCACACTGCGAGATTCAACATGGATCACTACTAGAGGGGCTGCATGTGATAGGACCCCTAGTATTCTCTTCTGCGTCGTCCAGTGAATTCAGAGCGTCAAAAGGATTAAAAGTAGCCACTTCCTTACCCTTCTCTTTCTGCGATGAGTTGTAGCATTTATTCTGTTTTGTACCTTCATCTCCTTTCTTTTTATCCTCCACCACAACCACGGTCTTATGTTTCTTTACTCTCTCCTCGTTAACTGGTGGGGGGAGGGGACGTTGGCTTTAGTACATACACTTTCACCGGAGGCTTTATCTGTTTCTGAGGATTGGTTAACGAACACTCCTTCACCGAGTGACCCAACATCATGCATCCTGTGCATTTAGGGGGGAGCCATTCATACTCGATATCAACCTTGCATGGGGTTTCTCCACCATCTTCATCTGGCGTCATAATAATAATATGTTTTTCCAATTTCTGAGTAACATCAATCATCACGCATACACGAGCGATGTCCAGTCTCGTGCATGCCCTTGTTATCGCATCAGGGTATAGAGGCTTACCCACACCGCTAGCCACAGTGCTCAATCCTTCCGTCGTCCAGAATTCCAACGGAAGGTGTCGCAGTTTTATCCAGACCGGCACTTGTGTATGCTTCAACTTTCTCATAGCCATACCCGGTTTCCACTTTTGCAACACAATTGGTTGTCCCTGAAATAGCCATGGCCCCCCTTCTATGACCTCCTCCATATCGATTTCCGTTTTTTTTTTCGGTAAAAGTAAGTTTCATTGAGTAAAAATGGTACAGTACAACAATATGGTTCCCAAATGGTTTATCCCTCGACAGGCCAAGGGATTCGCCATAATCTAAATAAAGCACGTGTACTGACTGATCTAGAGAGGGAGATGCTATGGATTCGCTGTCTAATATTCTCAATGATCAGTAATGCTATGGTAGTAGGCGTCCTCTCGGTGTGATCGAATCATATCAGGTTTCTTTCCTTCCAAATGTGGTATACACATGCTGCAAGTAGTGCTCTATAAGACATGTTGATTATGTGTTTACCCCTCCATCTCTGTGAAGCCCATGTAATATCATCTTTCCACTCTCTATTGGGCCAGAAGAATCGTATTGTTCTTCGAATTTCCGTGAGACATCTTCGACTAAATCTGCATTCGAAGAATAAATGTGCATGTGTCTCTGTCAGTCCTTCATTGCATAGGACACATTATCGATTTCCGTTTTGAATTGGAAGAAAAAGAATCCATTAGCAGTTGCTGTGACTTCTCGTAGCGCCGGCCAAATCGAATGGGCAAACTCCTTTAAATGGTGATAGAACGGCCGCTTACCCATAAAATATCCCACTGCCGTAGATTTCCATCGTTTGGTTCCGTCACGCACAGTATCAAGTGAAGGACGAACAACAACCTCCCCATTTTGCTTCGTTGGGGCAATGAAAGATAGCGTTTTTCGGGACGAATTGTTGAATGCATCAGCAATTCTATCATTAGTAATCCCATTAGAACCAGTGTGAAGCGGAATGTTCCCAATAAACAAGGGAACTGGTGTCAATTTTTTTCCCAGGTTACTGTTTTTTTCCCCCATAAAATTGGTGATGTCAGCCCTAGGATGGATGACATCAGCCCTAGCATCATGGATGACATCAGCCCTAGTGTCAGTGATGACATCAGCCCTAGAATCATGGATGACCTCAGCCCTAGCATCATGGATGACCTCAGCCCTAGCATCATGGATGACATCAGCCCTTGATGCATCATGGATGACATCAGCCCTAGAAGGGCTGATGTCAGCCGCCCTCTCATGTTCCACCTCACCATCCTTGTCACCCACTTCCGCCGCCACATCAGCTCCAGGCGTGTCCACCTCGGCATCCACGTCAGATTTCCGCCACACGTCACCGGTCGCCGGAGAAGGTTCCGTTCGCTCACCAAATCGCCGGAAAAATGCGCCTGGGGTCTCGCAACTGCGGACACGTTCCCTGCAACTTTCCGACCCTCAAGGTTGGCCGGACGACAAGAACAAACTCCATTTCCGCCAGTCGCCGTCGTTGGAGCTCGCACAGTCACGGTCGCGGGGAGTTGGAGCGTCGCCGGTGCCTTACCAGAATTTCTGCCCGTTGTTTGCGCTGGATCTGGTGGGATAAGGCATCGCAACTCCTTGCGCAGACCACCGGTGACAGGTCGTTCACGGCCGCCCTCCATCGACGTCATTTGTCGCGGCTTGGTGTTGTCTCCAAATCATTTTTGCCATCGGTTTTTGAGCTCGTTCAGCGCATCCATGGCTGCCTCATCTCCGTGGTAAATGACACGGCAGGCCAGATTCAAAAACTCGTCCAGGTTGAACGACGAGGAAGACGGTCCGCCATTGACGTTTTTCGAGCTCGCGTCGCCTCCAACGGTCGGATCTGAAATCGCAGTTTCAGCTCTCAAACGCCCACCTTTCTCCGTCGTCAGTCCATCTACGCCCAAAGGAACCCTTGGGCTACCCTCAGCCGGCAGAAAAGCGGCCGTTTCAGCCGGCAGCGGAAAACCCGACCACTCATCTTCTACACGCACAGCTTGGTTTCCAACCCTTCGTCCATGGTTGTTCGTTCGACAGCCAGCTACTGTTCCGTCACCGTCACTATCCACCGGAGCTTCGCCGGCGGTCTCCTCGTCGCCGGCCGGAAGTGAGGAAGATGAAGCATTTGAAAGTGAAAAATTAGAGAGAGAATTTTTAGAGAGAGAATTTTTTGCCTCCATTTTGTTTACCTTCTTGGAGTCCTCTCTCTTTGCTCAAAACGTCTTATGTTTCTCTCCCTCCAAATGTGGTAAACAGAAGATGCCAGTAGTGCTCGATAAGCTATGTTAACGATGTGCTTACCCCTCCATCTATGAGAAGCCCACTCAATGTCGTTCACCCAGTCTCTATTGGGCCAATGAAATTGTACCTTTCTCCGGATTGCTGTGAGACACTGTCGGCTAAATCTGCACTGGAAGAAAAGGTGTGAATGTATCTCTGTTGCCCCCTTGTTACAAAGTATGCAATCACCAAAGTGAGATAACCATGGTTTGTCTGTCGTAGGCAGCTTGCCAAGAATAGCAAGCCATAGGATGAATAAGTGACGTGGAATCTTTAGCGAGCCCGAAAGTAGCGAAGCCCAACCTACTTTCGGTCCTGGGGGATCAAATAAACTGTAGAGAGACTGTGTTGTGGGTCGACCCTGATTAAATCTCCATACGATCCGGTCATCTCCTCCACGGATTGTGGGTAATACATGTGTGATCTCCAAGCACTCGAAATCCATGATAAGCGGCCACTGCCATTCTCCTCCACTAATCACCGTGCTGAGTTTTGCTGACTCCTCAAGTCTAAGGAGCCTCGGTCCATGTGGAAATATCTCAATAAGAGGTCCGAGGTAATGCCACGGGTCCTGCCAAAGGTGAAACTTCCGCCCATCTCCGATTTGGTAGTCCACCATAGGATGGAGAAAAATCCATAGACGCAGGAGTTTCCTCCAACTCCATGAACCTCCATGATCTCGGATTGTCCATATGGAAGTGTCTCGTAATCGGTCATGGTATAGCCATTCAACCCAAATAGAGGTTCGATCACACTGAATAATATCACAGAGTTTCTTAGTCATTAAGGCTCGATTCAAGGTAGTAATGTCCTTGAACCCAAGACCTCCCTCGTCCACCGGCCTACACAATTCTTTCCATGCTACCTTAGCATAGCCACTATTTGTTGGGCCCTTCCATAAAAAGTTTCTCAGCCTCTTCTCAATTTCGTTCGTAACTCTCTTTGGTAAAATGAACGCTGAAGCCCAATAAAAGCTCAACGACATGAGTACAGATTTAATAATTTGTACCCTACCGGCATATGAAAGTGTCATTCCCTCCCAACGAGCAATATGTTTATCGATTTTCAGCAATAATGGTTGACAATCAGCAATAGTTAATCTGGAGGATAATAGAGGTAGATCTAAATACCTCAGTGGAAGGAGTCCCTCCTGAAATCCAAGTGCTTCCAGCATCTCCTCACGTAAACCCTGTGCTGACCGCGAAATAATAAGATGACTTTTCTGTACGTTCAGTTGGAGGCCCGACCAAACGGCAAATCGATCCAGCCCTCTCTTAAGGACCTCAATAGAGTCCATATCCACACGGCAGAATAACAACAAGTCATCAGCAAATCCCAGCTGAAAAATCCAAGCTGAATCACACTTCCAATGAAAAGAAAAGAGCCCATCCTGGTCAATCATCTGTAGGTATCCCAAGTGTAATACCTCCATGACGAGGACAAAAAGGTACGGCGATAGAGGATCCCCCTGTCGAAGTCCTCTTGCACCCGAAAAGAATCCATGTGGCTTTCCATTCAATCCTACTGAGAAGGATGCTGTAGTGACACATTCCTCAATCCACCTGATAAATGTGGGTGGAAACCCAAAGAGTTCCAAAACCGCAACTAGGAAGTCCCATTCAACTGAGTCATACGCCTTTCTAATGTCAACTTTTAACGCGCATCTGGGAGGTAGGCGTGATTGATTGTATCCCGAGAAAAGTTCCTGAGCTAGCATGATATTGTCTCCGGAATTCCACGAAACTTGGCCCAAACGTTGGTCTAGACCCATATATTTGTGTGGTAAATTTGCAAAGCGTAATAATAACTACAAGTTAGTGTAAAAATGAAAACGAACTTGCTTTAATAAACCGTGTAAAACAGCTAAATATTGAAGAATCATAGAATTCTACGAAACTTGATCGAAATGTTGGTCTATACCCATTTATTCGTGTGGTAAATTTGCTAAGCGTAATAATAACTACAAGTTAGTATCAACGGGAAATGAATTTACTTTAATAAAGCCGTGCAAAACAGCTAAATTTTTTAACGTTCTCAGAATTCCACGAAATTTGACCCAAACGTAGGTCTAAACTCATGCATTTGTGTGGTAAATTTGCAAAGCGTAATAATAACTACAAGCTAACTTGACCCAAAAAAAGAAGATGGACCCAAAAAAAAATTCTCTCTCTAAAAATGCTCTCTCTTCTCTCACACACACTGCTGCACCACAAAAAACACACACTAATGGAGGAGGCAAGGACACGGCCGCCGGCGAGGAGGGCGACGCCGGAGATACCCCGGCCGGTGACGGGGACAGCATGGAGCGTGGGACGGGTAGTAAGGGAGATGGTGGAGGCGAGTTGCTTAGTGAATCGAAGCAGTTGGGTTTTGGTTTTAAAAAACGGTTCTCTTCGAATCCGTCGGCTACCGATTTTCCGGCGACTGAGGGCTGCCCTCGCTTTAGGGAGACTGTAGCAATGATTCCGAGCGAAAAGGCAGGCGATTTGGCCACGGATAGGGCTGTTTTGAGAGCACCGCCATTGTTGGGTTTTGAAGCTTTTTCAAGCTCCTTCAATGGCGGACGAAGGTCTGGAATCTCACCGTGTGAGTTTAATATGGCGGAATTTCTCAGCCTTGCGAGCAGAGTCATGGACGAGGGCGACACTGATGCAATGGAGGCTTTGGTGGCGTTAAAATCACGATGGGAGAGAAGATTTGGCAATGGCGCAACAGTGACTAAGCAGACGGCGACGATGGCTGTGGCCTCGCTACCTCACGGCCGTCGACCTATTCAAGCCCGTCGTTGCCTTCTTGGGCCGGCGAATGAAACGCGGTGGGAGGATTTTATTTCTGGGCCTCCATCGACGGCGATTGGGAAGGAGAAAGGCGCTGGTGGAGCGACGCCTCTAGATGGGGGGAAACCACGATTTGACGAAGACGATGGTGGTTCGGCGCTTGACGAAACTACGCAGAATCCGGTGCGACTGTGCGAGGCCCTTTCTGGCGAACAAGGCGATGAAACAACAGCCCAAACGGGAGAGAAGCACTCAGGCGCGATTTTCTGGCGAACGGGTGAACAGCCGGCGATTTTTTCGACGACCAGTGAGGTACGCCGACTTCCTGACGTGGATGTTGAGGTGGCGCCGATTGTGAGTGACATGGTTGTTGAGGTGGCGCCGGTTGTGAGTGACGAGGATGGTGAGGTGGCGCCGATTGTGAGTGACTTGGATGCTGAAGTGGCGATTGAGAGGTCGGCTGACGTCAGCCCTACTAGGGCTGACGTCATCAGTGCTGCAAGGGCTGATGTCATCCATTGTGCAAGGGCTGATGTCACCCATGATGCTAGGGCTGATGTCACTTCTCACACACCTGCTGATGTCACTGCATACATAGCTGCTGATGTCATCAATCCTAGGGCTGACATCAGCGGTTTTATGGAGGAAAAAAATAGCAACTTGGGTAACAAATTGGCACCCGTTCCTCTATTTATTGGGAACATTCCGCTTCATACTGGTTCTAATGGGATTGTTAATGATAAAATTGCTGATGCATTCAACAATTCGTCCCGGAAAACGCTATCTTTCATTGCTCCAACGAAGCAAAATGGGGAGGTTGTAGTTCGTCCTTCACTTGATACTGTGCGTGACGGATCCAAACGATGGAAATCTACGGCAGTGGGATACTTTATGGGAAAGTGGCCGTACTATCACCACTTGAAGGAGTTTGCCCATTCGGTTTCGCCAGCGCTACGAGAGGTCATAGCAACTGCTAATGGTTTCTTTTTCTTCCAATTTTTAACGGAAATTGATATGGAGGAGGTCATAGAAGGGGGACCATGGCTGTTTCAGGGACAACCAATTGTATTGCAAAAGTGGGAACCAGGTATGGCTATGAGAAAGTTAAAGCATACACATGTGCTGTCTGGATAAAACTGCGACACCTTCCATTGGAATTCTGGACGACGGAAGGACTGAGTACTGTGGCTAGCGGTGTAGGTAAGCCTCTATACCCTAATGCGATAACAAGGGCATGCATGAGACTGGACTTCGCTCGTGTATGCGTGATGATTGACGTTACGCAGAAATTGGAAAAACATATTATCATAATGACGCCAGATGAAGATGGCGGGGAAACTCCATGCAAGGTTGATATCGAGTATGAATGGTTTCCCCCTAAATGCACAGGATGCATGACATTGGGGCATTCGGAGAAGGAGTGTTCGTTGACCAAACCTCATAAGCAAACAAAGCCCCCGGTGAAAGTGTATGTACCAAAAGTCATTGTCCCCCCTCCACCAGCCCCCGGGGAGAGAGAAAAGAAACATAAGACCGTGGTTGGTAGATGATAAAGTGAGAGGAGATGAAGGTACAAAACAGAATAAACGTTACACCTCATCGCAGAAGGAGAAGGGTAACGAAGTGGTTATTTATAATCCTTTTGATGCTTTGAATTCACTGGACGACGCAGAAGAGAATACTAGGGGTCCTAACACATGTAGCCCCTCTAGTACTGATCCATGTTGAATCTCGCAGTATGGAATGTCCAGGGGCTGAATAAGAGAGACCATCAAGCTTGCAGTAAAGGACCTTATCTCAGAATACAGATTAGATTTTATGGGCATCTTAGAAACTCGTGTTCGTATTAACAATGTCATGCATATTCAATTGTTTTTGCTACCTCATTGGAAATGGTTTGTTGATTAGGCAATTGTGGGTAACCGTATTTGGGTAGCGTGGGATGAGAATGTTGTGGATGTTCATATTCTTGATTTGGGGAATCAATTTATGCACTGTCGTGTCACTCATAGGGTAAATAGTGAATCCCTATTAATCACTATTGTTTTTTTTTTTGGGTAAATGTAAATTTCATTAATAAGGAGTAATGGTACAGTACAACATGTGATCATTAAATGGTTTCTCCCTCAACCCAAGGGATACGCCATAATCTATACAATGCTCGTGTACTGACTGACGAAGTTAAATCAACGCTAAGAATCCTCTGCCTGACGTCATCGACAATTAGGATACTCAATGTGGCCGGTGTCCGCTCAGTGTGTTCGAATCTTCTCAAATTTCTCTCCCTCCATATGTGGTAGACACACGATGCAAGTAGTGTACGGTAAGCGCTATAAATAATGTGCTTACCTCTCCATTTCCGCGTCGCCCATTCAATATCTGTTCCCCAATCCCTGTTAGGCCAGTGAAAACGAATCCATCTGCGAATCTCAAAAAGGCATTGACGACTAAATCTGCATTGGAAGAATAAATGTGAATGAGATTCTGTAGCTCCCTCATCGCACAATATGCATACCCCCAGGTGAGATAGCCATGATTTGTCCGTGGTAGGTAGTTTGCCAAGGATTGCGAGCCATAAGATGAACGAATGACGAGGAATCTTCAAGGAGCCCGAAAGTAGTGAAGACCATCCTACTTTCGGCTCGGGGGGATCAAATAATCGGTAGAGGGCCTGAGTAGTAGGTTTCCCTTCGTCACATCTCCACACCTCCCGATCCTCACCTCCAAGAATAAGCGGTAGGTTATGTGTGATCTCCAAACATTCGAAGTCCGTGATGGTAGGCCATTGCCACTCTCCTGCTGAAATCACCGAACTGAGTTTTGCAGATTCTTCTAGGCTAAGATGACGTGGACCACGAGGGAACCGCTCAATAAGTGGACCCAAGTGATGCCACGGGTCCTGCCAAACAAAGAATCTGTCTCCATTTCTAATCTGGTAATCCACGATAGAGCAAAGAAAAGGACGGAGCCTGAGCATTTTCCGCCATCCCCAAGAACCTCCATGCTCACGGACAGTCCAAATTGATGTGTCCCGTAATCGGTCTTGGTAAAGCCATTGAACCCAGATGGATGTCCTGTCACACCGGATAACATCACATAATTTCTTGCTCATTAATGCGCGATTCAAGGTAGAGATGTCCTTGAACCCGAGTCCCCCCTCATCTGTCGGTCGACACACATCTTTCCAGGCTACCTTGGCGTAGCCACTAGACGTCGTACCCTTCCATAGAAAATTCCTCAACCTCTTCTCAATTTCATTGATAACTTTTTTAGGTAGTATGAATGCAGATACCCAGTATAAGCTCAATGTCGAAAGTACGGATTTGATGATTTGTACTCGCCCAGCATATGATAACGAAATCCCTTCCCATCCAGTAATGCGTGCATCGATTTTTGAAATAAGAGGCTCACAGTCAGAGATAGACAGTCTAGAAGAGATTAAGGGGAGACCCAGATACCTCATCGGTAGATGCCCCTCTTGGAAGCCCATCACTATTGTTTATGGTGCCTCTGAGATGATTGATCGTAGAAGCCTATGGAATACCTTGGAAACATTAGCTCGAGAGCAATGGATGAGCCCTGGCTAGTGGGGGGGACTTCAATGCGGTCCGAGAAATGAATGAGGTGTGGAGCTTCTGGTGATATAAGGATGGCCATGGAAGAATTCAATGCTGGTATCCAGCAAGAACTATTCACGGGCTACAACCAGATACGTCTCCCCCCAAGATGTGCAATGAAAGTTGATATTAGGAAAGGCTATGACACGGTGGAGTGGGACTTCCTATTAGCGGTGATGCAGATGTTCGGGTTTCCACCAATATTTATCAGATGGATTGAGGAGTGTGTCACCACGGCCTCATTTTCGATAGGACTCAATGGAAAACCACACGGGTTCTTTGCTGGAGCAAGAGGACTACGACAGGGTGATCCTCTATCTCCATACCTTTTCGTGCTGGTTATGGAAGTTATGCACTTGGGATTCCTACAGCTTATTGAACAAGATATGCAGTTCACATTTCACTGGAAGTGTGAGCATGCAAAGGTCTTTCAGCTGGGATTTGCAGACGACATCCTTCTTTTCTGCAAAGCTGATATGGACTCAATCAGAGTTTTTAAAGTGGGACTTGATCGTTTCGCAGAGTGGTCGGGCCTCCGGTTGAATGTACAAAAAAGTCACCTAATTATCTCCCGATCCGCCCAAGAATGGAAAGAATAGATGTTGGCGGACTTGGGCTTTCAAGAAGGGCACCTCCCGATAAGGTACCTGGGTCTTCCTCTAATTTCATCTAGATTGACTATTTCTGACTGTCAACCACTTTTATCAAAAATGGATGCACGTATTATGGGATGGGAAGGACTCTCATTATCTTATGCTGGGCGGGTACAAATCATCAAATCCGTACTTTCATCTTTGAGTTTATATTGGGCGTCTGCTTTTATACTTCCTAAGAAAATTATCAAGGAAATTGAGAAGAGAATGAGAAACTTCCTATGGAAAGGCGCTACGACTAGTGGCTATGCTAAGGTACCATGGATTGATGTATGCAGACCGGTGGAAGAGGGGGGACTCGGATTCAAGAACATTACAAGCTTAAACCAGGCATTAATGAGTAAAAAACTTTGTGATGTTATCCGATGTGATCGGACCTCTATATGGGTGCAGTGGCTTTACTATGATCGGCTATGTGACACATCTATTTGGACGATTCGAGACCACGGAGGCTCTTGGGGGTGGAGGAAATTACTATGTCTCCGTCCTTTTCTACGTTCTAGTGTGGATTATCAGATTGGAAACGGAGCAGCTTTCTATATTTGGCAGGACCCATGGCATCACCTCGGACCACTCATTGAGCGATTTCCACAGGGTCCGAGATTACTTGGTATTAACGAATCGACCAAGCTTAGCTATGTTATTAGAGAGGGAAAGTGGCATTGGCCTCCCATTACTGATTTTGACTGTTTGGAGATCACCCACACCTTGCCACAGATTTGTGGAGAGCGGACAGGATTGTCTGGAGATTTGACAAAGGACAACCCACAACACAGGCCCTTTACAAATTATTTGACCCTCCAGGACCGAAAGTAGGCTGGTCTTCACTACTTTCGGGCTCCTTGAAGATATCAAGACACGCGTTCATCCTTTGGCTCGCAATTCTTGGCAAACTTCCCACCACGGACAAACCATGGCTATCCCATATGGGAGCCTGCATCCTATGTGACGAAGGAAGTACAGAAACCCACTCTCACTTATTCTTCCGATGCAGATTTAGCCGGCAGTGCCTTACAGAAATACGCAGAAGGATTCGGTTCCAATGGCCCAATAGGGATTGGGAAACAAACATGGAATGGGCAACAAAAAAATGGAGAGGAAAGCACATTGTCAACATAGCTTACCGTACACTACTAGCAGCATGTGTCTATCATATTTGGAGAGAGAGGAACCTGAGGCGATTAGAACACACTGAACGGACACCAAACACCATTGGTATTCTGATCATCGACGACGTCTAACAGAGGATCCTCAGCATCAACGTTGCTTTGTCAGTTAGTACACAAGCATTATATAGACTATGGCGTATCCCTTGACCTGTCGAGGGAGAAACCAATTGATGATCATCTTGTTGTACTATACATTTTTATTACTTAATGAAAATTACATTTACCAAAAAAAAAAAACAGCTTAGTTTTGAACGTTCTCGGAATTCCATCAAACTTGACCCAAACGTGGGACTAGACCCATGCATTTGTGTGGTAAATTTACTAAGCGTAATAATAATTACAAGTTAGTGTAAAAGGAAAACGAACTTGCTTTAATAAAACCGTGCAAAACAGCTTAATTTTGAACGTTCTCAGAATTCCATGAAACTTGACCCAAACGTAGATCTAGACCCATGCATTTGTATGGTAAATTTGCTAAGTGTAATAATAACTACAAGTTAGTGTAAAAAGGAAACGAAGTTCTTTTAATAAAACCGTGCAAAAAGGCTAAATTTTGAACGTTCTCTGAATTCCACGAAACTTTTTTTTTGGGTAAATGTAAGTTTCATTAAGAAAATAGTAGTACAGTACAACAATGTGATAATCAATTGGTTTCTCCCTTGACAGGCCAAAGAATACGCCTTAGTCTAAATAAAGCTCGTGTACTGACTGATCTAGGTAAAGTAATGCTATGAACCGCTGCCTGATATCCTTAACTGTCAATAAGGCCACGGTGTTGGATGTCCTCTCGGTGTGCTCGAATCGTCTCAAGTTTCTCTCTCTCCAAATGTGGTAAACACATGATGCTAATAGTGCTCGGTATGACATGCTAACAATGTGTTTACCCCTCCATCGATGGGAGGCCCATGCAATGTCCGTTATCCAATCTCTTTTTTTTTTTTTTGGGTAAATGTAAATTTCATTAATAAAGAGTAATGGTACAGTACAACATGTGATCATCAAATGGTTTCTCCCTCAATCCAAGAGATACGCCATTATCTATACAATGCTCGTGTACTGACTGACGAAGCTAAATCAACACTAAGAATCCTCTGCCTGACGTCATCTACGATTAGGATACTTAAAGTGGCCGGTGTCCGCTCAGTGTGTTCAAATCTCCTCAAGTTTCTTTCCCTCCATATGTGGTAGACACACGATGCAACTAGCGTACGGTAAGCGCTATTAACAATGTGCTTACCTTTCCATTTCCGCATCGCCCATTCAATATCTGTTGCCCAATCCCTGTTGGGCCAGTGAAAACGAATCCATCTGCGAATCTCAAAGAGGCACTGACGACTAAATCTGCATCGAAAGAATAAATGTGAATGAGATTCCGTTATCCAATCTCTATTTGGCCAAGAAAATCGAATCATTCTCCGAATTGCTGTGAGACACTATCGACTAAATCTACACTGAAAGGATAAGTGGGTATATGTCTCTGTCGCTCCCTCGTTACACAGAATACATGGGCCTAGGTGGGCTAGCCATGATTTGTCCGTCGTAGCCAATTTGTCAAGAATAGCAAGCCATAGGATGAATAGGTGACGTAATTCCACGAAACTTCACCCAAATGTAGGTATAGACCCATGCATTTTTGTGGTAAATTTTCTAAGCATAATAATAACTACAAGTTAGTGTAAAAGAGAAACGAACTTGCTTTAATAAACCGTGCAAAACAGCTAAATATTGAACGTTCATAGAATTCCATGAAACTTGACCCAAACGTTGGTCTAGACCCATATATTTTGTGTGGTAAATTTGCTAAGTGTAATAATAACTACAAGATAGTGTAAAGGGGAAATGAATTTTTTTTAATTATGCCGTGCAAAACAACTAAATTTTGAACGTTCTCAGAATTCCACGAGCTTGACCCAAACGTAGGTCTAAACTAATCAGACGCGACTTCCCCCTAGATGCGCACTTAAAGTGGACATTAGAAAGGCCTATGACACGGTTGAATGGGACTTCCTTGTGGCGACCTTGCAACTATTTGGGTTTCCACCAACCTTCACAAGGTGGATAGAGGAATGCGTCTCGACGACCTCTTTTTGGGTTGGACTTAATGGAAATCCTCATGGGTTCTTTGATGGAATGAGAGGACTTCGTCAGGGAGATCCCTTATCCCCATTCCTGTTTGTGCTTGTTATGGAAGTTCTGCATATTGGTTATCTTCAATTAATTGAGCAGGATATGCAATTCACATATCACTGGAAGTGTGAGCTAGCAAGAGTATTCCAATTGGGATTTGCGGATGATCTCCTGCTTTTTTGTAGAGCTGATTTGGACTCGGTCAGAGTCCTTAAGGTGGGACTGGACCGATTTGCTGAATGGTCGGGCCTTCGGTTGAATATTCAAAAGAGTCACATTATTATATCCCGGTCTGCACACGAAAGGAAAGGTCAGTTGCTATCGCTCTTGGGATTTTAGGAGGGACATTTCCCGATGAGGTACTTAGGCTTTCCTTTAATCTCATCTAGATTGACTATATCAGACTGTCAGTCACTTCTGTCCAAAATTGATGCACGTATTGCGGGATGGGAGGGTATGTCGCTATCATATGCTGGGCGGGTACAAATCATTAAATCTGTACTTTCAGCATTGAGCATTTATTGGGCTTCTGCATTCATACTACCGAAGGCGATCATTAAGGAAGTTGAGAAACGCCTTCGAAGGTTCCTATGGAAAGGCACCTCAAGGACGGGTTATGCCAAAGTTGCGTGGAAGGATGTTTGCAAACCGATTGGGCAAGGAGGCCTAGGAATAAAAGATATTGATGCGCTGAACCGAGCACTAATGACTAAGAAGTTGTGTGATGTCATTAGATGTGACCGAACGTCTATCTGGGTTGAGTGGCTGCAGCTCGGACGACTACAAAATAATTCCATTTGGACTGTTGACGAGAAGGGTGGATCGTGGGGTTGGAGAAAGCTGCTTCGTCTACGCAGCATTATCAAACCAATGGTGGAGTGTCGTATTGGAGATGGGAGGAACTTCTTTCTGTGGAAGGATCCATGGCATCACCTGGGCCCCCTGATTTCTCGATTTCCACGAGGACCGAGTTTACTTGGGCTTGATGAATCTACCAAGCTCAATACGGTTATTGATGAGGGCCAATGGCACTGGCCCCTCATAACGGATTTGGAATGCCTTCAGATTATTTATACACTACCCCAGATCCATGGTGGAGAAGATAGAATCATTTGGCGTTTCCCGGATGGCCGACCCACAGCCCAAGCCCTATACAGACTTATCTGCCCACCCGGACCGAAAGTAGGTTGGACGTCACTACTTTCGGGTTCGCTAAAGATCCCACGACATTATTTTATCTTATGGATGGCTTTTCAGGAAAAACTACCAACGACAGACAAACCCTGGCTCACACACATTGGAGGGTGTATTCTTTGTGATGAAGAAACAACCGAGACACATAATCATTTATTCTTCCGATGCCGATATAGCAGAGATGCCTTATAGCCATACGGGAAATAATTCGATTCGATTGGCCCAATCGCACATGGGCAATGGATGTGGAATGGGCAGTAAAAAAATGGAGAGGGAAGCATATCATCAATGCAGCATGCCGAGCGTTATTTGGGTCATTGGTTTACCATTTGTGGCGAGAAAGAAACTCCAGACGGTTCCAGCAAAGTGAACACCCGCCTAATGTATTGGCTTCTCATATTATTGATGATGTTAGGCAGAGGATTCTGAGCCTTAATCTTTCCAGTTCGATTAGTACATGGGCTCTTTATAGACTATGGCGTATCCCTTGGCCTGTCGAGGGACTACCCAATTAATTGTTGTACTGTACCATATTTTTATTAATGAAATTTACCATTACCGAAAAAAAACTAATGCATTTGTCTGGTAAATTTGCAAAGCTTAATAATAACTTTTTTTTTGGTAAATGTAAATTTCATTAATAAAGAGTAATGGTACAGTACAACATGTGGTCATCAAATGGTTTATCCCTCAACCCAAGGGATACGCCATAATCTATACAATGCTCGTGTACTAACTGACGAAGCTAAATCAACGCTAAGAATCATCTGCCTGACGTCATCGACGATTAGGATACTCAAAGTGGCCGGTGTCCGCTCAGTGTGTTCAAATCTCCTCAAGTTCCTGTCCCTCCAAATGTGGTAGACACACGATGCAAGTAGTGTACGGTAAGCGCTATTAATAATGTGATTACCTCTCCATTTCCGCGTCGCCCATTCAATATCTGTTGTCCTATCCCTGTTAGGCCAGTGAAAGTGAGTCCGTCTGTGAATCTCAAGAAGACACTGACGACTAAATCTGCATCGGAAGAATAAGTGTGAATGAGATTCTGTAGTTCTCTCATCGCACAATATGCACGCTCCCAGGTGAGAAAGCCATGATTTGTCCGTGGTAGGTAGTTTGCCAAGGATTGCGAGCCATAAGATGAACGAATGCTGAGGGATCTTCAGTGATCCCGAAAGTAGTGAAGACCATCCTACTTTCGGCTCAAGAGGATCAAATAATCGGTAGACGGCCTGAGTAGTAGGTTGCCCTTCGTCACATCTCCACACCACTCGATCCTCACCTCCAAGAATAAGCGATAGTTTATGTGTGATCTCCAAACATTCAAAGACCGTGATGGTAGGCCATTGCCATTGTCCAGCTGAAATCACCGAACTGAGTTTTGCTGATTCTTCAAGTCTAAGATGGCGTGGTCCACGAGGGAACTGCTCAATAAGTGGACCCAAGTGATGCCACGGGTCTTGCCAAATAAGAATCTACCTCCATTTCCAATCTGGTAATCCACAATAGAGCGAAGATAAGGACGGCGCCTGAGCATTTTCCGCCATCCCCAAGAACCTCCCTGCTCACGGACAGTCTAAATTGATGTATCCCGTAACCGGCCTTGGTAAAGCCATTAAACCCAAATGGATGTCCTGTCACACCGGATAGCATCACATAATTTCTTGCTCATTAATGTGCGATTCAAGGTAGGTCCTTGAATCCAAGTCCCGCCTCATCTGCCGGTCGACACACATTTTTCCAGGCATCCTTGGCATAACCAGAAGACTTCGTACCCTTCCATAGAAAATTTCTCAACCTCTTCTCAATTTCATTGATAACTTTCTTAGGTAATATGAATGCAGATGCCCAGTATAAACTCAATGCAGAAAGCAGAGTTTTGATGATTTGTACCCGCCCAGCATATGATAATGAAATCCCTTCCCATCTAGTAATGCGTGCTTCAATTTTCAAAATAAGAGGTTGACAGTCAGAGATAGACAGTCTAGAAGAAATTAAGGGGAGACCTCATTGGTAGTTGCCCCTCTTGAAAGCCCAAAATCTCCAACATCTGGGCTTTCAATCCGTGAGCCGAACGGGAGATTATTAAGTGGCTTTTTTTAACATTTAGTCGAAGGCCCGATATCTCCGCAAACCAGTCCAATCCCTCCTTGAAGACTCTAATGGAGTCAAAGTCAGCTCTGCAGAAAAGTAGGTCGTCTGCAAATCCCAACTGAAAAACCTTGGAGCTCTCACATTTCCAATGATAGGTGAATTGCATGTCCTGCTCAATTTGTTGCAGGAATCCCAAATATAAAGCTTCCATAACGAGAACAAACAGATAAGGAGATAGTCTCCCTATCGTAATCCTCTCGCTCCAGTAAAGAACCCATGAGGAATTCCATTTAGACCAATCGAGAATGATGTAGTCGAGACACACTCCTCAATCCACCTTGTGAACTTAGGTGGTTATCCAAACAACTGTAAAACTGCTAACAAGAAGTCCCACTCCACCTTATCATAGGTCTTCCTGATATCCACTTTAAGCGCGCATCTGGGGGTTAGGCGCATCTGATTATAGCCCGAGGACAGTTCCTGAGCTAGCATAATGTTGTCTCCAATGCTTCTTCCCAGGATAAATGCTGTCTGACAGGGACTAATAATCTTCTCTAGTAAAACACTAAGTCTCTGAATAAGTAGTTTCGCAATGATCTTGTATAAAATATTGCAGCATGAAATCGATCTAAAATCATTAACTGACATAGGAGTTGTACCTTTGATATTAGAGCCAAAATCGTGGAGTTAATCTGTTTCAGTAGTTTTCCGGTTAAAAAGATCTCCAGAATCGCTCTCGTTACTTCTTCCCCCACCACAGGCCAAGCTGCCTTGAAAAACCCTGACGAGTAACCATCAGATCCCGGCGCCTTGTCTTCAGCGATATCAAACACTGCTTGCTTCACATCATCCGGCGAGTTTTGCAAGATTCTCATCATTCTCATCATCCGGCGAGTTTTGCAAGATTCTCATCATTCTCATCATCCGGCGAGTTTTGCGAGATTCTCATCATTCTCATCCAGCGATATCTCGTGTGTGTGGTACCATTCTCATCATTGATCTGCAAGATTCTCCTCATTACTCGTCTCTGAGCGATCTTATGAAAGAAAACCCGGGAACATTGGTCTCTGTCTTTCATCCACTGCATCTTAGCTCTTTGTTGCAACATGATTTGTTCGAGTTTTGCCGATTTAGCATAAACGATTCGACAACAATGTTCCAGGTGTAAGAAGAGCTCATTCTGTCTGTCACAGCTCACCAATAGTTGTGCCTCATCGAGAAAACCTTTGGTTAATTGGATATTCATCGTCAAATCCCCTTTATTCCTCCTCTATAGTCGGAAGACTGGTTTAAGAGCCTTCAATTTACGTGTGACGACATACATAGGTATACCAACAACCTCATGATGCCAAATGTTCTGCACATTAGGGATGAACTCAGGTAATTGGACTAGATAGTTATCAAATCGAAACATACCTCCATTATGTTGCTGTGTATCCCCATGTAGAACCAGTGGCGAGTGATCAAATGTCCGTGGTGTAAGGCTGTGATAGGATGATGTAGGGAACCTAGCCAGCCAACGATCATTAATAAGTATCCGGTCCAGCCGCTTCCACAAACTCCATGCGGATGTACTACAATTATGCCATGTGAACCATTCACCTTGTATTGGAAGTGGAATCAGGCCCGCCTCCAGAATACCTGTATTAAATTCTGCTGTGGCCATCCTTATATCTCCTCAGATGCCACATACCTCATTAAGGTCTCGTACTGCATTAAAGTCCCCTCCCACCAACCACGGGGCATTTGAGCACTTCTGAGCGAGTGTCTCTAGTGCAGTCCACAAAATCCGACGGTCAATCACCTCAGATGCACCATAAACAACAGTAACAAGAACAGATTCATTGATAGCACTACTAGTGATACGACAATGCACGAATTGTTCACCCAGGTCAAGAACATATACATCTATAAAATTCTCATCCCACGCTAGCCATATACGATTTCCAATGGAATTATAGTCAGCAAACCACTTCCATTGAGGTAGCAAATAAGACTGTATATGCATAATATTATTCAGTTGAACACGTGTTTCAAGTATGCCCAAGAAATGTAACCTGAATTCTGAGACAAGGTCCTTAAATGCAAGCTGATGGTCTCGTTTATTCAGCCCACGGACATTCCACATGGCAAGGTTCAACATGGGTCATGATTAATGGGGCTGCGTGTGTTAGGACCCATCGAGGATTCACCTGCGTCATCAATTAATTGCAAAGCATCAAAGGCATTATAAATAACCAATGCCTTACCCCTATCATCATGTTTGGCAATGTTGCGTTCCCTAATCACTTCTTCCTCCTCACGTCTCAGTTTGTCTACCATTGTCGGTCTCATCAATTTTCTGCTCTTTTCATTGTTTGGTTGTGGTGGAGGAATATTTGTTTTTGCCACATACACAGCTACTGGTGGCTTACTCGGTTTGTGTGTTTTGTTCAGCGGACAGTCCTCGGTCATGTGCCCTAAGGTCATATAGTTTGTACATTTTGGAGGGAGCCATTCGTATTCAGCATCAACTTTACAAGTTGTTTCCCCTCCGTTTTCATCCGGTGTCATGACAATGATATGATTTGTGAACGTTTGTGCCACATCAATCATCACACATACACGAGCGAAATCCAATCTCGTGTATGCTCTCGTTATTGCATCCGGGTAGAAAGGTTTACCCACTCCACTAGCTACTGTACTCAATCCATCAATAGTCCAATATTCCATTGTACTTAGTAGGCGTCTAAGTTTTTTTTTTTGGATAAATATAAGTTTCATTAAGTAAAAACAGTAGTACAGTACAACAATGTGATCATCTGTTGGTTTCTCCCTCGACAGGCCAAGGGATATGCCATAGTCTATATAAAGTTTGTGTACTGACTGATGTAGATAGAGTAATGCTAAGAATCCGCTGTATAATATCCTCAACTATCAATAAAGCCATGGTGCTAGCTGTCCTCTCGGTGTGCTCGAATCTTCTCAAGTTCCTTTCCCTCCAAATGTGGTAAACACATGCTGCTAGTAGTGCTCGATAAGACATGTTGACAATATGCTTACCCCTCCATCTCTGGGAAGCCCAGTCAACATCTGTTTGCCAGTTTCTATTGGGCCAAGTAAATCGTACCACTCTCCGTATTGCTGCAAGACACTGTCGACTAAATCTGCATTGAAAGAATAAGTGTCCATGTGTCTCCATTGCTCCCTCGTTACACAGGACACAAGGGCCAAGATGGGCTAACCATGGTTTATCCGTCGTGGCCAACTTGCCAAGGATAGCAAGCCATAGGATGAATAAATGGCGAGGAATCTTTAATGATCCCGAAAGTAGTGAATACCAACCTACTTTCGGTCCTGGGGGGTCAAATAATCTATAAAGAGCCTGAGCTGTGGGGTGCCCCTGCTCAAATCTCCAAATAATCCGGTCTTCCCCTCCGTGGATCGTGGGTAATACATGTGTGATCTCCAAACACTCAAAATCTGTGATAAGAGGCCACTGCCACTCTCCTCCACTAATCACCGTACTGAGTCTTGCTGATTCTTCTATTCCGAGTAACGTAGGTGTCTAAGTTTAATCCAAATAGGTACATGCTTATGTTGGAGCTTTCTCATGGCCATACCTGGTTCCCACTTTTGATTCCTTCTAGCTTCTCGGCGAGAAGGTTGGCACAAAAACAGCGAATTCTATCACTGCAACACTATTGGTTGTCCTTGGAATAACCAAGGTCCCCCTTCGATCAGGTCTTCCATATCAATGAGTGTTTTAAATTGGAAGAAAAAGAATCCATTAGTTTACCATTTGTGTCGAGAAAGAAATTCCAGACGGTTCCAGCAGATTGAGCACCAGCCTAATGTATTGGCTTCTCTTATTATTAACGATGTTAGGCAGAGGATATTGAGTCTAAATCTTTCTAGTTCGATTAGTACATGTGCTCTATATAGACTATGGCGTATCCCTTGGCCTGTCGAGGGAATACCCAATTAATTGTTGTACTGTACCATAATTTTCATTTATGAAATTTACCGTTACCGAAAAAAAAAAAGAATCCATTAGCCGTCGCGGTAACTTCCCTTAGTGCTGGCCATACCGAATGAGCGTATTCCTTCAGATGATGATAACACGGTTTTTTTCCCCATAAAATATATACGACAGCTGTAGTTTTCCAATGTTTGGATCCATCCAACAGTGTCTAAGGATGGCCGGACAAAATTTCCCCATTTTGCACCATTGGGGCGATGAAAGATAACGTTTTATGCGGGGATAGACAACATCAATTTGGAGGTATGTTTTGATTTGACAACTACCTCACCCTATCTCCAGAATTGATTCCCAGTGTGCAGCGAATTTGGCAGCACAGTATCATAGGGACGCCAATGTATGCTGTAACAAGAAAACTCAAAGCATTTAAACCGGTGTTTAGAGAGCAGATGAGGAATAAGGGGGACTTATCACATAATGTCCAACTAGCTACAGGGTTTCTTGAGATGGTGCAATCACTTGTTAGTTCAAACAGGCGGGATGAACTATACCTACAGTTGGAACACTGCTGCCGGTTAGTACTAGCTAAAGCAGCCAAACTTGAATAGATTATGCTCCAATAGAGATAAAAAATGCAGTGGATGAAGGGGGGTGACCAGTGCTCCCGGGTGTTCTTTCGTAAGATTGCTCAAAGGAGATCGGCGAGGAGAATCTTACAAATCAATGATGATCATGGAGCCACTCACACAGATCCAAGAGCAGTAATTAATGAATTTGTCATGTACTACCAAAACTTACTTGGTGGGGAACGACGAAGAGACATGATAGATCTTCGATTCCTTCGAATATGGGCTAGATATATATTGAATGAAGATGATGTCAACTCCTTAGTCTTGCCATTCACACATACAGATGTCAAGCAGGCGATTTTCGACATTGCTGAAGATAAGGCACCTGGGCCGGACGGGTATTCATCGGGCTTCTTCAAAGCTGCATGGCCTATGGTAGGGCAGGAGGTGACTTCGGCAGTATTAGATTTCTTTAATACAGGCCGAATTTTGAAGCAGATAAATACTACACTTTTGGCGCTCATACCAAAGGTACATTCCCCTATGAATGTTGTTGATTGTCGTCCTATATCTTGCTGTAATGTATTGTACAAGATTATTGCCAAGCTTCTTGTCCAACGGTTGAGCGTGATACTGGACAAACTTATTAGTCTGAGCCAAGCGGCGTTTGTGCCCGGACGAAGCATAGGAGACAATATTATGATGGCACAGGAACTGTTTACGGGATATAACCAGACCCATCTACCACCCCGGTGTGCTTTAAAAGTGGACATTCGGAAGGCATATGATACGGTGGAGTGGGACTTCCTGATTGCTGTGATGGAGTTATTTGGGTTCCCTCATACATTCGTGAAATGGATTGAGGAGTGTGTCACAACACCCTCATTTTCTGTTGGGCTTAATGGGAAACCTCACGGCTTCTTTACGGGGGCCAGAGGGCTCCAGCAGGGTTATTCTCTATCACCGTACTTGTTCGTGCTTGTGATGGAAGTCCTACAATTGGGTTTCCTACAGTTGATTGACCAGGATGAATTATTTTCCTTTCATTGGAAGTGTGATGCAGCCAGGATTTTTCAATTGGGATTTGCTGATGATTTGTTACTATTCTGCCGTGCCGATATGAACTCTATTGGAGTCTTTGAGACAGGATTGGATCGCTTTGCTGAATGGTCGGGGCTCAGGCTGAATGTGCAGAAAAGCCATCTCATTATCTCACGTTCAGCACAAGGATTACGAGAGGAGATGCTGGGAGTACTCAGATTTCAAGAGGGAGTCCTACTGATGAGGTATTTGGGGCTACCTCTTTTATCTTCTCGATTAACAGTTGCTGATTGTAACCCATTATTGTTGAAAATTGATAAACGCATTGCGGGTTGGGAGGGTGTGTCCCTTTCTTATGCTGGTAGGGGGCAGATTATCAAATCTGTACTCTTGTCGCTGAGTTCATATTGGTCATCGGCATTCATCCTGCCAAAGAAAGTTACAAACAAAATTGAGAAG